>NC_140581.1:893467098-894067098 GCF_964204655.1 Triturus cristatus
CGCGACAGACACACTGCACACAGAAGTGCCCACTTCTAGAAGTGGCACTTCCACACTAGGTACATGCACGCCGCACACATCATCGCGCAGCATTCACTCGCACGAGTCCGCACATACCAAACTTGGGCCTGCACACCCCACGCATCAGGAACTACTAGGGACACATACACTCCCCATGCATTCCTATGGGAGGGCAGGCCTATCTCACCACATGCACTCAGAGCACGCACGCACCTTACCCTTGGACACAGGGAAAGTGCGCAGAGACCAAACAATTACCACACCAAGTCACCAATAAAAAGCCAAAAAGTCCAGGGGTGAACCGGCCAGAAGGGCCAAGTCCAACAGTGCCCCAGCAGTCATTGGGACACCAGCACAGGGTCCTCCCCACCCAATCCTGGCACTGCTCTCAGTAGCATGAGAGCAGCGCCAGGATTAGTCTGAGCGGCTCGGTTTGCAGCTCAGACAGTGCCTGGGAGTTTGTGCTGTTTCTCCAATGGGTGTTCAACACAGCTGGGTTGGAGAAACCTAAGTGCGCATGACGGTTTGGCCGGCGTAATACGGCTGACCAAACTGTCATCCGCACTTACAGTGCTACACTACTCCTCCTGTGCTGTCATCACGGCCCCTCCCGACTTGGCTGGCTCTAGCTGGGAAAGAAAAATAAAAGGATAATAAATTGGTTTTATTTTTATTTATTTATTCCCGTTTTTCAGCAGGGGGCTACGCTCCTCCGCCATTGTAGAGGAGCTGCTGCTGGTTTTACAATTTATGGCAGAAGATCAAAAATGGTGTTCCTCTTATTATCCAACCTGCTAATCACATATTGATCCTCTGTTTACTAGCATATTAACATCTCACTAATGTTGAACTGATCATATTTTCTTTTCCTAAATAAACTCTTTTTTGGGTCATGGTGTGTAAACTTCTAGCAAATGAGATCTGGGTGAAAGGGGAACGGATGCTTCATTCTAGAGACCAGCTAACAATTAACAACCTGTTTTACATAAAATAATATGACATATAATAAACGGCTTCATATTAGTGATTTTGATTTATTTCCAATTAAAACCCAAAGATTTCTCTGGCCCAAGTCCTAGCCAGATGCCAGGGCAATGCCCTCTGACTCCCCAGCGTCTTGGGTCACTGCTATGAAGATGGAAAAAAGAGTTTTTGACAGACGTTAATGCCTGTCATTTGCTCATCCTGCCTCTTTCAAGTCAATATTCATTTATTTTATATTTGGCAGAAAATATATTGGAAGTGGAAGGATAGGGGTAAGAATTTAAGTGAAAATGTTAACTAGAGAAAGATATTATATATCTCGCACCTCATAGGAGGCCAAGTCAAATTCCATACTCAGAATATTCGAAATGCCTGTAAACCTTGAGGCCATTTAGTGATTTTTTCCATGAAAAGTGGAAGGTAAAATGAATACATTTCACACCATGTTTCCAAGATTTGTTGGAGTGAAGCACCCAACACCAGCAGTAAAGGCCAGCCCTGTTTGGTACATGTTAAAAGGATTGGAGTATTTCATGAGCGCTCTTATAAGCGTCCTATTAAACATGTGACATTTTGGGCAGTCAGTGTAGGAATTGTGATGTAAAGCTGACAATAAGTACCTTGCAGAACCTTCTAGAGTGAATAGTTGAAACTGCTGCTCGGCCTCGCATTGACAGGTAGCAGTGCACCTTCCTCCGAGAGGCTCCTCTCGGCTACGGATGAAAGAAAAATTTGCCACAAAACAACTGCAACACGAATATCGCCAATAAGTGTTCGAAATACGTGCTGAGACTCCCCTAGACTTTGCCAAACTCTGGAGCCTTCCGTCCATGCTGTGACACTGTTTTTACTTTTGTAGATTTAAAAGCGCCTGGATACCCTCATGGGTGACAAGAAGTGCGCTACAAATCTATTGATAGATTGAGAAGAAAGGTTGACTATTTAGTGTGTCACAGGGCACAGCAGTTCTTAGGAGGTGAAGAATTGCAACCACCAAAATCTGTAATTATCAATGAATGTTTAGTTTATTTTCAAAGGATTTGAGTCTGAGATGAAACCCGGAAACGACATGCCTGTTCCATCCTGACTGGCACCTTGGCCAGTGACATCTTAAGGATTTCGGGGGCCCTGGGCCAAACTTATTTTGGGGGCCCCCTTTCAGCACAGCTGTGAATTTAGGATCCAATGGCTCTTTCGTGACCTCTTTGGCCAGGTCACTGCCAGTGCGCAGGCACACTCGTCCAACTCCATATGTGTTTACATCCAATAGTCAGGCATAGTGACGTGTTTCCAATCTTGTAACACAGCAGCAGCTCTCTAATGTTGCTGCAAATAATCTCTGTGACACCCTCTCCTTTCTCATTTGTGAAGTCCTCTTTGTTGATCTAAAAGAAACTTTTTTTATGGATGTTGCATGAAATATAAACACAATTTTTCTCTGCAAAATGTCTGTAATAGACACACACATCCCCATATTAAAAATAAATTAAAGGAAAACAGTGTTTAAAATAATCTGTTTAAGAATTACTGAAGGTCATAAGAGCAAGACTCTGTAGAACAGATGGCCCTATCAGGGGCTCCCTAAAAGGCTGGGGCCCCAGGCCAGAGCCCACTTTGCCCATGCCTTAAAACGTCTCTGACCTTGGCCTGTATGATCCACAGTGAAGGACTCGTGCGTCATGCTGTGTTGAAGCTATCTACTGTTTTATATTGTTAGAGGCAATTCTTTATGGTGGTAGTTCTTCAGAGTGGTACCCACTTGTGCTTAATTTGAGCCTGTAGTTTAGGGTGGGGCCCACCAGCACTCGTTTTTGGAGACTGTCATCTATTTTCCCTTAGCACACTTTCACCCAAAGAAAGGGAGAGGAAAACACAATGGGCGAAAAGAAAGAGGAAGTGATCGGACTGGCCTAAAGGCTACCAGGCAGTGCCCAAAGGGCTGGTCCGACATGTCAGTGTGTGGGCAGTATTTTGGCTGTCTGTGGGCCTGTTTTATTGTCTGCTGGTCACTTTTACTGTTGATTTTCCTGATATTAAAGCCATCGCCTGCAGCAAGCACAAATCCATGCAGGTTTCCATACCTTGCGAAACACATATGGCATATGACAAGTTAAAACCTGCCCCAATTAGCAAACATGGGCCACTTTTTCTGCTATCTGATTCAGGGGCACTTTTATTTTGTTGCCCAGGCCTATTTTCTGTCCCAGTTTGACCCTGTTTCTACTTCACTGCAACTTTAACTTTTCTTCTCTGAAGTCCTCTGATTTCTCAGAGGCATCAGTTCTTGTAATTGTGTTCTGGGAATACACAACATGCCCCATTGGAAGATCAAAGGTCTCAGGCACCGCGTCCATTCAGGCACAGAAGTCTGTCTTCAAGGCTGCCCTCGCTTGATGTGAGGAAAACAACGGACCCTGCTCCGGAGAAAACGTACCAATGCAGAAACTGAAAAAAACACAATCACAAGTTGTACTGCAGGTAGCTGGAATTACGTCCTGTGCCTAGAAAAGCCGTGTGAGTCCCCATTCGGCCAAAAGGCAATAAAACGCGGAGCAAGAATTGGTCACGAGTGACAGTCCGTGTTGTATACGATTGTGAACAATTCTTCATTCAGCTTAACTTTCAATATTTTTACGTCTCCTTGCCTCGCGAAATGAGAAACAGTCCCCTTTGCGGCGCATAACTGCACTTTGTGTCGTAAAGTCACATCTGAGTTTAAGCCACCCTTAAATCTTTCATTAAAGCAGCGACACGCTGTCAATCTGAATGAAAATATTATGCATTCTGGCTTTCAGAAAGCAGGGCTGACTTTGATCTGACCCGCTGCGGCTTCCCTCGGCGGAGAGCTGCCGGGGCTGTATATAATACCTGCGGACATGTTGCATTTCACCGGTGGGAGTTTCGTTTTTTATCAGCGGATGAATAACTGAAACACGGGGAGACTATAGCATGGCAAATATATGCAAGAGACAGGCGGCTCTGATTTGTTTGGCAATCTATTACCTGCTATAGCTCTCCTTACTCTGCCTCCTGGGCGCCTGCAATGCCATATTTTTCCCTGTTACAGTAAAATATAAAACCGGAGGAAGAAAATGTATTCAGTCAGCCCAATTTAAAAGTTGTTTCTCTCCTTAATGTCTTTAGAAAGGTCCTCTGGTAAATTAAGCTCATAAAGTAAGGTGGTGCGTAAACCTTTTCACTTCACAGAAGTGGCGACTTTTTAGCTCTATTCAGGGGTAAGCTAGGAGTACAACAACAAGAGTATCTCACAACAATTTATAACGAAATATCTGTGAAACAAGCCTATTGCCCTACTCCCTCGGCATCACCCATTTTAGGGGTCACCAATGCCAAATAGGCTCACATGTGGTAAGTGATTAGAAGAGTGTGACCTAAAAGTCATGCATATGCTGCCATAGATAAGCCAATGTCTAATAAAATAACAGTTAAGAACATTAAAAAACAATATAAACATAAACTCATAATGTTAAAAACATCTAGGTACTACATTTTCGATTATACGTTTCTACAGATGTATTCCTCAAATTATTAAAATACAGTAGTGCAATATTTTTCATATGAAATGCCGATTTCACTTAGTCCCATGGCCCTTACTGCCTATGCCCCTCGAGTATATATGCTTTTTACCGTATTCTAGGCAGTAGCTAATGTCATGCTCTTCCTAGCATAAAAGCAGCCCATAGAAATGGTGACATTCCACAAACATATTTCTAGTGTTGGCAATGATTGCAAAAACAAATATGCAGGACGACATTGTAAGTAGTCTTTTAAAACTTGTCTCAGGCCTGCCATTGCAGTCTGTAGTGCAGTTTTAAACTGTCATATTGACCTGGCAAAATAACACTTTTGCCAGGCCTAAACCTTCACCTTTAATACTTATAAATTACCTCCTAGCAAGGCCCTAAAGGCCCTTAGGGCAGGTTGCACTGTTTTTAAAGAGTAGGACATGTGTACTTACGTATTACATGTCCTAGCAGTGAAGAAGTCATAAAGTCATTTTCACTGTTGTGAGGCCTATCTATCCCATTGGCTAACACTAGGTTACCTTATTACATTAAGTGCTAACTTTGGATGGGGAGCAGGTAGACATATACTGTTTACACTTAGTCAGATTTTAGAATTCAGAAATTGACACTTTTAGAAAGTTGCCATTTTTGTGTCCTAACCATTTGTGCCCTCTGTAAGTGTCCTAGGTCACATAACAGTGAATGACTCTTCTGTTGGGATTTGTGTATTGCTTCCAGACTGTAACACAAAGCGGCCTTAGGTGTGGACTGGATGTGTCGTCATGGCAGGATAACTGGGAGGAGCTGTACCTAGCCCCCACTTACTCTTCAAAGTGCTTTGCCTCCTGCACACACAAAGGAACCTGAAACTAATCCTGCCCTGCCTTTGGTCACGTCCAGAGAGTTTGGAGCCTTCATAGGGAAAGAATGTTCCACACACAAACACTGTTACCAGGTATAAATATTGGACCACCAGAGTCACTCTTCAGAATACTCCTGGGCCTGTGGAGGTCACAGAACAAAGGACTGCACTGCTGCCAGAGTACTGCTCTGCTGCTTGCAGGACTGCCTTGCTGTTTCAGATGGAAGACTGGACCTGCTTATCTTCATCTCAGTCTAACAGTTAGCTGACTTTCTTTGTGAGCCGCAGGTGACACAACAAGCTTCAAAGACCTCACTGCAGCTGCCCAGCTGACCTGCTGCAAATGGACCTGTATGGACCTGCACCTTGACCTGCCTGAGCCCTGCTGATCACTGCTGGAGTGAGTCCCTGATCCTCACAAAGTGCCTCCCAAGTTCTAGAACCTTGGTTAGCTTCAGAGTGTACTCCTGTGCAGGAAAAGGTGAAAACTCTGAGGATTGGGCTCCTCGCAACCGCAGATTGACCCGTTTGCATCAAGACTCTGCCGCGACGACCACCAATGCAAAGCTCCTATTCATGCTTTTAGGCTCGAATTTCACTAACAACGTTGAAACTGCATATCCCCAGTTCTCCTGATTGGGTTTTGTCATCCTGCTATCATTTTATTTATTAAAATGTACTCTAGTTTTCTAAATTGACTTCGATTTTTCTTGTGTTGCGTTTTCACTTTCTTACTGTTTGCTGCATTGACCACTGGAATTATGCGATTCTGCCACTGCAGCTTTTTTCACAAAATTGTGAATTTGCCTCATTTGCCACATAATCCATTACCTGCTGCATAATCTGGAGAATATAACAAAATAAAATGTTGCTTCTAGCTGAAAGGGATCAAAAGTTGCTAAACACGTTCTGAGGTGGTCACGCGCAGTGGAATTCCCTTTGCACAGGCTCACTGGTCATCTTTCAGTTGCTCATTTCTGTATTTGGTTGTTAAATTGGTACCAATGAGTTGAAATCTTTGCCCAAACAGAAATGCAATGTGTAAAAATGTATAAAACAATTAAGAAATACTATCCAAAAATGTGCTTCATTATTCCAAATAATTTGCCATTTCTTGGTGCATTATTTAATCAACCCTGCAGCATAATTTGGTGCTTCCATGCTGCATAAGTTCAGGGGCCCTGATCATAATACACACACATCTGCATAATAGTGCCTGCATGCGTGTAATGGGGAATTCATATAACATAACTAAAATCACACCTTTCGGTGTTTGAATAGTTACAAAACATATCCAAAATCATGTCTTTGCTCTAGGTAATGCCAGGAATCTCCTCTCTCCACATATCTTCCCTCCCTTCCAACATCCAACCGCTGAGACACAACAGAGCACATGTACAGATTTGAGCCATCTTTGAACACACTTTGGGATCGTTGAAAGTCATGTTTCAGATTCATTGACCACATGGGGAGGTACCCTTTATACCTCAGAAGATGTGTACATAGTCTGTTGCTTGTTGGACAGCACTGCCATGTGACAGGCTAAGATAGATACTTAACCTCTGATCTATGGTCACCTCCAGGTTCTTGTGATAGGGCACAGAACAGAGGTCAGAGTATGCAGGTGTATGATCAACTAGTATCCCCATTTTCTACCTGAGCTTCTAGATTAGTTGCTGCTTTTTTGTGGTTGGGAAGTGTTCTGTTGATGATGAATGGTGGACTATGGCCTCACCCTCATATACCACCCTGAGACAATTCTGTTACAGTAATGTAATAACCAAATATTCTGCACTCAGTTTATTAATACACTTACATTTAACTTTGACACTCATGTCACATTTACATATTTTCACTTAAGGAAAATCATTCACATAGTTTACACAAGTATATATAATTGTTTTCCCCTTTAAATGTTGTTTGCATTAAATAAAAAAATACTGCCTTTAACCTATAACCTGCTCCCCTATGTTTATGGAAACCGCCACATGTGTGGCAGAGCATTCTGTACTCGGGGCAGAGACCTGCATCCGCGGGTCAGAGGCTGTCTTCCTAAGGGCAAACTTCTCCATATACCTTGATTTTTTAGAGTTATATATAGTGCAAAATATACCTGAAGATATCAGGCATCAAAGCGCTTTACATGAGCACCAGTTTCATTACAGATGGACACATCCATTTTTGTTAGGCACATGGAGCTTAAGTGATTTGCCCAGAATCACATGATGTTGAGCGTCGTTGCCGAGAATCGAACCCAGTTCCCCAGCTTTGAGGTCGACTGCTCTAGCCGTAAGACTACATCCTCTCCCCAAACAAGAAATGATTTAAAGGATACTGGCCATTTTCTAAACAATTCTGTTCCATCCACGGCAAAATCCTCGCTCTTCCTGCTGCTCCATTCATTAACAAAACCCCCAAAATTGATAAGGGACTGCAACAATAGGCCTGAGCTTCCCAGGTGAATAATTTGTGAGGGGGAAACCCTCCAGTAATACCCTCAGCTGTGGGGCTCCGGAGACTCAGTTTCGCAATGCAGCGGGGGCCCAGACTTGGAGGGACATGACCATGTATTGCAATGAAGTCAGTGTCTACACCTGCAGAGGAAAGGAGTGCACCAAGCTCTCAGAGACCCTCTAGATCTGAGCACATCTCAAGGCACAATATATGCTCGGGATATTGTCTCACTGCTGTATACAAAAAGGTGATGGATGGAATGCTTGAATTATTTTCAGCCGTGGTACTTACTCTAAGCTGCATCCCAGCCCATCATTATTTTGCATAACCAGCCATATGCAAATTGGTCTTCATCTGCTGCAATAGAAACAGTGCAGCCCAAACTGCAATGCCAGGTCCTCTCTGAACCAGAACACAAACAACCCAAGACCGGTTTTGCCCTTATTAGGGAAGCGGAGTAGGTGTGGTGTGTGATGCTGTGTGATGTAAGGAAGCAATGCAGGCAGGCAGGCTAGCAAGTGGAGCCGCAGCAGTTCCCTAATACTGATATAATCACAGACAACCTAGGGCCAGCATTGGCTAGACGGGGTGGAAGTTACCCGACCCCACCAGCCCGCCCCTCGGCTTGTCTGCAGCCTGTGACCGCGGGTTGGAGAGGCTGACACTGCTCTTGCCGGGCCGTGGTGGTGATACGAGGACATGAGGTGAACATTCAATTGGACCACTCTGTGTGAGTCCCCCAGTAGAGTGCCTCACCAGGGGGGGAGTGCAGGAAGGCAGTGGAGGCGGCCGAGCTAGGACTCGGTGCAACTTTCTGCCCCGTGTCCCCCTTGACCTGCTCCCTCTTTCCCTCTCCCCATTACCAGCGGGCTGGCAGGTGAATTTCGAGCAGCTGGGGTCTTCGTGGGCAGCATTCGAACAGGAATCTGCGGACACTCAGGCTCTCATAAGGGAGCATCCTTGCGTTCCGGGATGCAGATGCTGTTACCTGAAGGAACCCTTAGGGTTTGAATAAAGCACCTGACCCCTAGCCTATTCTTGCCAGCCTTCTATGCTTGTTCCTGCCTTCCCTGTTTCTAAAGGAATCCCCAGGTCCCGGACTACTTCTCTTCGAGTTCTGTGATGTCTTGGGGCAGTTTCAACCTATCTGCAAAGCCCCTTTCAAAACTGACGTCTGTTTGCTGTTGCTGTTGTTCTCCTGGCTAGACCCCTGCTAGTGTTTTTGGCTAGGGGCGCTGGAGGTGCATAATGCGCCTCCTGAGGGTAGAGCCAGCAGCAAGCAGAAGCCGCCAGGCCAGGACAGTGGGGAGGCTTGCTCTAAGGTGAGTGTTCCCCCGCTCATCTGTGCTAGGGAATTAGTATTCTGGAGTGATTCTGTGGCCACCTGACTTTCCCCTTGCAAGAAGTGTGATATTCATCATTGGTGTCAGTGGATAACAACTAAAATGACAGCAAGGAAACTGATATCCAGACGTCTGAATATGGGGAGGGCCTGTACCAAAACCAAGTCTAATCCGTTGAAAAATAGAGCCCCTCTTATCAATACGCTGAAAAACAAGAACCAGATTTGTTTCCTTTGGGATAAAGGGAAAATATCCAAAGAGCAACTGGAGGATAGTATGAAACCCTCTTTGGGGCAAAGTGGGGCTAATTTACCCTAACAGCCTTGCGCGCTGAGCTCAGTTTTGGATATGTGTAACAGTAATGTCTCCTGCTGCGGATAAGTCATCAGCAATGCCTCAAGAGGATTTGCCTCAAAGAGAAGCATCCTGTATGTTGAATGAGAATTTTACCCTTCCAGATATAGATCTAGAATTATGTAGGAAAAGCAGGCCACAAAATAAGGATAATAAATTGCATGTGCCGGTCACGTCTTCACTGATACTGCCCACTGGCCTTCAACTTTTTAGCAGTATGCCCTCGGAAAACTCTTCATTACTATCTCAAATATCGGCAATGCAAGACTTGGAAGTAATTAGTAATCAGGTGTGTAATCCTCCTGACCAGTAGGTGAAGGTCTCTAATTCATTGTCCAGTTTAGAAATAGTTTTATCTTCTATTTTAGCCCTTCTGGAAAAATGTGTAAGGGGTCTGACTCTATCCATGACACTGTTGTTGCCATATTGAAGGTATTGATTGATCGAAAAGAGGATAAGGGAAAGGTAGCTCAAGATAACCTCAGTGCGGGTTGCCAAATTGTGTCTACTGTGGCTTCAGAAGTAAACATAGAGGGAGTCTCCAAAGATGTGATTACACGAATCACATGTTCTGATTTTGGCTCACAAGCAGGAAAGCTGCAATAGAAAGACACTCCTAAAGAAGTCCTTAGAGCAAAAAGCCCTACTCGCTCCAAAAGATATATTTTTGATTCTGGCTTGGTGGACTCTGAAGTAGTGGGAATCTCAATGAAGGCCCTGATTACGAAGCATGAAGTCCCCCATGCCCCCCCCTCCATGGGGGATACATTCAGGGGGCACAACATGTGCCCCCCTGTCTGTTATCCCCCAAAGTTCCAGCATGGCATGGACGTCACCGTCCATGCCGTGCTAAAACTTTTTTGCCGCTCTCATTGCGGTGCCTGTTTTCCAGGCACCGCCATGGTAAAGGTGAAAGACCATCTGCCGTACACGAGTTCAACTCGCAATCCTTTCACGGCTTTGGTGCAGCTGTGTCAGCGAGAGCCGGCGCCATTGCACCAAAGATGTAATTAAGCCCTAAATCTTTACAAGATACAATGATGGTCATTTCATGTTCCTCCTAACCTGTGACAAAAAAACCCCCCCAAAAAACAGTGAGGGAAGAAAAGACTAAACCACCCAATTTAAAAAAAGAGTTATAGAAAACTTTGCTTTACAGATGGGGTGGATACCTCTCAACAACTAAAGCGTTTGAGCCATGAACATCAATTAGAACCTCTGGTGGTGGTCCTCAGTCATCCACAACAGCCCCTCGTTTGAGTGGAACGTTGTGGAGTCAGTAGTAGTCCCTCCCGTCTGCCATTCAACTTTTTGGCCTTTCTCTCTTAATCCATCGACCGCACTGTTTGTGGACTAAAGCAAGACGAAGGATCTTTCGTCAATATCTGACTCAGAAATCAACCATTTGCTCTTTTTCAACACAGATGTTATTACTACTTTGTTCTACCTTTGGATTTCGATTTAATTTTGAATCAGACATCTCTACTGGCTTGTCTCGTGGACAACAAGACATTGAACCTAATCCAAAGCAGTATACATTTAATTGGTTACTTTATTGCAAATCAAAGGTAACCTTTTACTCAAAGATAATTGAAAATATGATACTGCAAAATTGTGAAAGTTTGCAGCACAAATGTATCGATGTCTTTCGGGTGTTTGAAGATGTAGGTGAGTGGGATGAAGAGGTTGCTTTATGGCATAGAATTGGGGGGTTAGGGGGTTACCTCATCCTATCCCATGAACGACAAACCTCTGGTAGATACCAAGGGGCTGAAAGGCCACTTTGGAAAGAATGGGAGATAGGTGTTTTTCATGCAATATGTGAATACTCATGATGAATGTATAAAAGATTAAGTTAAAAAAAGGAATTGGTTGCTGGGCATTTTGAAGGGGGCGGATGTCTAGTTTTCCCCTAATGCCTCATAATTAGCAATGAGCTAAAAGTTGTCTCCTGGAATGCAGCAGGAATAAAGAATAGTAGAGAGAAGCTGCTATTCCTAAGTTCTTTAATGCGGACGTGATTTGCCTCCAGGAGACTTGGTGGGATTGGGAGTTTCAATGCGAAGATTTTTTTATCTGAGATTGTAAAGCTTGGCCAGTTAGAAAGTGCCACACAATAGGGGGAGGTAGGGTAGCGATTCTTTAGACTAATAAGATCAAGTGGAAATATGCATGTGATAGAGATCAATCTAATCTCTTTCTGGCAGTAACACAATTTCATTCAAGTGGGGAGATAGGATCATTACCCTTCTTGTTGGTAAATGCTTATATTCCACCGGATGCCTCTTATGAATTGCTTGTGAACAAGGTTTTTACATTTATCAAAAATTGCCTCGATAAGGAGCAGGCCTCAGAAGTAGTATTGGTCAGAGATCTACATTGCAAAATCTCCAATCATGCTCTAGATCAATTGTGTGATGCAGAAAAAGAGGAGGCATTGCGTATCTACCCAATTGTATTCCAGTCTAATGTAAGAACTGCTGTTATGTTATTTTAATTTATAACATACACAAATTACCCCAGGAGGGGTAGCTCAGTGCACTTATAAAACATTGGAAAAAAGCAGCACCTAAATTAGAACAGAGTTGTCTTAAATGTTTTCCAAAAGAGAAAATAGTTTGAACAAGTTCAAATATGATGTGGCAGCTTGTTCCAATAGACAGGGGCTAGGTAAGAGAAAGACCTACCCCCGATCGGGCCTTTATGACACCAGGAACAGTGAACAGAGCTTTATCCCTAGATCTGAGGAGTCTGGGTGGACAATATTGACTAAGCTTTGAAGCTAGTTAACAAGGGCCTTTTCCAGTCAGGGCTTTATGTGTAAGCAAAACATTTTAAATATGATTCTCTTCTGGACTGGTAGCTAATGTAAGGTATGCAGAAGGGGAGCAGATGCTGCCCCTGATGCAAGGTTGCAAAAGGGGTGAGCTGCAGTGTTCTGTACAAATTGTAGTTAAGATAACAACATTTCATTTGCCGAAGCCAATAGTACATTACTGTAGTCCAGACAGCTAATCACAGGAGCCTGAACCTCCCTTTTCCTCACTGTAAGTGAGAGGAATGGAAAGGCTCTTCTCAGTAAGCGCATAATTTGAAAACAGGATCCTGAGATGGACATTACCTGCTCTTTCATAGTAAAAGGTTGGTCAAGATAAACTCTTAAGTTCTTAACCACCTGTTTGGGTGTGGGAGTAGTGACCAGTTTTCCGGGCCACCAGTCAGAAGCCCACAGCTGTTGGGCCTTGCCAAATAACATAATCTTTGTTTTTCCCGTATTCAGCTGTAGACAGTTCTCTGTCATCCAGGCAGCAATCGCTGTTATCTCAGCTGAAAAGCTTTCTTTTGCTTTGAGCTAATAAGCTGTGTGTCGTTCATGTATGATATTATTCCAAAGCCAAAGGCTTTTACAATCTTGGTGAGGGGTGCAACATATATGATGAAAAACAAGGGGCTGAGATAAGAGCCCCGGGGCACCTTCTTGTCCTGTATCATAATGCGAGACTTAAATGAGCCCAAAGTAGTAGTTTGGTTCTGTTGGAAAGAAAATCACCAAGTCAGTTTAGCACTGACCCATGAATTCCAATCTCATGTAACCTACAGCGTAACTTGAGATGATACACAGCCTCGACCGCTGCGGACAAGTCCACCAGCACTAGCATAGATGGTATTTTAGCATCTAAAGAACCTCTGATGTGGTCAATGACCGCTTCTTATGCTGTCTTAGTACTCTGTGAAGGTCTAAAACCCGATTGAGATGGGTCCAAGATCTTATTACCTTTAGCACATTAACAGGGGGGGGTGGAGGGTAGGCCACCTTACATACCCCAGCGTATCAATGAAAACACAAGAATAGATATGGCAGCACCAGGAACAAGAAGAGAAAGATATTATATTATATAATATTATAGAAACAATCAGGAATCCAGAGTTTGGACATCGCAGGACTTCTGCCACACTTATGAGGAAAGCCATCCTTAATGGAAAAGGAAACCACACACACATAATAGTGTCATTCTTCAACATCGGCATCCTCTCGCCACCCTGGTAGGTCAGTGCCACCAGAGCAGACTCAACCTCCTTGAAGATTTTGAAGGAAGGAGGGAGTTCTTAGATAAAAAAAAAACTACTGGACAAAGCAGGATCCAGATTTGATAAAAATACCTCGGGCTTCTTGGTATATCACCTTTATTGGTGAGGACACTGGGTATATCTAAAAATACTTACAGGTGGGTATACTGAGGATAATGGCTCAGACTCGTCTCCTATCTGCCAACATGTTTCTGCCCATTGATAAAAGCCTAACAGGTCTGGAGCATTCTTCAAGGTTTGTTGATCCCTTCACTATCTTCAGTGGCTCTAATAGTCACTTAACTAAATGCTGCTAAAAAGTGTAAGCTACCTTTATCCTTGGTGAATCCTACCTGATTCTGGGTCTAGTTTAATACATTAACGTATTAGGAAAGGATAGAAAAAAAACCAAAATATTAGGAAATAATTTTTTTAAAAGACTTTCCTACATTACCATATGCTTAATTCTTATATTTGAACTGTGGCCATGCAAATCCATTGTCAATGCAAAATGCTACAAACTGATACATGTGAAGAGTGAGAGGGCATGAAAACGTATATAAATACCATGATATGCTAACTGACAATATGTTAAATATAACTGTAGAATAAAATCAATAAACTAAACACTTATTCTCAGTATTTAAATTCTTGGTATTTTTTAACTCTAGATATTTTGACTTCAATATTATGCTCAAACAATATTCTGGAGTGAATATTCAGGATTCTTTCGTGCATTCTTATTTCTCCCCTAAAAAACAGTGGCCAATGGAATTATTTTGAACAAGCTTTGCTACTCGAAGCCCTGCATTTGTACTGAAATGAAGAGTTCACAAAGAGGCAAGAAAAATTATAAGGAAGGTGGAAAAGGGATTAAGGTTTGGCATTTTGTTGAAAGCACATAATTTACATAATGTACTTGCTATATTACATACCCATGTTATGCATAAGTAGGAAAGTAGTCCTAAACAAAACACACATTTTCTGCATACCTCTAACAGGAAATGGGAGGGTACTTTAACCGGGAAACTTTCCAACTTCAGCAATATTAATAAAGAATGAATAAGTTCTCATTGAAAGACAACATGCTATTTGTGTGTTATTCTAGTTTTTACTGATATACCAACAGCTTTCCTATATCCCTGTTTTGAGAAGTGTTTATTGGTTATCACTCCGGGCGATTTCCAGGTAAATAAACACATTCCCAAATAGTTTATGCACCATATCTGTGTAGTTCATAATGAGGAAACTAAACTCATTTTGCAACCAGTTAGAGAGTAGATTACTCAGCACCTGGGTGGTTTCAAAGTTTTACACATAACTAAGCAGGCAAAATACAACAGTGAAACCATTTGCCTTCAATCCAAAATCATGAAATAGTTCCTGAATCAAAAATTGAGATCATCAGTGCATCACTTTTTTAAATATCAATAATGAATAGGTCTGCATTGTCCACAAACTGTGGAATAAGGTCCTTTAAGCAAGTGCTGTCCTTTCAGGAAGAGAGTAAGAAAGTGGGTAATTCTTTTAGGTCAAAAATTTAAGGTGCTTGACTGCAAGAAAATGTTTGCCGCTATAAGGGCAGTGCTCGCATATCAGAGCTGACCAAAGCTTGCATATCGTAGAGGAATGGTTCTTAACATTTTGACTTCTGTGGGCCTCAACCTAATCATTATTGGAATCTGGGGGCCCCCACAAAATCATTATTGGAATCTGGGGGCCAGCATTGAGTAAGTACTGGAAGCTGGGGACCCTAACTTAAGCAATTTTGATGACCTGAAACTAAAATAAATACAGAAACAAGCATTCATCGAACAAATACAAAAAATTATTAAATATTTTCACAAATAAACATATACATAACCAAAATCACCCAGGGATAGCAGGACCGCAGGCTAAGTAACATTGTCATAGAGAATTTGGCTTTCAAATTAGCAAAACAGATAGAGGAAATTCACCAGACAAAAGATCAGACAGAATTAATGGCCTGATTACGACCTTGGCCTTGCACTGGTACCACAACGGCAAAGCCATGCATGTTCTGTCTGCCAGATTATGAGTTCAACTCATGTCTGGACGGCTTTTCTTTTGCCGTTCCTACGGTGGTACCCTGAAAACGGGCACCGCAATGGGAACGCAAAAGCAGTTTCATCACGCATGGACTGTGAAGTTCATGCCATGCTGAAACTTGGGGTGCATGTAAACAGGGGGGCACATGTTGTGCTCCCTGAATGCATGCCCATGGCGGTAGGGGAATGGGGGCCCTGTAGGGCCCCCTTAATTTCCCCACCTCCACCCTTTTCATTGCGGGCTCACTGACATGTAAATGCTGATAGTGGGGAAACTAATAATATGCTAGGAGGACCACGGCGGTACTGCTTTGCATATTCTATACACCTGTCTGCTGCACCAACACCAGGGAACGGCGGTTCTATAGCGCCACTGGCGGCAGTCTGAATTGCCGCCTCATAGCACGGCGGCCACAGGACCCTCACTGCTGCACGACCGCTAGTCTGACAGACAGTGAGGATGCAAAAACAGCGGCAAGACAAATTGTCAATAGTGTCAATTTCTCTCACTTGAACAGAAGCAAACCCAGCAACTGCATACGACAAAAAAAAATGTGCACGTTACTGGACATGTGTAAAATATTTTGCAAATAAGATGCTAAGAGGGAGAGAAGAATGCAAGTCTTTACAAAACCACATGCATGACAAAAGGAAGCTAAAATCAGGGCTAGAGATCTGCAGGAGGCTATGTCTGAGAGGTTCCAGGCCAAAACATTGACACAAGAGCTAAAACATTTCAAAATTCTGAAACAAGCCCTTGAGAAAACATGACACTCTTAAAAACATCCAGAGCAATGTCAAAGACCCTCATTAGGAGTGACCTGGGGGCATATGTATCAACATCTCCATTTGCGATTCTCAAATAGCGATTTTTTGAGAATCGCTATTTGAGAATTGCAAAATGGGATGTATCTAAAAATTCGCACAAATTTTGCGAATTCTTAAAATTCCTTAATTACGATTAGCAAATTGCGAAATCGCAATTAAGGAATACCTTCCCATTCATTCCTATGGGCCAGGAGGCCCATAGCAATGATTGGGAAGTCTTTCTCAATTTGCAAATCGCTATTTGCTAATCGCAAATTGAGAATATTTTCAAAGGTGCAAGGGTGTCATGATGACACCCTGATGCACCCCTGAAATCAGCATGTGTGCGCATATGGCGCACATACATGCCCTAAGGGCATGTATGTGCCAAAAAGTGCATTTTTCAAAGAAATCGCAAATTACCACCAACTCGAAGTTGGTGGTAATTTGCGATTTCTTAAGGAGAAATCGCACAACTTGGGTGCGTGTTACATAGCATCTAAGGAATCTCAATTTGCGATTTCTTAAATGCTTACGCAAACTTAAGAAATCACAAAATTAGCGATTCCTTAAGAATGCACTGCTGAAATGCCTCATACATCTCATTTTGCAATTTTGTATTCGCAAACGCAGTTTTTTTGCGATTCGCAGCGTTTGCGAATACAAAATCGTTTGATACATATGCCCCCTGGTTACTTGTGATATGTTTGATAACTACTTTTACTGCACATTTCGCAATTACAAGTTTTGAGATAAATATTGGAAGGTCAGACCTGTCTATAATTATTTATCAGAGGAAAACTAACCAGGATTTTCTAGAACACGTAGATTTTAGTGTGAGCAGCTATTCCCGAAAAACTCATAATTAGGTGGCATTTCCCACATTCAATATATTCCAATTCAGCACAGTCACATTTTATAGGGTGTGATAAATATTATCAAATTACGAAGCCAATTGTAATGAGGGCAATAGATATATAGATATATAGATATATATAGATATATAGTTTAGTTAATAAAATAGCACTACTAACTGGAACAAAAGCTAACAACAAATGTATACTCATCTTAGAATCTTGGGAACTGAGGGACAATCTCAAGGGGAAACCAGTGTTAAGCAGGTCTGTCTGAAGAGGAGCAATTTTTTTCCAGGGAAATACTGCTGGCCCTGAAAATTTACTTTTCTGAGAATGAAACAAAATTCATCACCAAAAATTAAACACTGTAGCAGTCAATATTGATGCCAGTCATGTGTGCAAGTGCAAATGGTTGGAAAATTATATAACACTAAATAATAATGCCAGACTAAGGGAAAGGAAGCATTCTATAAATATTTACATTTTAATAGCAAAGCAAGTCATGAAAGTCCAGAAGCCATTCTGAACCTGGTGAAAGTCCCAAGTGCTAAGAAGACGTGGAGTAAATGTAACAGTTGCACTGCCCTGGATGGGTGGTGTCCCTCCTGAGCACAACCAATAGCTTGAGAATACGTCGCAAATCCGAATGTGAAAGTAAATCAGAAGTTCCAGGAAATTTCAAATGATAGGTTTATTCCTAATAATTCACCATCAGATAATACTCATTGTAATCATGAGATTGTCCGGGGTGCAAAGTTCAAAAATTCAAGTTATTGTATGCAGCTGGTTACCCTTTGTCAGGGGGAATGTTCCTAAAAACGTAAAGATAGGAGTGAATTGAAGCGGCCGGTTTGATCAAACTAATGTTAGTCATGTAGGTGCCTTGTAACTGGATACCTCAATTCTGTGTGTTAATAAGATCATGAGGAACGGATAAACTAGATATATGCTATGAGACGATCAAATCAAAAAAGTGCTTAAACTGATTAGTGATAAAATACAGTGACACCCAGTGTCGCCGTTCTTTAAAAGCCAGTGACGTGCGCCAAAGGAACAAAGCCGTTAAGTAAATCCACGAACGGTTTAAATAAAGTTAATGTGACCGGTAAGAAAGCAGTTAAGAAGTATGTCAGAAAAACGGATCGGTAAAACGAAAGTTAAACTCCGTGCACAGTCAGCGTGTGGAATAAAGAATAGCAAAGAAGAACCATAATTTAAACCCGTGTGACCGGTATCAAGGAAATTTATGAAAAGAAGTGCGCATACCTTGTTGTTAGTCAGGTTAGCGTTCAGCGTGCTCCTGTTGTTCGAAAATGTTCGCATGGCAAGAGGGAGAATTGATTTGAAACTTGGCCATTAATAAATAGCCGAGCAGTAGGAGCAAAGTATAGAGCTGAAATCATACGAATAAAATTGTCGCCAAAGTTAAATGATGATAAAGCATGAAATAAAAATTGCCAATGCAGTTTTATCAAAGGCTTTTTCAGCATCCAAAGCCACAATTCCTGAAGGAGTAGTTAACGTATGACCCTGTTCAATGACATGTAACAAAGTTCTTGTATTATTTGCAGAGTGTCTATTTTTCATAAAACCAGATTGATCTGAATGTATAATAGAATCTAATACAGGGGATAATCGTGTGGCTAATATTTTGGCATATAATTTACAATCTTGATTAATTAAAGAGATAGGGCGATAATTAGATACAAGAGTGGGGTCTTTATCGGGTTTGGGAAGAACGATAATTAAAGCGTCAGTAAAGGAACCTGTAATTCCCGTAGAGCCAAACGTTGTAAAAAGTTGAAATAGTAAAGGTAAAAGATGGGACTGAAACTCTTTATAAAACTCCGCCGGGATACCATCAGGACCCGGAGATTTTTTTTTTTTAACCTCTTCAGTGCCCATGACGAGATAGTCTCGTCAAGGAGCACGGTTGCGCTGTGCCCATGACGAGACTATCTCGTCATGAACCCCACCCACTAATGCAACCCCCGGCACAGGAGGGGGAAATGGCGTGGCACTGAAGGGGTTAAGAGATTTTATAGCAGATAAAATTTCATCCTTAGTAATTGGAGAGTCAAGCCCCATTTTATCTGATGGAGAAATTTTAGGTAGACCACATGAAGATAAAAAAGAATCAACTAAGGAATCATTATGAAAATCAGGTTTATCATATAACTTAGAGTAAAAATCCCAAAATTCATTAACAATATCTTTATGAGATAAAGCAATTTTACCATTGGATCCGTGAATAGAGATGATTTGAGTTTTGTCTTTTTTGATACGTATGTAATTCGCTAACAGTCTTCCAGATCTATTTGCATTAAAACTAAATTTAGCTTTGGCTTTAGAAATCTGAATGCCAGCTCTTTTACTAAGAATTGTATTAAATTCATATCGAAGCTTTTGCAACTTAACTCTATATTGAGGATCATTAGACGTAATAAAAAGTCGTTCATATTCCGCTATTTGCTTTTCTAGCTTTTTAATATTGGCATTAAAGGTCTTATTTTCGTGAGCCATAATAGAAATAGTAACCCCTCTAATATAAGCTTTAAAAGCATCCCATCTATTAACCATTGAAGTAGTACCTTCAGGATTAAACTGAAAAAAATCATGAATGGCAGAGAGGAGCTTTGGTTTATTATGCTCATTAAGAGCTATACCAGAATTCATTCTCCATCTAGGCTGGTTAGTAAAGGTTGAATTTAAATTTAGAATACAAGAAACCATAGCATGATCAGAGATGTCAATGTTGCCAATCTTAGGGTACTAACAGAGTTAATCAGCTGTTTTGTGACTAATATGTAGTTGATCCTAGAATGAGAACTGTGTGGGTTAGAAAAAAAAGTAAAGTTTTTTTCTGTAGGGAAGTGTAGACGCCAAATATCAACTAACTTAGTGGTTTGAAGAAATGTTTTAAAAGCAAAATAAACCTTAGGGGGATGGAATTTAGTACGAGATAATCTATCTAATAAAGGATCAGATATGACATTAAAATCACCTGCAACAATTAAAGGTACATTACCAATTTTTACAAATTCAGCTGAAAGATTAGTCCAAAAAACAGGGTCATCTGCAGTAGGGCCATAAACATTTAATAGAAATAAGATAGAATCATGAACTTTAACCTTAACAATTAAATATCTCCCATCCGTATCTGTAATTTTGCTCAAAATTTGACAATGCGATTTTTTTGCAAATAATATAGCTACACCATTTTTCTTGCCATTAGCAGGAGAAGAAACAATATTGTCAACCCATTTTTTCTTCATATAATCTAAGATTTTATCATCTATATGAGTTTCTTGTAAATAACAAAAGTCAGCTTTGCAACAACCCAAATAATCCAAAATGGTTGTACGTTTCACAGGATGGCGTAAACCTTTAACATTCAATGACACTACTTTGATATTAGCCATAACATAATAAAAAGAGAAAAGGGGTAGAAAGAGGAAAGTCAGAAAAAGACACAAATGTTAAGAAGAAAGTAGCTCCAGAACACACAAAAGGTAATGGGAGAAATAAAACATAGTAAAAAACACAAACAAAATACATAAATATGAACATTGAAACGCACACACGCTCTACAAGCATGACCGGAACCGCTGGAGCCCAAAATATTATGAATTATATAAATCTGTCAAAGAAGATCATACAGGAAAAAATCAAGTGGTAGGACCGTCAGTGTCCATAGCTTGCTGTAATTGTTAATCTAGAAAATGTCACAGATCTTCAGGACGCTGAAAGGATTTTGAAAAATTATCTTTCCAAATGCGCATTGTTGAAGGGTCAAAAAGGCCGTATTGGTATCCAAGGCTTCTTAATTGTGGGCGAAGATCAGTAAATCCCTTACGTATTGCAACAGTTTCTTTAGCAAAATCTTGATGAATAAAGATTTTGTGACCATTGACCATCAATGCAGGAATTTCTCTAGCTGCTTTTCTGATCAGAACCAAATGATGGTGACGAAGAACTTTAAATATCATTTGTCTAGGCTTGGTATGTTGAGGATTGCGACGTGAAGGAATTCTATGAGCCTTATCAATTTCAAATTTTTGTGGAAATTTGATATTTAAAAGACCAGGAATTAAGTTCTCTAAGTATAGTCAACAGTTAGTTCCCTCAACCTCTTCTGGTAAATTAAATATGCGAAGGTTGTATTGTCTATTGCGATTTTCCATGTCCAAAAGATGTGAGCACAAAGGTGATATTTTCGCCACCAGTGGAGTAAAAGCGTCGACTTTAACTTTATTATCCTGTATTTTAATTGAGTTATCTGATATTTTCATTGACATACTCGCCATTTCTTTTCGTACATTTTTAATTTCAGTCGCAATAGTTTCTGTATTAGCACGAAGAGCCTGAATTTCCTCTAAAATTGAAGAAAGCGAAGGTTCAGATGACTCCACTACTTTTGATTTTATTGGAGGAGGTGAAATCTGCTGTCTTTTATTGTTGAGAGGATTTTTATTATCCATTTTTGAGAATAAATAATGAAATTTGAAGAAAAAAGAACAGTTTATGAATAAAAAGAGCAAAAAATGCAAAGCAATCCTCAAAAAGACTGGTGCAGCAGCTAAACTGGACAAGGGGTGTGGCTAGGCCCAAGCCAGGCCCTTTCCTGAAGTATGCTCCGCCCCCCTGACAGACTAACCAGGCAGTACCTCAATGCAGAGCTCGGAGCAGGAACCAGGGAGCCAGAAACACCACTTTCCACGACCAAATAGGCTTGAAACCACTTCCCAGTGCAGGTAAGCCTATTATTGCAGAAGCGACCTCTTTTTTTTTTTTATTTTTTTTTTTTTTTAATTGCTTTCTTTTTTTTTTTTTTTAACAGTGAAGAAATACAAAGAGCTATTCGATAGAGCACCCTCCCCCCTCCCCCCACCCCCCACCCTCTCAATGAAAGCAAAAAAATAGCGTGCAGGTTGGGAATAGTAGACAGAAAAAAAAAAAAAAGAAGAGAAAAGAAGAAAAGAGAAAAAATTAAAAGACAAGGAAAGAAGGAAAAAAAAAAAAAAAAAGGAGAGAAAAAAAAAAAAAAAGCCAGAAAAACCCAAAAAAAGAAAAAGCGTGGCGATTTATCCTATCTATGCCAGCCAAGAGGTGAGATTATCCCACACCTCGAGCCCCTTTTTCCGACTTTTAGTGCCCTTTCTGGCGTAAACAGTCATTTCTAGATGATAAATTGCCATAAATCTGGCTAGCCATTGTGAAAAAGAGGGGGCTTCCGGATCTAGCCAGGCGGATGCCACACAAATCCTCCAAACTGTCATTGCGATGAATGTTAGGCCATCTCTTTTCAATCGTGAAGTTTCAGTCTGTGTGCCTAACATTATGATAGTAGGATTTAACATTATAGGCTGAAGTGTGACTTCCCTTAGAAATTCCTGTATGCGGTTTATTGTATGAGAGAGCTTTAAGCATGTGGCAAACACGTGTATTGAATCAGCCGCGTACTCAGAGCATCTGGGACAAAAGGTGCCTTGGCCAGTCCCCCACTTTGCAATCTTGCTAGGAGTGAAGTACAAGAAAAAGATAGTTTTAAAGTGTTGCGCCTGTAATTTAGCTGAGATTAAAATGTTCTGTGATAATGCAAGTGAGTTAAAAAAGGTACTACTGTGAGAAGTAAGTTTGTTGTGCCATTTGTCAGCTGTCTTTTGTAGGTCATCAGGTGTCTGTCTGTTTATAGTATTATAAAGAAGGCCAATTCGAGGGGTTAATGGATTACGTAACAAGTTTAACATGTCAATTTCTTTAAATCCTGAGGGGCCCCCAGCCTTCCTAGACAGAAAGTTAGAGACAGAGAAATATTTAAAAGCATCTTCGCTTTGGAGTTTGAATTTGGTTAGTAGCTCAGAGAAAGGTATTACTCCTTCATTGGTCATGAGATCTCCTAATTTCAAAATACCGGCCTTATGCCAGTTTGAGAAATAGGCCTTGCCAAAAATGGCAGGCAGATTATCATTGTTTAGAGTGGGAGTATAATGGTTGAATCTGCCGATTCCAAAAACTCTACTGATACTGCGGAAGACTTTAAAAGAATTAAGTAATGTCTTAAATCTCACCCGTTTATAGTATCCGTAAGTGGTTTCTCGGAGTAGGCAGCCCCAAGATTGTTCACCCAGAAGTAGCTGAAATGGCGAAGAAAGCTCTGATGTTTGAGGTAGTGGGGCTTCTTTTAACAATTCTGAGCTATATTGAAGTACCGAGGCCCAATAGTAGAGAGTAATATTAGGAAAAGACCACCCCCCTCGTTCTTTGGGTAGGCATAATTGCTTTAAAGCCCTCCTGGATTGAGAGTATGACCAAATGAACTGAGTGAATATTTGTTGGAATTTTTGTAGACTCATTTTGTTAAATTCCAGGGGTATCGTTCGAAAGAAATATAGGAGCTTAGGAAAATATGTCATCTTTATGACATTACATCTGCCAACAAGGGTTAGATGTAAATTATCAATTTGTTTCAAAGCCTTTCTGGTATGTATGGCTAATGGAGCTAAGTTGTCTTCAACAATTTCATCCAAATTTGATGAGATAGAGACTCCTAGATATTTAGCTTTAGAGACCACCCTGCAGTCAATACAGGATATTTGGCTATTTGTTATTATTTGAGTTTTGTTTTGGTTCAGGGCATAGCCAGAGATCTTTCCGAATTTAGCCGCTTCTTTTTCAATGGCCACAATGGCAGTTAAAGGGTCGGATGAGGTGATAGCCAGATCATCGGCATAGGCCATAATTTTAGTATAGCTGCCTTGAAAATTGACTGCGGTGATCTCATTATTTTTCTGAATTTGCTTAATAAAGGGGTCCAAATAGAGGGCGAATAACAGAGGGGAGCAAGGGCAGCCCTGCCTGGTGCCCCGGGAGATCTCAAATTGCTCAGTTGATTGCCCATTGATGGTGACGCAAGCAGTTGGTTTCACATAAAGGGCTTGTATCGCCTGTAAGATTTTTGGCCCGAAGCCCATTTTGCTCATGACTGTCCATAAGTATCGCCAGGAGACCCGGTCAAAAGCTTTTTCAGCGTCTAAGAGTATAAGTGACATCGGGTCTCCGGCGGCCTGTGCGGCGTCAAAAAGAGTAATAGCTCGTCTAACGTGCTCAGTTGTTCCTTTTTTTGGGATGAACCCATGCTGCCACTCTGAAACCAAGGAGTCGACCACTGAGGAGATTCTCTGTGCTAGTATTTTAGAATAGATTTTTGAATCACAATGAATAAGTGTGATGGGTCGATAGGAGCCCATCTCTAAGGGGGATTTATCCTTTTTTGGAAAGATAGCTATTCTGGCCTTAGACCAGGAAGCTGGGGGCAGAGCCCCGTTAAATATAGAGGTTATTACTTCTGTAAAAATTGTTTTGATTTGTGGGGCAAAGATCTTATAAAATTCTACTGGAATGCCGTCAAGACCAGCAGCTTTTCCGTCGGGAAGACTGTTAACGGATTCCAGTATCTCGTCCCAAATAGGAGTTACATCTAATAGGACTCTGTTGTCCGAGGAAAGAGATCTAAGATTGATCTCACTGAGGTAGCCAGTAGTCTCCCTTATAACTAAATCTTTAGGACTCTGGTTCTCCTCAGTATATAATTTAGAATAGAACTCCTGGAATCCCTTTCGTATAAGATAAATATCGTTGGTTTCATTTCCCGATGGAAGTCTAATTGTATGTATCTCACTGTTAGAAACTTGTTGTCTAGTTCTGACAGCCAAATGATGCCCAATACTATCACTACACTCGTAGTTTTTCTCACGGAAGCTTGCCTATTTTGCCGCGTTTTTTTCCGCAAAGATTGCCCCAATTTCAGCTCTGGCCAACACTACTTCTTTCTGCCCTGTCTCTATGTTTTGCCCTGTTTGAATGTAATGGCCTAATTTCATTTCAGCATTCTTTAATTTCTCCTGTAGATTATTTAGCAGCTTCTTCTCCTTTTTATTTTTGCGGACTGAGAAGCTGAGGGTTTCCCCCCTAATCCCTGCTTTTAACGTATCCCATACAATCATAAGTTGGGCAGACCCAACATTAGTTTCTAAGAATTCCTTTAGCCATCCCTGCATATGAACCTGATATGATAAATCCTGAAGCAGAGCTTTCTCAAAGCTCCAAGCAGAGGCCTCTTTACGCTTGCCTAGCCCTCTGATGTTAATAATAATGGGATTATGATCGGACATAAAGCGTGGGGCTATTTCAATGTTACAATTATTAATAATTGAGGATGAAAGAAAAAAGTAGTCTAACCTAACAAGGGTGTGATGTGGAGCAGAAAAGAAGGTGTGACCAGGTTGAGAGGGGTTTAATCTAGCCCAACAGTCTTTTAAGCCGTGTATCTGTGCGAGATTTTTCAAGGCCTGAAACACTAGGGGCTTTCTGCCTTTGTATTTCCAATGGCTGTCGGACTCCCAGTTGCAAGGCAGATGCAGGTTAAGATCGCCGCAAAAAACAATAGGGGTAGGCCAATGTGCTAATTCCCCTGAAACTAGGTTAATGACTCCAGGGTCATCTGTGTTGCTTCCGTAAATTGAACAAAGGGTAAAAGGGGCATTATTAGAAAGATAACACTCAGTAATAACCCATCTACCTAGGGGATCAGTCTTAACCCGGGGCGAGGAAATAGAAAGTCTTCTTTCAGCGAGAATTCCAACCCCCCTAGTTTTAGAACCTTGAGTAGTGGCCCCCAGAACTTGGAACCCCAAGGAGTCTAGAAGATGCTTCTGGGAGCCCTCTATATGAGTTTCTTGTAGGCAATAAACATCCCCCCCAGAGATCGAAGCCCCAGCACAACATTTTGCCTTTTAGCATGGTCGTTTAATCCGCATATGTTAACAGACACAATTCTTAATGCATCTAGCTTAGCCATTTAAAAAGAAAAAAAATACAAAGAGAAATACAAAGAGAAAATAAGTAATACCAAGTAGAACTCCCAAATTCTTGTCCTAGTCTAAAATAAGTGAGTATTAAGTGTATATGTGTATGTGTGCAGAGACATAAAAACCTAGTGTTTAAATTTTCTGCATCAAACTTTCCCATTAAGATGCCATTCCCAGGCCTCCCCCCTCCCTTTTTTGAGCAATCAGGAAAAACCTGAATGATGGAAGTCAACCTGGGCTCCGCTGCCAGCCACACCGGACTGGGAGAAAAAAGAAAAAAAGCTTTAGCTTTAACTCTAATTTGATAAAGTCGGCCAGGAGCCCCTTCTTGCCCTTCTTACCCTTGCCCTGTGTAAAATACAGTGTCAAAAAAGAGAAATGAAATAAAGAAAGCAGAGAGATTGAGGAAAAAATATAAGGAGCTAACAGGTGAAGTCATTTAAAGTCAAAAGGGCTCGCATCATAAGCCTAACTTCATTTTCATCCAAATAGTTAAATGTTATTATTTCTTTCTAGATTTCAGTTCCTCCAGAAATTCTCCAGCTTTAATTTCGGAGAGAAAGATCCTAGCATTCCCATTGAAGATTATCTTGAGCCTTGAAGGATTCATAAGATACACTTCCGCCCCCTGCTGTTGAAAAGGTGAGATTAATTGCCTCATACGCCATCTTCGTTCAACAGTCTGATGGCAGAAATCTGGTTTGGCAAAAAAAACTATCCCATTGGCTCCTTTCTTTGAGTTAGAGCGGGCCTGGTCATATACAGTCTGTCTGAGAAGGAAATTTCCGAAGTAGACGAGGAACACCCTTGGTTGTCCCCCTAATGAATTACCACTGTTATGTTGTCGCTTTTGATAGAAGGGGAATCGGTGCGCCCTCTGTACTTCATGGTCCCAGTCCCAGCCCGGATGGTCGGGGAAGGAATCCTGTAATAGTTTAACTATGAAGCGCCTTGGATCATCCCCTTCCTTTCCCTCCGGAATGCCAAGTAAGCGGAGGTTGTTTCGGCGCTGGCGATTTTCTTGTTCCTCAATCTTTACCATCATATCAATCATACAGGCTGTATTGGACTCACCCTGCTGTTTAGTGGCCAGGGCTTCAGTTTCCAAATGTTCGGTTCGTGCTTCTATCATGGTAACTCTATCACAGATGTTGACACAAGTCTTATTCAATCGTCTCAGCCCGCCCTGTAGTTTCTTGGCAGCGGTCTTGGCTATACGATTGTCCGTCCGAACCTCTTCATGAAGCTCTTTAATAGATGTAAGAATGAAGGCTAGAGAAGGCTCAGAGGAGTCTGCATGCAAGTTCTTTATACTCCCCCACTGAGTAGCGTTTTGTTCATCTTCCTCAGGCAAGTATGACATCTGGGAGTCAGAGTAATCCCATTTAAGCTGGCTGCGGCGTTTATTTTTGCTGAGAGGTTTTCTATGACGCAAGACCGTGCCTGTATCCTTGTGTGAGTCCTCACTGTCCCCATCGCTGATGTCCTCGGAGCCATCCTCAAGTGAGGAAGTGGATGTGCCGTCAGAGACCGAATAGAAGTGTTCTGGTCCAGCCTCGGGAGTCCAGGGGTTCTGGGAGCCAGAGGGTACTGCCAGATTTTGAATGGTTTTACTAGTCCCTGTTTCTCCGAAGTCAAGATTGAGAAGCGGGGTCCCAAGGCTAGTATCACTATGTAGGCTATCTGAGACCTGTATTTGCAGGGAGGGCTGAGTCAGAAGGGTCGTGACATTAGTAAGTGGTTGTACAAGAACAGGGGTTTGGGGGGGGCCCTCTTGAGTTCTTGAGGGTTCCATAATCTTAGCAGTATCAATATCTGGGCCCGTAGGCGTGGTGTAACTGAGCCTGCCCTCCGTTGTGTTCCCCTGCTGAAGTGCACCTATCTTTAGGTTCTCTGCTGTTGAATAGTTAATGGAGGAAGTAAGAATTTTAGTGCTGGGGTTTAAAAGGTTTTTTTTAGATCCCAGGAAGATTTTTGCGGGGGGGGAGTGTGTAGTATTAGTGTTTTTATGCTCTCCGGATATGTCCCCCCCCCCAGATTTACTCCCCAATTTGCCCAACACTCTCTTATCTCCACCAACCTCAGGCTTTGTCTTTGAAGCTTCTTCTGAAGGATCGAGGGCAACGCCTTTAACGTCTTTGGCGTCCTTTGAATCCTTGGCAGCTGCAAGCGTTTTTTGTTTAGAGCCTCTCCGTGCCCCCCGGGCGCTCATGTTGTCTCTACTAAGTTCGTGTAGCTTCTCGCTTTGATTTCCTTTAGACCATAGCCTGCTGTCTGTATTTATGGCTATTGGGGAGGGCAAGGAGAGTATTGCTGCTGCAAACAAGCGAGAAACAGTAAAGTGCAGCACAGCCCAAGTTTGCAAGTCGAAGTGATTCACCGATGTCTTACGGATGGCACATTTGGCTCCAGCAATTGCATCCAGAATGGACCACACTTCGTGAGGCAGCAGTCTTGAAAGAGGCCTTGAGAGCCGCCTTAGCGCTCTCCCTGAATCACGAGAATAACGAGCGCGGTAATCCAGCATCCCGGTAAACAGCGCAGGGCAGCTAGTCGAGCGTTACGCCTCCGGCGTGAGCAGCCGATCAGCGCGAGCTCAGGGCGATTCCATCTTGCTCACCCGATTCCATCTTGCTCACCAGCGACCTCTTTTTAAACGAAATTCTGACAGACTTTCGTCGATTTTTCTTTAAAAACGGGCGAAAACGCGGAGGAGCTCACCGGGTGGCGGCCATCTTGATTCGCGCGCTCGCGCGTCTCCCACGTTTTAACTTTTTAAGTTCCACTTCATCACATTCTGTATTTATTTATTTTTCACATTTATTTTCGTTAATATTCCACATTTTCAATGGCCGACATACATTTTCCTACTCCAACATGGCCGGCATATTATTGAAGCGCGTAACACACCCCTTTTCACTGTTTATAACCGTGGCAGTCAATGGCCGCCATGTGAACATTTTCGAACAACGGGAGCACGCTGAACGCTAACCTGCCTAACAACAAGGTATGCGCACTTCTTTTCATAAATTTTCTTGATACCGGTCACACGGGTTTAAATTACGGTTCTTCTTTGCTATTCTTTATTCCACACGCTGACTGTGCACGGAGTTTAACTTTCGTTTTACCGATCCGTTTTTCTGACATACTTCTTAACTGCTTTCTTACCGGTCACATTAACTTTATTTAAACCGTTCGTGGATTTACTTAACGGCTTTGTTCCTTTGGAGCACGTCACTGGCTTTTAAAGAACGGCGACACTGGGTGTCACTATATTTTATCACTAATCAGTTTAAGCACTTTTTTGATTTGATCGTCTCATAGCATATATCTAGTTTATCCGTTCCTCATGTTCTTATTAACACACAGAATTGAGGTATCCAGTTACAAGGCACCTACATGACTAACATTAGTTTGATCAAACCGGCCGCTTCAATTCACTCCTATCTTTACGTTTTTAGGAACATTCCCCCTGACGAAGGGTAATCATCATACCCGAAATGCATTGGGGCTTATTCTTCAGCTGCATACAGTAACTTGAATTTTTGAACTTTGCACTTCGGACAATCTCATGATTACAATGAGTATTATCTGATGGTGAATTATTAGGAATAAACCTATCATTTGAAATTTCCTTGAACTTCTGATTTACTTTCACATTCGGATTTGCAACGTATTTTCAAGCTATTGGTTGTGTTCAGGAGGGACACCACCCATCCAAGGCGGTGCAACTGTTACATTTATTCCTACGTCTTGGTTTAGAGGACGACTCCTCCCAGCACGCCCAGAACATTTAACAGACTTTTAGAACTACAGCATCAAATAGGTGTGCGTGGTATATTACCTATTAAGAAGACGTGGAGGACATCTTTAGACTTAAGGGCACATTACGGGAGTGAGATCGATTGATAAGTATTCGGTGGTCCCACCCACCATATTTTGATTCGACCGCTGTGTAGGCAGTCGCAAAATGCATTTTTCTACTGCAGCTTGTGTTGCGACCCGGAAAAGGGCTGCAGCACAAGCAGCAGTAGAAAAATACAATTTACAAACATCCATGCACCGTGTGCCAGGCACCACATGTGTAGGGGGGCACCACATGCGCCACCCTGGCCACTTACCCGTGGCCCACACGGAACGGGGGCCCTGCTAGTGGCTGCCAAAGTCCATTTCCATCTGCCTATTCATGACGGTGGAACCACCATGAAAAGGCATTCGGGAAGGGACATTAGAATCCTGACTGCTCTGCCTGAGCAGGCACGGCCTCCTTTCAGGATCATGATTCCGAGTGCCAACCTGGCGGGATCAGTAGATCCTTTCGGAGGCAGTGATCCGTTCACCAAGATCTAAAGGTTCAACCGCCTGTATCGTAATAACCTTTAATAACTTACTCGAAACAGGCGCTACTGGACTTAAGGGATAAGGCCTCCAGGACGGGGTGTGGGGGAAAGGTAGCGTTAGGAAATGACGCGACGGTCAGCAATTGCTTGCAATGTGATTGGTGCATAGGTCACGTGCAACACTCCATAGATTCTCTAAACCCCTACACAGCTGGCCGGAGAGTGTTCAGTAAGCAGAACCCCAGGGAGGAAAAGCAGAAGGTGGGAGGGCAAGTGGGCACCTTTCAAGGCCTGTACCTCAATGCGAGATCTATTCCTAAGCATGCTGCGGAAATGTGGGCACTGCTGGATGATCTGAAACCAGACATCTGTTTTTTACAGATACCTGGTTGCATACTCAATCTGCTCCGTCCCTAGCTATAGCCTTTCCGGCAGAATACGCGGTAGCTAGACTAGACAGAACAGGCAAGAGGGGAGGAGGGCTGGCCATAGCCACTCGCTCAGCCCATCAGATACATTTTTTAGATACTATACCAACCCCTAGTATGGAACTAATAGTTTTTAAAATGGAGCCTATTCAAAACATTAAGCTGATGGGACCATTTGGCTTTAGGATTCTTCTTGATAAATCCGACACATGTAAGCCTGTCCCAAGGTAAGAAGAGCTCTCGCAGATCAAGGACAAAAGTGACATTAACAGCCTTCAATTCAGTATATTCGCCCCCGTCACTCAGCAATGTTACTGATAGCAATTCAGCTTTACATATGTTGGAGACTTCCGTAACGGTGGCCCTTGATACCATTGCTCCAATCAAGACAGTCACAGTGCGGGATAGGGCCGCTCCAGTCCCATCGTACTCAGAAAGCCTGAAGGCAGAAAAAGCTAATTGTAGAACGATAGAGCGGAAATGGAGGAAATCAAAGTTAGAGGTGGATAAACTGGCATATAAATTAGCACATCGAATATATCTAAGGAATTGTAACATAGCCAGGAGATCGGATCTGGGTATGCGAATTGCAGAATCAAATAACTCTTCAAAAGAACTCTTTAAGTTTCTCAGTGAGTTCACCAATCCCAGAGCCAACAACCCCACGCTTCCACCCACGCAGGGGCTATGTGACGATTTAGCCACATATTTTAAACAGAAGATCGATAACATTTATAATGCGTTTGAACCAGAAGAGCCATCCCAGGCTCTGACATTTCCCCCGGAAGATCCTCTCTCCCCCAGTTTAGAGACCTTCTCAGTGATCACCTCAGAGCAAGTGCGTGCTTTGCTGGTACATACTAAGTCAGGATCGTCGCTAGATGGGGCTCCCCCTCAAATCTTTTCAGATCTGGCACCGGTCTTGTCGAACCCTATTATGGAAGTCTGTAATGTACCATTAGACACTGCCTCGTTTCCCTCAAAATGGAAGAAGGCCTACATCAAGCCACTGCTTAATAAAGCATTGGCGGACCCTGTAGACCTACAAAACTATAGGCCTATTTCTCTTCTCCCATGTTGCTCTAAAATTATGGAGACCCTGTTCAATCAGCAACTTTCGGGTTATCTAGAACAAAATAATCTGCTAGATCCTTCACAGTCAGGTTTCCGGGCCGGTCACAGCATGGAGTCTGCTCTGATGAAGGTAACAGACTCGATAAGGATGTTGTTGGATGAGGGAACTCCCACGATGTTGGTTCTCTTGGATCTGTCGGCAGCCTTTGACACCATCTCTCTCAGTATCCTTTTGGGCAAGCTGCGAGAGATTGGCGTCAAAGGATCAACATTAAATTGGATGCACAGTTTCTTGACCAACAGAACACAATGTGTACAACTAGACTCATTTGTGTCACAGACCAACACAGTGGATAAGGGGGTACCACAGGGTTCCATCCTTAGCCCCCCTTATTCAACATTTATGTGTCATCTCTGGCCCCTATCATCAGACCGTGCGGGTTCCATACGATCTCCTACGCGGACGACACCCAGGTGATAGTCCCCATAGGAATGGACCCCGCACTCACCAGAGAAATATTCAAGAGCTGCATGTTAAAAATAGCGACTTGGATGAGCAAAATCTTCCTACAGCTGAACTCCAATAAAACAGAGATTCTGCTGTTTGGGAAAGCTGAGGAGTTATGGTCCACGGAGTGGTGGCCGGGGGAATTGGGGGAAGCCCCCATTCCTAAAAAATGTGCAAGGAATTTGGGCATCGTGATCGATGACAGACTCTCCATGGAGGATCATGTAAAAATTATCTCAGGCAAGTGCTATGGCACGATGCGCATGCTTAGGAAAGGTCTTCCCTTGGATTCCCCTCTATTCCAAAAAAGTCCTCATGCAGGCGCTTCTAGTCAGTAGACTAGATTATGGGAACTCTCTACTGGTGGGGATGAGAGAAGATCAGTTCTCAAGGCTGCAAGTTCTCAAGAACACAGCAGCGTGCCTTGCCCTAAGAAAGCCTGCACGAACTCCATCATTACCGTTATTGCGACAACTACATTGGTTTCCGATCAGGAAACAATCAGTTTTTAAACTCCCATGTTTGGTCTTCAAATCTTTTCAAGGACAGGGACCGGCATATCTAATTAAAAAACTTGAATGGTACATCCCAGGACCCCACCTGAGAACCAGCAGTCAAAGGCTGCTTCGCACGTGCAGAATTAGGAAAACCAAAATGGGTGGGCGTGCATTTTCTCATCTAACCCCCGCCCATTGGAATAGTCTGCCAGAGGATCTGCGAGCATGCCCGAATTTGGCCAAATTTAAGAAGCTGCTCAAAACGTGGATGTTTTGATTGAATATTTTCTGTTCATGCTGTCTGCCTCCCAGGCGCCAAGAGATCCCCTTGAGGATGATTTGTTGCGCCATATAAATACTAAAAGTAAAGTAAAGTAATGCGGTGGTGGCCTGAAGGGTTGCATGTCATGAGATCACCACCGAAGGCCTGTCAGTGGCGGCCCCACCGGTATCATAATGAGCCCCTTAATTCTTGTGAGGAAAACATTGAAGAACATTTGGAAAGAAGTGTGGGTGAGAGTGAAAGTCTCATTGTCATCCTGTTGAATGAAATAAACTGAAAATTCGATTTGAGAAGAAAACAGTCATAATTGTTATTCAATTGAGAACATGATTTCAAAAAGGAACAAAGTTGTATAAATTCAGCAGGTCACCTGGGCTGTGGGCTTGAACAAAGTGCTATTCAAGTCAATATGTATGTTGAAATTGAAACGCAATCAATTTAACAAACCATTACTCATAGTGGCAGCTCTGCTGACACTTAGAGACTATATCAAGGGTCTCTGCTTTACTCGCAAGGAATTTATTGCTTTCTTCAACCTTGAAATGGAGTAACAGCTGCCTTTTTTTTGTACAGGAGATGAAAAGTTTATACTGCTCCAAAGTGGCAGAGATCTCCACCTATGTGAAAAGTTACTACTAGTAACGTTAAACTTGTAGATCCTATTGTAGGAGGCTCTACTAGGGGGTGAAGACCTGTAAGTCTACATTTGAATGTACATCTACACTTGGAAATCCTGGAGAGAAAAAAGTGTAGATTTACACCAAAGTGCAGTAGTAAATTTACAAATGGGTAAACCTACATGTGTAAATGTAACTTTGTGGATCAGGCCCATTTCACTAGGAATTGTTACCTTAATTCTACCTTGTTCATCGCACTGACCAGGCTTCGGGCCCAGACCCCAGATTCGGGGTGGGTGCAGAGTGTCACTGAACTCTGCCATAGAGTCGCAAATGAGATGTTCTCTCTGGTAACTTTCCGTTAGACCAAAACTGGCCGAAGTTGGGTCAGTGAGTTGAACAAGGTAGAATCATACCTTGCATATTATGCTGTGACTGATTACTAGAATTACCACAGCACACCTTGAACTAGTCACGAAGAAGTGTGGGCTAGCTTTCTCTGGTCTTGATGAATTGCCAACAGACCCATCTGGGCTATAATAGGCAAGATACATGTTGACCTCACCTTTTTAAAGATTTATCATGAATGCTTCTAGGACCACTGTATCCCATACAAGCACCACCATACATTTTTAATTAGGGTAGTGAGCTTCACCAGTAAAACGTATCCAAACCAAGCATCACTATACATATTTTAAGCCACGTTTCCCACACTACATATAACTCACATCCCATATACCCACACTTCATCAAATGGCTATATTAAAAGATCTTCAGCAAAGAGCCCCTTCGTGGGTGCCCATCGGGCATTGCAGAGCCGGCCCGACGAGGAGCATGCACAGATGATGAAGCATGACACCTCTCAGGGTGTGTGAGGGCACTTGCTCCTATTTGAGCGTATTCCACTTACTTGACTCACGAATAAAACACTGTTTGTATCAAAGGAGCCGCACACTTCTATATTTCTAAGTTACTGTGATAAGGAGCGTGTGTGCTGGACCTGTCACAAAGCTCCTTTTTCATCCCATTTGAATTACATTTTAAGGGGGTGACATCCATCATCCACAGCGGGTTTGGTATAGTGTGCAAGTATTATTAAACCCAAGGATCCGTATCAAAGCCATATCTTTATGTTTTATCCAAACAATAAAGTAAGGGTTACTCCTGTAGTGGGGTAAGTGGCTCCTTCCAGCAGATCCACTTGAACCGATACACCAATAGCAGTGACAGAAAACACCTGGGCTCTACATCTGCCTTTACTGGGGTTGCTTGTCTCTGGAATGACTGAGACAAAGATAGGTTGACAACGAAAAGCTCTTAACACCTAACCCAGCTGTCAGGATCCACACCACTTAAATGGTTAATAAGCAGATGTACTAAAATTATAGCGATTGTAAACCTACTGATTTTCACATTTATCAGGTCTATAAACTGATAAAAAAAGTTTATTTTATATGTTCTGAATCCATTGTAGGAGTCTGCAAAGTTTTATTGTGTCCTAAAATGGGTTTAAAAATGGGTCCTGGATAACAAATTGGAAGGGATGTCTTGTGGGCATCCCTTCCAAATTGTTATTCAGTACCATATGTATCAATGGCTTCGTTAACTATTCATAAGTTACTGGGGCCCGTTCCTCTTTGCAAATTTGGGAGGCGGCTTGAGTAGTCTGTGGTACAGGGGACCACTATCAACTCTCACTGAACTTTTCAAAACTGAAAACCATTTTTTTAAGTATCCCTTTTTGCTTTAAGGGAATATGGCTGCTCTGTTCTAAAAAAGAGTTTTGAATTTTGAAAAACATATCAGAGGGATCGTCGTCTGCTAACCCTTGCAGGCCATCATCTCTGTGTTTGTAGCCTGTCAGGGGAGACACAATTTTCAACCTGCCTCATTAATATTTATTAAGCAGGTCATCCTGCGACCTCCTATGAATCTGTATTTTGCGATCTTACCTAATGGTTATTATTTTGAATATCAAAAAGAAAAGTCACAATTTGTGATGACTTTTTAAAACAAATGTTAGCACACAGGTCCTTATTTAGAGTTTGGCAGCTATGGTACGCCATAAAAGCGTGGTGGATGTTCTGTGCACCATATTTAGAGTGCCGTTGACCATAATTATCTTGTAATATGGCAGTCAAGACATTTGCCATGTTCTTAATGGAATATCTTTTCCACCAAACTCTAAATAAGGCCTCAACTGACTAATAATAACTCAGCAAAGCAAACCTATGGCTAAAGATTTCAACTGCATCACCACCCTGCCAGCATTTAACCTAATGATCCAGAGGAGTATGTAAGGTGCAATAAGTCAGAAAACATAAAGCAGATAACCTGAGGTAATACTTGACGTTTTCCTATGGGGTAGAATAGGAGACAGAAAACTAGGTCAGTTCTATATGAATTGAATAGGCATTTAGGAGACAACTATACCATACATATTTTGCATTGATGCAAAAATTGAGCAAATGCTTTTTTGCATACCTTTGGCATAGTAACAAATTAAATGATTAGATTTAGCACCTTTCCACATCATAAAAGAACGTTGTTGGACTTGGCCCTTTCTGCAGGGTCATCCCCAGACTTTTTGCTTTCACTCCTCCATTTGTGCTGAATTGGTGTTTGTTGGCCTTAGGACTCTGTGCCCTTTACCACTGCTAAGCAGTGCTAAAGTGCTTGTGCTCTCTGGTAGAATTGCCATATTTAATTTCCTTGTAAGTCCTTAGTGCACTACTTGCGCCGGGGGCCTGACAAATTAAATACTACTAGTTGGCCTGCAGCAATGATTGTGCCAACAAGTTGCCCTTTAAACATATCTCAGGCCTGCCATTGCAGCCTGTGTGTGTGCAGTTTAAAATGCCTTTTCAACCTGGCAAGATAACCTATTGCCAGGCCCAAACCTTAGTTTTCATACATATAAGTCACCCCTAGGGTAGGCCTTGGATAGCTTAGAGGGCAGAGTGCAATGTTTTTAAAATATAGTACATGTACCTTTAACTTTTACATGTCCTGGTAGTGAAAAACTCTTACATTTGTGTTCACTACTGAGTTACCTTATTACATTTTATAAGTGAAATTTCAAAATGGAAACAGGTACCCAGTTCATGTTTGGTGTCTGTGAAAATGGAATTTAAAATCCTAACTTATGGTTAAGTTTAATTCTAAATTACAATTTTGAAAGTGCCACCTTTAGACAGTTCACCATTATATGTCAATGGGGTAACCCAGTAAACCTCAGGACCTGTGTAGCATTTAGCATAAATAAACAAATGGTCCTGTCAAGGCAGAACGGCTCTTAGTTCAAAGAAACAGTTGCTTAGTAACTATGGGGCAGATTTACAATAACTGGCGCATCCCTGCATATCACCAGGGATGCGCCTGTTATTGTGCGTCAGGGTTCCGCCACCATGGATGCGCCGCATTTACAATGCGGCGCACCATGGGGCAAAAACGGACAGATGCGTGACGCATCTGTGCCGTAAGGAGTTGCGTCGCAAGCACGACGCAGCTCCAGCAAGGCTCCGGGGTGCCCTATCTCTGAAATGCTGCGTCAATCCTTACGCCTGCTTCAAGCAGGCGCAGGGTTTTGATGCAGCATGGGCTCAAAAGTGACTGAGTGAAATCTTGTAGATTTCACTCAGCCACTTTTAGGATGCGTTCCTGCGCCGGAACGCCTACTTCTGGCGCAGGGCTTTACAACGTGACGCATCTCCCAGATGCGTCACGTTGTAAATACCCCGCAGCATGGCGCTGGTTTTGCGCCTCTGCTGCGTCACAAAAGTGACGCAACGGCGGCGTAAAAGAAGCGCAAGGGGCTTGTAAATCTGCCCCTATATATTTAAGGTGTAAATCCCCTGAAAATCAATTGTGCATGGGAAGAATTTTTTTTAGAGATAGACATACAAAGACATATACACCATATAAGAAAAATACACAGCCAGAATCATTTAGATTAAGCACATAAGGCCAGATGTACGATCGTTTTTGCAATTGCAAACGGGAAATTGGGCCTTTTGCGACTGCAAAATAGGTCTGCCCTATTTACAAACCCTATTTTGCAAGTCGGTAATCTATTGCCGACTCGCAAAATAGGGTTTGCGACTCGCTATTAGGAAGGGGTGTGCCAAGGGCGTCCCTTCCTAATAGCAACTCTCACTTCAATGTAAGATTGTTTTGCAGCCGCAATTGCGGTTGCAAAACACTTGCAGTTTACCTCCTCCTTCAAGTAGGTGGTAAGCCACTTGAAAACAGGAAGGGGTCCCCAGGGGACCCTTTCCCCTTTGTTAATGGTAGCGAAAATATTTTTTAAGAGCCTACAGTGGTCCTACCATCTCTGGGAGTGCTAGCCATTCCCAATGGGGTCGCAAATTGCACCTGCCTCATTAATATTAATGAAGCAGGCAATTTGTGACCCTAACAGGAATCGCAAACACTGTTGTAAATTCCTATTTGAGAGTTGCAAATTGCAACTTGCAAATTGGAAGGGTCGTACATCTGGCCCATGGTCTTTTACTGACATGCAAAGGCAAAAAATTCCAGACATGGTTATTAAAACACCTATGTTACCCAGACAGGTTGCCCCATATGCATCCTGAGGAAGACCCGCATAGATGCTTGTAAATACTTTGGTCGAAACTTTGACAATCTTAACATTTGCCTGTACATTCTGCATATCCCGGAATGGTAATCGAGAAGAATTACCTGTTGCCCTGGGCTCATGGGATCCCAAAACCAAACAGCTTAAGACAGGCGTTTTCCAGGAGATTTATGTACTGGTTTTCAGTTTGTAGTGTGTGTACTTAGTCACATTTGTTTCCTAGCTGAACTGCACAAGCATTTTTCACTATGCACCTATGGAGTAACATCCAGTATTCTGCATGTAAATATTCTAAAGGAATAGTTGTTTCAATACACACAGGCATTAGAATCTAAAAGGTTCCAGCTGCATATTTTTCTTTTATGGTGTATATGTACTGGTATGTGTATCTCTAAAATGGTTTCTCCTCATACACAATTGATTTTTAGGGGTTATACCATAATTATACAGTTGCTAAGCAACTGCATCTTTGAACTAAGAGTCATTCTGCCCGACAGGACCATTTCTTTCTTTATATTAAACTTTTAGAAAGTTGGCATTTTCTTGCTTTAGCCATTTGGTGCCTGCAGCCTATCTCTGGGTCACATGACTAGATGTAATTGACAACTGGGATTTGTGTATTCCTCCTAGATAGCCACACACAATGGGGAGCTTAGATATGACTGAATAAACCATTACTGGCAGGATGGGAGGGAGGAGCTAGGCCCAGTTCCACTTACAATTGAATAGGCTGTACCCTGCCTCTACACAAAGGGTTGCATACCCCCGTAGTTAATCTGGAGCCAGGGCCAGGAAGGCAGGGCACCTCTGCACTTCAAGGGCATACCTCTAGAAGCTTTTCCCACTCCAAAGGCTCAACTGGGCATAAATACTGCACCTCAGTTACCAACTCTTCAGTACACATCTGGACCTCTGGATACTCTAAAGTAAGCGTACTGCATTTACTAGAATGCAATGGGGTGAACTGTGATGGGATGAGAGGCAGTGTGCTCCCTCCCCCCTTGTGTTTAAAGGCTCACTTGAGCTCACAAGCTCACCTGGGACACACCTGTGTGGTTGTGGAGTGGCACTGTGACCTGTGACGACCTTGGGCAGCATTTTAGGAGCCCCAGATGACTTTTCCCTGCTCTCTACTGCTTCTGTTCAAAGCTGATTAAGGTCTAAACTCAGAAACACATGTCTAGAGACAACAGATCTACCAGCACCAACTTTGGTGAAAAACAACAGCAACTTTGAAGTAAGCGTACTGCATTTACCAGAATACAATGGGGTGAACTGTGCTGGGATGAGAGGCAGCGTGCCCATTCCCCCTTGTGTTTAAAAAGTGTGCAGTAGTTGGGATACCCAGATTTGGGAAAATCTATATGAGGATGGTAAATCTAAAGATACCGAGACATTTTGGCGACTGGCAGCTAGTGTGGGGCAGAAGGGCAGAGAATTTTTAGCAAATTCAATCTACCCTGAGACCTGGCACAAGTGCTTCTCTGACTTATTTGATATTTCTGGAATTTATTTTGAATAAACTTAACTCTGTGTGGTCTACTTTGAATCATTTGTTCAGCTGACATCTTGCTTGTACTTGGCAAAGAATGACCATCCACACCCTTCTGAACATATTTAGATCTGAGGTGTTCAGATCACAACAACATCTCTGCCTATTCTCTGCTCCCCTTCACAATTTTACCACGTTTCCACCATTGATCATTCTCCAACCTTCCAGCACTTGAATTCTCAATAACCTCTTGAACTTTATGGGGTAGACTGAGTCTCACCCCCCCCCCCCACCTCACATCAACTTTGGGTAACCTTACTCGCACCCACTTCCCTTTATTAATTTGTAATTTATTTGCACATTTGATAATATTACATCTGATTTTACTCTAATCCTGTTAGCAAGTGGTATTTACTTGAACTTTCCTCTTTCCAGACCTGGTTGACACTACATTGTCCACCAACTCACCAGACCAGGATAACCATGTGGGCCTGAGAAAATCAAAAAGTTCCCTCCCTCTAAAAGCACAAAGAGGGGTAATGTTTGTTTCCTAATTAGGTGTATTGAGATGTGCCTAATGCATGGCTCTGACAGCCTCTTCTACATCCACACCTCCCAAAGATGCTCCACGCATGCACTTCACAACCATTCAAGTCATACGCTCAACTAGTCCATTTCCTTGAGGATGATATAATCTACAAAGTTTGTGCTTAATGCTAGCCCCCCAGTAAAAATTCCAACATCTCCTTTGAGGTAAACTGCACCCCATAATCCATCATCAATTCAGCAGGAAAACCTTCTCTGACACAAATGGCAGTCACGAAAGTAAAAAAAACTCCTTTTGTGAGTTTCCCTGACAAATCTGACTGCTAACAATTTAGACACATAGTCTACTAGAACAAGAGCAAAACAGTACTGTACAGGAAGATAATACAGGAATAAAAAATCCCTGTCCATGCTAGGACACCAATATAAAATTCTTAACCTCTTATAATTAGAAATCATGCCTAAATGTCCTTCATGACTGAGATTAAGTAACTAACCCATTTTGTTTGTAGGTGGGATAAATTTATCAACACGGAAAATAAACTCTCCCTCAATTGACAAATCATCTTGACTTTTCCAATAACTCTGCAATGCCACAGATAAATGTTTTTCTCTAGGCCAACCACAAGTCACACACTTTCTCACATCCTTCAGAACATTGTCTATTTTCACAGAATCAACCCACTCCTGTTAAGACACACACCCTACATCAAACCAACAAGTACTGGCTACTAAACATTCTGCATCCTCTTCTTCATTATCAAAAACTTGGTCAGAAACATCCTGTCCTAAAGGCAATGATAGTCTTGAAAGGCAATTAGCCTTCTAGTTCTTGCCCTCTGGGATGTGTACAACATCAAGATGATGTTCTAACAGTTTTTAAAGTCTAACCAACATGGCTGTGACTTTCATAGGGTTTACATTAGTACGATTTAGTATGGGAATCAGTGGCTTGTGATCTGTTCTGATAACAAAATGTGTTCCCCAGACATATCATTTACATTTTTCTATAGCACAAGTGCAATCTAACATTTCATGTTCTATTACAGAATACATTATTTCTTGTGGTTTCAAGTATGTGAAGCAAAACATAATGATACTCTCCCTACATGCACACTCATGCATCATACCTGCATCAGGTCCAGCAGTACTGGCATCTACCATTATGCACATCTCCCCCCCCCCCGGTAAAAAAGGTCTCAGTGAAGGGGAATCATTAACTTTTGTTTTATAACATCAAACGTGACTTGTTGCTCCACTCCCCACACATATATAGCATTTCATTTCAATAACCTTAGTAAAGGTTCAGCAATTGTGGGAAACATTTATACAAACTTGGCATAGAATTCACACATGCCAATGAACACATGAAGTTCAGCACCATCTCCGGGTGAGGGAACTTCCCTTATGGCTTTTATCAAACTCGTCCTGGGTGCAATTCCTTTACAAGACACTACATATCCTAAATAATCCACTTCTTTAACTCCAAAAACACACTTTTCCTTCCTTAATTCCAAACCCCTTGCTGCCATTGTTTTTAGCACTCTATTAAGCCTGACATTGCGTTTGCATTCATCCTTCCCATGCATCAACACGTCCTCCTGAAAAATGGAGACACCTGGAATCCCAACAAGTACATCCTCCAAAAGTGGCAGCTGCTAATGCCAAACTGAAAGGTACTCTACAGAATTGAAAAACAACAAAGTGACAAAAGCAGTCAAATGCTTGAAGTTTTTACAGAAAAGAAGCTGATGATAGGCAGACCGCATATCCAACTTGGAAAATACTGACGCTATGGAAAGTGAAGCCATCAAATCATCAATTTTGGGAAGGTGATGCCCCTCAATCCATTACGTTTTATATGAGCTTCTCAAATCTGTGCATATTTACAATTCTTTGTATTTGTTTGTGAGCAAAAACAATAGGGGATAACTATAGTGAGGACTCAGTTATTTCTATAACTCCCTCCCTACAAAGATTTTCCAGCTGGTCAGACAATTATTTCCTAATGCTTAAAGGCACATTGCTTAGCTTATGTTTGACAATCAAAACTACTTCCTTTAACTTAATACGATGCTTAAAATTGCTTAGCATGCCCAATTGCTCCATGAATATATCTTTGTAGTACTCTAAAATACTGTTCAAATTAAAGACAGGTATATCGACATTATGTGCATATAGAATTTGAGAAAAACACCCCGGTCTCAACTGAAGCCCTAAACATCCTTGATGGAGCCACCCTAAATTGTCGGGTCGAGCTACAGACAAGTAATATTTTCCTAGAACAATGCGATCCTTGAACTGAATAGAAGATTCAAAAATTCCTTCTAAATCAATTTTGACACCAGTAAACCCACTCAGATTGACATCAGGGGGTAAAATATCTTGTAAAAGTTCATTCTCCAAAATTGTTTGCTTAGAAAATATAGTGATTTTTGATCATGAATCAGCCAGTAAAGGAATTCTGATACCATTCACTAGAAAGTTTTCAACAGGATATTTACAAAAAGGTACATCTTATTCATGTAATTTCGCAGACAAACCCATATTTCTCATGTCATTACACAATATCTGGTTCTTCTTCCATCATAGAATTTACCTTAACTTTATCATTCTTGGTAGTTCAGTGTACTGGAGCAAAATGATTCATAACCCCACATTTACTACATTATTTACCAAGTGCAGGACATTGTTTGTAAGATGCATCATGTGTTTTTTAACTACATCTGAAACATATGGAATCATTTTAAACTTAATTTTTTGGTTGTGGGCCAATTTTAAATGGAGTTGCACCTTGTTACTTACATATACCAACAAGAGTTTCTGTTGAAGATGTATTCATTTCTTTCAAATATTCTTTGGAATCTTTAATACTGTTGACAATGTCAATGGTTTCTTCAAGGGATGGGTTTCTAGTGAGTCAGTGAGCACCCCTGAATATTTTTATTAAAACACCTGGTAACTAACTGATTCCTGATCGGCTGATCTGTACAGGTATCAAATTCACATTTCGCTGTTAATACCCATGAAGATGTCACATAACTATCAATTGATTCAGATCCAGACTGTTCTCGTAAAATTAATTTGTGTCTTTTGACAAATAAATTAGGTGGTTTGTCAAAATGTAGCTCCAAACGTTGAACCGCTATTTCCTAGTCGTGCTCCAAAATCAACTTCTTTCATTCATGCCTGAATTTTAAACTATCAATTGCTCCTAAATATGCATTAAATACTGTAAACCATTAGTTCTGGTGGCTCAACAGAAAATTTTAAAAATGGTGTAAAAAGGTGTGCAAAATGCAGAGCAATGTACACTTTTAATGATTACCCTGAAGCGTGTGCATCACTGAAAAGATGCCCAAAGTTATTTACAATAGCTGCTCAAAGGCGTGAGTATGGGTGAAATTACCAAATTATATTAGACTGTTGAACGAAATGCGATACCAATTAACACATGGAAAAGGAATTTGTATCTTCGAATTGACCAGGATAAGATGGCCGCAAAGAACGATGGAAACCAAGGTTAATGGAGCACACTAGGAAAATTCCACCCACACTGTTAATAAAATGTCACCGGCAGCACTAGGTTGTCTCCTGTATCCAATCAAGATGAAGGGACTGCCTTTTCCTTCACTTCCACTCTCATCCTGGCAGTAGATGTGGTCCTGCAAGCAGTCATCCAGAGAGGGTCCTTCACGTCACTTTTCACCAGTGATGCAAGATGAAGAGAGCAGATAATTTCATCGAAAGTGCACTTTATTTTTTAACTAAGTATAAAGGGAGAACAGGAGACAATGAGGGAAACACCTACTCCCAGCCCGCTCTAACTGACTCCGGCTGCTGACCCTTACTCTGGAATCCTGCTCACAAACATTCCTTTCAGGAACCCCTGTGAGCATGGCACCAAGACATAACAGGTGACTTATCTGCAAGATTCTGACAGTGATGGCCCAAGGATTGTGGGTGAAAAGATCCTCTTGCTTCTGTTTGAAGATGACACCTTGCTGGTGTCTAAGACTGGTCTGCAGACTCTGGTAGACCGCTTTGCGGGCTTTTGTGTGGTGAGATGGTTGATAATAAATCAGACTAAAACTAAATTCATGACTATCGATAGAGCAGAAAAATTTTGCTTAAAATAATTGCCATAATTTACAGTAGACAGTAACACAAAAATGCTTAAAAGAATGAATCGACGGAAAATGTGCCTTTTCTTAAACGTACAAAATTAACGTGCAACATGATTTTTGCAGTAAGTATTGATTTCTATTGTAATAACACTACTAGACCTCAGATCATTTTCTACCTTTCAGTAGATTTTCTTCTTTAATAAATCAATCATTTTAAGAAATGCTGAACTATGCAATATTATTTGATAAATGTGTTATTTCTGTAGAATATGCTGACATAAAAAGTATGTTTCTTCTTTTCCTAAGCTACATGTTTTCATAGTATTTAGTTAGTTTCTAGCTGCCACATATTCACAATGCTGAATACTGAATAGTGTATTAAAACAATAATGCTTGGATGAAGAAGTAAATCTCATGAATTAATCTCATAAACTACAACTAGAATGTTTCTGCCTTTAGAATAGTTCAATGTTATGCAGTGGAATACTGAGTAGCTAATAGTTTAGACTTTAGAGTTCTCATGGGTACTCAGAGTAAAACCAATGTTATGTTAAATGTTATTTAAAGACACTTATTGAGCGCACATACATCAAATGGTTTCATGGCGCTGGAGTCAGAGGGGAGGTTGCAACAGTGAGAGAATTAACTTAGTCATACGCCTGGGAGAACAGCCAGGTCTTAAGCTGTTTCCTAAACTTTTCATAAGATGTCACAGACCTCAACCCCACAGGAAGCGAGTTCCAAAATTGCGGGGCCAAGACCGCAAATCTTAGTCCCCCGTACTTCTTGCGTTTAAATAATGGAGTAGCCAGCAAATGCAAATGGGAGGACCGCAGGTCCAGAGAAGGAGTATAACGCTGGATCCTAGAAGAAATAAATGCTGGACTATTACCAGAGAGGGCTTTGAAGATGGTACATCCCATCTTGAAGGCACAGCGTTTGGCCACAGGAAGCCAATGTAGGCTTTTCATTAGCGGTCTGACGTAATGCCATTTGGGCTGATGAAAAATCAACCTGGTCGCTTGGTTCTGCACCAGCTGTAAGCGATGTAATTGATATGCTGGGATACCAACATACAGTGAACTGGCGTAATCAACAAGGGAGATCACCAGAGCTAGGATGACTAAGGTCAGGGCTTCCCTGGTAAAAAATCTACTGATCTTCCTAACTCTTTGCAATTGAAAGAAGCAGGCCACTGAGCCAATCTGGGCTTTCATATACAAATCATTGCTGATCACAATGCCCAAACTCTTGGTAGAACTTGCTGGGAGTGGGGGATTTCCCAGTAATGGAGGCCAAAAGTTGGAGTTCCACGGGCTGGCTGGCCTACCCGTAAGGATCAGCTCGGTTTTGTCAGGGTTCAATTTAGGTTGATTGCTATTCATCCATTCGCTGATAAAATTCAGAGTGGATTGAAAGTTGGACACAGAAGATGCCAATGAATTGATATCAAATACCAATTGAAGGTCAACAGCTTAGCTAAAGGTTTCAACCTTTCATTCTCTCAGGGAGCAAATGAAGGGTAGTAAGTACAAATTGAAGACAAGGGGTGAAAGGGAGGAGCTTGAGGTACCCCGCAGGTCAATTTCATTTTATTGGAGGAGAATCGATTGCTGATAAAAGAAGCAAGCCACTTCAGTGACAGACCCTGGACTGGACTGTTCCCATGAGGCACAGGGTCAGACTGATTTGCTTCGGGCTGGACTGTTCCCATGAGGCACAGGGTCAGACTGATTTGACATATGGCCATGTCTGAACTGGGGTGGCAGAGTGGGCTAAAGAACGGTGATGGATCAAACCCAGATCTGTTGACTGGGTGTGAGTGTTTGATTGGTTCTGATGCTCCGTCCATCACCACCCCCTTTTAGACCCTGGATCCCAGCATTACTGACACGGACAATCAGGAGATCATGATCGACCGTGTCGAATGCCGCTGACAAATCAAGGAGTACCAGGGCCTGGGTGATGCCCTTGTCTGCCCCCTTTCTGAGCTCGTCCAGGACTGTAAAAATAACTGACTCCATTGAATGTGCAGGTCTAAAACCTGCCTGATGAGAGTCAAGAAAGTGGGAATGTTCGACAAAGGAGCTGAGGCAGTTTGCCACATGAGCCTCTAAGATTTTACCTAAGTAGGGCAGCATGAGATGGGACGATAGTTGCTGAGGTCCAGAGGGTCAGAGCTAGGTTTCTTTAAGATTGGAACAATTTTGCCACTTTTAAATATATTTGGAACTATACCCAGTTTGAGAGAATTGTTCAGGAGTGAAAGATGGGGGTCCGGACAAGTGAGAAAGGCTTCCCGTAATATGAGAGGGGAACAGCTGTCAGTAGGGGAACTGGAACCAACCATTTTAAGCAAACCAAAGAATACCTCCCTTGAGATCAAAGGATTTTGATTAAGCAGAAGTGGGTTTTTGTGTGTAAGCGGAGAGAATGTGGAAGAGGTATAGGTAGTGATGCTAGCCTTAATAGTGGCAATTTTCTCAATAAAATAGGAGTTGAGAGAGTCACATAAGAATTGCGAGGGGACAGGTTTCGCCATGACTCTATCTGGTTTGGCAAGCTCGTCTACTATTGAGAAAATATCCTTGGGCTTACTCAGCGAATTTAAGATTTTCATGGAGAAGTAATCCGCCTTAGTTTGAAGAATAGCGTTTTTATATTCTTTAAGCTGGGTTAAAAATATAACCTTCTTATCTGAGGAATAATGGCGTCTCCAGCTACATTCTGCTTGTCTTAGAGCAAGTTTCTTTGATTTTAAGTCATCGGAGAACCAGCGCGTTGGGCATCATGAGGTCTCATGATTTTGGTTTTCTTAAAAGAAGTGACACTATCACTATCAGATTCACGCCATATCTTAATGCTTTCTGCCTGATTGTGAAGTTACTCCTGTACTGACGGGGCCGTAGAAGTTAATAGTGAGCAAAAATCGCCAATATTTGCTTGACTCCAGTTTCTAGCCATATGGTTCTCTATCCGTTGGGGTTTGGTTAAGAGAACACTGGAGAGAGTAAATGTAATAAAATGGTGGTCCGACCAAGTGCAAGAGAAATCAGTAACTTAGAGATCTTCATGTTAGATGTCCAGACTTGGTCTAAAATGTGCCCTTTTATGTGGGTAGGTGCGCTCACATGCTGGGTACAATTCATTCCAGAGAGAAGATCTGGCAGTTCAACAGAGCTAGCACTCTCCCATACATCATTGGGCCTATAGTTAAAATCTCCGATTATAAGAATTCTAGTGTGGTTAATGACTACATGGGAGATCATTTCGCCCAGTAACTGTGGGAATATTGGCATGTGATAAGGGGGTCTATAAAATAAGGCGTGAATAAAAGAAGATTGAAGAGATTCAAATTTCAAAACTAGGTTGTCAACTGAGGGTAAGCCTGTGATTCCTAGTGAGGTGAACTGAAGTTTCTGGTGAATAATAGCTGCAACCCCTCCCCCGGCTTTACCTGAAGTCCTGTTTGCCTGAAGAATATAATAGCTATCAGGTACTGCTGCTAGAATATCAGGGACAGACTCTTCAGTAAGCCACGTTTCAATGAGGAGGAGAATATCTGGTTTATCTGAATCTAAGAGCTGAAAAATTTCAAGCTGGTGTTTCACCATTGAGCGAGTGTTCAAGTAGTTAACTGTGAGTCCCTTTAACTCCTGTTGCTCGTGGGTGGCAGAATCTGGCTAGCTCATTTGTTTGGAATGATCCTTCAGGCGGGAAAGTTTATGATAGATGTCTGGGTAGGTATCTCTATGTATTAGAATCCACGCATTGTTCAGTTTAGCCCAGGTGTTAGCATCAATTAACATGTTACCTTGTAGTAATTTCTGTTACAATACAGAATAACGGTAAAAAGGGTATGGAGTGTAGCCCCTAGCCCCGGTCAGCCGCGGATGGGCGCAGACAGGCTTGCCTTTGTCGTGCCTTTGGCACTCCGGCAGCGCTTCCGCTGCGCGCATCCACTGCGCTCCCACGCTGCAACCGCCATATGAGGCGAATTGTGGAGAAAGTTTCCTCCCCCGCCCAACCTGATAGGTTCTAAGGGTGAAACCAGAAGATCCGGTCCGATAGCGAAGAAACGGGAAAAGTGCAATTAAGGCCGTAACTAGGTACAACTGGTCAAATTCAAAACGTTCAATGTTTAAAAAAGGTTCAGCAGCAAGTGCTAATGCACATGAATGTTTAGCAACCAAGTTGCCACTTGTAGATAGCACCATGCCTACTTTGTACCGTTACCTTGGAAATGAAGGAAGAAGCAGCAGTCCATCATTGATCATTCCTCCTTGGCTTAAGATGACCTAACAACAGTATGGATTATTACATATGTTTTTGTGTTTATAATATAAATGTTCCTAGTTAGAATTTAGGCAGTCCAGTCAGTGTTGTCGTGACTGCTAAAGGCCATTCTTCTGCGACCATCCCGTTTTCCCTTAGCAATTTTTGCCCTATTTGCTGTGAGTTACTGCTGACAGTGATTTCTGTCACCTACTATTTTGTGGGTGTCTATTTTCTTTAATGGTTACGGCTACTGCTGTGACTTTTTTCTAATACTAAATTTGAACAGTTGTTACTGTGACTATTTGCTGATGCTGTTTTAGAGAAGAGACTCAGACGGGTTTCTGGAACTACTCTTCATGAGGAGTTTGATTTCAACCTGATTCTATTTCAGCGCTCCTTTGAATCTTGCTCTTTTCCAAAAGGACTCTTTATGGGTTCTGGTAGGTTAGGATCCACTTAGAGTAGACCAGGGATTAAAATTCCTTCATGGAACCCGCTGTAATTTACTTGATTGACTCTAATTATGATTTTCTTGATATTTTGTCAAACAGATTTATCTGATTTACTCATTTAACTAAAGATACCAAAACATTATGCTAAACTCTTTTCGAAAAGTAAAGGTTTTCAAATTGATCTAAAACTCTCATCATTGACTGAACTAAATGACTGAATTGATGATGTTTATTGAGATGTTTTTGATTGATGCTCCATTCTAAAATGGTGACAAAGATCCATTGAGGAGAAGCAGATTTTGGTGCGGATCTGTAGACCCCTATTGTAAGTTAAGGGTTAAACTGATTACATTTAAGAAAAGTGTTTCTGCGCAGGAACATCAATCCACACATGTCGTTCAGAGGATCCATTACTCTTGAGTGAAGCAGTCTGGATAGAGTAACAGAATTTGATTATCTTGGTATTAGGCTCACTAGTAACATTTTATGGTCTCCCCGGGTTAAGAAAAGTAGAATGAATGTATCTCACCATGCGTCTTGGAGATAGAGATTGAAGTGGACCTTGAAAATAAGTTACATTTCACCTGCACCTAGGTCTATAAAGTGCCCTTCATGGAGCTGAGTTGTGGGTTTTTTCAGGACTGGCTAGTTTGGGTGTAGCCGAAAACAACTTTTTAAGATCCTTGGTAAGTCTCCTCAAAAGTACACCCCTACTACCTTTACGGTGGGACTTGGGTGTCAAATCGATTATTCATAAGGTACATTTAAGACCTGGTCAGTTCTGGCAGAGGCTAAAGTATACGCCAACCTTAGTGGAGTACTTCAGTGTTCTCAAGGAAATAGTCAAACTTGATAAGAACTGTAAAATGCATTGGATACGCTCGATTAGGGACACTCTGGGCAAAATTGACCTTGAAGAACTTTGGAGAGACTATGGTTGTTCGTTGAACCTCTCTAAGGATTCTCTCAAGGAGGGCACCCGGGCACCTATATGGGGCCCAGAGATGAGCAATAGGAACCAAGCAACCCTTACCACAGCCTTTTAGACCTTAAAGCCCACGGTGCGTGTGAACCCTTTCTAGATTATAATATAGCCCCTGCAGCTAGACGTTTGTATGTTAGGTTCCGCCATGGAACATTACCACTCCAGTCCTTTTGTGGAAAATGGACATCTAAAACAGACCTGAGTACTGCCTGACCAGTATGTCTGCAATCTGAAGAGAATTTACAACACTTTGTTTTCTTTTGCCCTGGCAATGTATGCCCATGGTCAAGTTGAATCCTCCAGATCTGTAGAAGGCTGAGGTCAGTTATTGCTCAATAGCACTGAAGATTGTGCATGCTACGTCTGTGCTGTTGCTAAATATATTCACTGGAGCTGGAACTTAAGAGCCAAAGTGCTGAGATAACTGTGGTAACTTCTTGCCAGTCATTTATCATGGTGCTCCCGGTTCAGGATTTTTGTTTAAAGCTATGACTTTTGAATAAAGGTTCTAATGCTCTGAGGTTTGAGCTCTTGCTCCCCTATATGTGATTGTTTTGTGTACTGGTAGGGATGCTCATTAATGGGTTCTCGTGGCTTGCCTATGAGTGCCTAAGCATGTAGTAGGCGTGCTGGTCTTTATGTGTTCCCAAATTGCTCCAATATTTTATTTATGTTGATTTTATCTTTTTATATTGTTGCTAATTTACCAGGATTTATATATTGTTTTATGTAATTAACTGTGGCTTTATAAAGTGATTGTGTCACTATTTACCTATCTATTTATAACAATTAATTGTATATATGTATGTTGTTTTGTCCCACGTTTATGGTCACAGTACAGAATAAAGTATTAAACAGGTTATTTGTTTTTAAATCAAAATGTAGTGGGTTTTGACAAAGATCCATGGCCTTATAGGCTGACGAACATACACAGGATGACAACTGAAACATACCCATGAACATTAACAAAAACCTACATGTCTGGCCCGCCCATCCCCCAAGCATTACCAGGCTATTTTAACTGAATAAAGTATTTTGTCTGATTGGATTTTTGTTATTTTGTTCTTGTTTTATTTATTTAAAAGTACTCTATGTTTCTAACTTATTGTGTGATCCTTTTTGTGGTGTTTCTCACTTTATTACTGTTTAAAGTGTCGCACAAATACTTTACACATTGCCTCTAAGTTAAGCTTGACTGCTCTCTGCCAAGCTACCACAGGGTTAGGCACAGATTGATTTAGGTTTGGCTTTTGACTCCCCATGACAAGGATTGTGGTTGCTGCTTGACCAGGGCTTACACCCCAATCAACTAACACCTCAATTTCTCAAAATCTTTTTTTTATTTTTGCACCAGTGCAACGTTTTTCTGAATTGCCCCAGGTTTCTGAAGGCTGAGATGGTGTGTGGCACCATACTTAACTGAAAAATACACCAACACAATTCCATTTAACTGTAAAGCAGTGCTTAATTTGAGTCTGTGGTTTCCGGTGCTTGGCCCTGTCACTTGATTGTCAACACCTGTGCTCGTGGAAGTCTGCAACACATTGGTTTGTGCTGTCTATCAAATTTAGAGACATGCACAACAACAGTTGTTTATTAATTCAGTATATATTATAAATGAATATTACTTTCCACCAAAGCCATTCTTTAGGCCTGGGCGGTAAATTTCATTCCGCTTGCGGAATTTGGGCTATTCCACGTTCCGCGGAGAACGCGGAATCGCCAAAAATTCCACGATCCGCGGCATCGTGGAATTTTTCCCTTGTTTGCGCTTTCAAAATGCACTCACAAGAGCGACTTACCGGGATCCCTGCGCTCGCCGACGAGTTTTCCTATCCATTAGCGTGCGCCATGAGATTTTGGTAGCCGGCCATGCTATCCCGCAAGAGTATGCGATCGCGAACACGTCATTCGGACGCGCCCGTGTTTGCGAACAGGAAACACGCATCGCGAGCGGGCGAGACAAGTGAAAGAAGATGGCCGCGCCAATTGGCGACCGCATTGGCAAGTGCGCAAGATATTTCCCCCCGAGCACGCAAACAGCGTTCGCGAACAGGAAAAACGCATCGCCAACATGCAAAACAATCAATTCCGCGTCTTCGCGGAACTCTGCGTGCTCGCGGAGATTTTTTACCGTTTCGTGGAGCTTTGCGTAGCGCGACTACGCAAATTCCCCCACCCCTACCATTCTTATGACTTTGGAGGTCTGCAATAATTTGAATTGTCAGTCTTGAAGGAGTGTGATGGATAGTAGTTGTGTTGGTACTATCATTGACAGCGCTGCGGGGGCAATATGTAGTGCAAGCTGCAGTGGCCTCCTTATGAGAGCCCTGGCACTTATATTTTTACAACTGCTGTAAAGTGTTAATATATAATTTGGTGTACTGTGTGTGAAATTTGTAGACTCTTTGATATTTTGTGGAATGTACATTTTATACTGATTACCTAAATGTGCATGTACTCATTATACTAAAGAAGTCTCCGACTGCATGTAATTGATCATGATGACAGACTGGGTAGATGACACTGTTAATAATTTGCTGGTTTTGTATGTTTAAAGGACTCCAAAGTGTATTTCTATTCTTCTTCAAAAAAAAAATATCACGTCCGTATCCTAATTAGAATACAGCTATGTATGTAAAATAGACGTGTATTTGTGTTAGCAACTGTGTTGTATTAACTATGCACTTATTATGGAATTCAAGCTATTTGGTGAATAGATGTCCATGTAAACAGCTTTAGATTACGCAATCCATTCAAAGGCATGGACATACATTTTCGGGAATACATATCCAAAGTGGAACTTGTTTTAATCTAAGAACATCAAACCCTGCAACACAAGTAAATACATCTGCACTGAATATTGCTTATTTTTCCTTCCATGGAGTAAAGGAACAGTTTTCTGAACTATTTGGAGTTTGGTTAGCGGAATACTGTATCAAAACATGACAGATATCCCATCCACCATATTCCAAGTTCTATAGGATATAATGCACATGTAATACGGTAGGCGGTACAACTGCCACATTTGTGATGGAGTATCCTGTTCACCAAACTATAAATAAGGCCCGAAATCACAGAAAGCCATGATTTACAAAACGATTCTTTTTCATGCGAGTGATGTTTAATCATCAAGAGTCCCAGTGCTGATTTTTCCATCTTTCGAAGATGATTTACTTTTCCTTGGATGATGCATATCATTGTAGAGAGTGTGGAATTATTGCCTCCCGCGGCGTTCTAAACCATATATAAACAGAACGCCTCTCATACTGTGTCTCAGTTGTGTCCCTTTCAGCTACAGAAGGAAACATTAAGAGCATTTTTAGCACAGCAACCCGCCACACTAAGTCACAGTACAAATCGTAAAACGCCTCTACCTAAACGAGATGCAAGGTTCGCGAGTGACTGATGCCCTATTACAGGATAAGGGTCCGCTGAAAATTGCCCCAGTGGGGCGAGCGATTTATTTGGGTATATCACATTTGAAGTAAAAGTCTGAAAGAGCTGGTGCTCCTAGATTAGAGTTGAGATTACAGGACGCCAATTAAAATAGCCTCTAATCTGAGGCACACATTGTGTATCATTGTTGAAGGGAAGAGTGATGGAATTACAGTACCCTAAAATATTTCGATCATATGATCAGTGGCTACAAAAATATCCAACAAACCAATATTTATTTTTGTTTAGCTAACGAGTCAGACTTCGGGATAGGAAATTATGCTAAAATATGAAAGAATGTTAAGCTTGACGCATTTGTGTACTGTGGCTTCATCTTAATGACAACTAAAAAGTTAAGGAATCCCCAAGCTAAGGTTCTACATTCAAATTGTGCCCTTACCCCATCATATTAAGTCAACTCCAACCCCTGCTTTTATTTGATAAAACTTGTGTTTATAAGTGTGTGAAAGGTTCTGTGATAACCTTTTGAACTGACATACAATCATTATGAGAGATTCAAATGTGAAGGGAGATAAACCCCTGTTTGGGGGCGTTGCCCAAAGGTGGGAGGGTTAATAAATAATTTCTAACATCACCTTGCCCAATTGCATGATAAATAGGTGTCACATCCCCTTCACTCTGTCAAAGGGTGGACGGGTAAGTGACCCCGCCCTCCTATAACTTGTCCAAGGGTAATGGGGAAACAAGCAAAAGTAGGTAACTGTGCCTTGTTCACAAATGAGAACAGGAAGTAAAGATGGAAGTCTGATCACTTACAACTCCATGGCCTAATATTGAGCGGGTCATGCATGATTGGAGCACGGTCATCTGTCACCCACATCAGCGCCCAATTCCTCAATTGGGAACAGGGTGCAAGGACGGGCTGATAGCTGACCCTCTTTACCCTGGCCATTAGCATTGTGCTAGTCATGGAGTAGTGAGTTAGGGTTACGTGTCCTTGTGACCGCTTCAAATTTGGGAACAGGGTGCAGGAAAGCATGACCTCTGACCAACTTCTCTGTGTCTAGCAGCTTGTTAAGTCCACATACGAGCAGATCAGGGTCATGTGTCACCTTCCCCTGTGCCCCCTTTCTAAATAGGAAGGGGGCTAGAAGGAGGGTGACAATTGATCCATGACAGATGACAGGCTCTTCTGTGGGCACGCCATTGTACAGGCCACAGGTGAGTGGGTGTTAGACCCGGCCCTCGTAACATAGCCAGACCTGACCCCTGCACCTCACACCAGCCCCCGAGCCCACGGCCTAGCCGATCCTTCCCACCAGAACACACACGCCCGACCCGGACTTCCCCCGTCCGTGGCCTTCCTCCTTTCGGCCACCCCGGGCCCGCGTGCCCACTTCATGCACCAAGATGGCCGCCCGGCCCCAGCGCGACCCTGGCCTAGAGGCGCCACTCCGGCTGGAGGACATCGCGCTCCCCTTGGGATGAGAAAGGGAGGAGCAGTTTCCATCACACCTCTGCACTTCCATGGGAAGGTGGGTTTCGATTGACCCGCCGGCCTCCCCGAGGGCTGGCTCCACGCCTGCTGGGTGTCTGGGACTCCTCCCGACCCGGCCCTGTAAGGATCAAAGGACAATGGCAGGAAACCCGAACAAGCGACCCCCAGGTGACAAGACCCCTGCCTACACAGACTCCGGACATCAAAGAGGAGTCGCCCTATAACAAGGGGTGCTCTGGGGCTGTCCGGCAGATTCGCCTTGGAAATACCTGAGCCCTGCTGAGTGACTCGCGGCTCCCTGAAGATCGTAAGACCTCCGAACTTGTGCTTGAGCCCTGCTGAGTGACTCGCGGCTCCCTGAAGATCGTAAGACCTCCGAACTTGTGCTTGAGCCCTGCTGAGTGACTCGCGGCTCCCTGAAGATCGTAAGACCTCCGAACTTGTACCTGAGCCCTGCTGAGCGACTCGCGGCTCCCACAGACTCTCTTGGTCCCGCCGGACCCCAACGACGACCAGCGTATCCCCCAGCTCGAGGATTGTGAGCTGTGCGCCGGGTACGCTCCTGCACCTGATCCTTATCCCCAAAGACTGTCCCGCTACCTCCTAACCTCCCTCCAAGACTTTGTGAGCCCGCGCTCCACTTGTATATATTTGCCTTGCTGATCATAAAGATCCTACAACTCCGATCTGATAAAGATCTATTCTTAAGAACTCTTGGTGTGGTGTCTCTTTGTCGTGTGGTGCCGAGTGTACGATCCTAGATACAAGATTTCTCCCCTGAGGAGTCTCTCGCCAGCGCCCGGCTACGATACCTCGAGGGTGGGTCTCAGGACCGTCAGGGCCCCTCTGAGGTCGCCTTCTAACATTGGTGGCAAGCGACGGGATTCGGGCCCATAATCTAGAGATCGTACCGTGAACGGCTGACGCACTACCGACAAAGATGGCAGAAGGAAACGCCGTGGTTCTCACAGAAAACGACACCAGTACCGTGTTCCAGGTGGAACAGCTGGAAGAGTACACGCACAAAGAACTGAAGCAATTCTGTAAGGAACTCAGAATCGCTACCACTGGTCTCAACACCAAAGAAGATATGCAAAAGGCACTGAAAGCTTGGGTGGATTCTGGAGCCTCCCGCACAGAAGGAACAGGGGAGCCCCACGATGAAGCTGGACCCTCCCAAGGAGAACGCAGCAGCAACCAGGCACGAAGCTTCGTACCAGACGGGGGCCTATCCCCGGAGGAACTCGCAGACAGAGAAAGAAGTCACCATCACGAACTCGAATTAGCCAAACTCAAAATTGAGGGCGAGTTGAAATTAGCCGAGAAAAAGCTAGCGGTGGACCAGCTGCGAGTGCAGGGAGAACTAGAAGAGAAGAAACTCCAACGGGAACACGAAGTAAGGAGACTTCAACTGGAACATGAACGCAGCTTGAAGGAAATGGAGCTGAAAGCAAAAAGCGAAGAAGCGCGGCCCCTGGGGAACCGAGAGGCGGCCTCCCCGGCGGAGCAGAAGGTCCACATTCCCAAGGATGTGGTCAAAGAATATTACAAAAACGATGACATTCAACAGTGGTTCCGAGCCTACGAGGTCGCCATGACCTCCCATCGGGTCCCGCAGAAGGATTGGGGGGCCGGGTTGTGGGGACGATTCCTGAGCGAAGGGAGAGACACCCTGCTCGACCTACCAACGTCCATGCAGACCTCCTATGACCACATGAAAGCGGCCCTCCTCACAAGGTACGGCCTCACCCCGGAGATGTACCGCCAGCGGTTCCGGAACTGCAGGAAGATCCCGGGTACCACCTGGGTGGAGTATGTGAATTTCTTCAGCCGTGCCTTCGATGGGTGGATCAAGGGCAGCAAGGTAACCACCCTGGAAGAACTAACAGACCTTATGTTGTGGGAACACCTGGCTGCGAACTGCTTTGTGAAACTGCGCCAGCATCTGCTTGACAGCAAGCTCACGGATCCGAGAAAGCTGGCCGTCGAGGCGGATCGCTGGACCAACACCCGGGTCTCCCGGGGCCCTGTAGGAGAGTACCCCCGAGCCAGTCAGGGACCACCCCGCCAGAGAGGGGGGGGGGAACCAGGGAGGGCAGAGAGAGTCCCAGTCTAGTCCCCCGAAGTCCCAACCTCCGCCTTTCCTGGCACCCCCACCAGCTGTATCCGGCCCCCCCCTGAGACGGGGGCACCGGGTGACCATCACTTGTTTCCGTTGCCAGAAACCCGGGCATTACGCCAACGACCCTAAATGCCCCATGGCCCCACACACCACCCAGGCAGCACCCCCCGCTAGACAGATAGCCAATGTAGCACTGGGGGAGGAGGTTGAGGAGACCGAAGAGTGGGAACCCGCAGCCATGGCCCTAGTATCCTTAGGAGATAGAGAAATGGTCCCTGGAAGCCTCCTGCCCCCCAACACGAAGAAATATGGGCAGCTCGTAACGATCAATGGCCACCAAGTAGAAGCCCTCCGTGACACCGGGGCCAGCATCACCGGTGTCCTCAGTCATTTAGTCCACGAAGACCAGGTCCTCCCCAACGTCTTTTGCCCGGTCATTTCTGCCGACAACACGGAAAGCCTATGTAAGGTAGCCCTGGTGCCTTTTGAGTGGGGAGGGGTGGTCGGTACACTGAAAGTCGCAGTGAGAACCTCCCAGCCAGTCGACTGTCTCCTGGGGAACGACCTGGAAAGTTCCCCGTGGAAACAAGTCGAGCGCAAGACCCACCTAGGGATGATGGGCCTCCCTGAGTGGGTGTGCGCCACCACTCGATCCATGGCGGCCCGACTGACCCCCCTGAGGGAAGTCGACGACGCCCCGACCACTGAAGATAGGATGGTCCCCGCCGAGGGCCCCCACATCCCCCCACCAGAAGGGTCGGTTGCCAGTGACGAACCCCCGCCTTCCGACTCCGCCCAGGTCACCGAGTTAGGCGATCTGCCCGAATTGGCCCAGTGGCACCACGAGGGGGGCCCCTCCCGAGAGGAGTTCTGCCGAGAGCAGGCTACCTGTCCTTCCCTGGTCGGACCCCGGCAGCAGGCAGAGGCCCAGGCCGCAGGCGACCAGACTGGGACGCACCGGGTGTATTGGGAGAATGACCTTTTGTACAGCGAGCAGAAGTCGGTGGAGCTAGGGTCCGGCCAGGTGCTGGTGGTACCCCTACGCTTCCGAAACCTCCTCCTGGGCTTGGCCCACGACGTTCCCCTCGCAGGCCACTTGGGCCAGGACAAAACCTACAGTCGCCTCGTGACTCACTTCTACTGGCCCAGAATGAAAGCAGATGTAGAAGCCCACTGCAAGTCCTGTCCCACGTGCCAGGCCAGTGGGAAGAGCGGGGGAAAGCGCAAGGCTCCCCTCCAACCCTTCCCTGTCGTCAGTACCCCTTTTGAGCGGGTCGGGATCGACATCGTGGGGCCGCTGGACCCCTCAACCTCCCAAGGGCACCGTTTTATCCTCGTCCTGGTGGATCATGCCACCCGATACCCTGAAGCCATCCCCCTGCGCACCGTCACAGCCCCCGTGGTGGGCCGGGCGTTGATGGGAATCTTCTCCCGCATGGGTTTTCCCCGCGAGGTCGTGAGCGATCGCGGTACCAACTTTCTCTCCCGATACATGAAGTCCTTATGGCAACAATGCGGGGTGTCCTATAAATTCACCACCCCGTACCACCCCCAAGGGAACGGCCTGGTAGAGCGGTTTAATCGGACTCTGAAGGGGATGATCGCGGGCTTGGAAGAGCCCCTCCAGCGTAAGTGGGACGTCCTGCTCCCCTGCCTCCTATTCGCCTACCGAGAAGTTCCCCAGAAATCCTTGGGTTTCAGCCCCTTTGAGTTACTCTACGGACACCCCGTCAGGGGGCCCCTCAGCCTGGTCAAGGAAGGGTGGGAGGCCGCGCCCCGAGGCCCCCCCCGAGATGTGTTCCGTTACGTCCTGACCCTCCGAAACCAGACTAGGAAGTTCCGAGAGATGGCCGAGGCCAACCTGGAGGCAAGACAGGAGGAGATGAAGCGCTGGTACGACCAGAACGCCACTCTGGTCGAGTTTCAGCCGGGCCAGCAGGTATGGGTCATGGCCCCCGTGAAACCCTGCGCCCTCCAGGATAAATGGACCGGGCCCTTCAAAGTGGTTGAGCGGAAGAGCCAGGTCACGTACTTGGTGGACGTCCAGTCACTCGGGACCCCCTCCGGGTCCTCCACGTGAACCGCCTCAAGCCCCACTTTGTGCGGACAGAGCTGAGCCTCCTACTGGCCACGGATGACGGGTCCGAGGAGGAGTCGGATCCTCTCCCTGATCTCCTGTGCACCAAAGAGAAGGACGGCTCCGTAGAGGGAGTGAACCTCTCCCCATCCCTCACTCCCCAGCAACGGGAGGATTGCCGCCAGCTCCTAGGGCAGTTTTCTGACCTCTTCTCCCTGGTCCCCAAGGTCACCGACTGGTGTGTCCATGACGTGGATACCGGGGACAGCCCACCGGTGAGACACCGAGCCTACCGAGTCCCTGATCGGGTCCGGTCCTGTATCCAAGCCGAGGTCTCGAAAATGTTGACCCTAGGAGTGATCGAACCCTCAGACAGCCCCTGGGCCAGCCCCGTGGTCCTGGTCCCAAAAGCAGCTGCCCCCGGTGTCGCCCCAGAACTCCGCTTCTGCGTGGACTACCGGGGACTCAATGAAGTCACCCGAGCCGATGCCCGCCCCATTCCCCGAGCCGACGAGCTCATTGACCGGCTCGGGGCTGCTCGGTTCCTCAGCACCTTCGATCTCACCTGCGGCTACTGGCAAATTGCGCTAACAGAAGGAGCCAAGGAGCGGTCCGCCTTCTCCACCCCGGATGGGCACTATCGCGTTCGCGTGATGCCCTTCGGGATGAACAATGCCCCGGCCACCTTCCAGCGACTGGTAAATAGAGTCCTGGCCGGGCTGGATAAATTCAGTGCTGCATATCTCGACGATATCGCAGTTTTTAGCTCTGAATGGAGTGAGCACCTCCAGCACCTCCGGAGGGTGCTAACCACCCTGCGCCAGGCAGGCCTCACCGTGAAAGCCAGCAAGTGCCAGATTGGGCAAGGTTCGGTAACCTACCTGGGGCACCAGGTCGGAAGCGGGCAGGTCGCCCTTCTACAGCCCAAAATCGACGCCATCCTAGCCTGGGAACCCCCCACTACCCAAACGGAGGTCCGAGCCTTTCTGGGCCTCACGGGCTACTACCGGAGATTCATCCGGAATTACGGCAGCCTGGTCGGTCCCCTCACGGAACTCACGTCCAAGAAACAGCCCAAGAAAGTGCAGTGGTCCCCTGCCTGCCAAGAGGCGTTCGATGCCCTGAAAGCGGCCATGTGCACTGCCCCCGTCCTCCAGGCCCCCGACTACTCCAAGGAGTTTGTGGTACAAACTGATGCCTCCGAGCATGGCATCGGGGCAGTCCTCTCCCAGGTGAATGACCAAGGCCTAGACCAGCCCGTAGCCTTCCTCAGCCGAAGGCTGTTGCCCAGAGAACAGAGATGGAGCACCATCGAGCGCGAGGCGTTCGCCGTAGTCTGGGCTCTCAAGAAGTTACGCCCCTACCTGTTCGGCACACATTTCAAGGTCCAAACCGACCATCGCCCCTTGCGATGGCTCATGCAGATGCGAGGAGAAAACCCCAAGCTACTGCGGTGGTCAATCTTCCTCCAGGGGATGGATTTCACCGTGGAACATCGCCCTGGTACGGACCACGCCAACGCCGATGGCCTCTCCCGGTTCTTCCGCCTCAACGAAGAGAACCCCCAAGAGGATGGGTAGTTCTCTCCGGCTTTCAGCTGGGGGGGACGCGTGTTAGACCCGGCCCTCGTAACATAGCCAGACCTGACCCCTGCACCTCACACCAGCCCCCGAGCCCACGGCCTAGCCGATCCTTCCCACCAGAACACACACGCCCGACCCGGACTTCCCCCGTCCGTGGCCTTCCTCCTTTCGGCCACCCCGGGCCCGCGTGCCCACTTCATGCACCAAGATGGCCGCCCGGCCCCAGCGCGACCCTGGCCTAGAGGCGCCATTCCGGCTGGAGGACATCGCGCTCCCCTTGGGATGAGAAAGGGAGGAGCGGTTTCCATCACACCTCTGCGCTTCCATAGGAAGGTGGGTTTCGATCGACCCGCCGGCCTCCCCGAGGGCTGGCTCCACGCCTGCTGGGTGTCTGGGACTCCTCCCGACCCGGCCCTGTAAGGATCAAAGGACAATGGCAGGAAACCCGAACAAGCGACCCCCAGGTGACAAGACCCCTGCCTACACAGACTCCGGACATCAAAGAGGAGTCGCCCTATAACAAGGGGTGCTCTGGGGCTGTCCGGCAGATTCGCCTTGGAAATACCTGAGCCCTGCTGAGTGACTCGCGGCTCCCTGAAGATCGTAAGACCTCCGAACTTGTGCTTGAGCCCTGCTGAGTGACTCGCGGCTCCCTGAAGATCGTAAGACCTCCAAACTTGTGCTTGAGCCCTGCTGAGTGACTCGCGGCTCCCTGAAAATCGTAAGACCTCCGAACTTGTACCTGAGCCCTGCTGAGCGACTCGCGGCTCCCACAGACTCTCTTGGTCCCGCCGGACCCCACGACGACCAGCGTATCCCCCAGCTCGAGGATTGTGAGCTGTGCGCCGGGTACGCTCCTGCATCTGATCCTTATCCCCAAAGACTGTCCCGCTACCTCCTAACCCCCCTCCAAGACTTTGTGAGCCCGCGCTCCACTTGTATATATTTGCCTTGCTGATCATAAAGATCCTACAACTCCGATCTGATAAAGATCTATTCTTAAGAACTCTTGGTGTGGTGTCTCTTTGTCGTGTGGTGCCGAGTGTACGATCCTAGATACGAGATTTCTCCCCTGAGGAGTCTCTCGCCAGCGCCCGGCTACGATACCTCGAGGGTGGGTCTCAGGACCGTCAGGGCCCCTCTGAGGTCGCCTTCTAACAGTGAGTCAGGGTCACCTTTGACTTACTCTCTTCCCTGTACCCAACAGGGACGAGGATGCAAGCCCAACAAGAAAATGTGATATGTATCAGGTGGCCTGACCACCTGTGCACCACACTATTGTGTAGATCATATACAAGCCGGCCAAGGTCCTCTGTTGCCTGCCCAGGCAGCTTACCCCTTTATATTTCTTCCTTCGCCCTGGGCCGAGGTGAAAGGGTATGGGCTAATATTCTCCCTGTCTGCCTTAGGCAAGGCCAAGGGGTTCAGCAGCATTTTCTCTTTCGTGCAAGAGCAAGGTAAGGGAGAGGTGGACACATATCCCCCAAAGCCCTACAAAATACTTATTGTTAACGCCCATTGCATTTGGTCAAGACAAAGGTGTTCATAAACATATTCATCCTTTTCCCTGGGCAAAGTGAAGGAGATGAGGGCATTACTCCCATCCACAAGAGGGGGTTGGTATTAACCCCACTCATACTTTGACACGGTGAGGGGGTCAGTAGGACATGGGGAAGGAGGGAGGGAAGTGGCTGCATTGCTCCCTCCCCAGCCCTTACTCAAGGCCAGAAAGGGAATTTATTTACTTAACTCTACCTTTTGTCAAGTTGTTGGAAGACTCTAAATAACCCTTCTAGATCCTGGCCAGGATAGAGGGGCTGAATGACAAGGGCATTATTCTTTGTGTCTCCTAATCCTGACAAAGAGTCTGGGAAGAGATATTCATAACTAGGCAGGCTTACCCACCCACGTACGAATCACCATCAGCTAAGATGTATTTTTACCTTTCTTTGTATGGTTGTTTCATGTTTCCCACAAGGTGTATGAACATTTGGAGGAAAACACTTGAATGTCCTTTGCACATGACAGTGTATTGTGCATTCATATTGGGGTACTATGGTTCGCGAATGCCCAAGGAAGATTGCAAACATTTTACAAATTGTACATACTTTACCATGCAAGCTGGACACACATTTTGCTCTATATCTCCAAAATGGACAGCTTTTCTCCAATCCAAGAAAAGCTACCTTATGACCTAGAGCTGCCAAGTCATAAACAAAGATTACTATCCCTTTTGTAGTTTTGGAACTGGTGAAAAAATTATTTTGAGACTTCCCTTCAATATAACTTTAGTACTGTTGGACCAACTTGTATCAAATTTGGCACAATGTAATCCTCCTATACAGTTTGTTCTCCAAGTTGCAATTTGATCAAATGAATATAACATGAAAAATACATAATGGTTAACATTTGTAAGATGGTTCTATATTCCCATTTAGAGGTTCGGGTCACATTTAAAAACACACTCAGCCTTTAATCTCATGATTTATGATGTCTCCACAACCCCTCACTGTAAATATTGCACCCTATTCCACAGTTACAGTTATATAGCATAGCACTCGCAAGAGAGTTTGCTAGCTGAAATATACTATAAATAAGGCATGATTAAGAACATGAGTGAGTGAAATATTTCTAACTTTTTTGTTGAGGAGTTATCACTATGTAATTTATACACTAAGTCAAGCAACAACTCACTCCATAGTGATGTGTTCTTTCCCTTTGTGGAAATTTGGAAGAATGTATGGGTAAGTGACTTACCCAACACAACACTGAAAGAATTAAGCTGTAAGCCTCAGTTGGCAGCCATCTTTATGCACATGAGCAATCACAGAACAGCCTTTATCGTTTTGCCAATAACTTTGGCGCCATTTGCCGAATCCTCACGAATTTTTCAAGACTAGTTTGCCACTCACTTAAGCACTGCCTTGAAAGTTTCGGGGTGATCCATCAAGTGGGGGCTGAGAAAAAGCTGGTGGTCCCAAAACGCGTTTTCCCCATGTAATTTCCCATAGGGATTTTAGACACAGCTACAGCCCGAACCTCTGAACGCAAGTACAACAAATTTGGTGTAAATCTGTTCATTAGTTTTAGAGTTATTAACCGAAATCCAAATTTGTATATGTAGGGACACGGATCCTCCGAGGATCCGACAGACCTAGTGCTAAAATGTGATTGGCTGCCAACAGTTCAACCAGGAAGTGTCGGCAGCCATCTTGGGACTCGGCTTCAGCCGAGTTCCACATAAAATTGTTAAAAAAAAGAAAAGGGCACAGGCAGGGTAGGAATACCCTGACCCCTAGGCCTCTTGTGGGGGAGGGGAGATATCCCACAGGGTCCCTGCCTAGGCCAAAAGGATTTTAAAAAGTATTTTCGGCTGGAGCTGCACTTGATCCGCGGCTTCTGCTGAAATGTTTTAAAAAAGAAGCACCAGCTCATGCGCTTCTCTAATGTTTAGCCCACAGGTGGGCCAGGTCCCGAGGGTATTCTGGAATAATACAGGCAGCAGGCATACAAGCCCCCGTCCTGTGGCCCTTTTGAACCCGGAGACCAATGAGGAAATTAAAATATCATAAGGCCTATGTGTCCCCGTGTGTTCCCGTCACTCATGTGCACATACATGTAACCTATGTATTTCCCCTCCATGGCCTGTCTATCATGATGCTTATGCTATAACGTGGCCTGTCATCATCCAGTCTCCCATGAGAGAAACGACAAATCTGCTCTGAGGCCTACACGTTTTGCATCATGTTTTCCCGCATTTTCATGAAAGCCCATTATTGTGGCTCAGCCAGAGCCGAAAAGAGGTTTCAGGCCTCAGAACGCTCTGAAAGCTGCAGCTGCGTATCCTTGGCCTTGCACACTTGGGCCTCAGCCAAAGGGGCCCTGTCCGAGGCACCGAGACAGTATTGAGCACGGTTATCTGCTTACTCCTACCGAAACCACATTCCTGCCTGGAGAAGGAGGAATAAACAGGACCCGTCTGCAAAGGAGAAAACCTAGCCTTTCTGTCTCTTTTTGTGTGATTGCAAAGCTCACGTCAGTGAAAAGCCCATAGCCCCCATGTAAGACTTTAGCAGTAAATGAAGAAATAGATGCCACATTGGCTCTTGGTGATGGGCAACCTATGTCACAAATCAGTCCCTGCTCCAGACTTTAGATATCAGATGATACATGATGTGCTGGTCGCCCTGACACTGAAGGCCTCACTTCCAGACTCCCCGGTTGCATAGCAACCCTTTCACACGTCAGTTACACGTCATGCTCGAGTTGAGCACAAGTAAGGCAAAGTTCCAGTAAAGTTCCAGCTGATCACGCAACCCCCTCCAGGCATCCACCCACCTATGACACTCACCTATTATCATCAAGTGGACGCCCACCTTCACGCCTACTCACACACCCACATGCTCTTATCTCATTCTCTCTTGCTCCGCCTGAAGCACTCCTGCTTACGTATATTATTACAATGTATATATACTGTACTTTGTGAATAAAGTTTGAGAATATTCTGAGAATTAGACCCTTCCTGATCCCTTGTGGTGATGGAACTATTCTCCCTATAACTCGAGTTATTTGAATAAAGCCCTTTTGAACCTGATACCACGGACTCAGCCTCTTGCTTCATGCATGATCATATTGATATATAGAAATTCTGAGCGCGTAATATTTTATTTACGACACCGCCACATCCCTGGGGCTTATGTTTTAATAAGGGTGTGCTGCTCAGACCCCCCCAGCCTCCATGACCACCACCTACCTGGGCTACTTGTTAAACATTGCAGGGGGCCTCGTGGATCACCAACACTCCGGGCCAGTTCCAAAAATGAGGTGAGGGCCACGTGGGCCCCATAGGCTGACAGGGATCGCCACTTCCCCAGGGCTACTTGTTAAATTTAGCGGGGGCTGCGTGGACACCCCAGGGACCACCACGTCCATGGGGCATTGACATTTTTAAAAGAAGGAGGGTTCAGCGCGGCTCCCTCCTGGGCCGTTCTCGGCCCTGAGGACCACCACCTCCGGGGGGCGGCCCATTCTGAAGAAAGTAGGGGACCGTGTGGCCATCCTCTTGTGAAAATGCACTCACTTGCCGGAAGCAGAGCTTTCGTCTGTTTCCCTGCCTGCTGTCAAGCGAGCAGGGAAACAGATGAATTGCTTTCACAAACAAGGAGTTGCAGGTTTAGCAGCTCTCTGTGTGTGAAAGCAGTGCCGGCTCCCGCAGCAGTAGGGAGATGGCTGGTAATGTGTGGGCCTCGAGGCAACCCCACCGTCCCAGGGAAGAGGAGAAAGAGGCAAAATAAAGGTCAGACAGGAGCATAAAGAGGCAGAATAAAGGTCAGAAATGAGCAGAAAGAGGGAGAATAAAGGTTAGCAACGAACAGAAAGAAGCAAAATTAAGATCAGAAATTAGCCAAAACAAGCAGAATAAAGGTAAAAAATTAGCAGAAAGAGGCAAAATAGAGGTCAGAAATGAGCAGCAAGAGGCAGAATAAAGATCAGAAATGAGCAGAAAGAGGCAGAATAAAGGTCAGCAGTGAGCAGAAAGAGGCAAAATTGATGTCAGAAATGAGAAGCAAGAGGCAGAATAAAGGTCAGCAACAAACAGAAAGAGGCAAGATAAGGGTCAGAAACAAACAGAAAGAGGCAGAATAAAAGTCAGCAACGAGAAGAAAGAGGCAAAATGGAGATCAGCAATGAGCAGAAAAGGCAAAATAAAAGTTAGAAACGAGCAGCAAGAGGTAGAATAAAGGTCAGCAACAAGCAGAAAGAGGCAAAATAAAGATCAGGAATGAGCAGAAATAGCCAAGCTAAAGATCAGAAACGAGGAGAAAGAGGCAGAATAAAGCTCAGAAATTAGCAGAAAGAGGGAAAATAAAGCTCAGCAACGAGTAGAGAGAGGGGATAATAAAGGTCAGCAAAGAGTAAAAAGAGGCAAACTAGAGGCCACCAATGAGCAGAAAGAGGCAAAATAAAGGCCAGCAACAAGCAGAAAGAGGCTAAATGAAGGTCAGAAGTGAGCATAAAAAGGCAGAAAATGAGCAGAGAACGAGCAGAACCCACTCAGGCACTCATGCACCCACTCGCAAAACAACTCAAACACTCTCACACCCACTAACAGATCCAGTCACACACTCATGCACCCAATTACAGAATCACTCATACTATCTCTCACCCACTCACAGATCTACTCAGACACTCATGCAATAAACTCACAGGCTGACTTACAGACTCATAGAGGCACTCACAAACACACCCAGACACACTCATGCACCCACTCAGACACTCACACATCCAGTCACAGACCCTGTTTGAAAATGCTCTCCCTTCCATGAGGTGAAGCAGAATTGCTTTTGGGCAAAGGGAGCTGCATGTTTGCAGCTCCCTCTGCCCAAAGGCAATGCTGGCTCCCGCACAAGGCGTGGAGCCAGCAGGGACCATGGGGGGCCTTGAGGCTCCCCCTGCGCTCCCAAAAGGATGTGGCTAAGCCCCAGAGATGGTGTCTCCAGAGTCAACAATCACCTGAGAGGGGGCGGCGCAGCCCCTCCCTTTTTTTACTTAAAAAAAAGGCGGGTCCCGGGGAAAGGGGCCCCAGGGGCCCAAATCAGCCTGGGGTGGGGGGGATGTGGTGCGGGCCCCTCCCTTAAAATAACGTGGCAATTTTTGGAATCAATAAATGGCAAAGCCTCATGGGATGGGGTCCCCGGTGCCAAAAATGGCCTGGAGGAGGGGGCCGCTCGGCTCTCCCCCTCCCAATAGAATTTAATAAATAACTAAAAAAATGCCTGGGCCCCGGGGGATGCGGTCCCTGGGACCGAAATTGGCCTGATGAGGGGGGCCACACAGCTTTGATCTACATTCAGAGCTGAGCACAGTATTCTCATGATTTCACTATGGAAATGTGTGCCTCTATCCGACTCCAATGTAGTTGGAAATCCAAATCTACAAATCTTAGCTACTGTGGGGCTATTACATCTCCTAGTTGGGTAAGCCTCGACCCACCGGGGAAAAGATGCGCACGACAACCAAGATGTACCTCAAACCATTGCATACAGGCATCTCTATAAAATCCATTTGGATCCGATTAAAGGGACCCCCTAACCTACCAATGAGGCTCAATGCTATAACAGTTTTCTTCCCTGCAATTATTTGCTGACAAGTGACACACCAATGACACACAGCTTCTGCAATCACTTGAAACCTCAGGTTGAACCAAGTTTGTCTGAACATGAGGTTCTCCATGAATTTGCCTCGCCATTGAGTGCAACATACAATCCCATAATACTGCACTGCCATCAACCAACACCCAAATGTGACTTTTCCCTTCTCACAGTCTGCTCTGACCCAAATCCGCTTGTTCTTCTTCTGTAACTTTAATTTTGCAAACGCTTCACTTCATCCCATGTGTCAGCAACTGCTAGCATCATATTGAGTTTGGTCTTCTCTGTACTCTAGCCAGTGTATTCTCCATTAAAGACAAATGCAGTAAAGGAACAGTAGAGCGTGATTTCATCATCACATCGATTTCCAGTGGTTACAAAATCATTTGCCTTTCCATGGGCTGCGTACTTGACAACAGCCAATTTCTTATAGGAGATCCAGATGACATTAAGAACCCTCTCTGCGCCCATAGCTATCCAAAATCATGAACCACACCGAACCCATACTGGCTATCGGTATAGATTGTGACTCGGATTAGTTCAGAGACTTGACATGCACGTGTAAAGGCAATGATTTCGGCCACTTGTGCGGAATGGACTTCCTGTAAAAAAGTGGCTTCCACCACTCCAGAGATGGTACAGACAGCAAACGCTGCTCTCAGATTCCCTTCATTGTCTCTTAAGCATGAACCATCAACAAAAAGGACTTGATCGGGATCAGGCAATGGCTCATCGACAATGTTTTGTACATATGTCAGTGACATCCAGACAGTCATGGTCTTCACATTCTTCCACATCAGCACTTGGAATGGGTAACAAGGTAGCAGGATTTGACACAGAACACCACTTCAGGGTTGCTTTCTAAGTGGAAAGAAGCTCCTGTTCGTACCTTGTCAATCTGTTATTTGTCAAGTGCTGTGTCTTAGTTCTCGTCATCAGAAGCTCAACTGAGTGTGGTACATACACTGTAAGAGTATGACCCATCACAATGCTCTCACATCGTTCAATACTGACACCTGTGGCAGCAACTGATTTGAGACATCCGGGCAACGCTGAAGCTACAGGATCTAGAGAAGTTGAGAAATAGGCCACTGCTCTATGGGCACCTCCATGTGTCTGTGCGAGTACAGATAGGCACAACCTTCTCTTTCATGGCAGAACAGCGAAAACACTTTGTTGTAATTAGGCATTCCTAAAGCCGGAGTGAGACACAGGCAGTGTCTTAACTCCAGGAAGGCAAGTAGGCAATCATTACCCCAAGGCACCAGATTGCACACATCCTTGTGAGTCAGCATCTACAAAGGTTTCGCTATCAGTGAACAGTTGAGAATCCATTGGCAACAGTAGCCAACCATTCCCAAAAACATTCTGACCTCCTTCTGGGTAGTAGGCGGATTCATTTTCATGATCACCTCCACTCTTTTCAGTGACACCTTCCTCTTGCCCTTTTCAATCTGATGGCCCAAGTACTCTACTTCATTCAGAAAGTACTGAAGCTTACTTGAGGACACCTTATACCCGTTCTAAGCCAGGTGATTCAGTAAGGCAATGGTATCATCCATGGAAGCATCATGCGCCTCAGGCACAATCATAAGATCATCGATGTATTGGACCAGTCCTGAGTTTTGGGGCAACCTCAGATTTCAGGGTTCTTTTTCAAGATCTGGGTAAAAATGTATGGACTTTCAGCATACCCTTGAGGGATACGACACTATGTTAAGACATGACTTTCCTTGTGCAATGGAACAGAGAAAAACGCATGACAGACGTTAATCACTCTGTACCATTCAGCTTCGCAAGGAATCTGAAATAGGATCACGGATGGATTTCGTACCATAGGACAACATAGAATCACTATGCTATTAATTTTCCCGTCGACTTGGACAATGCGATATTTCCAGCTAGGTATCTGCAAACCCAAAAAAGGAGAGTTGCACAGACTTCTCATGATCTCCTTTAGGATGCCCTGCACAATCATGTACTCAATCACAGGTCTCATCCCTGCCACTGTTTCCGGGGTCAAATTGTACGGGGGAATTTTTGGAAATCCTGCATTCGGTTTGACCTGTTTGCAGACTGGCTATATTCTCGAATCAGTCCAATCTCCCCTCCTGAAAAGTCCTATACCACTGCCGAAACAGTGTCTTTGAGATCCAGTGGCATATATTCCACTGTCAGTAGCAAAACACAAGTGTCCCTATCAACAGAGAAGGCCTAAGGGATTGTCCTAAGCCAAGTGTCTAATATTCATCGGTAATTCTCTCAGACAATAATAAAATGCCCTTTGATCTGTACACAGTAACTTGTATATGCACTAATAAAGTCTATTAACAAAACTTGTTCATAAAAGTCAAAGTTATTTATTCTTGATAAACATCAAACAATGAATCATTTAAAATATCCTTCCCTCCCGAAATGGGTTACAATCTTTAATGAATTTAATTAATAACAATTAAAATTGGTCAATATAAGTAAAAGTCGACGCAGCGTTTCGGTGATTTCACCTTCTTCAGGACTAAAAACGATTTCATCAAATCTCATATATTTGAGAAAGTAATGGTGGATATTTCAATAGGCTATCCAAATAGAATAACCCTTCTAGATGGAGGTATATTCCTGCTGATAATTGAATCTTCTTATTAGTTCAAATCAAATAATTTTGTCCACAAGAGCCACCGTAAATGTATCGATAGCGACGAAGGGTCCGCAAGAGCAGGGAGGCCGATTTGGTGTAAAAAGAAGACCGACTACAGGAAAGTGAAAAATTGAGAATAATCACTACCTCAGATCTGTCTGATGTAATTTCCTTATCATATGAAAATAATTGAAGAAAGGATTTACATATACTTGAACAATACGAGAAACCAGTTGCTAAAGCTTTAAAGGCACTTTTTCCGATATATGGATACATTTACGGTGGCTCTTGCGGACAAAATTATTTGATTTGAACTAATAAGAAGATTCAATTATCAGCAGGAATATACCTCCATCTAGAAGGGTTATTCCATTTGGATAGGCTATTGAAATATCCACCATTACTTTCTCAAATATATGAGATTTGATGAAATCGTTTTTAGTCCTGAAGAAGGTGAAATCACCGAAACGCTGCGTCGACTTTTACTTATATTGACCAATTTTAATTGTTATTAATTAAATTCATTAAAGATTGTAACCCATTTCGGGAGGGAAGGATATTTTAAATGATTCATTGTTTGATGTTTATCAAGAATAAATAACTTTGACTTTTATGAACAAGTTTTGTTAATAGACTTTATTAGTGCATATACAAGTTACTGTGTACAGATCAAAGGGCATTTTATTATTGTCTGAGAGAATTACCGATGAATATTAGACACTTGGCTTAGGACAATCCCTTAGGCCTTCTCTGTTGATAGGGACACTTGTGTTTTGCTGTATTCTAGTACCCCGTCCCTTTGTGAGTGTCACATTGGGGTAACTCCCTTGTTATTTCTGGTAACTGATTCACCACTTCTGCCGTCTGTATGAGTTCTCCTCCCTGCTCTTGGTTTACGGGATTGAGACGACGCTCGTGTTTCCAATTCCCAATCTTGTGACAAAAATTACATGCAGTAGACTTCTTCAGGGTGGCAACGTCTATCCCTGTCTGCGGATCTATATGGATACCTGTCCCTCTTCCCTGACCTGTTGGTCCTCCAATTTGTTGTACTTATACACCTCCTGGGGCATTCTAAACTTCAAAATCAAAATGGCGTACTGTAAGTACTGCACCTCACTCTGTGTTCCACCAAATCAAGGTCCCGTGCACTGCAGTTCCTGTACCCGCCGTTGTTTGATACTACTGCCCTGCAAAATAATAAGATTCAAAACAGAATGCTGCACTAAATGTTCTCCTTCAAATAATCATTCAGACAGTCTTTATAAATATTCCTTTTTATTTCTTTTTTCATTTCTTCTTTCCTTTTTATATATATGCCTTCACGGAAAATCCAGCCAACGCGTTTCGTTCAAAATATCAGCTTTGAACTTCATCAGGGCTCATATATATCATATTTAAAGAATCTTTGTTTTCCTCACTATAAGTAACTCAGCTTCCAGCAACCGTGAAGTAGCGTTATCACCATTTGGTTCCATACCTCCCAAGATGGACACTCCTGTCCCTCTTGTTCCTACTGACATCATTCCCACAACCCCTTGATCAGGAGATACTGGGGCTGATACACCTCCCACATTATCCGTGCCATCCGGACTTCGTCCTACTTCTCCCGATTGTAAACCGTAAGGTGGCTGACGCTCAGTTAACAACGCATCAAGCAAGCTGTCTTCATTATCACTACTGTCACTCCCATTTACCCTTTTCCCCGTTTCTCTGTTTTGCAATTCTCCATCAACCAATACTGGGTGTAACCTCTCTTTCTCAATGGTATCCACTCTCCACATCTTGAGCCTAGCATTCCACTGTGTATCCTGATACACCTTCATGGTTTTCTTCATCCTCCCTTGATATTTCTCCCTCTGCCTAGCATGAGCTACACACATCCATGCATCTGGCACCTCAAACTATGTGGGTATGGGCACAGGTCGCATTGCAAACATCGTCCCTTTAAGTTGGTTCAGTACCTCTGGCCTGATTGAGCCAAAGCATGGAAATGACAATTCCCCATTCTTTTCAGTGATTTTGTGCCAATTTTGGAGCCAAATTATAGAATGGGGCTGAACCTTTGTTGCCTTATAGTGAGCTGGAGTATCCCCAGGTGGCGCCTCTTCACCCACTCGCGTAACAACCCCTTTATCACCTCAGAAGAGATCCCATAACATCCAAAAGCAGAGCATGATTTCTGACAATTTTTAGAGCTTTCCACAGCGAAATGATGTCAGCCACAGAGTATTCCTGCTGACCACCAGCCAATGCCAGCACAGCGTTACACCAACATATCACAGCGCGGCACAATCTGACGTCACTCTCACTCCTCGCAGCAACTCACCCTCCTTCACAATTTCTCCAAACGCATTCACTCACACACTCATCTTAAGTCCTTAATTGTCTGCCATTCCTAAAGATTGATAGAATCTAATCACTCAAGAGCATTCACACACGGTAACCCATGACCAGTGTGGATCACCCAAATCCGTATAGTTAACCCTGTACACAAGGTCTATTAGATTATTTCCATACGTCCCATTCACGCAAAGTTCCCTGACTTAGGTGGAACTGCCAATGACGTCTCATGACAACTCCTCAAGTCTCCGGTCAGACAATCACAATTGCAGTGTCTTCTACACCTATCAATCTCCCAGGATTTTAGGCCACTTTGGTGTCCCGCAGCTCAAATCTCAATCCTTTGGCCATGTTAGACCCGAAATCACATTCACTCGACTCTCACTCTAACTCCGCAAGACATCACACAATCAAACCATTTCGGCAATCTAGCATTCTACACACATCCTGTTTATACTCACTCCACCGCTGATCTCGCCACAGCATCAAACTCCATCGGTCTCCGACAGATTCTGTTGCCTTCTGTTGTCAATCATAGGGCTCTGGTTTGGAGCTTTTGGCGTTCTAGGATCAACCTATGCTAAGTAACCCTGGGCGTAGTTTGCGTAGTAGCACTACATGTAGCTACGCAAAGTACACTTAGAACTACGCTTAGCTACACAAATTGCTTGCGTAATGAAATTGTATAGTGCGTAGTTGTTAGCACTGTGTGCTTGTCTGCTCTGAGCAATAATTGCAAGCAGCATCTTGCTCTGTGCAAGTTATGATAAAATAACTAGTATCTCTGTCTTTATATGCTAATATGCATATAGTCATTTCACAAAAGTGAAAATGATAAATTAGCAAGCAGTGAGAGAGGTGATGATTTTGGGATCCTCCCTAACCTAGGGAGAGAACCAAGCAGATGCCTTGAAAACAAAAAGCACATCTTCTTGAACGATTCGGTGGTGGTCCCATCCTCTTAGGACCACTCCATGCACAGTTATTGGCAAATATACAATCGCAACCAATGGCAATGCAAAGCATTATGGGACGAGATTAGCAGTGGGCAGTGAATATTATAGTATCCAATATCAAAATAATTCTACAAAGAGCTGCAATTCAGCTAGTCATTACTAGATGTCCTTCACGAGTCAAATGCAAAAGCATTGAAATTATTATTACATCAAGCTGCAGTTCCACTAGTCGTTACTAGATGTCCCTCACGAGTCAAATGCAAAAGCTTCATGAAAGGGTTTCAATGCTTTTGCATTTGACTCGTGAGGGACATCTAGTAATGACTATTGGAACTGCCGCTTGATGTAATAATAATTTCAATGCTAATGCATTTGACTCGTGACGGACATCTAGTAACGACTAGTTGAACTGCAGCTCTTAGTAGAATTAATTTGATATTGGACACTATAATATTCACTGCCCACTGCTAATCTCGTCCCATAACGCTTTACAGGGCCTTTGGTTGGGAGTGTATTTGTGCCCATAACTGTGCTCGGGGGGGTCCTAGGAGGAAGGGACCACCACTGAATCATTCACCAGCATGATATGCTCTTTGTGTTCAAGGCATCTGCTTGGTCCTCCCCCTAGGTTAGGGGGGACCCCAAAGTCATCACCTCTCTCATTGCCTAACATTTTCATTCACAGTTCACTTTTGTGAATTGGTTATATGCTTTTTAGCATGTAAAATTGCTTAATCAAAGCATTTGTGGGTATTGTTGATATTGCTGCTACGCTACGTGTTGTAGCACAGTTTTTGCACTGTGCTACGTGCATTTTGTGTAGTGCGTAGTAATGCAAACTACGCATGCAAAGCGTAGTACTACGCCCAGGGTTAATGCTAAGCCAATTCTAGATCTCCCCTTACTTCATGTGCAAATCATCTTACTCTGCTACCAACTGAAAGGGCAATTTCTAATCATCCTGGAGCTTTCTAGGGACACTCTCTGATGCATCTTTTAAGCAGCATGAAATTGTGAAGGCAGGGAAAATCCTTAATGCACAGTCAATTTAGAAATGCCAAATCCTGATACTTACTAACCAGAGGGCAATTAAGAAGAGTTAGTTAGGTTTATTGCAAAGCCAAAAATAACTGAACATAAACACACCTCAACACAAGGGTATGGCAATACAAAGAAAACAGCATGAAGCCAAATCTACGGACCCTATTCAGACGGTGCAATATGAACAGAACGTTTAACTCGAGAAGAAGGATACAAGTAATCAAGAACCAAGAGTCCAAATTTCCCTGCATCGAGGGCTGATGAATGAAAATCATTTGGATCTATCTCTATGCTAACGCTATAGTGACATCCCTACGTTAATGAGTAAGCATTTTGGATTAAGAGGAAAAAGGTGTCAGTACATGGAGTCTTCCTTCGAAGCCTCTCCACTGTTGAGATGGCTCAAGCTACATAAAGCCACTATCGCAAGAGAAAGAGCTCATTCTGAGATGATCTCTCTACAAAGGCAAGAAAGATGTGGGCCACTATCCCCAATTCTATGAACCAGTTATCCGCAGGTAGACTTCTCAGAATGTATTCCTCTCACGTACTCCACAATGGGTACAGTCCTGAGTGTACTTTTCCACAGTGTTCTCCATGTTCATCCCTTGCAACAATTTGTCCTTGTCTCGTGTGAAACCAACTTCTTTCCTTTATTACCTCCAAACCATACAATTGTAAGTTCTTCTCTCCTTGCCTAGCTGCATTAGTTTGCCTAGAAGAATGCTTCTCCACCGCCAATGCAAAACATGAGAAAGAACAACTTTTACAGTGCCTATGAAAATCAGAACATTAATCCTAAAGTGAGAGTCATCAGGGGTTGCATTTTCAGGCCTACAGCTTTAGCTAACATAAGAACACATCATTTAAACATTATGAGTTGCATAACCACATTTCATTTCAACCTACATATTTACCTCATTAAAGAAAGTATTATTATTAAACACATGAGTAGTATCAAACTTCACAACACAGTTTCTTCATGTTAGCGTTTCTGCAAGTTACATTAAATTCCTACGTTAACTCTTCATACTACTTGTCAATAACTAAAATATATCACGTAGATACGTTAACGCAGTTCACAATTCTAACACTCTCAGTTACACAAGACAGGATTATATGCAGGCGTGCTCTACATGTAAATATGATGTACCCCTGCAAATGAGTAAAATGCAAATACGAAACGTCCGCTCCATAAGGGGTACTCAATGAAATCTTTCAAAAATACCATAACTAAAGTTGAAACTGCATTGAAATACTATGCCAGTGGCGGCTGGTGCCCTAAATAGCTGGTGCCCTAAATATTTGGTGAGGCAACCAACCAACCACTGACCAACATGAGGTCAAGGCCAAAGCTGTCAGTCATGGCTCGTTATAAATAGTGTTTATAGTGAACCACGACTAAAAGCTCTGCCGCAGAGTCTGAAGGCATTGCTTGACTGTAAGTGGGAAAGAATTAAAAAAAGAAAAATGTTAAAGAAAAATGTACAAACTCTGCTGATTTGCCTTCGGTCCTCTTCGTGCTTCAGTCCCTCTGCACTGGTGGTCTCTGCAGCAATTAAAGTCTCCAGTTCAATCCATACAATGCTCTCATGCTGCTGATAATGTTAGCAGCATGAGAGCAGCACCAGGATTGGCTGGAGCGGGTTGCATTGATGCTTCGCAGGCCCTGAGGGCCTGTGTCTGCTCTCCACCTAGATGTCTTAGACAGATGGGTGGAGAGGTTTACACTACCCATGTCGGGCTGGCCGTCGCAAGACAGCCGGCCAACGTGACATGCGCAGTAACTCCCCTGCTGCCAGTCAGCAGCAGCGGCCCAACCCCAAACACGACTGGGGAAAGGGAAAAATAAAATGGTAATAAATTCGTTTTATTACCATTTTATTTTCCTCCTGTGTGGCGCTGGCAGCCGGGGGGCGACGCTCCTCCGCACTAATGGAGGGGCTGCCGCTGTACTATGCTGTATAGTACTGTTCATAAGGAGACATCACAAGGTGATAATATCAGTTTCATTACCACACATACAGAGCAATCTCATTTAGTAGGCCAGATTCTGAAAAAACATTAGGACATACTTAAAAGCAAGAAAACAATAGAAGAAGTTTTGCACACTGCATGTCTTATTACGTACAGGAAAGGTTCCAGTTTGTGAGACAAATTGGTTTCGAGTCACCTAGATAGTCTCAAACCAGAAACTCGGTTAACATGTAGACAGGGTTTTTTTAAAATCTTTAAACATTGTCAGGCTTGTAAATACAGCAGTAATGTCCTGGAAGCAGACTGGGGAAATGCCTATAAATGAAAAATAACAAGCCATTTCTCCTGCAACAGAGAGTTTGTTGTATATGCCTTATGAAAAACTGCATACACACAATACCATCTTTCCAGTTAAAAAATTCATATTGGAGCTTATTCAGGCTATTACCCATCAAGACCAAAACACTTTAGAGAGAAACACCAGAGTGACTAGAATTTTTTTAGATTTTATGGTATTGATCATATCCTCAAGAACATCAGAGGAGATGAATGGGTCTTAAAATGAAGGCACCCTGAGTCCAGATTGGTTATAGAAGCAAACTATCTCTCTTCCAGGGGGTTGAACAGTGATGAAGAGTTGCATGCACACCTGCAATTTGAATTTTTCTGCTTCATTGTTTCCTTTCAAGATAATTTATTTGTTTTGTCCTAATGTATTCATGATGATTTTATTTTTTATTTTACTCTCACAGAATTACATCGCAGTCAGACTGATATCCCTTACAATGGACATTTTCTTCAACCACGATTAATGGGGCTCTTCTATGAATTCTATGATTACTATGATGTTTTGAACGTAATGATTGCTGCAAAGCATCATGTAAAATTTACTTTCAGTTATTGTATTGTCCTGGGACCGTATATTGTATCAGACAAACACGAGGACCTGAAATTAGATGCCTAGAACTGGCCTCCGGTTGCATGTACTGTACAGCTATTACCCATGTTTTATAACATTTTATTGGAATACAACATTGGAGAAATGTGAGCTCTTGAAATTAATAGTGTCTGAATTGGCCGTGTTGCCATTAATAATATGAGTTCTTTAACAATATGTGGGATAAATGACACCTATACATTACAGTCACCGATTAAGAAAATGCAGAGATGAATTTCTAATTTTTCTTTTATGATTATTTAAATCACAGGGATCTGTGAATGATTGATTTATAAAACAATGTACATAGTAATGGAGTGCCCTTTTCTTTGTACTTTGCCGCACATCACTGTAATTTTTGTGCAGGTAGGTGATATGTTGTTTGAGCACATTCCAGTTTGTTGTCAATTTTGACTTTTATTTATATTTGATTAATTGGATTTTGTAAACTATACGATCAAGACCACTAGCTGGTGGAAATGTGCCCTGTTTCTCGGTCTCTCAGGCAGCAATAAACCAGTTTGAAGGCAATTTCGGGCGTGGTTCCTTCCTGACTGCATCGCCCGTCATGTTACTGTTTAATATAAGCGGGTCACTGATTATTCCGCTATCAAGCCCTGGTCCATGCAGGACTTACATAGCCTCGTATTATGCACTGTATAACTGGCGGGGGGCTTTTGATTACTCCTCGGGAGTACGCTGATAAATTTTGTGTATGGATTTATATGTGTTTGTACAAAAAACCAATAAACTACGTGTTTAAAAAATCAAGCCCTGGTCCATCAAGCAGGGAGTCAATGGAATTTAGGACTTTGTTTGGAAGACATACACACACACACACACACACATACACACAGTCTCACACAAAGTAATATCGCAACACATAAACTTATATTCAGGCAAGACATCCATGCCCGACCATCACACACACACACATAGATACACATATGCACAAACAAAAACATGTATTTTTTTTTTTTACTATACTAAGGAGACTGACAAGAACACATATGTGGGCCAAGCCTTGGCAGGGATATGTTCCTGCATAAGAGATGCTGAAGGAAAATGTGATTTGAAAAATTTAATAAATCTGACAAACATGTTCAATAAGACCACCTGGCCAACCAATTGGGGCCACATGTACCTAATTGTGATTTACTGTGAATCACAATTAGGTAATCGCAATCACAAATGTATGTTACACCAAGAGTTTCATATAGCGAATGTTAGGGGGTCACAAATCGACTTACCTCATTAATGTTAATGAGGTAGGTCGCAATTTACGACCTCCTACAAACCGCTAAAATAACTGGGAAGGTGGCCTGCTGGGGTCAGCAGACCACCATGTCCATGATTGCTTTTAAATAAAGCAATCTTTTTTTAAAATGCAGTCCATTTTACTTAATGGAAAATGGGATGTGTTTAGAGAAAAAAATGAAAAGTTTTCTTTCTTAGGAAGTGGTCCTAAAAATGTTTTTGCATACATTCACAAGTAGGTGGTAAAATGCAAATTATTACAACCGCATTTGGGTCACAAAACATTCCTACATACCAATGCGATTTGGTATTAGGAAGGGACACACTAAACATGCTCCTTCCTAATAGCGAATCGCTAACCCATTTTGCAATATGGTAACAGGTTACCGAATCGCAAAATAGGGTTTGGGACATTGGGAAAGCCTTTTAAGGTTTTTATTCTGTGAATCGGGACATTTGCGACCTTAAAAAAGATACATGCATGTGGCCCTTAGAGCAAGAGAGAGTAGGCCCCTTCCAGTAAATTGTTTCAGTTGTACAGAATTACAAACTAATTTGTTTTATACTTTCCCTCCAGTCCTTGTTTTGATTTCTCTCATAAAATAAAATGCCACCACAAACTGTGATTTTATCACCTTTCAGTGATCTGTGCTCATATTAAATATTATATTATGTATTCAGGGTGCAATACAAAATTGAGGTAGAGGTTGCACCAATAAATAGCCCTTAATGTACAGGCAAAAACATATGGACCGAGATTTATAAAGCCTTTGCAAGGTGATGCAAGGACAATGCAAGGACTTCAGTAATATTTACTAAGCCACGCAAGGGGTGAATTGTGCTGCCTTGAGTGGGTTTGTAAAGAAATGTAACACAACATAGCTGCTTGCACTGCATTTTGTTACATTTCAACTTGGGAGATGTTCCATGGGTGGCGCATGGCGTTCCCATGCATCCACGATGGATTTTGGAGCATTTCCAGATTTACTAAAGCTAGTAAACCTGGGAATGCGTCAAAATGCTACGCCTTCCCCAATGAAGCGTAATGAGGAGAAATATCTTTATTTCTCCTTGTTATTTCTTGTTTCCACGAAAATGCCTCTAAGGATTGTATATGTGCAGGAAGGTGTCCCTTCCTGTACAAAAACAATCCTGTCTGTCACGCAGGCACCCTTGCACCATGGTGTTGGACCTAGGCAGCACACAGTGCGCCTGCTCAAGGAGAGAGCAAAAATGTTCCATATCTTTGTTAAATGTGAACCATTTCTGCTCTCTTTCTTTCACACAGCGCAGTGCAGCAACTTTGCTAGCTGCCCTGCGTTGCGTAACTTATTAATAAATGTGCCCGATAGTGCACAACTGGGCACAAGAGATAAGTGAGTATGAACAACCTGACTACAATTTTTTTATTTAAAAGAAAAAAAAGCTCTCACACTTCGGTGCAGAAATACCACATCATTAAAGGTTTCAGCCACAACCCCAACTTTGCCGTGATACAGTCGTAGCAGGTCTCTGGTCCTCACGTAAGTTATAAAATTCTTCTATGTAGGGACCTACTCCACATGGACATCACTTCCTCTCACATCCCTGGAACAAAGTAATAGTGCCATGGTGCCACATCAGGGGTTGCTGTGCCCTAGACAAACGGCAACGGCAATGCCAATAAAGAAATATTGCCAATAAAGGAAGATTTAAAGCACAGCTCCGAGAATAGACATGTCTCTGACATCACAGACACCGGTCTAGAGTAAGGCACATTTGCTTTCGGTTCCCATTGGTCAGAACTGAGGGTCCGTGCTCTGTTTTATAACGAATGGCATTGATCTGCTCTCTTTTTATCGTCCTCGGGCTGGTGGGAAGGTAATAACATCCTATTAACGCGTGTCTGGGTTTTCTGCAACTGTCTGTACCAGACGATGTTACTGCTAAGAGTACAGCACACGATGATGAACGACGGTGACCTCCGGGGTCAGACGAAAGCCACTGAAATATCATAACCGTCTTCAATCAAAGGCACCTCTTCAGGTTGAGGATATTAAAGAAAACTTGTTTTAGCTGGTGTGGACAAAGAAGAGAGGCAGACCTCCATTGCAGCACGTGGCACATTATTATATTGTTAAACAGCCTAGCTGCAAACCAGCAAAATTATAAGAATACTCAAAACCTAATTTGCAAAATGCCCATTCTGTCAGTGGTTCACTCGGTGGAGGGAAGACACATACTGGAGTGAGCAGTTTTCAAAATGGCAACCAACAGTCTTGAAAGCATGGGGAACTCACATAATATTTCCAAACATTCATTTTTGTATTCATGGCCGCATAATTTTATGTATGTAAATATTGGGGGGGTAGGGGGTGGGGGGGTGTCTCAATTTTTTTTGTTGCCTGCAGCTTGCTAAACAAACACCCAATCTATTCAAACAGACATGCAGAAAGTATTTATTTTATAGTGTGTTTTTCATTAGAGTGTCAGTCACTCTTACTCCCATAAATAACAGATGTTAGTAACTATTATTCAAATGAATGCTACCATTACCGGATTTATAGCACATTTGCTAACCTAAACCACTTCAGAGCATGCTTTGACTGAATCTTAGCAAGCACACATGGTCTAATTCGAAACAAAAGTCAGTTTTGCACCAGCAGAGGTATGTCCTTTCGAGGGTGCAGATGTGTGCCTTGTGAGAAATCAGAAAACTTTCCAAAACTTTCTTGAAGTGCACCTGAAAAGCTGTGCAGGTCACAGGTTTCCAGGCGTACGAAAGGAAAACTTCTTGCAGTTCCTGTTTCTGCCACTCCATAGGCATGTCTGTAGGTAGAATGTTTTGTGTTGTACTATTATACATGCATCTCTAGTGACATCGACCTTGTGCAATGGCACAGTTTACCACAAGTCATATAAATGTATTTATGGAACCCCATTCATATACATCCATACATTTTGGGGGTGCTTCCTTGCCCCACCAATCCTAGAAAAGGAGTTACATATTTTTACCTAAGGAACCCCTTTCATACATCTCCATAAATGTTGGGGGTGCTTCCTTGCCCCACCAATCATAGAAAGGGAGTTTATCCTGCCCCTGACTGGATTAAAACTCCACCTCAGTACTTGAGTAAGTTTTAGTACAGTATCTTTTAGGGAACAACTTCTTCAATCATATACAGTAGCTACATACCTGAAAACAGAAAATCAGCAAAGTATGGGTGTTGGACCTAACGTCCTAGGGTAGCTTGGTTCGAGTGGGAAGGCCTTTACCCGATAACATGTTGTGCTTGCATCACACTCATTTCACACTCCAGCGCACCACCACTAAAAATGACGCTACACCAAAAAGTTAGAAAAGGTTTATTTTTCCTTATTTTCTTGTTTCTCTTTTCTCTCAAATCAAATCAATCAGTGTTTGCTTATAACTCATAGGGTCAAAACATTCCATTGTTACTAGATTGACAGTACAGCAATTTCACTAACGTTGTAAATGAAGTCATTAATCATAGCGCTGCCCATAGCAAATACTTAGCACTTTGAATAGAGTCAATAAATATTATGCTGCACATAGCACTGACATTGCTTTAAATAAGGTCAATAAATATTATGCCGCACATAGCACTGACATTGCTTTAAATAAGGTCAATAAATATTATGCCGCACATAGCACTGACATTGCTTTAGATGAGGTCAATAAATATTATGCCGCACATAGCACTGACATTGCTTTAATTAAGGTCAATAAATATTATGCCGCATATAGCGTTGACATTGCTTTAGATAAGGTCAATAAATATTAGGCCGCACATATCGTTGACATTGCGCTGCAAATATAGTCAATAAGTCAAGGCCGAACATAGCACTGCCCCCGGGCATTAAATGAGGCCTTATTTCAGATCCAGAGGTCAGGGGTCGCAACACTACTTCTGCGGATTGACTGAGACTTATTTCAGCCTGGCTGAGGACTTCATATTCCACTCAATGTATTGGGCAGACCGTAGCAGGGTTGGCCAGCTCGCCCCTATCTCCCACCAAACCCTTCCCTTTTCCAGTACCTGCCCAGCAGACTTGATGAAGGGTGTTCTTTTTCCCCCCTCCCTCCCCAGGGGAGGGGCGGCTCTGGGCCTCACTGGAGTCTCCCGCCCTCCCCTGGGGGTTACCTTATTCTTCGGCCAGTCATAAGCTCTTACGCGAGTTCCTTGGCCTCCCGGCGAAGTCCGGGCCGAGGGCCTTTCTACACCGTTGCAGTTCGGCTGAGGGGAGGGTTGAGGGGCAGAGGTCCGCTCCTTCACTCGTCCCGGGTTCGCGCCCGCAGTCACCTAAGGCAGCGCGACGTGCGAGGGCACGGCCCGGTCAGTAACTCGCGCAGCGGCGGGGACGGCGTCTCGCAGTCCGCCCCCGTCACGTGATCCGAGTACCAGAACCTCCGGCCTAGCGCGGCCCACAGGAAACCTTGGCGGCGCTCTCTCTCCTCACAGAGGGCCGCGTTTCAAACTACAATGGCAACGGTGGGGCCCCAGTCCTCCTTACAAGCCCCTGGTGACAGGAGGGATGATCCTACGGACCTCGGGCCGCAGCAGTAAGTGTTTCCTTATGGAATCTCCAGCGGGGGTGGCCCAAATTAAGGGGGTGATCTGCAGCTCAGGGGCAATCAACCCGGACAGCCAGTTTTCCTGGGTCTGTGGCGCTGGTCACATTTCTACCTAGTCCAGAACAGCTGTCAGTTACAAGATCTGGGGTACTCCAGGGCTACGGGCAGCAGCAGGGATATAGAGGAATTGGGCCAGTGATGGTAACTCCCTACCCCTATTGCCTTAACTAGTCCTGGCTAGGCAAATAGCCCATAAGGTTGGCTTGTTCCTCAAGGTCAGAGGCAAAAGGCAGGGTTAGGTCACAAGGTAGAGGGCAGTGTCACCCGAGGGGGGGAAAAAGCAGGCCCTAAGTACAGTCAATTCCCCCCTCTAGCGCACCCACCTCCCCACTCAGGTGCCTGGCTCCTGACTACCTCACCTCACACCTACTACCTAAAATGGCCGCCGCCCCTCACCTCTATATATAGCCTGGGCCCTGACTAGCCAGAGTGACCCAGAAGGTTCTGGAACCCCTCATGACAGCCTATGGCCCAGGTTCTGAGGTGACAGTTTAGGCCACCATTTTATAGAGGAGACCTCATCCACCCTCCATTTTAGAGAAGCACCTTGCGCCTCATCCTCAATCAGTGAAAATGGGCACCCAGGGTCTCTACGTCAACACCAAAAAGAGACTAGTAGACAGTAAAAATTAGAGGGTAAAGGAAAAAAAAATGAGGAGGGAACAGCCAAAGGACTGGCAGGTCTAACACGCGTCCCCCCCAGCTGAAAGTGGGGAAAGCTACCCAATCCCTTGGGAGTTCTCCTCACTAAGGCGGAAATACCTAGAGAGACCGTCAGAATTGGCGTGGTCCACTCCTGGGCGATGTTCCACCCTAAAGTCCATTCCCTGTAGGGAGATGGACCACCTCAATAACTTAGGGTTCTCGCCCCTCATTTGCATCAGCCACCTGAGGGGCCAGTGGTCGGTCTGAACTAGGAAGTGCGAGCCAAACAGGTATGGCCGTAGCTTCTTCAGGGCCCACACCACCGCAAAAGCCTCCCTCTCAATCGCACTCCACCTCTGTTCCCGGGGGAGTAGTCTCCTGGATAGGAAAACCACAGGTTGGTCCAGACCCTCTTCATTGAGTTGCGACAGCACCGCCCCGATGCCATGCTCCGACGCATCCGTTTGGACGATGAATTCTTTGGAGAAGTCAGGGGCCCTGAGGACAGGTGCCGCACACATCGCTTGTTTCAAGGTGTCAAAGGCTTGTTGACACACCTCGGTCCAGACTACCCATCGAGGGTGCTTCTTAGATGTAAGCTCAGTCAAGGGAGCCACGATAGTTCCATACCCCTTGACGAAGCGTCGGTAGTAACCAGTGAGGCCCAGAAAGGCTCGGACCTCCGTCTGAGTCTTGGGGGGCTCCCAGGCCAGGATGGTTTCAATCTTAGCCTGGAGGGGTTGCACCTTGCCCCGACCCACCAAGTGACCGAGGTACACTACCGACCCCTGCCCGATCTGGCACTTGCTGGCCTTGACCCTTGACCTTGACTCGTCAGACCCGCCTGCTGCAAAGCCCGAAGGACAGCCTGAAGGTGATACAAATAGTCCTCCCAGCTGCTGCTGAAGACGGCGAGGTCATCCAGGTAAGCAACTGAGAAAGCCTCCATCCCAGAGAGGACCTGGTTCACCAGCCGCTGAAAAGTGGCAGGGGCGTTCTTGAGCCCAAAGGGCATCACACAGAACTGGTAGTGACCCTCAGGTGTGGAGAAGGCTGACCTTTCCCTTGCTCCATCTGTCAGGGAGATCTGCCAGTACCCGGATGTAAGGTCAAAGGTACTCAGATATTGGGCAGCTCCCAACCGGTCAATGAGCTCATCCGCCCTCGGGATAGGATGAGCATCAGTTTTTGTCACGGAATTCAGTCCCCTGTAATCCACACAGAACCGGAGTTCTGGGGTAGTGCCCGGCGGGGCAGCTTTAGGTACCAGTACCATCGGACTGGACCAGGGACTGCTTGAAGGTTCAATTACTCCCAACTCTAGCATCTTAGTGATTTCACCATGGATGCTAGCCTTCACCTTATCCGATAAGCGGTAGGACTTGGACTTCACAGGTGGGCTGTCCCCTGTGTCCACATCATGGGTACACAGATGAGTCCTTCCTGGGATAAGTGAGAACAGTGAAGCGTACTGCTCCAGAACCTGGCGGCAGTCTCTCCGCTGTTCGGGAGTTAGAGATGGTGAGAGGATCACTCCCTCTACCGTCCCGTCCCTCTCTTGGGACGCAAAAAGATCAGGAAGAGGCTCACTTTCCTCTTCCTCTGACCCATCAATCGCCATCATCAAAGTGACCTCGGGTCTCTCTTGGTGGGGCTTGAGGCGGTTGACATGGAGCACCCAATGGGGCTGCCTGGGGGTCTTAAGATCCACCACATAGGTGACCTTGCCCTTCTTCTCAATCACCTCAAAGGGACCTGACCAGCGATTCTGGAGGGCGCTAAGCTCTCCAGGTTCCATAACCCACACCTTCTGGCCAGGCTCCAGCTCCACCGGGTGAGCATTTCGGTCATACCATTCCTTCATGACCGTCTGGCTGGCCTCTAGGTTTTCAGAAGCTTGCTTCCACAACCTAGCCATTTGGCTCCGAAAGGCCAGCATGTAGCTCACTACATCCGGGGGAAGTTTTCTGGGAGTCTTTTCCCATCCATCCTTCACCAGGCTGAGGGGTCCACGAACAGGGTGTCCATACAACAGCTCGAAGGGGCTGAAACCCACTCCCTTCTGTGGTACTTCCCTGTAGGAGAACAGTAAACAAGGTAGGAGGACGTCCCATTTCCTCCGCAGGCTCTCGGGCAGACTCCTGATCATGCCCTTCAAGGTTTTGTTAAACCTTTCCACCAGACCATTGGCCTGGGGGTGATAAGGGGTGGAGAACCAGTAAGTGACTCCACACTCCTTCCACATAGCCCGCATGTATGCCGACATGAAGTTAGTACCTCTGTCCGACACAACTTCCTTGGGGAACCCCATCCGGGTGAAAATCCCCATTAGGGCTCGTGCCACCGCAGGTGCAGTAATGGTCCTCAGAGGGATAGCCTCGGGGTACCGGGTGGCATGATCCACCAGAACCAAGATAAACCTGTGACCAGCAGACGTTGGTGGATCCAATGGCCCAACAATGTCGATGCCCACCCTTTCAAAGGGGGTACCAACGACAGGCAGTGGTTCCAGGGGAGCCTTCAGCTTCACTCCTGTTTTCCCACTAGCTTGGCAGGTTACACACGTCCTACAAAAAGTATCGGACGTAATCCTCATCTGAGGCCAGTAGAAATGAGGGACAAGCCGAGCAAAAGTCTTGTCCTGTCCCAAGTGTCCTGCCAAGGGTATTTCGTGAGCCAATCCCAACAGGAAGGCTCGGTAACGCTGGGGAACCACCAGGGCCCGGGATGATCCATGCACCGGAGCCTTGGGTTCGCTATAGAGGAGACCATCTTCCCAATATATGTGGAAGTTCCCCGAGTCGCTACCCGCTGCCTGGGCTTCGGCCTGTCGCCGTAAGCCCTCAAGGGTAGGGCACTCCTTCTGGGCCCGACAAAACTCCTCCCTGGTAGGTCCTCCCTCCACCTGCCATTCTGCAGGGGTAGGTAAACCCTCCAGGGAAGTCACATCCCCCTCTGTGGACTCCGGGACCACTTCAGTTGCCCCATCCACCTTCTGAGGTGCAGATGCCGGGGCAGGCTTCCCCTGTCCCCGTTTACCCTTTTTGGCAGCTAGTTGTGCCGTTGTCCCAGGCTCCAACCTCTATGAACTCCCTCTCCGGGCAGTCACGGACCGCGTGTTGGCACAAGTCCAATCAGGCGTTCCCAACATCTCCATATGAGCCTTGAACTCGACCTCCTTCCATGCCGTATGTTCAAGGTCATTTCCCAACAGACAGTTAACCGGCATGGCAGGGCTTACCACAACTCGTAGAGGACCCGCAACCCCTCCCCACTCACAGGGAATCTGGGCCACTGGATAGTGACCCTCTCGGTTGTCAGCCATCACAACCGTGTGGACTACGTTAGGAACCACCTGCTCTGGGGACACCAGCTGACTCCTTACCACAGTCATGCTGGCTCCTGTGTCCCTCAGAGCCTCCACCCTCTGGGCATTGATGTTGACCCATTGCCTGTACTTAGTAGTATTCGAGGGCACATGGGTCTTAGGAACCATCTCACAATCTCCCAGGGACACTAATGTTAGCCCTGCCCACTCACCTCCCTTATCTAGGGGCAACTCCTCGAGCACTACACTCGCCACCCCAGGGGTCTTTCCTCCAGTGGGAGGGTGTGGTCTCTTGGGACACTTAGTATCCCCCTTGTAGTGCCCAATCTCGCCACACTCATAACACCGGACAACCCTAGGCTGCTGACCACGGTCAGGATAAGGGGGTTTGTGGGGGCCAACCTTAGGAGGGAATCCTGATCCCTTTCCCTGCGAACTCTTTTGGGGGCCTTTAGGGAACTCCTTCTTTTTGTCTCCCCCCTCTTTCTTCTGGGTGGCGCCCTGACCGGTCCCTTGGAAGTTCCCCCCAGTCCCTTTTGAGGACACCCGGGTACTTGCCCAGATGTCCGCCTCCTCCACAAGCTTCCTAGGATTAGTTAGCTTGCTGTCTACCAGGTGTTGACGCAGCTCCGTAAAACTTTTCTCGAGGAGGTGCTCCCTTAAAATCAGGTTATACAACCCCTCGTAGTCTTTCACCTCACTGCCCTGGACCCAGCCCTCCAAAGCCTTTTTGGCGTAGTCCAGGAAGTCCACCCAATTCTGGGCAGCCAGCTTTTGGCCACCCCGGAATCTCTCTTTTTTTTTTTTAAACTTTATTTTTGAACTTTTGAGCGAACATACAGCATCAGTCAGAAAAAGATACAAAAAGGTACGTCAGTGATTGCATACAGCCAGCATATAGAGGACATTATAAGCATGGAGGAAAACATAGCAAGATCATATTGGCGGCGTTGAGGTGGACATATACAGCAAAGCAGTGCAATACATCAAGCAATAGGTAATCAATAGAGTCCACAGTATTCAAGCCACACCTTAAAGGGCCCATCTTCCGCACCCAGCAGATACCTACAACAGAGCAGCATTGTAAAAAAACCAGCCGCGTGTAAGGGTCTTAAGTGCAAACCGACTATTCAATAATACCCAGTGGAAATGGCAGCAGGCACCCCCCGCTCGACAGGTCCCCAGGGCACTCGAGGAGGGTCGCTATGGGGCATCCCCGGCCTCCGCCTGAGCCCCCCCTGCCAGGAGGTAACAACGTAATGGAGCACAGATATCCGCAGGTCGCGAGGGCAGTGGCAAAAGTTCGGAATATACACTTATTTGGTCTTGGCAGTAGGTGAGATCTCGCATCCAGTCCTTGAATTTTGGGGCCCTGCCCCTGCCCCAACGACATGCAACTCTTCTCTTGGCGAGCAAACAAGCGAGCGCAACGAATTTGCGGTGTGCCGCCTGCAGTGGCTCCACATAGCCTAGCAGAGCGACGAGAGGGGAGGGCTCAACCACCACATTAATCATTTTGGAGAGTGCTGCAAACACCTCGCACCAAAAACGGTGAACCGCTTCGAACCCCCAAGCCAGGTGGAGGAAATCGGCCCCAGGGGCCTGACACCTGTCGCATATGTCGTTGTCGCGGAGCCGGTACCTGCACAGTCGGGCAGGAGTATAATACAACCTGTGGATGAACTTATAGTGTATTATTCTAAAACGACTACTGGAGGAGATGCGTTCCGTTTGTAACAGGCAGAACTCCCATTGCTTATCTGTCAGCGGGGCCTGCAGTTCCAGATCCCACCGCGCCCTGGCTGCCAGCTGCGACGAGGCAGATAATGAATGCACCGCCCTGTATATTTTAGAGACCAACCGGGCCGGGGTGTCGTCATGGAGGATGCGCTGCAGCGGCGCCATCTGTGGGGGCTCCTGCGGAAAGTCGGGAGTAAGCGTCTTCATCCCCTGTCGAAGCCTAAGGTAGTAAAAGACATCTAGGGGAGAAGGCTGCAATCCCACATATAGGTGGTCCATGGAACGGAACACGCCATTATGATACAAGTCCCCCCACGTCGAAACATGGATAGCTTGAAGCAGTTTCCGAAAACCCGCTTCCTGCAGTAGTGGCATACTAGGGTGGTAGGCAAGGGGCAAGAGCGGCGCATACAGGAGGTCTAACCCCAGCGTGACCGTCAGTTGGTTCCATGCAGTCACCGTGCTAATCACCGTCGTGGGTGTTTTATCTCTTCCCTGCACCGGAATATACAGTGCGCCCTCTATCGGGATCGGGTGAGCCAGCCAATGCTCGGCCGCCAGCTGGGGCATGTATCTAGGTTGCCGTATCCAGAAATAGGCGTAATGCGCTTGGGCTGCCCGATAGTACAGCTCAAAATCAGGGATGCCAAATCCGCCCTGACTGTACGGCCTAATAAGGATCTCCCATTTGAGCCGAGGCGACTTACCGCCCCACACCAGCCGAATGAGCTCCGCACGGAGCTGACGAAAAAAGTAGGTGCCCGGGTAGAAGGGAATGTTTAGAAAGAGATACAGCAACTGTGGCAATATCACCATTTTGACCAGCGATGCTCTGCCAGCCATGGACAGAGGCAGAGTGATCCAGCGGGCCACGCAGTCCGAGATACGGGTCATCGCCGTGCCATAATTGGCCCGCATGAGCTCATCCCTGTCTTTTTCAACGCGGATGCCCAAGTATTTAAAGTCCCCCTCACACCAGGCGAGGGGGAAGTCCATCTCAAACCGAACAGTGGAGGAGGTTAGGGGGAACAAACAGGATTTGCTCCAGTTGATCTGCACCCCGGAAAGCACGCCAAAACGGATAAACTCCCTGAGAATCGGGTTAAGATTCTCGCTGGGGTCACGAATATACAGCGTAATGTCATCAGCATACATAGATATTAATATCTGCCTCTGAAAGCACCTCAGCGCTTTCTCTTTGTGGTGCTGCCGCAGCTTCGCGGCCAAGGGTTCCATGGCTATAGCGAACAGCAAGGGCGACAGGGGGCAACCCTGCCTGGTGCCCCTGGTAATGGGAAACGCAGCCGAATGACGACCATTGATCAATACTTTGGCGCTAGGGGCGGTGTATAATAACTTAATCCAGGAGATAAATATACCCGGGAATCCCATGCGGGCCAGCACTTGGAACACATAATCCCACTCAAGGGAGTCGAAGGCCTTCGTGGCATCGAGAAAAACGGCGGCCATTGGTTGGTCATCGTGCACCGAGTTTAGAATCGAAAAGAACATGCGCAGGTTGTGGGACGTTGCCCTTCCGGGCACAAACCCAGCTTGGTCGGGTAAGATTAAATTGGGGAGAAGTAAATTGATACGGGTAGCTATCAATTTAGCCAGGATCTTCACGTCACAGTTGAGCAACGAAAGGGGGCGATAGGAATCACATCTGTCCGCCGCTTTCCCGGGTTTAAGGAGCGACGTGATGAGAGCCATGCGCATCGAAGGGGGGAGATGCCCCACCTCAAGAGCGTCCTCATACACCTCCCTCAGGACCGGCGCCATAAAATCAATGTAGGTCTTGTAAAATTCGATCGGAATCCCGTCGAGCCCGGCGGCCTTACCCGACCGCATGTGCATGATAGCCTCCCGTACCTCGTCTAATTCAAAGGGGGAGCTCAGAAATTCCCTTTGCGCATCGCTGAGACATCCCAGGGAAACATCCTCCAAGTAGTCATGCAGTTGCAGCTCCCCTACCCTAGACGACGTTTACAATTCCTGATAGTGCGTCACGAACGCATTGAGAATTTGCGCGGTGTCCCTATATAGCAGCCCGCCCCCACCGTCAAGCTCCACGATAGTATTCGCAGGACGTATCAACCTCATCGTTGCAGCTAGGGCTTTCCCGGGCCACTCGCCTTCGCCATACCGGCGGGCGCACCAGTATTTGCCTCTGAATTTCGACTCCCGAGCGGCTTCGTGTGTATACTCGGTGACCTTATCGCGGATGCACGCCAGAGTAGCGTCATCCGGGGCCTCAGCCAGTGACGTCTCAAGCTTCGTAAGGTCAGTTTCCAGAGAGCGTAGCCGCGCAAGTATGCTCTTCAGCACACCTGCCCCCTTGGCTATGCAGACGCCCTGTAAGGTCACTTTAAAAGCATCCCAGATAGTCTCGACCTCCCTCACAGAATCATTGTTACGCTGAAAGAAGTCTAAGCACTCTTCTCGCAGCTCCTCCTGAAAAGCAGCATCTAGCAGCATCGAGGGCTGCAGGCGCCAGGCAGTCAGGGGGGGGCCCAAGTCGGCCGCCCTCAAGGTAACGCGGACCGGCGAGTGATCAGAAAAAGTCCTCGGGAGATGGTGGGCCTGAGCGAGCGCTGCGTGAAAACGCGGGGCTAGCAAGACATAGTCCAACCTTGCCCAGGAGCGTGCATGTGCCGTAAAATGTGTACCTTCCCGCGTTACGGCGTGTAAGTGTCTCCATGCGTCAATCAGGCGATGTTCCTCAAGTATCTCTAAGAGCGCCCTGCAAGACCTGGTATAGTGGTGCGGGGCCGGGTGTGACCTATCCATTGGCGGATCAAGCGTGGTGTTGAAATCACCACCCCATATAAGATGTTGTGGCCCGACACCTATTATGAGTGCACCAAGGTCCGTGAAGAAGTGCGGGTCGTCTATGTTGGGGCCATAACAGCAAACCAGGGCAACCGCCAGATGCCCAAGTCTACCCCACATCAAGCAGTACCGGCCCTGGGTGTCGCTCTTACTGCCAGCCATAACGAAGGGGGTCCCCTTTTTTACCAGTATTGCAACTCCTCTAGAGTACGAGGAAAATGAGGAAAAAGCAGTGTATTGAGCCCATCTGCCGGCAAAGGTAGGATTTGACCGCGCCTGAAATTGTGTCTCCTGGAGAAAGGCTATGTGTATAGCATGGCGGTCCAGATATGAGAGAACTTGTCTCCGTTTTCTAGGGTCCCCCAGGCCTCTAACGTTCCACGTAAGCGTGTTTAATGCAGTGTCCCCCATAGCCAGGCGTGTGTCAAGAACAACATGCAGTGCACTAGCGAAGGGCCCAGAAACGGGCCACCCCAAAGGGCCGCGCGCGACGCACACCACACCCCCACAATGCAGAGGTGGTGCAGTCTGTGCCCCACTACACTATCAAGGCGAAGACCTCAAAGATCCTCAGTGAGCCTGTGTATCGCAGGCCCCGCAGGGGAACCCCCACGCGACCCCACAGTATCGCACCATGGAAGTGCTATAAATAGTATCACCATGACATCAGCTGTGCTCAACATTATACCAACATGTACAAATAACGCTATCCCCCGCCCCTTCCCGCAAGCACCCCCCAAAAGCCTCGCAGAACATTTGTAATCACAATGCCATCTGAAAGTGCAGCATCAATACCCCCACTAATTGTGGGAAAAGGAAGTCGACACAGCCAAAAATACCCAATGCCCAGGCACGACCTCCCCAATCCAGTGCAAGGGGTCACACCCGTGGCGGAGGCGAAGCGCCCATTGTGTATATTCCCCAGTTCGAACCCAGAAGAGGTCAGTGCTTCACCCCCACCCCGGCAGCGCATCCCCTCGCCACATCCATCAAACACACCCAAGACAACAACAGGCCCCTGCATAAAACAGGGAAAATCCACTGCCCCTCCCTCCCGCGGGCAACCAAGACCAGCAAGCTTAAAAGGAACTACACCTGGGCCCAACCCTGAGCCACAATACGAGCAGCCCTCCCCAACCCCCGATAGAATCCCGCAAAAAGGGACCCATAGCAGACATCCCAGGTATATCACTACGTAAGACATGAGCAGCGAGATAGCAGTGACACGAAAGGAAATGGAGGATACCAGAGGCATCTCAGAACCCCACACCCCACCCCCAACCCACTGAAGCAGCCCCAACTTGCCAGAAATCACCTCCCACCCCCCACCCAGAATGGCAACCCAACAGCTCAACAGGAGCAACATAGTCAGTGAAGTCATTGGGGTACACCCTACGGGGGTCATCCAGGGGTCACACATAGCCATCCCCCACACCCCTCTCCCCATCACAGACAAGGGAAGGGGCGGGAGAGTGGTGCCTGGAATACATCACCGGCCACTGTCCAGTACCCGACCAGGATACGCATGTTCAGTCTTGGTGACGTCCCACAGCTGGGCACGCGCGGTGGACCACCAGAATGGCGACAGCAACACCACCACCACACCCAGAGGCCCAGCGATAGCGTTCAGCAGAATAGTAATCAATGTTCATCCTCATTTTCGTCTCTATCCACCACTCGGCGCTCAGCCCGCGCAGTCTTTAGCGTCTTCAAAAAATCGTCCACTTGTTGCGGGTTCGTAAAGAAATTTTGTTTAGCTTGATGAGTGACTCTCAACTTCGCTGGATACAACAACACATAGTCAATTTGAAGGGCCCTGAGTTTTTTCTTAACGTCAAGGAATTTACGCCGCTGATCTTGGACGACAGGCGTAAAGTCCGGGTAAACGGTAAAGCTTACACCATCACATGTTAGTTGTTGGTTGGTGCGCACGGCCCGCAGCGCAGCGTCGCGGTCACGATAGTTGAGGAGCCTTGCAATAATGGGCCGGGGCGGGGCGCCGGGTTTAGGTCGCGGCCCCAATGAGCGGTGTGCCCTCTCGACAATAAACTGTTTAGAAAACTTATCCGCGCCAACGGAGTCCAGGAGAATCTTCTCCACATATTCTTCCATGCGACCAGTGTTGGTGGACTCCGGCACACCTACCACTCGAATGTTATTGCGCCGGCTGCGGGCCTCTAACTCCTCGTTCTTGGCCGCGATAACTCTAAGGACATTGTCCATTCTCGACAGTTGCGAAGTGTGAGAGGCCACAGTGTCATCATTATCAGAGATACGTCTCTCCGCCTCCGTAATACGTTCTTCGTGCACATCTATTTTCTGCACGATAGCATCCATGCGCGAGGAAAGGCGATCCACTTTGTCCACTATAGTTGCGAAGCCCTGCCGCATCTCTTGCATCAGCTGTTGTAGGTCTGGTGGCGGAGAGCCCAACAGTATGGCGGCTGCCGGCTGACTCTGCGAGTCCCCCGTATCCGGCCCGCTCCGTAGCCCCTTCTTAGCCGCAGGGGCATCAAAGGAAAGCTTAGGCTGCCGACTGTCCTGCTTCCCCATCGTGGAACGGACGTAAGGGACACCAGTTAGCCAAGAGGAGGGGGAGAACGCGGTCCACGCAGGCAGCGCCAGACACAAAGTACCTCAATGCAGTGCAGCACAACCACACACAGTCCGGCTGAAGCCACTATAGGAGCGGAGGGCTCGGTCAGCAGGGAGACGACCGGGAAGTCAATGCCCACCAGTGCGGTAGGAGCGCCTGCAGGGGGGGACAGATGATCAAGCAGGAGTAGGAGTGCGCATCTCCCACCTGGAAGCGTGGACAGACGGTCTCATTCCAGCCCAGTAGACCAGGGTCCAGCCATCCCCCCACCGCTACAGAGGAGGCAGAGTCGGGGCACAGTTACAGGGAGCGGGCGGCTCTCCCAGGAGCAGCGAACTGGCGAATCGCAGCAGAATGCCGCGCAGTCAGCCTCCAAATGCGCCCCCACTCCCAGATCCACACTCCAACGACGCGGAGGCACCGGCGTCCCACCGCCACCGCCAGGCCGCCACACCTCACCTTAGCGCTCCCAGCGCGGAGGGGGGGGGGACCCAGCGCAGCCCGCCCGCGAAAGGGGACTCAGAAGTCCAGGTCCGGGCCGTTCCCAACACCCCGCCGTCCAGATAGTAGACCGGCAAAATCAGCAGCGGGCATCTCCGCAGTCAGGCTCCATAAGTCCAGCAGCTGCGCGAGCCAGTCACGCGATCAGCGGGGGGGGCCAGGCACTGCATCAGCTTCCCAGAGTCCAGATGCCCCCCAGGCCTCGGGTGTCATGCGGTGGGGGGGCGGGGGGGGCAGGAACCCCACCACGGTACCGCCGCTCACCTTGGTCTGCAGGTCCCTCCGACTGCCGCAAGCAGCACACACGCTCAATCAGGGGGGGGGGGTGGGGGGGCAGCCGGCCCAGACCACCACAGAAAGCCGCCTCTGCCTCCGTAGCACGCAGCTGTCCGTATCATCCGCCGCACTAGGAGCGTCTCTTCAGCGGCTCGGCCAGGGCCCACCTGCCTCGTGGTGCGCCCCGGTGTCGCGTAGCTGCAGGGGCCCGGTCGGACGCTCCGCCTCGTCCCAGTCCCAGGCGCGGCAAGTCTTACGCCGCCTTCAGCTCCGCAGCGGTTCGACGTTCCCCAGCCAAACTTCCACCAAAGCTGCAGGTCAGGCTAAGCAGCAACCGTAGGTGCTTTTCGTCGGGAGGACAAGCCGGTCAGGAGGATAAATGCAGGATTTTCATTCCAGGCAGCAGGAGCCTCACGCGAGTGCGGCCATACTGCTTGTGCGCCCTCTAGCGCCCCCTACCCCGGAATCTCTGCCTGTATTTCTCAGGGGTCAGCCCAAACTTCCTAATCAAGGCGACCTTCATGGTGGGGTAATTGGTCTGCTCTCATTGTTCCAGAGCTAAAAGGGCATCCCTCCCCACCGGAGGCATGTACCTGTACAGACCACCCCCCCACTGAGCTTCCGGGATCCCATGGGCTCGTAAGGAGACCTCATAGGCAGCCAACCACTTAGCAATGTCATCCCCGACACCGTAGCTAGCAACTACGTCCTTTGGTAGATAGGGTCTGGGTTCCCTGGTGATATCTTTATGTACGCTGCCACCAATGGGACTGCTGGGGGTTCCGAACTGTAGGGCCTTGAGATCCAATTCCTTCAAATGGAGCTCATGGAGGAACCTCCGCTCTTCCCTCTCTTTCTCCAAGCGGGCTAAATCCATTTTGAATTGCCTCTCCTCCCTCCTGTCGACTAAATCAGCTGAAGACAGGTTTCCCCCTGAAGCGCTACTTCCAGCTCTTGAAGGGGCACTATGTCCTACATCCATACTGCCGCTCTCAGGGGGGAAAAGTGATTCTGTCCCTTCCGTGGTGTCCGGTCCCGGTTCCGGTCCCTCCTCCTCCCGTTCCCAAATATGATGTGCCATCACCCAGGTTTTCAAGCTAGTCTGGAGTTCTACTTTCTTCGCTCCCTGCCTGAAAAATACTCCTTTCTCCTGGCAGAATTCCTTTAGCTGGGTTACGGTGTACTCCTCCAGCCTACCCAGGTCAAACTCCATCCTGCCAGGTGGGGCCCTAAGCACTGCAGAAAAGAACTTCTCAAGATCAGGAGACCATTCTTTTTAAAAGAAAGTCACACCACAGGACAGAAATACTTTCAAAAATTCCAATCAGGGAGAACCTGGAGAAAACTCCAATAGAATCAAAAATCGGGTGTAGGGTGCGTGGCGCACGCTGAACTGCTACTGAGTGGACACCAGCACAAGCTCAGGATCCCACCGCTGAACACCAACTTGTTGGACCTAACGTCCTAGGGTAGCTTGGCTCGAGTGGGAAGGCCTTTACCCGATAACATGTTGTGCTTGCATCACACTCATTTCACACTCCAGCGCACCACCACTAAAAATGACGCTACACCAAAAAGTTAGAAAAGGTAGAAAAGCTTTATCTTTCCTTATTTTCTTGTTTCTCTTTTCTCTCAAATCAAATCAATCAGTGTTTGCTTATAACTCATTAGGGTCAAAACATTCCATTGTTACTAGATTGACAGTACAGCAATTTCACTAACGTTGTAAATGAAGTCATTAATCATAGCGCTGCCCATAGCAAATACTTAGCACTTTGAATAGAGTCAATAAATATTATGCTGCACATAGCACTGACATTGCTTTAAATAAGGTCAATAAATATTATGCCGCACATAGCACTGACATTGCTTTGAATAAGGTCAATAAATATTATGCCGCACATAGCGTTGACATTGCTTTAGATAAGGTCAATAAATATTATGCCGCACATAGCACTGACATTGCTTTAGATGAGGTCAATAAATATTATGCCGCACATAGCACTGACATTGCTTTAAATAAGGTCAATAAATATTAGGCCGCACATAGCGTTGACATTGCGCTGCAAATATAGTCAATAAGTCAAGGCCGCACATAGCACTGCCCCCGGGCATTAAATAAGGCCTTATTTCAGATCCAGAGGTCAGGGGTCGCAACACTGCTTCTGCGGATTGACTGAGACTTATTTCAGCCTGGCTGAGGACTTCATATTCCACTCAATGTATTGGGCAGACCGTAGCAGGGTTGGCCAGCTCGCACCTATCTCCCATCAAACCCTTCCCTTTTCCAGTACCTGCCCAGCAGACTTGATGAAGGGTGTTCTTTTTCCCCCTCCCTCCCCAGGGGAGGGGCGGCTCTGGGCCTCACTGGAGTCTCCCGCCCTCCCCTGGGGGTTACCTTATTCTTCGGCCAGTCATAGGCTCTTACGCGAGTTCCTTGGCCTCCCGGCGATGTCCGGGCCGAGGGCCTTTCTACACCGTTGCAGTTCGGCTGAAGGGAGGGTTGAGGGGCAGAGGTCCGCTCCTTCACTCGTCCCGGGTTCGCGCCCGCAGTCGCCTAAGGCAGCGCGACCTGCGATGGCACGGCCCGGTCAGCAACTCACGCAGCGGCGGGGGCGGCGTCTCGCAGTCCGCTCCCGTCACGTGATCCGAGTACCAGAACCTCCGGCCTAGCGCGGCCCACTGGAAACCTTGGCGGCGCTCTCTCTCCTCACAGAGGGCCGCGTTTCAAAGTACAATGGCAGCGGTGGGGCCCCAGTCCTCCTTACAAGCCCCTGGTGACAGGAGAGATGATCCTACGGACCTCGGGCCGCAGCGGTTAGTGTTTCCTTATGGAATCTCCAGCGGGGGTGGCCCAAATTAAGGGGGTGATCTGCAGCTCAGGGGCAATCAACCCGGACAGCCAGTTTTCCTGGGTCTGTGGCGCTGGTCACATTTCTACCTAGTCCAGAACAGCTGTCAGTTACAAGATCTGGGGTACTCCAGGGCTCCGGGCAGCAGCAGGGATATAGAGGAATTGGGCCAGTGATGGTAACTCCCTACCCCTATTCCCTTCAGAAGTCCTGGCTAGGCAAATAGCCCATAAGGTTGGCTTGTTCCTCAAGGTCAGAGGCAAAAGGCAGGGTTAGGTCACAAGGTAGAGGGCAGTGTCAACCGAGGGGGGGAAAAAGCAGGCCCTAAGTACAGCCTAAAATGGCCGCCGCCCCTCACCTCTATATATAGCCTGGGCCCTGACTAGCCAAAGTGACCCAGAAGGTTCTGGAACCCCTCATGACAGTCTATGGCCCAGGTTCTGAGGTGACAGTTTAGGCCACCATTTTATAGAGGAGACCTCATCCACCCTCCATTTTAGAGAAGCACCTTGCGCCTCATCCTCAATCAGTGAAAATGGGCACCCAGGGCCTCTACGTCAACACCAAAAAGAGACTAGTAGACAGTAAAAATTAGAGGGAACAGCCAAAGGACTGGCAGGTCTAACAATGGGTATTCTGAAATTAATTTTAATTGATGCAGAGTTTATTAGACTTTCGGATACACGTTTTTCGACAGTATTTATTTTTTAAACATGTTAAAATCAAAAAGAAGAACGAATAAAAGAATGAGGGAAACTGGTGGAAAGCACAGGAGATAAACAATTAGAATATGAAAAGGGTATTACTTCAGTTTGGTACCTCATCTGAGATCTATGGGGCATATTATCAAGAAACGGATTTAAAATTATCGCCGCTAATGCGGCAATAATGAGGTTGATAATATGCCCTTGAGAATTCCCATAGAAGCCCATGTTCTGGTGTCAACATGGGCTTCTATTGGAATTCTCTGCGGCATATTATCAAGCCCATTATTGCTGCTTTAGCGGTAGTTTTCTGCCGCTAAAGTGGCGACAATTTTAACGCCTTGCTTGATAATATGCCCCTATGTTCTTATTTTTAGTAATACGATTCTTGTTTTAATTAAGAAACTGTTATTCATGAAACAGGAAATGTATTGTACTTATACATTTGTGGTTTGTGTCTTTTATACATTTTTGAGTAAGGCGCTGTTGGCTCTCTAAGGAATTAGGATGCGTATATTTATTAAAAAACTAAATGCATAGGTTTAAAATAAATATTTAATTAATTTATAATTTAGTTTTATTATTAATTTAATTACAATTATACGTTAAATGAGGTATAATATGTTGATCATTTAGTTGAACAGGACGGGCATTATTAAAACATTTTTTTTAAATACCTATGTTTAAAATGAGCAGTGAATTAATGTAATTAATTTGTTAATTCATGTATTAATTAAATTAAGATAACATTCAACATTTGTTGGGTTTTGTGGGTAATTGGGGTTAAGTTTTTTAAATGAAAAATGTTTTCAAATGTATATATGTTATTATTTAATGAATAAATTACTCGCATAAATTAATTGATGCATTAAATGATGCATTTATTTAAGTGGCTTGTAAAATATTTTTTAATATTAAATACTACAGGGGTTGTTTGGTGTTTGGGTGAGATTGTTAAATCAAGATGTTCAAGATTTTTGTTGAGTTAGTGGCTGTGATGTTATTAAAATATTTATTAAATGTATTGAAAATGACAGTATTAAATACAATTCAAATTACTGGAAAACAATTTAATTTACTGAAATACATTAGTCAATTTTTATGAACAACATATATATATATATATATATATATATATATATATATATATATATTCACTGCAAAAACCATAGGTTTCACACACGTTATAGTTACGAATTAGCATTTAAAAAACCTTGCAAATTCATTTCAAAAACCATAGGTTTCACACATGTTATAGTTAGCTGGACATTTCACTCGTAAAAAACCAATGAAATTCCCCCGTTATAGTTAGTGCAGGCAACTATAACTCACGCGACCGCAATCCTCTGCTGATGACGTCAGATATTACATCACTGTATTGAGACACTTATTTACCCATGTCTTCTTCCATTAATCTTTAGCTATACATATATTACAAATATTTATTTTTCATAAAGACACATATGTCATCAGTGATGTAATAAATCACAAATCAGCCCTCATTAAGTATTGGGCTAGTATGCTATGTGAACATTTCAAACATACTGAACTCTGGAGTCATCACGGGCTCGAATTCATACAGAACGCAAGCGTAATTGCGTGCGAGTCGTGTCGTAATGCTAGTTCATCATTACCCCCTCATTGTAGTATGTGTAGATCGAATACGTATTCAGACAAGTGTTGTAATTTCTTTCCTTAAAAAATGACCCAAAAACGAGTGGTAGCATGAACTCAGTTTAAGAGTTCATTGAAGTGCGTGAACTAAATCTTTAAGTCTGCATTGCGGGAGTTATTGCAAACAAAAACTAAAGGTCCATACGGCGAAGGTTAAATAAACCGGCTATAATTGGACATCGTCGCTTCATAGCCGTTTGAAGCCGTATATAGAGGAGATCGCTCCTACCTGATGTTGGAAATGTATTCTCGGAGTCTCCGGGAGTCGGTATGAAGCACGCCACCAACCTGACCGTGAAAAGTGCAGCAGCTAAATAGTAGCTTGTTATGGATAAAGAAATAGGACTCGAGTTCGTCTCCGTTGTGATTTCATGGTTTCACAATTTTTCAATGTTATGATTGGAGCCTATTTAATTAATAGAATGCTCCAAATACGGCATTTAATAAAATTTAGACCAACCCAGCTGGGTCGTGTGCGATGTTGGTTTGAAAGCGTGTTCAAACAGGAAGACCATTTTGCTCAGCCACACGGCTCCAGTTAGCCTGCCAGTGCGCCTAGAGGTGGTCCATTTTTTACAGACGAATGAAACTGATGGCTCACCTCCCACAAGTAATGTAAATAAACACACAGTTCTTTCCAATGTGAAAGTGATGGTTCACCTCCCAAAAGTAATGTAAATAAACAATCAGTACCTAGCAATGTGGGCATTTAGATATAAATATAAAAAATAAAAAAATAAAAACGAATGAAACTGATGGCTCAACTTCGAAAAGCGATAGAACAGTACATAGCAATATAGGCATTTAGATACCACATAGCCCATTTCAAGATATTTGTAAACAAAAACCATTGTGTTAAGAACAATAAATCAATTGACACGCCGATGCCGATTGAGTTATCCATATTCTGCGATTAGAAGCAGTTATTCCGAATACAGTCAGGGGTCATAGATAGAGCTAGCCCCAAGCAGTTATTTGGACCCATCTATATATATATTCACTGAAAAAACCATAGGTTTCACACATGTTATAGTTAGCTGGACATTTTACTGATAAAAAACCAATGAAATTCCCCCGTTATAGTTACTGTAGGCAACTATAACTCACGCGACCGCAATCCTCTGCTGATGCTAATACTGTATTTAGACACTTATTTGCCCATATCTTCTTCCATTAAATTTTAGCTATACATATATTACAAATATTTTTTTTTCATAAAGACACATATGTCATCAGCAGAGGATTACGGTCGCGTGAGTTATAGTTGCCTACAGTAACTATAACGGGGGAATTTCATTGGTTTTTTATCAGTAAAATGTCCAGCTAACTATAACATGTGTGAAACCTATGGTTTTTTCAGTGAATTAGCAAGGTTTTTTAAATGCTATTTCCTAACTATAACGTGTGTGAAACCTATGGTTTTTTCAGTGAATTTGTACGGTTTTTTAAATGCTAAGTTACTTTACGCCATTTGTGGCGTGCGCGCCCACTTAACGCAGTTCGTTCCGTGCACGGTTTTTATCAACTTTAATAAGCCCTGTACATTTGGTGGCCTTCGGCCACCAAAAGCACAGGGGGTGAGGTCAATGTGGATAGTGTTTTTTTTATTTCGATTTTATAATTTCATGTTGCCAAAATTACGTTTTTTTTCTCTATTAATAAGCCCTGCACATTTGGTGGCCTGCGGCCACCAAAAGCACAGGGGGTGGGGTAAGTGTGGATAGTGTTTTTTTTATTTTTATTTTTTTACCGTAAGCGTACGGTAAGCTTACGGTAAGCGTACGGTAAGCGTACGGTAAGCGTACCCCGCAAAATTGCCGAAAAAAAAATAAAACCGTTTTTGCTCTTGGGGGATGTTTGGGGACTCCCTCAACATGACTATGTGGGAGGGAGTTGTCAAAACAGCCCCCTAACATGTTTTTGGCCATCATGTTTGATAAACAACACTCAGTGCGAGAGACAAAATGGCGGACACCGCTTCCTGGTTTCGGCCGATTCGAATGTTTACTAAGATCTAAGAGCCAATCAGAATCGCGCTCGCGCACGCCACCGTAAGCTTACGGTAAGCGTACGGTAAGCGTACGGTAAGCGTACCGTAAGCGGGCTCAGATATATATATTGATTTAAAGGCTATTTTCTCAGAATCTACTGAACAGATTTACACCAAACCTACAAAAGGCACTTCCTTGACCTAGGGACTACCTCTCTGCCAAATTTCTAGTAATTCTGTTCAGCCGTTCGGGCTGTAGCTCGTTCTAAAGGTCCTATGGAAAAATGCATGGGAAAAACGCGTTTTGGGACCCCCCTTTTATCTCAGCCCCCGCTTGACGAATCCCCCCGAGACTTTCAGGGTAGGAGCGGAGCGTAGCGCCCCACCTATTTTGAGAAATTCGCGAGGATTCGTCGACCGGCGCCAAAGTTATTCAAAATAGAATGTTGAGGTTTTCCTATGGAAACGTGGTCCTAACTATAACTACCTACTGGCGACCGCCAGTAGGTAATATATGATAACATTTGGGGGCTATCGTTATTTACATTGCATATCATGCAGCAAAAAAACGAAAGTGAAGGCTTGTCATCATATAAGCGTTGTATACAACATTTCATCGTACATTGGTGACAGGACAAACAGGTGGTCATAGCATGTATCTTCAGAATAATGTCCGGGGAACCATATCAGTAAATTGGATTTCATACAAAATAGCCATCATGAGCATATTGATATCAATACATGTGCATTAAAGTGGTCATGAATTTAGACTAAGGACTGTTGGCGAACTTCCCAAAGTTTATCACAGACAGGATAAGTGGTAATTAAATAATTACCTAAAGCATAGCATTCCCAGTTGTTTGTTGGTCTCTTCATTTTCGTTGAGCCCTGTCTTTACAGAGTCTAGGGAGTGAATCCACCTACACTCCTTATAATTGAGCATGGAATGGATATTCCCACCTCTCGGGTGCAGCCGCACCCTCTCAATTACTGTCCATCTCATGCTATCTGGTAGATGATTGAAACTCAGGAAATGGTCTACTAGAGGTGCACCTTGCGTTCTGCATTTGACCCTACTCATATGCTGCAGAATTCTACATTTGATTTTTTGTGTAGTTTGCCCTACATATACTTTATCGCATGGACAATAAATTGCGTAGATAACGTTATTACTGTTGCAATTGGTAAATGTAGGTCGTGTGAAGTTTTTTGTACCATACACGAAAGACATACCCTCTATTGAAGAGTCACAAGCTTTGCAGTTGCCACATTTTTCACGTTCTCCACCTTTTTTTTTCACCCCCTCAGACTGCGAGAGACAAAATGGCGGCCGACACTTCCTGGTTTCGACCGATTCGAATGTTTATCGACATCAAACAACCAATCAGAATTGCGCTCGCGCACGGCAGGGTGCGCGCACAATGCGCGCACGGTGCGCACGTATAGATATTGATATGCTTTTAAATGCTATTTTCTCAGGAAATACTGAACAGATTTACACCAGACCTGCAAAAGGCACTTCCTTGACCTTATGGCTACCTCTCTGCCAAATTTCAAGTAACTCTGTTCAGCCGTTCGGGCTGTAGCTGTGTCTAAAGGTCCTATGGAAAAATGCATGGGGAAAACGCGTTTTGGGACCCCCCTTTTTTCTCGGCACCCGCTTGACGAATCATCCCGAGACTTTCAGGGTAGGAGCTGAACGGAGCGCCCCATTAGTTTTGAAAATTTCACGGGGATTCGTCAACCGGCGCCAAAGTTATTCAAAATAGAATTTTGAGATTTCCTATGGAAACTAGGTTGTAACTATAACTATCTACTGGCGACCGCCAGTAGATAATATATATATTATCTACTGGCGTGAAAGTATGGTTTTTTAAGTGAATTTGCAAGGTTTTTTAAATGCTAATTTGTAACTATAACGTGTGTCAAACCTATGGTTTTTTCAGTGAATATATATATATATATTCACTGAAAAAACCATAGGTTTCACACATTTTATAGTTAGCTGTACATTTTACTGATAAAAAACCAATGAAATTCCCCCGTTATAGTTACTGTAGGCAACTATAACTCGCGCGACCGCAATCCTCTGCTGATGCTAATACTGTATTTAGACACTTATTTGCCCATGTCTTCTTCCATTAAATTTTAGCTATACATATATTACAAATATTTTTTTTTCATAAAGACACATATGTCATCAGCAGAGGATTACGGTCGCGTGAGTTATAGTTGCCTACAGTAACTATAACGGGGGAATTTCATTGGTTTTTTATCAGTAAAATGTACAGCTAACTATAACATGTGTGAAACCTATGGTTTTTTCAGTGAATTTGCAAGGTTTTTTAAATGCTAATTCCTAACTAGAACATGTGTGAAACCTATGGTTTTTTAAGTGAATTTGTACGGTTTTTTAAATGCTAAGTTACTTTGCGCCATTCATGGCCTGCGCGCCCACTTAACGCAGTTCGTTCCGTGCGCGCACGGTGCGCTTCGCGCACCGTGCGCGCACAGTGAGCACGCGGTGCGCTTTGCGCACCGCGCGCCCACTTTACGCAGTTAGTGCCGTGCACGCACGGTGGGCACGCGGTGCGCTACGCGCACCGCGTTGCCACGTTACGCTAGATGGGCCATGTACGCACGATGCGCTTCGCGCACCGTGCGCACATGGAGGACATATTATGCGCTTCCTTGTGATAGGTAATCTGTTGAAATTTTTTGGGGAAATGCTGTGCTCTTATATGACATGCACAAATGGTGGCCTTCGGCCACCATTTGCACACGGGGTGGAGAGAGTGTGGATTTTTTTTTTTTTAATTTTTTTACCGTACGCGTACGGTAAGCATACGGTAAGCGTAATCGGCGAAATTTTCGAAAAATAAAAAATTACCTTTTTTTGCCTTGGGGGTTCTTTGAAGACTCTACTAACATGGTTATGTGCATGGGCGCTGTCTAAACAGCCCCTTTATATGTTTTTGGCATTTGTTTATCAGCTCCCCCCTCAGAGTGCGAGAGAGAAAATGGCAGCCGCCGCTTCCTGGTTTCGACCGATTCGAATGTTTACTAAGATCTAAGGGCCAATCAGAATCGCGCTCGCGCACGCCACCGTACGCGTACGGTAAGCGCACCGTAAGCTGGCTCAGATATATATATTGATTTAAAGGCTATTTTCTCAGAATCTACTGAACAGATTTACACCAAACCTACAAAAGGCACTTCCTTGACCTGAGGACTACCTCTCTGCCAAATTTCAAGTAATTCTGTTCAGCCGTTCGGGCTGTTGCTGTGTCTAAAGGTCCTATGGAAAAATGCATGGGAAAAACGCGTTTTGGGACCCCCCTTTTATCTCAGCCCCCGCTTGACGAATCCCCCCGAGACTTTCAGGGTAGGAGCGGAGCGTAGCGCCCCACCTATTTTGAAAAATTCGTGAGGATTCGTCGACCGGCGCAAAAGTTATTCAAAATAGAATGTTGCGGATTTCCTATGGAAACGTGGTCCTAACTATAACTACCTACTGGCGACCGCCAGTAGGTAATATATATATATATATATATTAGAAATTTAGATAGATGTCATTTAACATATCATGAGTGCTGTAATATGTGTGGTCAAAAGCAGTGCATGGCAGGGAGCAAGTTATAGTTAGCTCAGTGAACTATACCTGGTCAATATCAGTGTTTTCTTTGTTTTTTATACACTTTTGTTTGTGATATTTCTGCACCTACCATTTTAGTTTATCTAAATTTGTAAATAACCCACATAAATTTAAAACAACACATTAAAAAAAATATTTAAAAATATGCATGAAAAATAAATCTATCATACATTGATAATTCTCTTTCAACAGAAACCGCTGCACTCTGGAAGCAAAGATTAACAATGTATTGCTTCCGGAGTGGAGTGGTGTTTGTTGAGGGAGGACATTTAGGTAGGCTGGGTCCGTCTCCCACACTGGCACAGCCTTAAAGTGCACGCCGCCATACTTGGACCACATAGGGGTGAGACAATAATAAATCTGTGAAATATAATATAAAAAATGCAATATAAACACCTAATAAACGTAAAATTCATTTTTCAATAAGATTTAACATTTCAAAATATACTTTGAATAAAAAAATATATGTATTTGAAAAGTTCTCCCCACCCCTTTCCCCTATAAGCCCCAAATCCCGCTGCCAAAAAGATTATATAATTTTATTTTTAAAAAATAACATAAATGTAAAAAATGCAAAATAGCACATATTAAATAATACATTTAAAACTAATTTCTTTACCTTGTATTATATAAAACAAATAAAATATACTTAAAAATAACACAAATATTGATAAAAAATAATATTACTAACAATGATATATTTAACACTGATATTAAACACATACCTAAAAATGATATTCATACCTGCAATATTCCTGTTGGAGATGTTTACTGCATCACAATATTGTTATGATATTCTTGTATTATGATATTAAAACTTCGATATTTTGTCCTGACACTTTCTATTAGACTGAGTTATGATTCTAACCTTTGGTCTATTGTTTTAAAACAGGATTAAAAAAGAGTTCTGATATAAACAACCAATTTGTCAAGAGTTGCCTCAGCAAGAGAGTTAGACTGCGGCCCAAGAATACATGTAGAGCATGCTAAGGGTGGTCTTAACTGGGTCCTCAGGTCTTGCTATGGTCATGCTTCTGATGGAGGTGAAGTGATACTAGAGAGGCTGAGGTATGGCTTTTCAACTCTGTGAATATCCACTCTAACATTACTTGGGAGAGTCTGCATATCATGTGAAATGAGATTAGAGGCAGTGTTAAGACATTCCTCAGTGTTCAGTGTTTCAGCATGTATAGCTCCCACAGCATGAGTCAAAATGTATTCAATAGAGAACAACAACTTAGATTTCTTACCAGGGTAACCCACAAGTAAGAGCTCCAATGCTTACCTTCTCCACATAATTGGCATTGGTGCACAAAACGGGGGACCCAGATAAGTCCCCACCTGCTCTGATGGACTGCAGACAGACCCTTCCTTGGCCCAGACTTCTCACTGTTGTGGCCTTGCTGCATCCTGCACAACGGGAGTGAAGTGTACTTAAATTGCACCTGAATTGGTGGGAGGCACCCTCTTCCTTCTTGTTCCAAGGAAGTGTGATTGTGGATGTCCAAGTACCGCACAGCAACTACAGGAAGCAAGCAGGCCAATCCATGCAGCAGGAGTGAAGTGCATTGAAATAGCACCTGAAGTGGTGGGAGGGATGTATTATTTTCTTCCTCCTATACCAAGGAACTGTGGCTTTTGTAGTTGAAATACCCTACAGCAACTGACAAATGCAAAAATTGATGGATGGAATGCTGAACAGTGTCAAACATTCACCCTCAGTACAGAGATCTGGGCCTAAATCCATTGTTTTTTTCACACCATGCCATTCCAGTTTGAACCCAGCAATATGCGAATCAGACTTAATCCTACTCACCATGGGAACAGTCTAGCCCAAACTGCCAGGCCAGGTCCTCTCTGGACCAGAAACAAGCATCCTGGGACCGGTTTTGGGGTATCACCCCTCATCAGCCAGGCTAGCTTGAATCCAGTGGCATGGAGAGCACAGGCCCCACGTCTGGGAATACCTGTCCGAGTCTGGGTGACAAATGCAAAAAGAACATTTGATGGACAGAATGCTGAACAATGCCAAACATTCACCCCCAGTACAAAGATCTGTGCCTAAATCCATTGTTTGTTTGCCCACCATGCCATTCCAGTTTAAACCCAGACATATGCAAATCAGTCTTGACTCTACTCTCCATGGGAACAGTCCAGCCCAAACTGCCAGGCCAGGTGGTGGAGATCTAAGCTCAGAAAAGGTAGGAGAGGCGGTGGGTTCCAGCTGTAGGTTTCTGAATACCATTTAGCAATCTATGAGTAGTACTACTTTATATACTACAAAATGTAGTTTGTGAATAGGCCCAAATGTGTCTGGTAGCGGTTTAACTGACAGGTTTTCTACATTGGAGGTCAGTACAATTGTAGTGCAACAGAAGAAAGTTTATACCATTAACAGGTCTGGAGAAAGAGAATGATGTTAGGACAGGGTTAATAGGTGATCCTTTAGTGTGGTCTTGAAGACTTGCAACAAGAGATCGATTCATATATCTGTTGGAAAGGCTTTCCAGATCCTTGGTGTATTTTGTAAGAATGCATGCTTGATGGTGAGCATTTTTGTGAAATATGATGTTCTGAGAAGTAGTTTAGATTTACTTCTCAGGTTGCATATTTTTGCTGGACAGTTTCTGTTTTTCTGCAAAGTAGGGGGGATTAAGGTGTATTGCTTTGTCTGTGATAGAAGCTGTCTTATAAGTGAAGGGATATTCCAGTGTTAACCACTTCATGTAGTTTAGAACTGGTCTAATTTTCCTAAATGGCTTCTGTGAATACCAAAAGTAGTACGTTTAGGATTTTATCTCAGATTAGTTCTGTGAATCGACCTCTCAGAGTATAAGAAACATCGGAGATGCACTGGCATAGAAAGCTAAACGCTGGGGGCATGATTCCGAGTTTGGTGGTCCGACTGCCCGAGAACTGCTTCCCTGCCACAGCTGCACCGGCAAGCGACCCCCGCCATATTACGAGAGGTACTTTCTGAAACACCAACCGTAGCCAAGGCGGTTTACCCATCAGAATTGCGGCAGTCTGTAATCGAGGTGATGAGACCTACGAAGACGCCAGGTCCACTATCCACCCGCTGAGCACATTACGACTACACAGTCGTACTCGCGGTCTCACAGCGGTGCTCAACAAACGGCGGTTACCCAACAGAGGTTTACTGTGAACATTGGATGGATTCAAAAACTACACGCCTGATGTGCTTTGGCAAGTGGAAACACCTGCACATCACACTATAAAACACACCCCACCCCTAACCAGCATCCTTTGCTCCACAACTGCAACACAGCAAGACAGACGGCTAGACAGCCATTTTCTCTGCTACACATTTTCAACTTCCCATTTAGCACTCCCCACCACCTGTAACTTTCTACTTTTTGGCGCCTTTTTACCTCTATCACTATTTTGTTCTTCAGTCACATATTCCCTTACATGTTTGTATTGTTCACCATGCCTGCTAAAAAACCCTGCTTCACCAGGCAAGAGATTAGAGTAGAACCACACATTTTTGGGTCCCAAGTCCAGCATACTCCTAACAGTAGGAAAATCAAAATGTGGGACAGGCTAGCCAACAGACCGAATGCAATTGATAACACCCTGTGCATATAGGGAGACATTAGGAAGAGGTGGAACGAACTCAGGCAGAAGGTACGGGCCAAGTACAACAACCACCACCCAGAGTCTCAGTGGACTGGCGGTGGCCATCCTGAGGACTTGTCAGAAATTGAGGGGGGAGTGGACTCTGGTAAATTACACTCCACTAACTTCCACAATATCACAATGTCCTCTTTGCTCTCAAATCTGCTTTTCCTATTCTGTTCTCTGTCTACTTGGCTAACGTGCAATATTTAAAGTATCAGAGATGTTGGTTTGTCTGTGGCAATGTGTATTGATGCATAGAATTGCACATGTATCTAAATCATAACATGCCACATGTCGCAATGCTGTCTGTAACTGTATTACCACTGAAATATCTATCCAGGACCCATAAAATGTGTGAAAATGTAAATGTATGGTCCATCCCAGATGCATGTTGCCAACAGCTATGGTAAACTGATCGTTTGTCAATTTTTGCAAAAGTGACTACAACTAACTCAAAGTGACTACAGCTACCATGAGACCTTGTCCAGCTCTAACCAAGCTGATACACACCTTTTGCCCTTCTCACGTGTCTGCCATGTCACTACTGAAGTTCACTTATCATGCAGATTACCAATACCCAATGTTGGTAAAGTGAATATGAACTGACTACAACTGCATGAGGCCCTGTCACTCCAACTCGTACCAAGCTGATACACTCCATTTGCCCTTCTCAGTTGCCTGCCATGTCACTACTGAAGTTCACTTATCATGCAGGTTACCAAAACTCAAGTGTTGGTAAAATGAACTTGAGCTTACTACATCTGCAATGAGGCCCTGTTACTCCAACTCTAACCAATCTGATACAGTCCTTTTGCTTTCTTCCTTGTCTGCCATTTCACTACTGAAGTACACTTTTCATGCAGGTTACCAATACTCAAGTGTTGGTAAAGAGAGTTAGAAGTGACTACAACTACAATGAAGCCCTGTCACTCCAACTCAAACCAAGCTGATACACTGCTTTTGCCCTTCTCACTTGTCTGCCATGTCACTACTGAAGTTCACTTATCATGCAGGTTACCAATACCCAATGTTGTTAAAGTGAATATGAACTGACTACAACTGCCATGAGACCCTGTCACTACTACTCTAAAGAAGCTGATACACTCTTTTTGCCCCTTCTCACTTGTCTGCCATGTAACTACTGAGGTTCGTTCATCCTGAACTGTGCAATATATAGACAATGCTCCGCTCAGCTATATGTCTTAATACTTTGCCTAATGGTGTCCTGTACCGATCAACTCATACTAATGAGTAACAATGGTGTTGTCAAGCTTAACGAGTCTTACCTGTGGCCTGTAAAGAAATCCTGAAGAGACGATGTGATTCACCTCACTCATCCCTCTCCTTCTACCTGCTCAAGTGTATCCAAAGATACAAGGAAAAAAGTCTGGGGTCCGGGAGAGGAGATACTGGATATCGGTTATCAGTATATTCTGTTTGTTCACACACTTCAGGACCATGAGTGAAATAGAGGGATGATATGCAGGAATTGTTTATCCCCTTGCACTTGGTGATAAGTTCCCCAAAACAACGTTCCAGCAAGTGGTGCTAAGTACATATCAAGCACTCCAGTGCATGGTACTAATTACCTAACATGTGCTCAGGCGCTTCAGAGCGTAGTAAGGAAACCATAAATAAGCACTCCAGTGCGTAGCAAGGAAACAATAAATATAAACGCTCCAGCGCGTAGCAAGGAAACCATAAATAAGCGCTCCAGCGCGTAGCAAGGAAACCATAAATAAGTGCTCCAGCGCATGGAAATCGAAAATATGAACAAGCATTTCAGCACGTAGAAATCAAAACCATAGATCAAATGCCAAGTGTGTTTGCTTTACACTAACGTACCCATTCCTCCCTATGTTCTTTAGAAAGGAACGATACCAAATCAAAGTCTTCACAGAGCACCCGCAGCAGTGGAGAACGAGAGAATACTCACTGCGAGTATGCCAAAAATGGAAATGTCCCCTGAAAGGTAATTCAAGATAATGCAGCTTCATGATTGCCACCTGATGCAAAACAGAAGTTCGCGGAAGCAGGAAAAATACAAAGCAGCGTCTGCTTAATAGGACGCTGGTTATGTATCCTGTATCCCGGAAGTCCTAATCAGTGCAGCTAACTTACCGGGTCACAGGAAGTGTATAGAAAAGACTAGACTTCTAACCCTCCTGAGGACATTCACATCGTCATACATACCACGCTAGGAGATGACTGTGTGCATGCGCTGAAGCAACAGCAGGGTACCTGGCAGTATCCCCCCTGAGACAGAATACCCAAAACAGGAGTGGCTGGGCGTCATTTCATTGGGTGACATGTGTGAAATACATGGATCAGCTGTGGAGTATTACGCACATTGGAAATAGGTTCCCAGGACCTTTCCTCAGGTCCGTATCCCTTCCAGTCATCCAAATAAAACAGTTTGCCCCTAGTCAGTCTAGAGTCTAAGATAGCCTGGATCTCATATTCCTCGTGATCATCTATTAATACAGGAAGAGGTGGGGTGACTATTTGGCTGTCTGGGCGAACTTAAGGAGGGATATGTGAAACACTGAGTGTATTTTCATTGACCTAGGTAAGACCATTCTGGATACTTCATTGATAACCTTTTCTATGGTGTAGAGCCCCAAGTATCTAGGTAATAGTTTTTGGGATCAGTGTACATTGAGGTTTTTTATAGATAACCAACCATACCTTATCCCCCACAGCGTAGACTGGCTTGGACCGTCTATGTGCATCAGCTGCTTGTTTGTATGTTTCCTTGGCAAGTTCATAACAGGCTTGTTCCCATAGCTCACACAATGTGGTATGAAATGTGTGTACCGAGGGCATGGGGCTATCGCTGGGCACTTCCCAGGACATGACCTGCGGATGGTACCCCTGAAGACAGAAAAATTGAGACATAGCAATGGATGAGTTTTTAGTGTTGTTGTATACGAATTCCACCACCCACTACATTTCTGACCAGTCCGTTTCTTTGGTTAGCAATAGGCAGTGTAAATACTGCTCTTATGTTTGATCACTTCTCTCGGCCTGACCATTGGTTTGCGGATGGTAGGCAGACGAAAGACGTCTTTCTACTTGGAGTGAGGTACATAATGCATCCCAAAAGTGGGATATAAATTGTGAACCCCGGTCGGTTATCAATACAGAGGGCATCCCATGTAAACGTGCCACGTTTTCCATGAACACAAGAGGGAACTCTACAGCTGTAGGCAACCTTTTTAATCGAACAAAATGTACCATCTTCGTTAAGTGATCAACGATTGTGAGAATAGTGGTATGGCCTATTTTAGCCTAGGGTAGTTCAACAAAAAAATCCATAGATACTGTGTGCCAGGGCTGGGTAGGTACTGGTATAGGATGAAGCAATTCAACCATGGGCATCTGTGGCATTTTCCCTTGTGCAAACACTGAATTCCGAGCTATGTGTTCACGTGTGTCTATTGCCATGGTAGGCCACCAAAAGTGTCTCGGCAGAAGATCTAACGTTGTGTGATACCCTGGAGGATTGGTCATGAGATGATCATGGCACATGTGCAGCGCCTGTTGTTGATGGTGAATCAAAGGTAAGTAGTGCTTATCATTTTTGTACAAGCACCCATCTCTGTAAATTAGATCTTTTGAATACCTATCCAGTCGTCTGGGTGTTTCTTTCCTAGGTCAGTTCATAGTGTGTTTAGAAAGGTGGAGGTGAGAATTAGACCTTGAAAACACTGTGTGGGTAGGATAGAAGGGGGCTCTGACATACATTGTCTGATTTTCTTCCGTCTCACCTATACCAGATAATGCGTCTGCGCTGGCGTTCTCTCTTCCAGGTCGATACGTAATGAGAAAATCATAGTCATTAAAGAATAGGGTCCATCTCAACTGACGGGCTGTTAGTGCCCTGACGGTTTGCAAGAATTTGGGAATCCTATGGCCTGCGTGTATTGTGATCGGATGTGTAGCGTACATCAGGTAATGACGCCATTCTTCAAATGCTGCTTTTATGAGTAGTAATTCTCAATCTGCTTTTGAATAATTACATTCAGCAGGCAGCAGCGTTGTGCAATAATGTGCATTGGGATGTAGTTGTCCTGTGATGTTGCCTCTTTGTGATAGAATACCCCCCAGGGCATTTTGTGAAGCATGTTTCTACTATATATGGTTGTTCCGGATTAAGGTGTGCTAGAATAGGTGTAGGAGTGAATTTTGATTTCAAGAGTCAAAACAACTGTTCTGCTAGGTCATCTCATGTAAATGTTACTCCTTTATGCAACAAGCGAGTAATAGGGGATTTGGTTTTGGAGAAATCTTCAATGAAACGGCTATAAAAATTGGGGAATCCCAGGAACATTTGACTTGTTTTACTGAAGAGGGAGAGGGCCTTTCTAATAAGGAATTGACTTTTCTGGCCCCCATCTTAATGCCCTTAGAACTCAGAACGTAACCCAGAAATTCCACCTCAGTGGTGTGAAACACACTATTTTCTAACTTAACATTGAGTCAGTGTTTGTGCAATTGTAGAAGAATGGCTCGTACTTGTTGAATGTGCGTTTGGGTGTCTCTGGAAAAAATCGATATATCATCAATGTAGACGATGCAGCAGATATTGATATACTCTCTTAACACCTCATCAATAAAAAATTGGATTGCGGCAGGGGTGTTGCAGAGCCCAAAAGGCATGACTTGATACTCGAAAAGACTGAACTTCGTCCGGAATGCGGTCTTCCATTCGTTGTCCTCCCGGACTCTGACAAGATGGTATTCCCTTCGCAAATCCAATTTGGTGTATATGTTGATGTTTTTGATTTGGTCAAATAAGCTAGGAATCAATGGTAACAGGTATCGTGTTTTCACCGTTATTTTATTCACTGTGCAATAATCGATACACGCTCTCAGATCGCCCTCTTTTTCCCCTACGAAAAAGAGAGGGGAAGAGACAGGGGATTTATAGTGACGCATGAAACCATTCTCGAGGTATTCATCAAAGTAGGAGTATAAATGCTCATTTTCTTTTTCTGTCGGTGAGTAAATACGACTACAGGGTAATTTAGTTTCTGGAATCAAGTCAATACAGCAGTCATAACTGCGATGAGGAGGTAGAGTGTTAGCCCCTTGTTTATTAAACTGCTGATAAATCGGCACACTCCTCTGTTATTACCCCCTGGGTGACAGTACTGTTGGTTGCCATTGATAAGGAATGGATTGGTATGGATTTTGTGAGTGATCCTTTCTTGCTCGGATAACACGTAGACTTACAGTGTTCAGATTCCAAAGTAATGACTTGAGAAATCCAGTCTATGTGGGGATTATGTGTAGCTAACCAAGGAACAACCAGTATAAGCTTGAACTTTGGGGCATCAATAACATCGAAGGTTATGTTTTCCAGATGACTATTGTTACATACCATCTCCACCTGCTCCGTTTGGTAATGTATGGGACTGGAGGTCATGTCTGTTCCGTCTACAGCTTTAAAGGTTTCAGGTTTTCTATTTGCTACGGTAATTATGCCTAATGTGACGAGATACCGGGTGTCAACGAAGTTCCCTGTAGCCCTTGAATCAATAAGTGCATTGGCTTTCCATGACATAGCATTCATGGAAACCAATGTCACGGCCATACTGTTATGATGGTGGAAAATACAGGATGCCGCTTCCAAAGCCATTTTCGATGATAAACCCAGAAGACCTTCTTCAGTGTATACAGAGGCAGTTCGTTTCCCAATGCATACACATGGACGAACGGTAAATTAGATGGTCTGTATTGCTTAGATTTAGAAGGTTTGATGGGACACTCTTTGACATACTGCCCATTATGACCACAATACAAACATAAGTTTTGTTTTCTCCTTTCTTCTTTTTCATCTCCGGGTAAGGGACCACGGATTCCACCTCTTTGCATCAGCTCAGAAGTGTCAGGAGTCTTACTAATGTCCATTTTTGTTTTTTCTCGGATTGCGAAGAATTGATGATCACCTCCCTTCCCCTTTTCAGATTTACGTTCCAGTAACCAGTAGTTTACTTTAACCACTAAATCAATGAAGATTCCTATTTCTTTAGGGGGGTCTACCATCTGTGCTATTAAATCCTTTACCTCATTACATACATCACATAAGTACTGGTAAAACACAAGATTTTCTTGGTTTCTAGCTTTTCCGATTCAATCACCAATCGCTTGAATATGGTCATGTAATGTAATAGGTCAGTGTTACCTTGTTTTAGACTAAGAAGTTCATTGACCGCTTCTTGCACAAAGGTGTGACGGGCGAACATTTGCCTTAGTGTGTCCTCAAACGCATTGAAGTTATATAGGACACGGTTATCATTTTCCACTAAAGGGTTGGACCATTGGGCAGTATCACCACCTAAGTAAGAAAGAACGAATGCCATCTTGGATGCGTCATCCGGAAAGGCCTCAGAACAAGTCATAAAGTGAAAGTGACATTGGTTGAGAAAAACATTGAACTTGCTACTATCCCCATATAACAGTTCAGGATAGGCTAAAGGAATGGAGTCTGGTATAATCACTTGTATCTGGGTGGGAGAACCAGCAACTGGAGGGGCTGTTCCTGGAAACGTGGCAGTTGTGTTATTTGGATTAAACAGGGCAGTCATTAACACTTAAACTCTGGTTTTCGGCCTGTATATCAGCAAAAATATTGGCAATATTCTGCAAGGTAATCTCTGGATTACTCATATCGTCTGGGAAAAACAATCTACTTGGGCTTCGTATTGTGTCAAGCACAACGAGCCTTACCTGTGGCCGGTAAGAAAATCCTGCAGAGACAATGTGAATAACCTCACTCGTCCCTCTCCTTCTGCCTGCTCATTTGTATCTAAAGAAACAAGGAAAAAAGGTTGGGGCCCGGGAGAGGAGATCCTGGATATCGGTAATCGGTATATTCTGTATGTTCTGAATGTGTACCTTGAAGGTAAAGAACAAGGTCAGAACCAGAAGAAAATGTCATAAGGACCCATCCCAAGTGCCCTAGGCTTCTATGATCACCTTGGAAAGTGTGTCCCTTGTATAGGCACTGCAGTTACAGATAGGATGAGAGAAGTGAGTTTCGGAGTACAAATGTACTCTGAAAGAAAGTAAACAAAATGTGTCAATAACCTGGGTGTTGTCTCACTTACTACATTCATACATGCGTACACTCAAAACTTGGGAAAAAAGGCACTCTATAGCTACCTTGGAACATTGGATACGAATTAATAATCAGGAACTTCTCAAAAGTAATATCCAGTTAGGGCGCACTGAATATACATACTGATCACACACTTCAGAACCATGAACCATGAGTGCAATAGAGGGATGATATCCAGGAATTGTTGATCCCCTTGCACTTTGTGATAAGTTCCCCAAACCAACATCCGTGCAAGTGGTTCTAAGTACCTATCAAGCACTCCAGTGCGTGGTACTAATTACCTAACAAGCGCTCCAGCATGTAGAAAGGGCACCATAAATAAGCGCACCAGCGTGTAGCAAGGAAACCATAAATAAGCACTCCTGCGCAAAGCAAAGAAACCACGAATAAGCTCTTCAGAGTGTGGAAATCGAAACTATGAGCAAGCGCTTCAGCGCGTAGAAGGCAAAACCATAGATCAGACGCCCAGTGTGTTTGCTTTACACTAACGTATCCGTTCCTCCCTATGTCCTTTATTTTGTAAACAAAGTAAGGCCCAAAGAGGTAATCAGTCCAGTAGCCAGTAGTGTACATTATGTAGGTTTATTCAGTTACAGGTAAGATGGTACAGCCCCACCGGGAACAGCTTCCTGTTGCTCAGCCCCACTCATTCCAACTGCCCACTCATCCAAACCATGCACTCATGAACATTCTATTGCATCACACTCACAGGCTGAGCAGCAAAGAACTAGGAGAACACAGGATATAACATATATCCTTCCTTCAGAAAACAAAATAAACAACAGGACGCAAAGAGGAAAAAAATGCATGTCCTGTAAAATTATAACTAATCCTAAATTACAAGAAAGATCACACAACATAAATGATACCCCTCCTTAGATTGGAAAGAAAGATCACATAAAAAAAATAAATCTTGTCAATCACATGACATGAATATTTACACTCCTTGAATTGTAAAATAAGATCACTTAAGATACATAAATCATTACACTCCTTAGATTGTACAGGAAGATCACACACATAAGGATCACATATATGTTTTGCCCCCACAAGAAAACACCATATATATATTATAGTAGGATACAATTTGTACATACATCACTTCAGCACACACTGTAGGACCTACAACTCCACACACTGCAGGACCACAACAGCACACACCAAAATAAGGCCCTTGTAGGTAATCAGTCCAGTGGCTAGTAGTGTAGATTATGTAGATAGGTTTATTCAGTTACAAGTAAGATGATAAGTAATGTGCCCCACCTGGAACAGCATCCTGCTGCTCAGCCCCACTCATTCCAACTGCCCACTCATCCAAACCATGCACTCATAAACATTCCATTGCATCATACCCACACAGGCTGAGCACAAAGAACTAGGAGACCACAGGATATAACATATCTCATTCAGAAAACTGAAGGGGGGGTAACTGTGAGCCAACATAGTGCACTCACTGAGGCACTGGTCAACCAGGCTGCCCTCACCAAAGTCCTGGGAGTATACCAGGACTTCCAAAGTGTCATGGGCCAGGTATTGGCTGAATTTTGGTAAATTAAGTCGCTACATATGGACATGTACCGGGAGGTTGCTGACATCCACACTGAGGTGGCCAGCATCCACACTGAGGTGGTCGGCATCCACACCGAGTTGGCTGACATACGAGGTGGCCTCACTGGTTGGGGTGCAGCGGGACATTAACACCACCCTCTGCAGGGCTTTTCCACCTGCATCTACCCCTTCCTATGATCAAAGTACATCCCCACTATCAACATCTGCCGTAGCTACAGGAAGGGAGGCCCTGTCAGGGGAGCCCATTCCTGCAAGCGCTCCTATCTCAGCAGCTCCAGATACCCCTCTGTCAAAAAGAGGGGACATCCATCCAAAATCCAAGGAGCTCATGATAGCCAAACAGCCACCACTGCCAGTAAGAAACCATGCCCTAATGTCCTCCTGTGTGTGCCTCACATTCACTTTGTTGGTCTAATCCGGCCTACTTTTCCAAATCTGATGCAAGGAATATATTGATCTTTGGACTCATTACCATTTGAACTCTACTACCATCTTTTTATTCACCCTGACTGAAGACTTCACTTTTTTTGCACTATTAATTTTTCCTGTCGATTCTTTGGCCTTGTTCATTTCATTAAAAAAACACGTCACCAAAGCAATGTCTCCTGTTGTAATTCTCCCAGATAAGAATGGCAATGTACTACCATGTGAACTTTGCAATGTCAAAACTAGGGACTTCTTGAAGCATGGATATGTTGTATGTAAACAATGTTCAACTCAGGATCAATACCATGTCACAACAACACATACATACAAGTGTCTGGGCTGAGAACATATTTATTCTATGGTTTAATTCATAGGCTGACATGATGTCAGAAAATAGCAAATAAGACATGACTCAGGTATTCTGGGTCAGTGTTCCCATCATTGCTTGCATACTTTCACAACATGGAAGGGGGGGATGAATCTCACAATATCACACACAATAGGAAACAATCGTTTAGGTTGACATCATCAGCTGGAGCCATATTGACTAACTCACAAAAGGATTCCTACATCAAATAAAGTGAAAGCAGACACATGTCAGTACAACTGTTTCTGACCACAGGGTCACTTTCGATCCAGTGTTGCTTGCATCTAGTGAAATGTCACAAACAAATGACAATGATCTGCTACAAGCACTTTGGCATACAATGAGGAGATAGCTCAACAGCTACATCCAGTTCATAGACAATGAGGAATTAGCCAAGGTGAAGGCAGGATAGCATGAATTGGGCACAACACAACATTGTGTTTGATCACGTGATGGCACACATAATGCATTAGGACCAATCTACCACAAGGAACAAGTCCAATTGAAGCTAGGTAACTGAGATCCTATCTCCGTGCAAGCTGTCTTAGTACTGGCTTTGTACTCCCAAATTCTGTGACAGACATTCCCAGGACCAATCCATGTCCACTTTGTACATCAAAACAGCATAATATACCTGCAAATGTCACAAATCTGAAATGTCCAAATGAAGATGACATGGCGAAGGGACCTAAAACAGACCAACAAAGAGAGATTAGCTAAGGGAAACAGATATATCAATGTCAACTTCTAACGAACAGTCCAGAGCAACATTTACAGCTGAACTAAACTACACTTACAAAACAAACACCTTTCCCCAGATATTATCAGAGCCATATATTCCTAGTATGTAGCATTAATATCCTCACAACATCACTACAAGTGTTGCAAAACTAGTCAAAGTCATTACATTTCACACCATACTTACACTCAGGAGAAGTAGTTCTGGATGAGATTCTGACGCAAGTCAGCTCCTTCTTCTTCACCACTATCATCATCTTCATTTGGCATTCCAGGGTCCCCACCAGTGGGTCTTCATGGCATTCATCCTCTGCGATGTAAGGGATGTTCTGTTGCAGGGCAATGTTGTGAATTATGCAGCAGGCCACGGTGATCTTACACACTTTTCCGGGTGAGAAGGGGAGGGCTCCCCCAGTCTGGTCCAGACATCTGAATCTGGCTTTCAGGAGCCCAAAATCCAGATCCACTGGCCACCATGTACTTCTACGGGCCTCATTGAAGCTGACTTTCCCTGGCATTGTAGGATTCGTCAGCAGTGCCAACAACCATGGCTGGTTGGGATACGCGGAGTCTCCTAGATGGAAGATAGGCAGAAGGCCAACATTTAGTTACACACTTTCAGATCATGCTACCTGACATTTCCCACATAAAGTTAAGAATGATCACATTTACCTACAAGCCATGCCCTCCCTGATATTAGTTGTGACATCAGCTGGGCAATGGTGCTTTTCCGCAGTACATAGGTATCATGGGAAGATCTTGGGAACCAGGCGCAGATGTTTGAAATGTACAAATCTTCTAGGCAGACAACAGTGAATTTAAATGAGCCTGTGGCCAAAAAATGCAAAACTGATATGTGTTTCACTAGTAGGGGTATTTATGTAGGATTATTGATGTGAGGTAGGAGGCCAGGCTCCAACTAATGGAATACATCCACAGTTGTTTGCCTATTTAAACTGAATGTTTTGATGATGTGGCGTTCTTCCATGGTGTGTAGGTCTGGAAATGGGTGGTACACAGGTGGCTGGCATCTTTTCCCTCTTCCAGGGTACCTATGTGAGGAGCAACGCAAAAAAGTATTTAGGTCACAGTGTGCAGAGTAACATATGTGTTAAAAGGTCAAAAGTTATGTGTCTGAACATTAATGTTTCATGAAGCAGTACACATTTTGCATTATCATTGTCAATTCTGGAACATCCACCTGTAACAGACCTGTGCACATCATCAATTCAGAATATTGTGAACTTCCACTATAGTGAGGGTAGCAGACCATGTAATGTGAAAATAGATGAGGTTCTTCCCATGTTTTCTCAGCTCTGTGGTTCACCAGAATACCAGGTAACTATTTCAAATACAGTTCTTTACTCTGTTTAACTTATTCCTTTCTGTTCCCCTAGGCTACAATGTAGCTCTGAGTATAGTAGCTACAATGATTCCTGAAGTAACGTCATGGTATATGTGAATGTGTACTGTATGGGTTCACACCATAAGCCATGTCTGTATAGTTTTAGAAGCATTTGAGGATCATGTTAGCCAAGTGTACTGTCCCACTTATCACTCAGCCCATATAGACTTTGTAACACAGCTGTCTTGGAGGTAGCTATACCTCACAGACCCCTTCGGAGTGCCAAACAAACAATTGTTCATTTATGGAATGGCCAGAAGTTTGAAGTTTCAGTATTGATTTGGATCAGAAAGTGATGTTAGTATGGGATAAGTAGCCTCAGCCTCCGGAGAGCAAGGCCTGACATTGATGTGTGGGCAGTCTGGGCCATGGCCCAGCCTTGGAGTTACGTCTCTGTAGACCTGCTGATGCATGGATGTTTCCAGAAAGAGTGATCCGTCCCACTCGTAGTCCTGATAGCTGGTAGATGGATACTATGAGCCATGGTGACTGAGGTGATCCCCTGACCTGGTACTTCTTTCCATTGAGCAACAGTGGCAATGTGTGTCCGTCAACAATGTTTGTCCCTTTACTAACACAGGTCTGTTGACACTTGTGTGACGGTGCTGCTTCCACTGTAAGGCATATTACAATCTGAGACATGAACAGTGTAGATAGTTGGTTACTGTTGAGATATTTAAAAATGTTAATCATCTGCTTGGCTACAATCTTCCCAATCACACAATGCCATTATATGTTTATTGTCATCCCTGTTACAGGGCCTCATGTGGTCAAAGGGGTGTCCTGTTATGGCAGTACAAACCACACAAACAAATGTATACTTATAAGATCCTGAAATAAGTAGTCCACATGAGGTTGCCTTCAGTGACACACATTACAGCCCTTACCTTGTGTCCTTAGTCTTAGGATGTTATGTATACTATGACATTTACCTCTATGGACTATATGCATCAATGCAATTGGCCTGGCAGGAATGGGGTCAGGACAGTCATGCACAGATAGTTTACCCTTCAGAAGGTCCAAATGGTGTGCTGTGTGTCATGGTACCTCAATTAGAATCCATGTAGTATGACCCTGGCCTACATTCTGTTAGTGGGATTGCCTCAGAAAGTGTAGGTCATGACCAGGGTTGAGGCTAGTCATCAGATGACCACAAAAGTGTTCCCCTTGAGTTAGTTGTGCATAGCATGTGACATGGACACATATAAAATGTTGACTCTTAATGAAGGCTTGTGCTAGATGTCAACATAATGTGTATCAATCCTACAGTTCTCCTAAACTTCCAGTTACAATCTGTTTCTACATCCATTGCATCCATACAGGTCAACGTCCATCAGAAGACGGCTATTTGGTAAACCATCGTCCAAAAGGTGCGGACCCTGGTGGTCTACAACCAGCACATTGCCCACTGCAGGAAGTAGGGGGAGGGCCTGTGGTGCTGTGCCCAAAAGATCATGGAGGTCCAGCTGGGGAAGTCCTCTCAACATGGAAGCGGCGTGCACCGTTCCCTGACCCACCTGATAGCCTGCATACTGACGGTGGCCTACCCGGACCTTGATGGGCAGTTGAGGGCCCAATAGCAGCAACAAGGGGGTGAGTCCTGGCCAGAGTCATATGTTACTCAGCTAACTTTGTGTGTTACAGACAGATGTGTCCAACCCAAGATTGGTGGTGGTCCTTGTGCTGCACAAAAGTTGAGTCATTGTTGCTTTGAGTGTGGCATTAGGTGCATGCTGCTGTGCTGCGGCTATTATCTTTCTGGTCTGGAAAACAGCAGAATCCTGTCCACATACAACTCTCTCCTTTTGAGCAGACACCTGGCTGAATAAAGTGAGTAATCATCTGATGTTCTCAGTAAATCTGGGTGACAATTATACCACACAGGCAACTGGTCTTGCTTATGTGAGGAGTGATGTACCCTCACTACTGTCTCTTATTTGATGGTGGCCCTATTGCATGTGACATGGCATAGTGTTCACAGTACATGAAGTGACTGTACAACAGTTCCCATTGGTAAATACTGGTTATACAGTGAAATGAGAGTGCAAACATCACTATTGCCATCAGCATTAGTGTCTACATGTTGGCCAGTGTATGTTTGACAGTTGATGGTTCGTCTGCAATAGTGTTCCTAAACACTCATTCACTGACTGGTGACATGCATGAGTGAGTTAAATGTAGAACTGTGGGGATGAGTGAGTGAAATGTAGAACTGTGGGGATCATATGTGAGTGTCTACACTGATCCTCACAAGGCAATCAGAGTATGCAATTCCAATGAGTGATGTGTTGTGCCGGTCCACTGTGACTCTAGTGATCCCATATCTTCATATCATAGATGTTCAGAGACACCCAAAACCTTCAATGGTGTATTGGTTTGTGAATATACAATCTATGACTTGTGTCATCACATGTACCAAGCAGGATTGGGAATATTCATTTTTTTTTTTTTTTAAATATCTTTATTGACATTTTGTTAATTTTCCATTTTTCAATAAACAGCATAGTCAGTAGCGAGCAAATGAATAAGTACAAGGTATGGTACAACAGCATGGTTAACTAGTATGGCAGACCGTACAGGGCTTACATCAAATATTGCCGGAAGTGAGTGCAACAGGTATACCCAACGATTGACCAAGTGTTCATTTCCAAATATGCCCGCGATTTACCATGCAATGGTGATGTTAAGGAATTGATGACAGATCACCTCTTATGACATAGTCCACCATGTTCAGCATGACCACATGGGATGCCAACGCCGACGCAGCACCCACCGCCTCACACATGAGGGGAGTTTAAACATCAATAATTAGCATAGTGGACTAAACCCCAGTGGTGGGTAACAGTGGTGGATGCTGGTAGTGAGTTGTACTAATCTCGCCACGAAACTATATGCCTATACCATATAGGGTGCCAATAAAGAATCTAAAACACAAACGAAATAAAATAAAATAAAAACGGCAACCGCCACAGAAAGAAAAAGAAACAATGAATAAAACAACTGCAACGCAAAATTAGCCTTCAAATCCTCAGCCCCTGGGCCTCCCGGCAAGCTATTGCTGACTTCCAAGTAACCACCCCTACCCCTCCCCAACAAGAACCATAGGGTATAATGAACCCAAAAGGATTGGGAATATTCATATGGCTATATGGAGTGTTATGCCGTGTGAATTCAGAATATCTATCTCCCAAATGTTAGTACCTCATTGTATTACTTAGCTAAACTACTGTCGAAATTTTAATTTACTTTTCAGGTAGTGGTCAAATGATGTCATTTGGAGTCCAAAATGTCATCAGTGTGCCATGAGCATTTGCATGTGACATGATGTCTGCCACAGCAGTAATTGAGGGTACATTGGTGTTCAACTTGATCTCCATGGCATCATGATGTGTTATGAGGGATAGGTAGATCTGTTGGAATCTGGGCCTTGTGTGAGCATTGTGTAAATCTCAAAATTGGATCCATCTTATTTGGTTGCATCTTTTTACAATGGTATACAACAAGAGGCAAAGTATGCAAGTTGATCAACTATCTGAGTATGGACATAAGGATGGATTGTAGAGAATTCCATCCATGCATTTGGGCCACTCTGGGGTTCTGACATGAGTGGACCCACCTCTTTGCAGGTTATGTAGCATGCATGCATGTGCTCATTTAAATTTGGAAGTTGATGGAGTGAACCATGAACCCGGAGTGATATGTGGACTTCTTCAATGTTTTTTGGTGATTTGTGATGGTCAGGTGTGGAAATGCAGTTGCAATAAACCCAAGCTACATGTAATTTAAGCTACATCCAGGGCAAGCGGAGGAGAAGTGGACAACAACAGTGGGAACACAGCTGGTCACGGTGGTTCCGGACATGAGCCATCAGACACAGAAGCACTCAGTGACCAGGAGCGTGTGAGGAGTGCCCCGGAGGACAACATCGACATCTTATCTGAGTCATCCTCTGGTGGGCACTCTAAAGTGGTAGCAGACCCAACAGGATCGGTTCCACCTTAATCCTTTTCTGCTACCCCAGTTCCATCGCCACCCTCCTTGTTGTCCCTCCACAAGTTGGCTGTTCCAGCTCCTCTAAGAGGGGAGGGCTCTCCTTCGCTGCAAGCACCTCAGCCCTTGCACCAGTTAGCACTGCTGCCCTGAGTGAGGAGGAGGCTATTGACCTCCTGAGGATCATCTCTGTCGGTCAGATTGCAGTGCTGAATCGCATCCAGCGGCTAAGAACCCAGATGACACAGATGCCATGCCTTGCCTACAGAGATCTTTTCAGGCTTTGGCCTCCTCTCTCATGGCAGGGCTTCACCTATTTTAACATTCCACCGCCTCTACTGCCCCTTACCCATTCACATTCCCTCTTCCCAATCCTACCCCATGCACTCGCACACCTAAGCATGCACACACTTCAACAGACCCAAGCGGTTGTATGACGTTACCCCGCATGCATTTTCCCTGCATGCTATTATCCTGCAGTTTTTACTCCGCAAAATCTTTTACAACGCAGGGCTTTACAATGCAGTCCGTTACAACGCATTACCCATTACAAGACAACTACTATCTAACTCCAGAGGGGCGTTACTTTGGGGAATGCGTTGTATCAGTTTGCGCTGTAAAGCCCTGTGTTGTAAAAGTTTTTGCGGAGTAACAAATGCCGGGTAAAGACATGCGGAGTAAAAGATGCGGGGTAAAGGATGTTTCCCGACCCAAGCACCACACACAAACCCAAGACATCCAAGAAACTCAGACATGCACGCATACAGCAGACACTTACGTCCCTCATACCCCAGCATACCCCAGGCACCACACCAACACACAAAGACACCTCCACTGGCACACCCATAGCTACAGACACCACACCAATACACACTGACCCCTCCACAGACACAACCATAGCCACAGACATCCTAGCAACATCCACATACCCCTTCACAGACACACCCATACCCACAAACATCACAAGCAGCAGCCACAGATCCCTCCACAGAGACAAACATACCCACAGACATCACAACATCCACAACACTCCCACTAAAAAAACTCATAAGCTCAGTTATCCACACAACAGCCACCATCACAACACACAGTGCAAACAGCAGACCAACCACACACTTCCATTCTCTCTTCCTCTCAATCCGAAATCTATCCTGAACACCCTACCCATTTCCTCTGTGAATCTCTCACGTTTGCCCTTGCCCTTAACATTCTGAAACCGGCCCCCCCTAAAGTACCAAAAACCTTTTCCACACCCAAACCGCTCCCTTCCACTTCTCACTCCACCCCTGAAACCAACCTCCCTACCCCCTTAACCCAGTCCAAAGAGAAAAAAGAAGAAAAAAACCTCCTAAACCCACCCCAAAAAAAACCAAACCTAAGACGCCTCCCAATGAGAAACCACCCCTCCCTAAATCTCTAACCCCCCCACCCCAAGTACCATCTTCGAGATGCCTCCTGTGCCCAATGGATGCCCCTTTGTGAGGAGGTTCCCTGGCAGTGTCAGTAAGAGCAAGTTACATTTCACAGCCTTGTGCTGTGGCACATTTTGATGCTATGGCGTGGCCATTAGCCTTTGTTTCCCTTGAGGGGGGTTTTGAGTTTCAAAGAAACTTATCTTCTTTTGGAAGATATTGGTCCCGCCATTACATTTCTATTTGATATTATTGTATAGTTAGTGATGTGTGAGTACAGATGTGTTTGTTTGATCCATGACTGCTGATCCAGTGGAAGTGGTTAGTATGATGTGCCCTTGGAGCCAGTGCTGGAGTTAGACAGGACAAGGGGAAATTTTGGATAGAAGTCTATGTGGGATGACACTCAAATGGGGTAGACATTGCATTGGGTGACACATTATGTGGTAAGTATTTCAGCTTGGCCTGGCCACTGTCAACATCATTTAGCTTGTCCTTCTTCCAATGATGTAGGTTGGGTATGTGTTAGGTGTATTGAAGTTAGATATTTGTGTATCCACACATCGTGGGTATCAACTTGTCATTCCTTTGTGCAGGTCTGCATGGACATGTGGGCATTTTGCAGTGTGTACCTTACAGTTAATTCATCTAGATGTGGGCCACATGCTGTTAGTGCTGTGTTTGTTTTCCTAAGTTGCACTTATCCATTGCCTACACATGCATGGCACTTGGTTCTGCTATCGGTTGTCCCTGATATATGTCAGTTCCCAGGTCCAGTGCACCTGGAGTTTGTCGGGCATGCACAAAATGTACTGTGCTCCAGGGCCCCCGCTTTTCAGGGTTCCCCCTAATAGAGGAATAACTATCCTGCAGACAATGATTCCATTGTGCCCTTAATATGGTTCTCACCCTACTTCTATGTACTCCCACTGTCGGAAATTGCCTTTTCATATGAGTAATGTGTGAGAGTCTAATACAGAGTTGTAGCAGAGAAGGTGTGTGTGACTTTACTGACACATCCATACAGATGTTTCTTTAACAGCAAAGCAGAACCTGGGGTGTGTGCAATCATGGGAGTGTGTCACATTCACTATAGCATTTTGGTTAGAATTGCAACGACAAAGCCTTTTGGTTGTTGTAGTCAGTTCTATGTCACTTTAGCAACACTTGACACATGATAACCTGCATTATAAGTGAAGATTATTACAAATTTGGCAGACAAGTGAGAAAGGACAAAAGGAGTGTAGCATCTTGGTTAGAGTGACATGGCCTCATGGTAGTTGTAGTCACTTCAATGTCACTTTAGCAACACTTAACAAAAAGTAAGCTGTATGACTAATGAAGATCAGTAGTAGCATGAGAAACAAGTGAGAAAGGGCAAATGCTATGTGAGACAGAGCTTAATTTGTGTGGTATTGTTATGGAGGTGGTATTATGGAACACCAAATAATCCACACATCACTGCCACTGAATATAATTTGCAAACACATCTCCATTGGTGTACAGTGTGCGTGTGCAGTACCAATGTTTTGGCCTAGGAGGGAAGCCTACAAATGTATTTTGGTAATTGATAAGAAACCATCCCAGACAGAGCCCCTGTATATGTGTAAATAACTTGAGGACTCCACCTCCCTTCCCTGGTCCATGACGGTGCATCGTTTTGCAGCGGAGTTAATGGCAACAGGTAATTGTATGACTTACTGCCGATTTTGACTGTGATAGACTGGGTTTTGAAGGTGTTCGAGGAGGTAGAGCAGTGGCAGGATGTGCAAGATGGGAGCCATGAGGGTAGAAGATGAGTAGAAGTGAGTAGAGATGAGTTTCGTCCATATACCCCTCCCTTTCTGACATCTCAGGTGTAGTGGTCAGACCGCCACAGTCATGCTGGCTGTAAAGCAACTCATAATCTATCCCTTATACCAGTCAGAATCGATTTTGGTGAAGCACAGAGCATGTGCATTGTATTCAGTGCTCCCTGAGCAAAACGGATCGTTTTTTGTGATTTTTAATTAATTTTAAAACTGTGTGATTTTCATGTTGTAAATGCACTCAGCATACCTCTGATACACTTGCACGCATTTTCGCCCATCTATCACGGCGCTAGCTGCCGTTAGAGCTTCAAACCGGGCTCAGGCTTCTCTGCACTCGGCGGCCATCTTGAGTGGGGGCTAGAGTGGTGGGAGCGCTCTAGTGTACCACATATTAGGAAACAGTGTTCTACCGCGCTAGCGGTCGCGTTTGCGGGGGCGCCGTCGCTGCGCCGGAGTCTCGCCTGAGTCAGCCCGTCTGCGCCCGTCAGCGTCCCGGAAGCGCTCGGGAACGTTTTCTGGTGGGTTCCTTTTAGCTCTTGGCTCGATGTACACTAGAGATGATCTTCTGTCTCACAATGTACACACTGCTCCATGTCAGCGAGTTATCCCCTACTCTGCTGGGGATATTACTAAGTGCCCCACGTGTGGGTGGATGCCGGACCCCACAATTCCCTGTCCTGGCAAGCTCCCTCTTTTAGGTACTAACTGCGCCTTGTTAAATACTAGGTCTCTTCCTCAGCACGCTCTCGACATATATAATCTCTTAACACAAGATGACATAGATTGTCTCTTTCTCACAGAAACATGGCTCGGTGAGGGCTCGGAACCTGATCTGGCTACTGCCATCCCTCCCTCATATGCTATTTTCCGTCGAGACAGATGCAAGGGAAGGGGAGGCGGAGTGGCACTTATCATTAAAAGGCACATTCCTTGTACCATCTTGTCGACGGATGATTTACCTGACTGTGAAATCCTTGCCTTCTCCCTGGCCCTATCCCCCCATCAATCCTGCCTGGGGCTTTTGCTTTATAGACCACCTGGCCCTCTTGGCTCCTTTACTGAGGATTTGCTATCGATCATTTCCACACTGAGTCTTAGAACAAAACACTGCCTAATACTTGGGGACTTTAACATCCACATGGATAAGGGCGAGGATCCTGAAGTGCAAAAATTTCTGGATATGACATCGTCGGTGGGACTTCATATGTACCTACAGTCCCCTACACATGAGAAGGGGCATATTTTAGATCAAATTGTTTCGACCGTTCCGGTGGTCCTTTCCTCCCTTGCCCCAGTTCTTTGGTCGGATCATTTCCTAGCGGATTTCACGCTAGTACATCAGCCTGTGGCCGCCCGCATTTCGCAGCGGCTCGCTGCTCGTAGTTCTAGAGCCTTCCACAAAGTCACCCCGGCCATGATCACCCAGGCTTTAGATACCCATCCTTGTGTTCTTACGGGCAGTCTGGAGGATGATGTGGTGTGCTTTCAGAATTGGCTCACTGCACGTTTGGAAGCCTTGGCACCATCTTGCCAGGTTAGATCTGAACTGGCACGAGCATCAGCCCCGTGGTTCTCTGCTGCCTTGGCGGCCAAGAGAAGGCACTGCAAGAGGCTGGAGAGAATTTGGAGGAGGCACTATGATACATCGGCTAAGCAGTCTTACAGAGCAGCAGTGAAAGAATATCACAGGGAGCTCGTTGCAGAGAAAAAATCCTTTTTGGCCAGAAGGATCGAGGAGGCAGATAGCTCCTGCAAAGAGATCTTTAAGATTGTTAAAGAATTCACCTCTCCCTCCTGCTGCACTTCTGCATCTGCTTTCTCGGAACCTTGGATCATGGAGCTTGCAGTATTTTTCACTAATAAAATACGTACTATCCAGTCAGCGTTGCAAGGAACCCAGATCATCTTGAGCACAGGTTCAGAGGTCGATGGCCTTTCCAACCCCTGGTTATGCCCACCAGCTATGCATATGGATTCTGTGGGCCCTACCCTGCATTGTTTTCCCTCTTTAGAGCCTCAGGCCTCGCTTGACCTTTTGTCTAGCCTGAAATCTGGCTCTCCTCTGGACCCTTGTCCTGCCAAGTGTCTTGCGACCCTGGCACCTGCCCTTAATCCGATCATCAACCCTCTCATTAATGCATCTTTGAAGTCGGGCAAAGTCCCCTCCTCCTGGAAACAGGCCTTAGTTCTTCCCCTTATTAAAAAACCAAATGCAGATGCTAAACTGCATTCTAATTATAGGCCAATCTCGCTGCTTCCTGCCCTGTCCAAGATCACTGAAAAGTGTGTTCATACCACCCTTACCAACTTTGTAGAGGGCAACTCCCTTTTACATCAGTCACAGTCTGGATTTAGATCTAACCTGAGCACTGAGACCGCTCTTCTTGAGGTTACTGAGATTGTGAAGGAGACCCTCGATAGGGGTGGAAAGGCCCTGCTTATCATGCTTGATTTGTCGGCGGCCTTCGACACCGTCCCCCACGACCTCCTCCTTATTAGACTCTGGGAGATTGGGCTGCGGGGTACGGTGTTCGCATGGTTTCAGTCTTTTTTGGCCGATCGGACACAAACGATCTGGGCTCCCCCTTTCTCCGCCCGGATGCCGCAGCTTAAGGTAGGGGTCCCGCAGGGCTCCATACTGAGTCCTTCCCTCTTTAATATCTTCCTTACACCTCTTGCGGCACGGGTGGAGGAGCTAGGGGCCCAGATCATATCCTATGCGGATGACACACAGCTCCTGTTCACTTGTGACAGGGGCTGTGACTTCGATGGAGCAGCCATTCGGAAGTGTTTGGAGTTTGTGTTTGACTGGTTTGGGAAAAATGGCCTCAAATGCAACTCCGACAAATCCGAGATATTGTTCTTTGGCTGTCCTGCAGACCCACGTTGGAAGTTATGGTGGCCTTCGGCCATGTCTCCCCCTGCCAGCGATTCGGTCACAGCGAAGAACCTGGGTATGATGGTCGATAACACTCTTTCCTTTAAAACCCAGGTTGCTGGCTTGACTGGGAAGTGCTTTGCCATCTTAAGGATGTTGCGCAAGTTTCTGCCCTATTTATCTTTGGAGCATAAGAAAATTACGGTGCAAGCATTAATTGGCTCGCGCCTAGACTACGCCAACATCCTTTACTTAGGTCTTCCTGAGTATCTGCTGACTCGTCTGCAGATAGTTCAAAATTCTGCAGCCAGGGCAATCTTTGGTTTAACTAGAAGATCTAGGGCCAGCAATCTCCTTGTCTCTCTGCATTGGTTGCCGATTCGTAAGCGTATCTTCTTCAAGACCCTAACTACAGCTTTTAGGGCGCTTCACAATTTCGGCGCTGAATATCTGCAGAGAAGGGTCAATTTCTATCTTCCATCTAGACCTCTGAGATCTGCTGCCCAGGCCAAGGCTATCGTTCCAACAGTGAAGCGTGCTCGCTGTGGAGGTCGCTCCTTTAGTTACCTTGCACCCCACCTCTGGAACACATTGCCCTTGACGTTGCGGTGTGCACCAATCTCTCGGTTTTTAGGAAAGGACTTAAAACCTATCTGTTTGCTTTGTAATGCTGTTATGGTTAATTCTGGTTATGTTTTCTGTTATGGCTGTTTGTTTGCTGCTGGTATTTGGTGTGATGATCTTAAGCGCCGGGACGCTCTTTGGAGCAGCTGAGCGCTCTACAAAACAAACAGTAACATAACATAATTGGGAGAGTGGTTTCACTGGCTGTCTGAACCTCCCACAGCTTCATAGGTCCGCTCCGTTACTGCCGCTCTTGGGGTGGGCTGGCGGTATCAGTGATTCAGCAGTACAACTTGCAATACGGTGGTCGGACAGCCCAGCTCACCGCGCTTGAACCGCCACCGCCGGTATGGCAGTCCACGGGAGCGCCAAACTCATAATAAGGCCCTGAGACTCCTCTCTTGAGATATCCTGACTTTTCTGCAGAGCCTTTTGCTGACTCTTTGCAGATTCAGTCTGAGAGACCCATTTTATTTCCCTGCCTGAATATATTCTGTTCTGAGACCCTACTGAATTCCGTGATCTTCTCTATATGGGAAGTGCTAACTGATTAAGAATTGTTCTTCTCTTTATGGGTTCCATCAGACACTTTTCCCTAACTGCTCAATCTTAGAATAGGGACTTTTCCTTTATGAAACACACTGAATTCAATTTTGCTGAATAGTAATTGTCTGTGATTTCTTAAATGACTCTTATTATTATTAATGAGTTTTATTGAGAATATTAATAAAGAGTGAAAGAATCGAGACTTAAATAAAACTTTGAAAACACACACAAAATCTCAATATTGATTCCCAGAGATTAACATAGAAACTGTGATACTGAATTGATTTGAGTTGCAGCTCCTGATTAATCTCATCTACTACAAAGGTCTGTCGCCCTAGCACAAGTAAGTGGGGACTTCTGTGTTGGTAAGAATTAGCCTGTAAACCAAATATTTATTTAAAGTACCTGCTCCACCACAATTTTTAAAGACGTGGACAAAACGGGGTCCAGAAACACCCATCTCTTTGTTCTTGAAATCAGCATCCAACCTATTTCAGACATCATTGCTTTATGCCCTGTGGTATAGTGCTTATATCAGAACAGAAATCGTTATGGGGAATATTATTTAAGCTCTATAAACCAAAGTACACAAGGATGCTAGGCTCTCTAGTAATCCATGGGCATTCTGTCTTAAAAGGACCGTACCATATTTGAGGTATAAAAATATGTGGACTGATCCTGCAAAAATTAAGCCTGCTGTGGTTATCAAAGACAAGGAAGTGTATTGGTCCCTCACACTCAAGCTATCTATTGCTGTTGTAGGAACCTTATAGTTAACTGTCAGTTCCATGCTTGTAAAGCAAACAATGGGCCAGAGAGCTATAACAACTGCATTTTACCCAAACAATGTCCTACCCAATATTTCAAACTTAGATTGGGTATTTTTCCTACTGGAGTGTATTTCTCAAAGTTTAGCAGCAACAAACCACCAATAGAGTTATGTGATTGTGATTTTGGGGTCTGTGATAAGATATTGCACTTATTGCGATTTTGCACAAAGTCTAAAGCCTCACGTTGTCAGGGGTTAGTGCCTTTTTCAAGCTTTTCTCTGTAACAACTTGTGCCAACACACTTGTACTTTGTAGTAGGACCGATAACCCTTTAATCTATATGACTGTAGCAAATTACATCTGAGCTGCATGGATTACCATGAGAAATCCAAACCCGGACTTTAGCCATGTGATATGAATTTAGGGTGTGTGATATGTATTCCTATCCCAAAGTAATTTTGCACAGTGACAAAAAAAGCAGGACTGTTAGGGATTCACTCCTCATATGCAAGTTTTTCTCAACCTCAATTTGCGCTAAAGAACTTGTTATGAATTGATAATTAGGTAAAACATATCATTGTTTCATACTAGGATGGCATGTGAGTCATACCCTTGAAAGATTATCTTTGTGCACCAGCATATGGCAGCTGGGAGCTAAAAGTATTATGACTGATGTGACTATTGGGTTGTATGGTGGTGACTCATCGAGCATAGTTCTCTAAAGAAAATCTTATTGCGGAATGAACCAGGCCTCTGGGATTTGTTTTCTACTTTCATCTTTCCCCTTTCCTTTTTTCCCCTCCCAAAACTATTTTTAACTTTTTATCTACAATGTTACTGTTGTATGTTCATTTGTTATGGCTTTTTGGTGAAAACAATAAAGAGGTAAAGTTTTATCAAGTGAGCCTGATCTCCACGACCACACTGACAAAGGTAAAGAAAGAGAAAAGAGACAGCCTAGTAATACATAAATACACAAACAACTACATATATAAATACCATGTTTAATTTGTGAGCACTGACCAAATGGAGGCCCCTTCTTGGAGCACAGCAAAACAAACAAGTAAACTTAAGGACGCATCCCTTATGAAAACATTTCCCAAATTCAAACCATAAAAGCAGCAATAATATCTGGAGGCTACCAAACCAGACATTTCATTTAATATCCACTTGTGAATAATTACAAATATGTTTTTCCTAAACCTCTAGTCATTGTTTATCGCAGACCTCCCAATTTACAATCTCTTACTGTGAGAGCTGAATTCAAGCAAGCTGTAACAAATGCAGGGGTTCAAAGTTGTGATTCTAAAAGGTGCATCACATGTGAATACCTTTTTACAAACATCATCAATAACAAGTTCTGTTAAAGAAGAACCTGTGGCATAAAACAGCATCTTGCATGTCGCTCAACATGCATTATTTATGTGATTTAGTGCCAGCCCCAAAGCTGTAAAGAACAATTTGTAGGTCAAACAGTGAATGACCTCCCTATACAATTCATCAATGATTAATAAGAAATGTAATTAGCCTGTAGTCAATCATCTTAACCTTGTAAACCATTTACTATCAGATCTAAAGAGTTTCCCTGTGGATCATGTCTTAAAGGAAGAATTACTAGACTCCAGAGAAAACCACTAGATGTACCATTTAAAATCATTACATCCACATGGACTAAACATCACTAACAATACCACCTGACTACTGCATAACTCAAGAGATCTCAGGACTGCATTGATTTCACATTCCAAATGAAATCTTCACTCATGATGCTTTTTGAAACTGCTGTCACTGAGCAAACAATCCTCACTGACATAGGAATAACAGACAATGCACACTACTAATGCACACAAATTTCAATGGCAAAATTTGTTAATACCACCAACACTTTTCGATCTGACTCTGCCTTGGTCGCAGTAGTTAGAGACTAGCTATACATCAGTCTCAATTTCATGGTTTTCTAAGTGCCAGTCATAAATGATTCACACCCCACTGTGTCTGTGCCTTCCATGTTGGAGTAGTACAATATTTCATATTATTTCAGTTACTCATTCACATTATCGATTATTAATGAACCAGATATCATCAACAATCAGTATTTTTTCTGGAGTCCATATTAATTAATTGTGCTTTGCAAGGTTGAGGAACTAAGTGGTTTCAGTTCATGACCATGGTCGCAGATATCGTTTTGCATTCCTATACAATTAATGGTATTCTTGCCTTAGTGGGCTTGTTGCATCTTTTGGATTTCTCCAATTTAAATTAATATTCACACCAATTAGGCCCAAATAATCATCCCAATTAACAGAAATATATTACAAAGAACTTTCAGTTTACTTTCCGTGTTTAGGCAAGATTACTCTTCTGAAAGAGAATTACAATATGAAGCCTGATTTATGTGTGGTCACTAAACACTGATGGGATAGTGGATTAAGGATTATCTCTACCACAAAAATATAAATGCCATGGCCTACAATATTTTCACTACTGAAGGTACATTTTTAACCATGTATTATTGCTTGCACTTCTGAGGAAGTAGCAATATACATGCCTCACTGCATTTTTACTGCAGTATAGTTTAAGCTGCAATTCCATAATGCCAATGAAAATACACAATTGCAGCACTGCTTAGTTTTACTACCCAGCAGACTAGTCAATTCAGCAGAGTAGAAAGCTAGTGCCAATTGTACATTTGATGTGTTGAGACTGGTGTGGGTCCATCTGCATCAACCAAAATCACTGCACTTTCAAAGTGATCGCAATGCCCTATAGCTCAATGTCTACAAATAAATGTATGTTTTACCCAAAACCCAAACATCTGCTTTATAGAGAATGCAGAATCTTCTCTATAACACCACAAAAATCCTAGTAAATTGTAACCTTGGGGCCTAATTTACTAAGGTATTCCCTGGTTTAAGACTTTCTTGATTATATCTGAAGTCAATACATGTTCACCTAAATTATCGACAGTTTTTCCAGGTATCATACTGTCTTAAGACTGACCTTCCATCTTAAGGTAGCCTTTGGACAATACCTTCTAGCTATGATAACCTTACATCTATCTAAAGCCAGGTAAGCACCTTTGTTAAACAGACTTGTATTTCCTGGTTAAAAGGGGTTGTAACCAGAAAAGGGTGTTTTACAGCTATATGGAACATCCCTTCTGATCTCCTGATTCTGTCTCCAGCCACAATATAAAATCAGGTGCTACAATACTAAGAAACATTGGGCATCTGTGCACTTTCCAGTTATACTGGTACCCTGAAGTAAGAGGTGCAGAAGTCTGCCACCACACTTACTGTGAGTTTCAGTAGCCTCCAACAGTGCCACAAAGTTATGCTCCTTATATGTAGCCACCTTCAGAGAAGCATGTCTACGGCTTAGGCTTTATGGCTATAACACGCATGTCCACTGCCCAGAAGGGCGCTTGAATGCGTCATTCCAAGACTGTTTCTATATCGCTTCTCTCTTCTTTTTACACATCTACTGCACCTTTTTCCCTGGAGGGGCAAAGTTTCTCAAGCTGACTCATGTTTATGGGTCCAGCCTTACTCTGTCAGTCCTGGCTCTTGTCTTGCATTGCTGTGCCATTTGAAGTTATTGATTGGTGGTAACTGTATTGTTGTAACAGAACATGGATCTGGCATTGCATGATATAGTGGCTGTTAGACCTGACAGCCTTAGGTTGGTATCCCCCCAACATTTTGCCTTCCTCCTCCACTTTTTCTGACCTCATTTCTGCTGGCTTTAGGACACTGAGCACTTTACCACTTCTAACCAGTGCTAAAGTACATGTACTCTCTCACTAAAACATGGTAATATTGGCTTATCCCCTATTGGCATATTTAATTTACATATAAGTCCCTAGTAAAGTGCACTACTTCTGCATAGGGCCTGTAAATTTAATGCTACTAGTGGGACTGCAGCAAGTATTGTGCCACCCACTTAAGCAGCCCTCTAACCATGGTTCAAGCTTGCTATTGCAGAGACTTTAGTTTACACTGCCATTTCGACCTGACAGGCCCAAAACATCCTTTTTTATACACGTAAGTCACCCCTAAGAGTAGGTCCTGGACAACGCAGAGGTCAGGGTGCAATGTATTTAAAAGACAGGACACGTACGTTTAAGTTTCACAAGTCCTAGTAGTGAAAAATTCTCAAATTCATTTTTCACTATTGCAGGCCTATCTCTCTCATAGGATTACATTGGGATTACCTTATTCCATTTTATAAGTGTAATTCCCAATTGGGAAGTGATAGACGTTTCAAATTTGGAGTCTTTGGAAACAAAATTTAAAATCACAACGTATGGTGAAGTCACATTTTAAACTGCAGTTCCGAAAATGCCACTTTTCGAAAGTCGGCATTTTCTTGCTATAGCCATCTGGGGCCATATGTAAGAAAAACGGAGTCTGCGATTCTCAAATAGCGATTTATAATGAATCGCATTTTGAGAATCGCAAAACCCAATGTAGATAAAAGAGCGCAAAAAAATAGCGATTCTCAAAAATTCACAGAATATCAATGCAAATACCTAAATAGCGTTTCCTTAATAGCGAAATCGCAATTAAGTAATCGCAAATTAGAGAATCGTCAATTCAGGTGCAGCATGATGACATCACAACCAGGAAGTGTGACTGCCTATGCTACACCTGATTGCCAGAAGCTGAGTGAGAGGCTGTGAGGAGAGGTGGAGAATTGTGCTCTGCAACTGAGAGAAGGTGAAATGGAGTCCCAGAGGGCAGAGAAGCAGCAGGAGGAAAATGTCAGAAAGAGGAAACTGTGAGAGGGAGCTGGAGGTCCTCATCCAGGAAATGGCCATCAGTCATGAGCTCCTGTTTGGGAAACAATCCCTACGTGTGCCAGAGGCACGCAAAAGGAAGATATGGAATGACATACAGGAGAAAGTTAATGCCATAGGCGTGACCCACCGCACTGTTGAAGACCTCAGAAAAAGGTGGTACGACATGCGCCACAGATCCAAGGAGAATGTGGCAACAAGATTGGCCGAGGCAAAAACTACTGGTGGTGGGACGTCCACTGCAAGTGATTCTACACCCCTGGAGGAGTTGGTGGAGGGCACCCTTCAGCCCGAGATTGTGAGTGGCATGGCTGACCTGGACAGCTCCGAACACCCAGACACCAGACAAGGTAAGATGCATGCCATAACCCCACTGATACATCCCCAACCCACTCACACACTCAGGAAACACCCAGAAACCAAACATGATTGCAACTCCAGTACATGTTAACAAGCATACCCAGCAATGCATTATGGGAGATGGATGTAGTCACATGCACCAAAACCTGGAGCAGTGAGTCACAGCAAGGTGGAATAGGGATGAGTCATCCAGGAAAGGCAAAAAACAGACAGCTAGTACCAATGTAACTCAAAATTTGTTAACTGTATTGCATTACCAATGCGAGGCAGGACACAAAATTAATGTGTGCATTTACATTCACCGCACCACCTGAAACACGGGAATCCACTGCAGGAGGGGAGGACACATCTGAAAATGAGGACGAGGCAGGGCAGGAGGAGCAGGGTGAAGTCAGACCAGCAATCCCTGTTCCAGGCAGACGGCGCCTCATAGTGCCACCACTACCACTGCTGGAGGCAGGGCCAACAGACACAGTAGGAGAGGCACATCCAGTCCAGAGCCAGCATGCAGGTCAGCACACATCACTGTCCCCTGTCCATCCCAGTGAAGGGAGTGGGTCAAGATGCAGGGGACGGCCATCCACCAGCACTGCTTCTGTCAGCGAAGACACAGTGTTCTCCAGGCTTGAAGGCAGCATGCTCAAAGTTCAGCGCCTGCAAGCGAAGGCATTGAAGTCAATCCAGCGTCAGTTCTCAGCACACAATCACAACATGACTGAGATGAGGGATGGTGTAATGGGCATGACAGGTGCACTGGAAGGACTGTGCAGAGAGATAAGGAGAGACCGGGCAGCCAGGCACAGGGAGAGACAGCGTCTCCACAGCCGGCTGAACTTGTACACCAGAGCTGTGAACCGCCTGTCGACTGTTACGACCCCTGCTGGCATGTCGGTGTGTGAGTATGCAGCATGAGATGGCCCACTGCTGCCAGGACCTGGCCAGGGGCCTGGTGCAGGTCACACATTCTGTGGACCAGATGCGGGCATCTGCCACAGGTGGCACAGGGCCTCTGAGCACTTTGGATCCTGATGACCAGTCCAGCAGGAGCAGCAGCACTCCACCAATTCCACCGGACAGACGCCAGAGTGTGCAGCAGGGGAGACAAGCTGATGACTCCATGGAGGGCAGTGGGCAGCCTGAGCGAGGGGCAACAGGCCATGCCCGCAGGAGGTGAAGAGACTTCAGGGGCATATGGCAATGTGTGAAGCAACACATTGCACCTTGACTGATTGGATGACGGACATCCTTGCACTGTGGCATGAACATGTGCGAGCAATTGTAATAAAGTCATGCTGTGTGACAGATATATTCCTGCACCCAAGGAAATAAATAACACAGTTTAGCACCAATCTGTAGCATTGTGTCCTCATTACTCACCTAGAAATAGTTCTGTGTGATCTCATCTCATCTCTGGCGCCCGGCAGCCGCACCGGCACCATCTGCTGTTCTGTGACGTGGAGCTGGTCCCTCCTCATCTGATGGCCCTGAATCTGTGAGCTCCACTGGGGTGCTTTCTTGGTAGCGATGTTGTGTAGCATGGCACAGGCAAAAACGATTTTGCAGCATGTCTCGGGTCCGTACTGAAGCACTCCTCCACTCTTATGGAAGCAGCGGAAATGGCTCTTAAGGATTCCGAATGTTCTCTCAATGGTACAGCGTGTGGCTCTGTGGGTGCTGTTATACCTCCGCTACCCTGCAGTGGCTGGATTCAGGTACGGAGTCAGAATGCAGTCACGTACAGCATACGCACTATCACCTGCAGGGTGACAAGAATTATGTTACACACTGTCCAGAGACTCCTGGCCTTTACTGATTGTGTGTTTGGATGCCATGCATTTACCTAGCAGGTAGCCCTCACCAAACTCACCAGCTGTGAGTCGGCGGTTTATTCCACGGTGGCAAAACATGAATGAGTCGTGTGTGCTGCCTGGGTATTTCGCAACTATGTCAGTGATGATATGTTTGGCATTGCACACTACCTGAATGTTCAGGAAATGATAGGGCTTGCGGTTCCTGAACACATACTCATTCTGTGAGGGTAGGGATAGTGCGACATGGGTCCCATCTATACAGCCGATTACGTGGGGGAATTTGGCTATCTGGTAGAATTCCTGTTTGGTCGGATCTAGTGCCTGTTGTGTGCTGGGGAATTGGATGTGGTGGTGAAGCCTCTGTACCATTGCATCAAGGAAAGCGTGGAAGAAGCACGACAGTGCACTCTGTGAGACCCTCCTGCTGTGGCTATCACCCCCTGAAAACTCACTGATGCCAGTAAGTGCAGTGAGCACAGGACTTGTATATGGGTAGGAATGGAGTGGGCCCTGCGTGTGGGGTGTTCTAGTATGGGTTTGAGCTCCTCTATTAAGTCCAAGATGCTGTCTGCATCCAGCCTGTAGTTCACATGGATCAGGGTGATGCGCGCTCTGAAGATCCTTTCCTGGCGTCTCTGTGCAGCAGCTCTGATTCGTAGCCTCCTGGCTATCACATACAGCCCGGCTATTGTGGAACCCCCTGTAGCATTGTGGGCCTGTTTTTATGTGTTGCACCTGGTTACCACCTGCTCTGAGTTGGTGGTAATTGCGATGAGCAAAATTGCGAATTTCGCTAAATCACAATTTGTGATTTTTTCATGCATTTCGTTTTGCGAATTCGCTATTTGCGAGCAGGTTATTAGCGAATATCGCAAATGACGTGCCGCATATTGCGAGTTCGCATATTTATTCACAGATTCCTTGACTCGCAAAATTGGTGATTGCCAAATTTGCGATTCCCATATTTGCACAACGGATCCGCTTCTTACATGGGGACACTCTGTTTTGCGATCGCAAAGACTGTTTTTTTGTGATACACAGTGTTTGCGATCGCAAAACAGCTTCATACATATGGCCCCTGGTGCCTGCTGCCTATCTCTGATCACGTCTGGGGTGGGTGACAGTTGGGCTTTGTGTATTGCTCCCCTAGACAGCCACCCACAATGGGAGCTTAAGTGTGATTTGATAGGCCATCCTGGAAGGATGGAATGGATGAGCTGGACCCAGCCTCACTTATACATGAATAGGTTGTGTCTTCTCCCCACAAAGGGCTGCATACCCCACTGTAGTGAGTCTGTAGCCAAGGCAGGAAGGGGGTGCTATGTGCACTTCAAAGGCCTGTCTTTGAAGTCCCCCACCACATCAAAGGCACAACTGGCTATCAGCACTGGATCTCAGACGCCAGCCCTTCAGTACGCTTCTGGACCTGTGAAGCCTCTGCCAGGAAGAAGGATTGCTGTGCTGCTGATGAAATGCCACTCTGCTGGATTGCTGCTTTGCTGGACTCCTGCCTTGCTGTGCTGCCCTGCTGTTCCCCTGCCTGGGTGAAAAGGACTGGACCTGCATCACTTGAATCCAGAGTGACTCCAAGGACTAACTAGCTGGCCTCCTGATCTGAAGTCTCAGGGGAATAAAAGACTTCCAACCACCCTGTTTCTGCACTTGGACACTGCCATATGTGAGTCTGCCGTGCCAAGTCATGCCACCCCAGACCTGGACCCTTGGAAGTGGGCCTAAGGTCGGTTGAAGCGATGCATCATTGCTGCTGCACTGTCAAGGTGCTTAACTTAATGCACAGGAGCAGAACAATGCTTTTTCCCAATGCACCTCATCAACTCCTCCAGCCAATCAATTATGTATCGCATGGCTGAAGAACCCAAAGGCGGGGAAGGGGAATGGGACAGAGAAGAGACAGCCACACCTTTCTTCTGATTCTTCTTTTCTTATGTATTTTTATCTTCTGATTTTTCTTTTCTTTCAGTGGGTAATGCACGATGTACTGCAATGTACAATTTCTTATTTTTAACCAAAAACGTTTATGAGGAATTATGCAAGACAATTATCTAAAAAACACTGTTGTACCTACCCGACCTTGGTGTGACCAATGCCTTTCTTCTTAGTTATTCTTCTTCATAGTATATTAAGTTTAAGACTCAATACTTCCTCGAAGAACCAAATTCTTCTTTAAGTAAATTGCTCTTGTGCAGGATCTTTTTTACTTAATTGAAGATTACGATTATTCTTAAGCTTTTATTTCTATTTTTTAAGTTAACTTTTAACCTTCAGATGTAGAGTGAGGAAAGACTCTAACTGGAATCGAAAATAGTGGTAAGCATTCTAAAAGAGTAAGAAATATATACATATATTTTTGCTTGACATGAATTAGCTAAATATTCTTAGCTTTACTAAACTGAGCATCTTTTCTGGTCAGCGTCCTCTAAACCCTTTATCTCGATTCCAGAATTAAACTGCCAAAATCTGTGGTAACCCAAAACAGTGAATAAACCTCGGAACCTGTGCCGACTCAACTTTCTCTTCAATAAGCATGCGCAAGTTCAAGACACTGGTTTCACTAATTATCAAGTGCCCCCCCTCAAGTCGACAACAATCGCCACAATAATTTTTTGGTCTTACTGTGCTTGTTCTAAAAGGAGATTGGATCCTGGATTCCGGTGATGCGCGACGAAACTCTAAACACGTCAAAAAACAACAACGACAAAAACTATGTAATTTCAACTTGTAGGTTAATGAACTCAACCTCTTCTCAATTTCAAAGGGACCTATAAATCTTGGTTGCAACTTCTTGTTGCCCTTGAGCCACAGGGTTTTAGAATTTAACCAAACCTTGTCCCCAGCCTCTAAGTCTGGTTCCTTCCTTCTTTTCTTATCAGCATAGAACTTATAACTTTCTTTAGCCTTCACCAGATTCTCAGTTGCTGATTTATGTATGCAAGTGATATGTTGTACTAAATCTTTTACAGCCGGAACTTCTATCTCTTGAAAATTTACCGAAAGGTTAGGATGCCTGCCTGTATTCAAGTAGAAGGGTGAATAACCTGTAGAAGTGTTTTTTGCATTGTTATGTGCAAACTCAGCTTCCCAAAGGCATTCAGGCTAATCTCCCTCTTGATCTAGTAGATACAATATAAGATACTGCTCAGGTTCTTGATTTGTTCTCTCAGTCTGCCCATCTGATTCTGGATGGTAACGAATGGTGTATCTAGTCTCGATATTCAATTTACCAGTGAAAGCTCTCCAAAAATGTGACAAAAATTGAGAGCCTCGGTCTGAAACTAAGGTTTTGGGAATTCCATGTGCTCTTACAATATTCTGACTAAAGATGAGTGCTAATCTCTTGGCACTCCCTTTAAAGGAACAAAAGGGGCCATCTTCGTGAAAGCGTTGAAACAAACTTAGATTGTATCAAAACCCAGACTAGAGGGTAGATCTACAATTAAATCTAAAGTCACTGTATGCCATGGATGAGGTGGATTGGATAATGGTTGCAACAACCCTTTTGGAGATTGCCTCTCTGGTTTTTCTTGAGCGCAGGTTTCACAAGTTGCCACGTACTGACGAATATCCTTTGTCATATTAGGCCACCAGAATCGTGTTTTCACCAAATCTTCGGTTTCCTACATTCCTTTATGGCCTGCTAAAACATGATCATGACACTCTTGCAAAGCCTTCTCTTGTAACATCAATGTGGGCAGATATAAGGCACCATTATGATATGGCAATCCCTCTCGGATCTCCCTAGTGGTCTCTTGGTCTGCCCACTCTTCCATTTTATTCCTGCTCATCGATTCCTGCACTGAATCTCCCATAGTACCTCTTTGACGGTTTGCGGGGACTTCCAATCTGTACCAGCTTTTATTTTGTTTTCATCCATAGTTATTCCAACAGGTGACAGGACAAATCCAAGGGATTCCACTGATGTTACACTGAATGCACATTTCTCCAGTTTTACAAATAAACTGCTCTCCCTTAACTTCTGCAAAACACCTCTCACATGACTTTTGTGCTCTTCCTCTAATTCTGAATATATCAAGATGTCGTCAATATATACTATGGCACATTGATCAATGTATTCCTTTAAGACATCATTGATGAAATGTTGAGATGCTGCTGGCGCATTACATAGACCATAGGGCCTCACCTGGTATTCAAATAGTCCATACTTAGCTCTGAAAGTCGTTTTCCATTTTGTCACCTTCTTCGATGCAAACAAGATGATATGCCCCTCTCAAATCTAATTTTGTATATATCCGTGCTCCTCTTACTTGATCTAAGAAAACGGATATTAGAGGCAAAGGATATCAGTTTTTGACTGTTATTCGATTGATTGCCCTATAATCAATGCAAGTCCTCAATTCACCTTCTTTCCTCGGGATGAAGAAAAGTGGCAAAGATACTGGGGATTGAGAGGGTCGGATAAACCCATTATCAAGATATTTGTGGATGTAATCTTTCAAATACTGATTCTCCTTTTCTGTTAGGGCGTAAATTCGACTGCAGGGTAAATTGAAGTCGGTTTTAGTTCTATTTTATAATCATAAGCCCTGTGTGGGGGAAGCTTCTCAGGTTCTATTTCACTAAAGACATCCTGATAATCCGTATACTCCTTGGGTATTGCTGTAGTGTGTATAACACAAACTGTAGCTCCTCCTTGACATAGATGTGTCGCAGGTGTTGTCCGCTGAGTAATATTTGTGTTCTTGTAGCAGTTCTCCTTACAAAATTCAGAATTCAAAACTATTGTTCGAGCACATCAATCTATTGTGGGGTTGTGTTTGGTAAGCCATGGGAAACCAAAATTAGTTGGAACTGTGGGGCATCTATTAGATTGAATTGCAGAGTTTCACAATGTCCTTCAATAGATTCTAACTCCACTGGCTCCGTGTGGCTCACAATGGGCCCAGATGAAAGATTTGTTCCATCCACGGCTCGGACCGCCTCACTCTTCTCTTTCCGTATGGCTTTCAATCCTATCTTTTCTGCAAACTTCAAATCACAGAAATAGCCAGTAGCCCCAGAGTCCACCATCACCGTGATTCCCTTCAAATGATTTTCCCGAAACGTAAGTGACATGAGCATCACCAGATGAGGAGAGGCTGATTGCAGTGTGTTAGCCAGTAAATGATTCTGAGGAGTTGTATCCAAATTTGCATCCACCAGTCCAACTCCTCCTACTGATGGTGCTGCGAGTTTTCCTTCAGCGACTGTTTGGTTTCTTTGGACAGTTACAAAAACAAAATGGCCACAGGCTCCACAATAAAGACATTGTTTATTTAATGCAAAACCAAAGGGGATGATGGACGGAGTGTTGAACATTGCAAGCACTTACCCCCAGTCAACTGATCTGGGTTTAATCCATCATCATTCTTTATCTCACTCCGCCACCCCAGTTCAGACATGGCCATATGCAAATCAGTCTGACGCTGTGCCTCATGGGAACAGTCCAGCCCGAACTGCCAAGCCATGTCTTTCCTGGACCGGAAACAAGCATCCTGGGACCAGTTTCTGGCTAATCAGCCATCATCAGCCAGGCTAGCTTGAATCCAGTGGCAAAGTGAGCAAGGGACCCACGTCTGGGCATACCCTGCCAACTTAGGCCGAACAAAGCAAAACCAAAGAGGATGATGGACGGAGTGTTGAACATTGCAAGCACTCACCCCCAGTCAACTGATCTGGGCTTAATCCATCATCATTCTTTAGCTTACTCCGCCACCCCAGTTCAGACATGGCCATGTGCAAATCAGTCTGAACCTGTGCCTCATGGGAACAGTCCAACCCAAACTGCCAAGCCATGTCTTCCCTGGTCCGGAAACAAGCATCCTGGGACTGGTTTCTGGCTAGTCAGCCGTCATCAGCCAGGCTAGCTTGAATCCAGTGGCAAAGTGAGCAAGGGACCCACGTCTGGGCATACCCTGCCAACTTAGGGCGAACAAAGCAAAACCAAAGGGGATGATGGACGGAGTGTTGAACATTGCAAGCACTCACCCCAGTCAACTGATCTGGGTTTAATCCATCATCATTCTTTAGCTCACTCCGCCACCCCAGTTCAGACATGGCCATATGCAAATCAGTCTGACCCTGTGCCTCATGGGAACAGTCCAGCCCGAACTGCCAAGCCATGCCTTCCCTGGACTGGAAACAAGCATCCTGGCACCGGTTTCTGGCTAATCAGCCGTCATCAGCCAGGCTAGCTTGAATCCAGTGACAAAGTGAGCAAGGGACCTACGTCTGGGCATACCCTGCCAACTTAGGGTGAACAAAGCAAAACCAAAGGGGATGATGGATGGATTGTTGAACATTGCAAGCACTCACCCCCAGTCAACTGATCTGGGTTTAATCCATTATCATTCTTTAGCTCAGTCCGCCCCCCAGTGAGTGCTTGCAATGTTCAACACTCCGTCCATCATCCCCTTTGGTTTTGCATTGTTTATTTAATCCCTGTTTCTCCCTTAGACAGTGGTCCTCGTATAGTTCCAATTTGCATGGGCTCGGTACTATGCTGAGCATACTTGAACGAAAATCTCGTCTTTTCTTCCTTTTCTTTCACTCTGTTGAAAATCTATTTCTAACACCAGATCTATGAGAGCCGAAATCTCTGTGGATCTATTGGTCACTTGAGCCAGAGCATCTTTAAGTTCATCCTTCAAACCTCGATAAAATTCTGCAGCTCTCTTATTCTTGGGCCATTCCTTTTCTGCAATCAGTTTGTTGAGCTGGGCCAAGTAAGCAATTAAATCTCGATTACCTTGTCTCATTTCCAATAACTCGTTATCTGTGGCTTGTGAAACCTTCCGCTGATCAAATATTCTGAGGAATTCCTTCTTGAATTCATCTAAATCGTATAGAATCGGATCATTTATGAAAACTAACAGCATCAACCATGAGGTGGCACCTCCACTGAGATAGGATAGTATAACGGCTACTCGTGATTGCACATCAGGGAAAACGGCTGAACGGCACATAAAATGGAAGGAACATTGGGTTCAAAATATCTGTGCACCTCCATTAAATCGTTCTGGAGGTGCCAATGGAATTACGGGGGACAAAGAGTGAATAACCTGAGTAGTGACCTTAGGCTGTGGATTACCTGTCTCACCAGTAACCTCTACTGGGGATGAGGGAATTTTAAAACCAGTTCCTGTCACTAAACTATTCATTTTAAAAGCTAATTCTGATGTTTCTCTTCTGGAAATCATTTACTCTTTTTTCAGGTCTCTATTCTCTTCCCTGACTGCAATGAATTCCTTTTGAATACCTTCTAATACTTCACCTGACTGCTTAAGATCTAAACCTTCCGCCATTCTGCTCAGGTGCAAAATCAACGTGGGCATTTCACTCTGTCAATGTGCTTCACTTAATGCACGGGAGCAGAACAAGGCTTTTTCGCAATGCCCCTCATCAACTCCTCCAGCCAATCAATTATCTATCGCATGGTTGAAGAACCCAAAGGAGGGGAAGGGGAATGGGTCAGAGGAGAACCAGCCACACCTTTCTTCTGATTCTTCTTTTCTTATGTATTTTTATCTTCTGCTTTTTCTTTTCTTTCAGTGGGTAATGCACGATGTACTGCAATGTAAGAACATTCAATTCCTTATTTTTAACCAAAACATTTTATGAGGAATTATGCAAGACAATTATCTAAAAAAACACTATTGTACCTACCCCACCTTGGTGTGACCAATGCCTCTCTTCTTAGTTATTCTTCTTCATAGTATATTAAGTTTAAGACTCAATACTGCCTCAAAGAATCTAATTCTTCTTCAAGTAAATTGCTCTTCGGCAGGAACTTTTTAACTTAATTAAAGATTACAATTATTCTTAAGCTCTTATTTCTATTTTTTAGGTTAACTTTCACCTTCAGATGTCGAGCGAGGAAAGACTCTAACTGGAATACAAAAAAGTGGTAAGTATTCTCAAAGAGTAAGACATATATACATATATTTTTGCTTGACAAGAATTAACTAAATATTCTTAGATTAACTAAACTGAACATCTATTCTGGTCAGTGTCCTCTAAACCCTTTATCTCAATTCCAGAATTAAACTGCCGAAAATTGTGGTAATCCAAAACAATGAATAAACCTCGGGACCTATGCTCACTCTACTTTCTCTTCAATAAGCATGCGCACGCTCCGGACACTGGTTTCACTAATTATCAAGTGCGCCCCCTCAAAAACTATCAACACAATAATTTTTTAGTCTTACTGTGCTTGTTCTAAAAGGAGACAGTACTCCCTTGGATCCTGGAATTCGGTAATGTGCGTCAAAACTCTAAACTTGTCGAAAAACAACAACCCTGACTGACTTTTCCTTCACGCTGGAATTCTAACAAGTCCTACCCCTCATATATCTTCAGGTGAAGTGCGTGGATTTGTGTGTGAGCTCTCCCTACATTCTAAACTTCCTTCATATTTTGTAACACTAGAACGCAACACTAGGGTGGCTCCCTTGGTGGCCATCTTGGAATTTCTCTTGTGTCTATAACAACCCCTTGAAACACATTTTCTCACTTTCATAAAGGGCTTCATGGAAATCACACTCACAGATCTTCTCTTTTTTGCAGTGGGCGGCAAGGTTCTGACAGTACCCCACCACAAGGGAGGTTCTGCCGGTTCGGGTTTGCAAGGACATTTTTTATGAAAGGCTCAATTGAGGAGCATGCACATCAGAAATTTACTCCCAGGATCTCTCCTCAGGGCCATGACCTTTCCAATCTATCAAATAGTAAATTTGACCCTTGGTTTCTTTTTAATCTAAAATTTGCTTAACCTCAAACTCAGTTCCTTTTTTGTATTGGTTTTGGAGGCAAGGTCGCCCTCAATCCCTCTGACACCTTTTTAAGCAGCGAAGCATGAAAAACGGGGTGTATTCTTAGATTTTCAGGCACTATTTTACAGTTTATTCTTTAAAAATTCATATCTCAAGTTCTACTTATTGGATATTTGTCGTTGTGGTTTTGTTTTATTTATTAAATTAAGTTCTATTTTTCTAAAATGGTGTGGAATCCTTTTGTGTGGTGTTTTCACTGGTTTACTGTTTGATGTGTTGCACAAATACTTTACACATTGCCTGTAAGTGAAGCCTGACTGGTCTGTGAAAGCTTCCAGAGGGTGAGTACAGGTTGATTTAGGGTTCACCTGCTTCTTACCCTGACTAGAAATGTGGTTGCTGCCTAACTCGGGCTCATACCCAAGTCAACCAACAGCCAGTTTTAACAGTAGCATGCAGTGCTGCTTCCGTGGTGGAGTGCAGCACAATGGAAATGTGATCTGCTGAAATCAACCTTCAAACACCCTGAGAGAGCTTCAATTGTCCATGAATATTTATGTAAGTCTGGCCCTGTGTGGAGGTGTGTGTGATATTTTATTTTTCAAGCTCAAAACGTGCATATTCTGTGTGTTTTTGCATTATTGTTTTGGTGTTGGCTTTTTCTGTATTGTTTTGTGGATTTTCTTTCATTCCCCACTGTTTTAGGTGCTTTTGACTGGAGGTGTTTTATGTGACATTTTCCACTAGTATTTAATATCTTCACATAGGCCCTGATTATGAGTGGGTCCAGTTTTCTGACCTCTGTGCAAACTCCTGTTCCGGGATTGGAATTACAAGTTAGGTGATAATTATCACACCCTCTCAGTATTGACTTGATAAATTTCGGCAGGTCACGGTGGGGGCACAACATGTGGAATTCCTTTTGTTAAAAAATGATTCCACGTGTTAGGGCTTCATATCCTGTTTAAAACTTTGAATAGGAGATAATTACCACACGTGGTATATACCTCATCCTGGGGTAATGATATTTACCATGTGCAGTAAATGCCACACCCTATTTTGACAAACATGTAAAGGTAATGTCTGGAGTAATGGCGTTTACATCATGTGCTAAATGCCTCACCTTATTCTACCTAACTTGAAATGAGAGTCCTAGATGTCCAATTCCATTCAGAATGTTACACCCCTCTATATTTACAAAGAACTGGTGTGGCATAATGAGGGCTGGTGGTGGTGCCTATGCCACTTTCTACAGGTCCCACAGATATTTACTGGAGGCATGAGAGAGGTGAGTTGGGAGAATGAGAGAGAAACGGAGAGAGAAGGAAGAGAGTGGGCAGGTTTGAAAATCATAGCCAGGGCTGCCTTTGGTTCCCAGTCTGGCCCTGAGCATGACGCTGAGGCATGAGAAGGGACAGGAAGTAGGAGCAGAGACTGTGCACTGTAGCACAATCAGTTATTTAGTGCTGTCACCAATTCCCCACAGCACGTCATTCAACCCTTCACAGTTAATAGAGTGTTTGAGGTTGGGCAACATGGTCTTCTGGGTTATATCTCTGTATGTACATAGTCATTTTTTACAGTTATGTGGTGTCTTTGCCATCTGCCGGTCATCCTTCTCTGGATTTTATTCTGATGATGGTATCAAATAGTCATCATCATCTTTATTCGTCTTGAAAAAGTCATAACATTACAGATTCAAAATAAAGCACTACCTTCATTATTTAATGTATCATTTGACAGATTTATGCACAAAAAGTATAACATGCATCAAATAGTCAATTTCATCACTCTGCACTTGATAGATTTTGGTGATGAGCACATCTGCTTCCAAAGGACAGCATTTTTAAGGGTTTGTACAGGTTTTATGTCTCTTCTGGACTGGCTTAAGTAAGAAAGGCACCTCCTTGTTCAGCAACTTTAACCTCACGTGAATGGAAGACCAAGGCATAGGTATGTAAGAAGGTTGTGCTTTTGACAGCTTTTAAAGAAGTCAAGGATCAAGTATGGGGCAACCCTGTATTCCTAGGAACATGGGCAGTAAATTCACTTCATAAAACAATGGCTCCCTCTGTGAGAGCTCAAGACTAAGCTCTCTAGCTGAAACAAAGCAAATCCCGAAGGACCAAATATACATACAGTTCTATTTGTTTCAATGTATTTCTGTTCAAAGAGAGATGACAAAAGGTGCTCCAAAATAATGGTGCAGTGCAAATGTGGCAAAGATTATTAAATGTGCTCATGTAATATTTACAGAGAATTAAAAACTGTCAAGTGCTAGGTAGCACAACTGTAACTGTACAGAGTTCCCATATTGAGCGTGCTGTACATAAATCCACAATAAATGACTTAGAATTAAAAACTGTCAACTGCTTGGTAGTACAGCTGTAACCGTACAGAGTTCCCATATTGAGCGTGCTGTACATAAATCCACAATAAATGACTTAGAATTAAAAACTGTCAACTGCTTGGTAGTACAGCTGTAACCGTACAGAGTTCCCATATTGTGTGTGCTGTACATAAATCCACAATAAATAACAGTTAACAGTTCAAGACATTGATGTTTCTATCCCCTATAGCCACTTCAATGGGGTCTTCATCAGGGCAAATGAATGGTAACAACCCTGCTAATAAGTAAGCCCGGGCAGGTAACCCCGCTTCGTTAGCAGAGTTTATGGAGTTTTACCTACTCCACGTTCCATTGCGAACGCGGAGTTCATCAAAACTCCGACTCCCTGGCGAAGCGGAGTTAGCCGGCCCCTCCACCCTCCTAAAGTAATTATAATGTAAAAAAAAGGCACTTACCTGCCGTGGCTGCCTCTTCCTTACCCAGGCCGCTCTCCTTCCTTGTCCTCGCCGTCCTTCTTCTTTGATAACCCCTACGTTGAACATCTTGATTTACGTACAGCACACTCAATATGGGAACTCTGTACGGTTACAGTTGTGCTATCAAGCAGTTGACAGTTTTTAAATCTCTGTAAAGATTGCATGAGCACATTTAATCATCTCTGTCACATTTGCACATGCAAGACGTACAACCTAAGTAGCGGAGTTTTTATCCAACTCCGTGGAACTCCGCGTAGTGGCACTCCGCCTGCTCTGCCTGGGGTTAGTAATAAGTACACTACTCCTGCATAAAGTCCTACACTGTCAGGACTCCAAGAACATTTCAAAATAGAGAACACCTACTCTCCAAAACAACGCACCCCCTCATATACTCTGTGTGTAGACCGCTCTTCAGGCAGCAGTCCGTACTTTGTTCTGTGTGCTGATAAAATGTATTGCAGTGTTTCAACTGGAGAGCTGAGGCTATCTCAGAGGGAATCATCATTCATGTAAGAGTTTAAAGGACAGCAGCCTCTTGGTTGGAAGGGAGTGGGCTCATTATCAGATGTATTTTGGCAGCAGCATGCTAAATCAAGGTAAACCCTTCGCCCCGCATTCACCTGCTGGAATAGTGCTTTTAGGCTCTGCAATCCTATGATTTTTTTTCGTTTCAATTTACACCGTGGTGATGCAACAATGAAGCTTTTAGTATAAAGTGTGGGATTTACTCCCTAGTGAATATTGGCGGGGCTCTTATGAACAATTACTTCGCCTGATGCACATTGCTTGTTAATGCCATTGCTGAATGGTTTAAGAGGGCCCACGCAAAGTCTCCATTTTAACTACATGTTTTAAATTGACATCTTTTTCTAATAGTGACTTTTTACATGCTTTGTACTTACACGATAATGCGCTTAGAAATTAATCTGCATACAGTTGGTTCCTCAGTAAGCTTATTATCATGTTGCCTGTACACTCTGTTCAAAGCTAGGAAAACTGAGTTTGATGCTCCTGCTTTTGATTGTCCGGTTAAAGACAAGCTAAGGCTCCAGACAATCACATCAGCGCTGCACCTTTGACACTGTGCAATTGCAACACTGGTTTAATTATATAAACTGCCTCTGTGCTACATTTTGTCAGAGGAGTACTTCTGTTGGTATTATCCGAGAACGCTGTGCACTGATACTGAGATGCAGCCCTGCTGACTTTAACCTTCATCCTGCAAAGGACAATATCCTTCTCTATACCTGATCAGCTTCCTGACACGTCATACACAGGTAGGAGGGGGCTCAGCTGTCCCAATGGATCTGGCAGAGGGTACTTCCACTATGCTGTTGATAGGTTAGGTAGTATTAGATAGGAGTGTATGTATAATTATCATTACACAGAAATGTTATAATGGGATTGAACTGTTTATCTTCCTCACCATTCTTGTAATGCTGGTTACAATGCTTTGTTTCCTCCTTCTAATAATTGCAGCTTACTTTTTCTATACCAGAACACAATTGTTTCAATAAATGTTTGCAAAGCCAATTTGTAACTTCCTTGTGTTCACCTTGAGCATGCAAAAGTAAACAACAAAAGGGTAGATCTGTTTCCACAATTTAGATTGGTCATGTTAAAGGTTGCAGAAATCATCTGGTACCCTGGTAAGGTTAGGGGTTCATATGGGGTACTGTGAGCTAGCTTGGAATTGGGCCAACATATTCTGATGATATGTGCGAACTATGTCCCCATATTTTGACGTTTATGTTGGCCAGCTACACAGTCCTACTTAATTTGTAGGAACTGTATGACATGCACCACCAACGTACTAGGTCAGGTACTTATTTAATGGGTCTCCTGAGTAGTTCTTGAGTGTGCCCAAAGCTCCTTTTCACCTTATACTGAGATGTCTGTGGTGTAAGAGATAAATCCTCCTCAGCTTAAGAACCCTATTTTTGTCTGAAGATTAGTCAAGCTTGAACCTTTAAAAGGATCACCCCACTAAAGTTCTTTCCTTTCTTTGAATTCCATTCATTAAATATGGTGCTAGCAACAATTATTCCTGTTAATTGCAGACATGTTGTTACCTCACTATTGCTACAAGAATGGCTCCCTGTTAGAGAGGGAGATGTTACATTCGTTGTTGAGGACCTCGAAGCATACAAAACAGAGGTTTTTTAATTCTTGGGTTAGTTTTCCTGTAGCCAATGCCAATACACAAACATTACACACATACACTTCAGCTGAATTACCAAGTTAATATAGGGCATATGAAAATTTAGAAATGGCATTAACATATCAGGAACATCAGCACTGGCTCCAAGGTACCCTCCCACATACACTAAACAATATAAGACTGGGTCCCCTCAGCAATGAGGGAGCAACACCATACCCAACCTCAGCACCATTAAGTACTGCAAACCTTTGTGCTCTTTACATAGGTCTAGTTAAACTTTACAAATTTTCAAATTCTTAACACAGTTTGTTATGTGAACAATAACAGCAGCCCCAGTGAGGGCTGTTCATGCTGCACAGCCACAGTTAGCTGTGCCTGCAATTAGTCCAGTTACTATCAACGCAATTATAGGTTAAGATAGCACCAGGCAGGAGAAAATTCTGTTCAGGATTGCGCAAAAAAAACCTGCTCGAAGCAGTGTTTCCCCATTGGGACCCCAAAACAAACATAGAATTAATACAATGTGCCTACCATTTGGTATGGTTCCCCCAGTAGATGATTGTGCCACCTGGGGCACAGTCTTACTGTCATTTATACCATAACACATGGTGCCCCATCTGTTGCTATTTTGCCTGAAGAGCTAAAACAGATTCAAAATGAATATGGGGCTAACCCTGCCCTTGATTTGTGGTTGGAATTAATCGGCAACTATGCCACAGTTTCCACAATTATTTTAAATGATATTAATGGGGAGGCACCAGCACCGGCACTACGCTAATGCCTCGAGCAGGTTCCTGTTGCGGACCTAGAGCGTAACCTACCCAAAATTACCCATCTATAGGTCAAGATAATATGCTAGCCGGACCTAATAAGTCGCAGCTTAATGGTAATTCTGAATAGAATGACACCAAACAGGCACATGAGCCTTCTAAAGAAACACTGGGTCAAACAAAAATAAAGACTAAACAAAAACACGGGGTGGATCCCCGCAAGCAGATTCCACTGACAAACATTATAATTTGCATACCATTGACTCACATAAAAAGCCTGATAGGTATCAGTAGACTTATACATGTCCTTTTTGTTCCTTTCAGGACTCACCCAGCAAACGCTGGGAGAGAGGGGGATGACCGAAGTGCAGTTATGAGGAGTATTTGAAACAGAGAAAGGACTCATAATGCTCATCTGACATCATTATAAAAAGGGAAGAGAAACTTCCAGAACAAAAAATGCTAATCAAAAAGAAAGCAATGGCAGGTATTTCCACTAAATATGTCACTAATATTAAGAGCAATCCTACTGAACAAGACGTGGGTATTGGCACTGCTAGACAGTGCAGCAGAAGTCACTAAAGTTCACCAGAATCTTCAAGAGTTTCTGGTTTCGGGAACAACTAATGAATATATTCAAGTTGAAAACTCCAGTACAGCGGGTTAGCCCTCCCGACAGACTGAATGATTTGGACATCCAAATAGAGGGTGACATACCATGTACCATTAAAATAATATTTCAGGACAATGTTACCAACACTTATGACATTCTCATGGCTGAAGTGGATTGGCTACCTAAGTTTGTTAAAAAAAATCCCACAAGGGGAAGATGAAATAAAACCTTCCTTCTCTATTCTTGTTCCTGAACTTGTCAAACAAGTATATGCATAGAGTGGGCTCTTGCATAAGCCCCGGCATTATTACTCAAACATGTAGGCTGGGATAAAGACCCACCTTATCACATTATACCCATAAGGTCCACCCCGCAAGTGCAACTACGATTTCTAATTAAATATGAAGCAAAATGGCCAGTTAGAGAAATTCTAATCCAACTATTACATCAAGGCGTAATTAAGCCCTGAATCTCTCTAATGAACAACCCATTGTTTCTGGTAGCTAAACCAGATCATTCCTATCACTTAGTCTTCTACTACAGACATTTCAAAAGTCATACACGCACCTTTGCGATTCAAAATGTTCACAGTGCAGCACTAATGAACAACCTAGTGCACAAAAACTGCAAAACCACTTTGGACATTTCTGATGGCTTTTTCTGCCAAAACATAGTGCCTAAAAGCAGAGACTTAACAGCGTTTACTGCTTTAGGTGTTGAGAAAAGATTCTGCTGACTTTCTCAGGGATATAAGAACAACCCAGGCCTGTTATCTGTCCAAGCAACATAAATTTTACATTAAATTTACTCACAAGCATTGTTCTGTGTTGGTGATGTATATCTCACAGGTGATTACGTACACACACACACACACACACACAAAGCCATAATAGAATAAAATAGATCCCATTGTTTTAGGATTTACTGAACATGGCTACAAATTTAACTTCCAAAAAACAAAAATTGCTTTTATCAGTGTCCTATACTTGGGATACGAGTTGTCCATTTCTTGGATAAATGTACCCTTTTACAACCACCAAACACCATAAAAGAGCTACAATCACTTTTAGGCTTTCTCAACTTCAGTAGAACATACATACCAGACTATGTACAACTGGTTAAACCATTTTAGTAATTAATTTGTCCAGACTTTTCCAGTACACATTAGATATCAGGAAACACACAGATTCTGAGAGCACTGCAAACTGATATGCTTGCATCCAGACACTTACACACTTGTTTGAGCACAACAAACTTGATGATATACATAATTGCGGGATCCAGTAGCTATACATATGTCACCTTTAATTAGGGTGATACTGTACCGATTGCATATAAATTGTATTTATATTCAAATGCTGAAATGCGTATTACATCTACAGAAAAAATACTGACCGCTTTTCAGACAGCTGTTGCAAAGGAGAGACTGTTGGCTCAGGGTAAATGCATAACTGTGGTTACTCCAGTTTCAGCCTTAGAGGCTATCACCAAGGCAAGTGTTCCTAACATGAAAGCCTTATATCCAAGATGGATACTTTGGGCCACCTCCTTAACAGCTACTTATGTTGACTGCACTGTTCCATTCATCTAGGGTGTTTAGGTCATACTCAATTGTGTTGCAACGCGCTATCCAGCGGCATTCGCATCTGTTTAGAAGTCTCTGTGTATCCCCACCCCTAAGTGGTAGGGTAGGTTGATCGATGACCATTTAAGTGAAGTCAGTCTCCTTGTGGTTATGTCCTTGGAAGTGCGGTACCAGTGGTGTGTTTAATACGCCACATCTTATGAGGCTGAGAAGTTGGATGATCCTGTCCTTGATCATTTGGGTCGTCTGTCTGATGTAGAAGAGGTCACAGGGGCAACGTATAGCGTATATAACATTGTGTGATCTGCAGTTGGTAAAAGTTTTTAGCGGAAATTTTCTCCTTAGAATTCAAATTGTTTGGTGTTCAGTGTGGTTGAACACGCAACACATCTTTAGCACTTGTAGTGGCCCACTATGGGTGGTACGCCCCAGGCACTCGTGATTGATTCTTCTCTGGCATTGACCTTGGGCCAAGTGATGACATGTACCAGGTGGTCTGACAGGTTTCTTCCCCTGCGATAGGCGAACAGTGGCGGTTCATTGAAGATTCCTAGAGGGGCAAGAGTGTTCCAATTCTTTTTTATAATTTTTATCGTATTGCTGGTGGTCCCTGGACCCCCCACCAGGGACCTCCCAACGTATCCCCATCTGACCCCACCAGACCAGTAAGTCCACCCCCTCTTACCCCTTAGTTCTCTCTGCCAACCTTGACCAGCTTACTCACTTTTCCTTCTCTTACTTCTGACATATGTGTCCTGAATTAGCCTGAAATATTAAGGGACCCCGCACGACTACGATTGGGACTCCTGTTGCGATCTACGCATAAGCCGCCCCAATTCTACTTGGCTGCCACTGCGTCACCGTGCTTCCATGGTCACAGGCAGGGACTACTGGCTTGCCTCCCTGTCCTTTCCTTGAGCCTAGTCACGCGGTAATCTTCCTACCCTTTTCAAGTGTTCGCCACGTTCTAGTCTGTCCTCACCATCCCCCTTGGGCTCATCCATAATCCTTTTTCTTAATTTCCCCCCCTTCTTTCTCACCCCACTCAGTCCACCATTGAGTGTGTCCATTTTTACCCATAGCACTGTTATAGAAATAAAAGTAACCTGGTCCTGATGATGGCCTAAACACTAGAACAGGCTGAAACGCTGTTGACTTTTACAGCAAAAATCTCGGCGCTAGCTCCTCGAGGATACCCATCTTGACTTCCCTTGTATATATTAGCATTCATTGTTTGGGAATCTCCACTATGTAAATTTCACCACCAACTGTTTTGTGTTGCGCCCCTTCGTGTCGCTGTACATACTTCGTCACGTTTCACTTGTGTCATCACTAATTTCACGAGCACTTGTGCACAGTATCCCACAGTTACATGCCATTTAATGTAACGCAGTGCTACTCTTATACATGTCTAAATATATGAGGTTATTTATAACAAATGTATGTGATTACCGAACCCAATTTAATGTTGTCACATTGTATTTTTGTCTCCCTGGTTTCTCCTTCAGCTTCCAGCAATTAATTGTGCTGCTTAAAATTGACCATTAACTATCACCCTTAGAGACATTGCTGTATGTTACAGATGTTCGCCCTACTCTCTATAGGGTTTATACTGATGATTCAGGGACAACAGTTATGAAACAGCACAAACAACCTTTATATAAATATTGACACTCTTTATTCAAAATCCAACTGTTTACAGGCACTGGCAGATTATCTGATGTGACACAAAGGCCATTATTGTAGTCAGTGCTTGGCCTGCTATTAGGGGCAATGTGGGCTCAATTGGCTTGACATGGTCCCATAGTGATTGCAGTCTATTCGTGCACATTGATGAGTCTTTGGGATTCGTGGTTGTGTTGAGATGGAGCACTGGCACTGGCCTTTATAAAACTATATTGATCTAGGCATTTCTTACTTGTAATATTTTGATCTAATGATAAGACACTAGTTATTGCTCCTTGGAAAGACCCTGATTCAATCAAATGTAGTATACAGAAAAATGCAGCAAAGAGAGTCCAATGCTTTAAATTCTTGAAAAATAAATTTGCGGCTGTCCGCTTACTTCCTTTCTGAAGGTGCAGCCCATCTTAATCTGACATCAAGAATGTGTGTAATCTGGCCCTTTTTTTGCAACCTGTTCCTTAATCACATTGTGATGCTGGTTCGTGTCAGGCTGACATTAGCATCATAGAAATAATTCATGGGTTGTCACATGCTTTTGTCATTTTCTGAAATGGTCTCCATCTTGTGCTCTGCTGTCACTCATCTATATTTTTCAATTGGTCCTATTGTAGTGGTTTAGAATAATCAACCTTGCACAAATGCAAACCATTCATTTGCAACACCTGTCAAACCTTTTGAGGACATACATGTATTTATATTTTGTAGCTATGGTATTATAATGTTGAATTGTCTTCTTATATGGTACATGCTGCTGTGCTGTACTTATTGTCTTTCTGACCTGGAAGACAGCAGAGTCCTGTCCACATCCTTTTGAGCAGACACCTGGATGAATGAAGTGAGTAATCATCTCATGTTCTCAGTAAATCTGGTTGAGAATTGTACCACGCATGCAACTGATCTTGCTTGAGTGAGGGGTGATGTACCCTCACTACTGTCTCTCATGTGGTGGTGACCCTATTGCATGTCACATGACATAGAGGTAACAGTGCATGCCGTGACTGTACAACGGTTCCCATTAGTAAGTACTGGTCATACCGTGAAATGAGAGTGCAAACATCACTGGTGACATCAGCATTAGTGCCTACGTGTTGGCCAGTGTGCATTTGCCACTTAATGGTTCATCTGCAAAAGTATTTCAAAACATTCCTGGGGACATGTATGAGGGAGTGAGATATAGAACTGTGAAGATCCTATGTGAGTGTCTACACTGATCCTTTCAAGGCAATCTGAGTATGCAATACCATAGAGTGGTGTGATGTGCCTGCCCATTAGGGCTCAGTGATCCCACATTTTCATGTCATAGATGTTTAGGGACACCCAAAACCTTCAAAGGTGTATTAGCTTGTGGATATATATACTATGACTGGATTCATCATCTGTACCAAGCAGGATTGGGGACATTCATATGGCTATATGGAGTAAATGATGGTACATAGGTGTACCACTTGACCTTCATGACATCCAGATGTGTGATGAGTAATAGATGTGTTTCATTCTGGGATTTGTGTGAGGATTATGTAAATTGCACAAGTGGATCTATCTTATTTGGTTACATCTTTTTACATTGGTATACACCAAGTGCCAAGGTATGCAAGGTGGTCAACTATCCTAGTATGGACATGAGGATGGAGTATATTACATTCCATCAATGCATTTAGGCCTGTCTGGGGTTATGACATGAGTGAACCCAACTGTTTGCAGGTCATGTAGCATGCATGGACGTGCTCATACTCAATAAGAAGCCTATGGAGTGAACCATGAAGGCGGTGTGATAAGTGCACTTCTTCAATGTTATCTGGTGATTTGTGATGTTCAGGTGTGGAAATGCAGTTGCGAAAAAATGTTCCATGTCATTTCAGAGACATCCAGGGCAAGCAGAGGAAAAGGGACCAACGTCCGTAACAACACAGCTGCTCATGGCGGTTCCGGACGTGATACGTTAGACATGGAGGGACCAAGTGACCAGGAGGGTGCGAGGAGTGCCCCAGAGGACATTGGCCAAAGCTCTTCATCATTTGAGTCATCCTCCGGTCGACACTCCCAAGTGGTGGCAGACCCAAAAGGATCAGTTCCACCTTCCTCCTTGTCCACCCCCAGTTCCATCGCCACCTTCCCTGTGGTCTCCCGCAAGTTGCCCGTTCCCGCTCCCATAAGAAGGGAGGGGTCTCCTTCGCTCAAGGCACCTCATCCCCTGCCCCTGTTAGCCCCGCTGTCCTGAGTGAGGAGGCTATTGACCTCCTGCGGAGCATCACTGTTGGTCAGACTGCAGTGCTGTCTGACCCACAGCCATCCAGGTGCAAGGCAACATGCTGACCCAGGTGGTTACCTACCTGGAAGGTATTCACACTGCCATGTCTGGCGTGCAGGGAACTTTTCAGGCTCTTGCCAACTCCTTCACTGCAGCCCTCCACCATCCCAACTTTCCACATCCGCTCCTGCCCATTCCCAATCCACATTCCCTATTCCCTTTACTAGACCAAGCGCATGCACACCTAAGCAGGCCCACACTTCAACAGACACAAACACCCCACACAAACACCACGACTTCAAAAAAACTCAAACATACATGCACACAGCAGACACTCACCTCCCTCACCACCCCCACTACCCCCAGCATACCCCCATGCACCACAGTAACACATACAGAGCCCTCCACAGAACACCCATACCCGCAGACACCAAACTCACACCCACAGACCCCTCCACAAAACCAAGCATTCATGCAGACACCACACCAACGGCCACAGACCCCTCCACAACACCGATATCCCCAGACACTACACCAACAGCCACAGAGCCCTCCACAGCACCCATATCCTCAGACACCGCACCAGTAGCCACAGAGCCCTCCATAGCACGCATATCCCCGGGCACCACCAACAGCCACACACCCCTCCACAACACCCACATCCCCAGACACCCCACCAATAGTCACAGACCCCTCCACAACACTCGTATCCCCAGACACCGCAATAACAGCCACAGGCCCCTCCACAGCACCCAGCACACCCACAACACTCCCACCCAAAAAACACAAATGCTCACAGTCACTCACAAAACAGACACCAACACTACACACACAGCAGACCCATCTCACACATCCATTCCCTCTTCCTCCCAATCTGAACTCCGTCCCGAAAACCCTACCCGTCTTCTCCACGAATCTCTCTTGTTTGCCCTTAACCCTCTGAAACCTGCCCTCCAAAAAACCCCACCAAATACAAACTCATCCCTTCCACTTCCCACTCCAGACCTGAAAGACAGCCTTCCCACCCCCCCTGTACACAGCGCAAAAAAGAAAAAAAGTCCTAAACCCAGCCCCAAACACCCTAAACCCCAAAAGCCCCCTCCCAAGGACAAATCAACCCCTCCCTAAACCTCTGCCCCCCCTTTCCAAATACCATCTTGGAGGTGACTGCTATGCCCAATGAATGCCCTGTGTGAGGAGGTTCCCTGGCAGTGTCAGTAAGGCCAAGTTTGGTGGCACAGCATTGTGGTGTGGCACATGGACTATAACTCGACAGGTCATTGGGATTTGTTTCTTTTTTTGGATTGGTTTAAATCCATTCATTAAAAACTATCACAGTTTGGAAGACATTGGTCCTGCCATTATGTTCCTATTTATTTGATATTATTGTTTAGTTAGTGATGTGTGAGTACAGTTGTGTCTGTTTGATCCTTGATTGCTGATTCAGTTGAAGTGGTTAGTATTATGTGCCCCTGCAGCCAGTGCTGGAGTTAAATAGGACAAGGGGAAATGCTGAATGAATGTCTATGTTGGTTGACATGCTGATGGGGCAGACATTGCATTGGGTGACATGTTATGTGGTGAATATTTCAGCTTGACCTGGCCACTGTGAACGTCATTTAGATTGCACTTCTCCCTATGATGTAGGTTGGATATGTGCTTAATGTGTTCAAGTTAGATATGTGTGTATCTACACATGGAGGGTGTCAACTTGTGATACCTTTGTGGAGTTGTGCTTTGATGTGTCCATTTTACAGAGTGTACCTTACAGCTACTTCATCTAGATGTGTGCCCCATGCTGTTAGTACTGTGTTTGCTTTCATAAGTTGGACCTACCCAGTGCCTACACATGCATGGCACTTGGTTATGCGATTGGTTGTTTCTGATATATTTGAGTATCCAGGTCTAGTGCACATGGAGTATGTCAGACATGTGCAAAATGTACTGTGCCCCAGGGCCCTGGACTTTGAAGGTTCCCCCTGATGGAGGCATAGCTATCCTGCAGAGAGTGTTTCCATTGTGCCCTTAAAATGGTTCTCACACTGATTCTATGTAATCACATTGACTGAAATTGCCTTTTCATGTGGGTGATGTCTGAGAGTCCAATGCAGAGTTGTAGCACAGAAGGTGTGTTTCATTTCACTTTATTGTCACATTCATACAGCTGTATCTGTGACATCAAAACAGGACCTGGGATGTGTGCAATGTGAGTTTCACTATAGCACCTTGGTTATAGTTGGAGTGACAAGGCCTCATGGTAGTTGTAGTCACTTCAATGTCACTTTAGCAACACTTGAGTAATGGTAACCTGCATGACAAGTGAATTTCAGTAGTGACACGGGAGACAAGTTTGAAGGGGCAAAAGGAGTGTACCCTACTTGGTTATAGTTGGAGTGACAAGGTCTCATGGTAGTTGTAGTCACTACAATGTCACTTTAGCAACACTTGAATAATAGTGAACCGGCATGACTTGTGAACTTCAGTAGTGACATGGCAGAGAAGTGAGAAAGGGCAAACGTTATGTGTGACAGAGATTAATAGGTGTGATATTGTTGAGGAGGTGCTGTTGTGGAACACAAAACAATGCCCACATCACTATCACTGTATATAATTTGCATACATGTCCATTTGTGTACAGTGTGCCAGTGCAGTACCAATGTTTTGGCCTAGGAGGAAATCCTACAGATGCATTTTTTTTTTTTTTTTTTTAAACCGTTTATTGCAATCTCAAATAGTTACAGGTATGGGCCTACAACCGTCTGGCCGGCCGCTAGAGTGGCAGAAGCATATGACGTATATACAGAAAAATCTCTCGGCGGTGAAAAAAGGTAAATCAGGAGATATCAGTAGTGCAGGCCACATAACTCCAAACCCACAATACGGTTTCCTTTTGTCGAAACACAACAACACAAAAAACCACACCCGCAAGGCAACCCGCAATCCCAAGTGACAGCACGCGCTCCTTAAGTGGGGGACCCCAACCAATCGCCAAACTCTGAAGAGGGGAATGAGAACAGATCAGGGACTGGGGAACCACGTGCCCGTGGCTGGGGGAGGGGGTCGGCTAGGGGGACGGAGCTGGTGAGGCAGCCGGCAGCAGTGGCGGCTCGCAAATACCCCCGCGATAGGCGTTCCAGGGGCCCCAGATTTTCACCCACGCCCCAGGCTTACCCCTCGCAACATACACCACCTTTTCACGAAACATACACCAATCCATGTGTTCTTTCCAGGCCGACACCGCCGGGGGCCTCTGGGATCCCCACAATTGAGCAATGTCACGCTTAGCTATCATGTATCCCAGAGTCACCCACCGCGTCTGCGGAACCGAGTAGTCAGTTGGCTCCCACACATTCAGCAAGCATCTCCTCGCTTCAGGCAACAGCGCGACACGCGTAACCACTCGCAGGACCTCGTGCACACCACGCCAGAATCGCTCCACCTTTGGGCATTCCCACAGAATATGCAAGAAAGTTGCCAAAGCACCACAGCCACGCTTACACAGTCCATCCTCAGCAAAGCCCATACGTAGAAGCCTTGGCCCCGTCACGTAAACCCGGTGGAGGATCTTAAGCTGGACGAAGCGAAGGCGAGCCGGGATGGCCACCTCCTTCGGAGAGGCCACCGCGGAAATCCAGTCCTCGTCGTCCAATTCCAGCCCATCGGCAACCCAGGCCTCGCGGAGGCCAGTCAGCAGGCCCGATCGGTCGTTGATCAGTTTTTTATATATAAGGGAGATCGTGCTGTCTGGGACATGGCCATCCAGCACTCTGTCCTCCAGGGGGGAAGACTCCGGAATGGACGCGACATCCGGGAAGACGGAGCCCAGCGCGTGGCGGACTTGTAAGTACCGAAAGTACTCACTGCCTTGCAACTGAAACTCCGTCTGCAGCGTCTCGAAAGTTTTGAATCCCCCCCTCGTCCAGAGATCTCCCACTGTGCTGATGCCGATCGTGTCCCACTTCTCGAAGCCCTTCGAGGTCCACAGGGAGCCCAACCTCGCAGACGCATATAGCGGTGACGCCCGGGTCAAACGGTCCTTCCACCCCATAGCTGCGTTAGCCGCGTGCCATACACGCACCATGACACGCGTCGGTCCCGTCAGGCGAGGGTCCGGCGCGCCAGAGTAGAGCGCTCGATTGTAGTCGCCACCGGGCAGGAGCATCTTGTCCATTTCAAATGCCGGGTTCAGGGCGGGCCCGTAAAGGCCATGATTAATCGCAGCTAGCTGGGAGGCCCAGTAATACCGTTTAATATCCGGGAGGGCAACCCCCCCATCGTACCACGGGAGCGTCAATTTAGCCAAGGCAATACGTGGCCTCCCGTCCCAGAACAGGCGACGCTGCAAACTCTCCACCTCACGGAAGTAGCGCGCCGGGACCAAGTCCATAGTGTTCTGGAGAGCGTACAGAAAGCGCGGCAACGACATCATCTTAAACAAGGCCGCTCGGCCGAGCGGCGAAAGCGGCAGACGCCGCCAACGCACCACGTCCTCCTTCAAGCGCTGGAGGGGGGGCAGCAAATTCCGCTCGTAGCGGGCCTCCGGGTCCAGAGTAATATATATACCCAGGTACCGAAACCCCTGGGAGGCAATCTGGATCGGACAGTCCCGTGGTAGGACCGGAGCCTCCCCGGCAAGCACATATACACAGGATTTCGCCCAGTTGATGACGAGGCCTGAGTTGCGACCGAATGAGCGCAAAACATCAACTAGGACGATCAGTGATTTACGCGGGGAGGCGAGATATAGAAGGATATCATCAGCGTAGAGGGACACACGGTCCTCATGCTCGGGGGTCCAGCGGAGACCACGGATGGAAGGGTGCCACCGCAGCCACTCCGCCAGGGGCTCCAGGGCCAATGCAAACAGGAGAGGCGACAGGGGGCAACCCTGTCGCGTGCCCCGTCCCAGTGCGAATGGGGCCGAGACTCGTCCATTCACCATCACCTGCGCCAATGGGCCGGAATACAACAACTTGACCCAGCTGATGAAGCCCGGTCCGAAGCCAAACTTCGCCAGCATCGCCCAAATGTATGGCCACTCGAGCGTATCAAACGCCATGGTGGCGTCCAAGGACGCCAAGATGGCCGGTTCCCGCACGAACGGGACACGCGCGAGCACCCCGTGCAAGCGTCGCAGATTAAGGGCCGTGTTGCGATGGGGTATGAAGCCGGACTGGTCTTGGTGGACCAAATCGCCCACCACGCCGACCAGCCGGTTGGCCAGCACCTTGGCGAGGATTTTGGGCTCCGCGTTCAAGAGCGAGATAGGCCTATAGGATGTGACCCGCTCACGGGGTCTCCCCTCCTTGTGGATCACCACGATCGTGGCCAGACGCTGGTCCGGCGGAAGGGAACCCCGCGAGCGGGCCGCCAGGAACATCGCGCGCAGGTGGGGTGCCAGTACATCCGGTCGCAGCTTATACAGCTCGATAGGGATGCCATTGGGGCCCATGGCCTTGCCAGATGCGACCGAGCGGATAGCAAGGGCAATTTTGTCTGAGGTGGGAGGAGCGTCCAGCGAATCCCTGTCCTCTACCGAAAGGGAGGGCAGCGCGATGTCCCGAAGCAGGGCATGGGAATCCTCCTCCGAGCAGGGAGAAACCGGGGAATACACCTCGCGGAAATAATCCGCGAAGCAGGAGACAATGGCGTCCGGCTCGGTGACACACACACCATCCCTCCTCTCGATCAACGGAACCACACGACTCGCTCTCTCCTTTTTGTCCAACCACGCAATCAATTTACCAGCCTTCTAGCGCTTGACCAAGATGGCCGCGTGAGCTTAGAGCTCCCGAGACCCTCGCGCCCTCCGTCGACTATCCTGACTCAAATCCTGATGGTATGAATGGCACCGTGTTGCTGAGTTGTCAGGGAGACGATTGATGCTACCCGCGACCGGATCGCCCACCGGGAACCGGACTTATGACTGGCGAAAGATTGCGGCCTAACTCCCGGAGATGCCAGGGGCTAGAGTTGGCAGGATGCCCGACTCCTAGTTGATCAACAACGGCCTGGTGAGGTGTGAACTACCGGACGGAGGCCCTCGCTCTTTCACTTTCGGTTTCGTTCCCTTTGTCTGCCCGGACACTGTAGTGCTCTGGGTGGTTCTATAACCCCAGGGACGCTCGGTGGGCTATTTTGGAAGAACAAGGCGGACCCGCTCACTCCGTATACCTCTCTCTGAGAGGGGACGGTCCTCACTGCATTGGACTGCTTGGAGTCCATTATGTCGGGCAAGGCAGAAGGAGATAGGCTGAAGACTAAGTCCACCAGGCGGGGAACGTACTCCCAAGTCAATAGTATGGACCGCTACGCCCTCCCGAAAACATCGCCGAGTGGATCGAGCCAGGCGCCGGATGCCCAGAAGGAGGACTCGCCTGGGACCCCGGAGCTCTCCCTGCAGGATGTCATGGGCGCGCTTGATGGGATGCAGACCTCGATGGGGAGGCAATTCGAGGCCCTGGCGCATAAGGTGGATGCCATCCTGGTGGATGTCAACTTGATCCGCTCGGACCTGGGCAAGACAAACGAGCGCGTTAAGGACCTGGACCACAAGACCACGGGTCTCACTGATGAGGTCGCGGACCTGCAGAACGAGGTCCGGAAGCTGAGGGCCGAGAGTGACCTCGCCGCCCGCCGGCTGGAGGACTTCGAGAGCCGGTCCAGGCGCAACAACGTGCGCGTAATCGGGGTCCCGGAGTCCTCGGATGAGGCTTCGGCGGACCTGATTGTGGAAGATTTGGTCCTCAATCATCTGAAGCCTAAGGGCCTTGGGAAGTTTTTTGCGGTGGAAAGGGCCCATAGGGTGCCGGGCGGACGGCCCAAGGCGGGTGCCCCGCCGCGGCCGATTGTCGCCCGGCTCTTTCATTTCCGAGATCGGGACGCTATCCTGCAAGCCTCGAGGGTGACGGGCCCAGTCCCCTTCCAGAATGCATCGGTGAATTTTTACCCGGACTTTACCCAGCAGGTGCAGAGACAGCGACAGAGCTTCCTGGGGGTGAAGCGAAGGCTTCGGGAGCGGGACCTAAAGTATGCCATGCTTTTCCCCGCCAGACTACGGGTGGTGCATGAAGATCGGACATTCTTTTTTGACTCTCCTGTTATGGCCGATGAATGGCTGGACGCTTTGCCCCGGAGACGGACCGGGGATGACACAGCTGAGCATGGAGACAGTGGCCGGGATGGACAGGGCTGATAATTCAAAGCCGGCCTGACGTGATTTGACCATATTTGTAGATTTGAATAGAGTGCAGTAACTGTGGAGGGTTGCGGGAGGACGAGGGGTGCTCTTTTCCTCCCTTGGGGTACTTTTTGTAGATTTTTGTTTTTGTGGGGCGACAGGCACACTGCAAGTTGGGGGGGCTTTTTAAGCTGCAGCAGGGGTGCAGGGTGGGGGGAGTTATGGGGAGTTTGAGTTTGTTGTTGGGGGGTTTATTTCTGCAAGGCATGATGATTATCCTCAGTTCTGTTCCATGGTGGCGCCTCGGGTGGGGGGTGGGCCTCTTTCCGTTTGAGGATGGGGGTAGAGGCCTAAGTGTTATAAGCTGGAATGTTAATGGTTTGGGGGATCGCATTAAGAGGGGGATTGTTTTGCAATTTCTGAAACGCTCAATGCCAGACGTTGTACTGCTGCAGGAGACGCACCTCATAGGCAATACGTGCTATGCCCTGAATAGGAAGGGGTATAAATTCATTGCACACTCGGGATTCTCTTCTGGGTCCAGGGGGGTGGGCATCCTCGTTAGAGCATCGTTGCCTTTTGAGGTGGACTCCACCATTGTTGACGATAGGGGGAGGTTTGTGGCGGTGGCGGGGCGGTGGGAAGGAAGGACTTTGGTTTTGGTTTCGGTTTATGTCCCGCCGGCCCTGCAGGCCGCCACGTTTGCTGAATTGGGCAGGGCTTTGCTGACTCTCCCGGGGGGCATGCTGGTAGTGGGAGGGGATTTCAACGCTGTGGGTTCCGGACTGCTGGATAGATACCCGCCCAGGGACACAGGGGGGGCTCAGAAATGGCTTCCAGATCTCCTAGACACGTTTGGCCTGATAGACTGCTGGAGGCTCCGGCACCCCACACAGAGTCAATACACGTTTCACTCCGGGGCGCATGGTAGCCTCTCCAGGATTGACTACCTGCTCACTTTGGCCGCACATGCCTCGTTGATATCCGAGGCGAGGCACATAGCACGTGGTATCTCTGATCACTCGCCAGTGTGGATCCGGCTGGATCTCGGTCGGGAGGGAGGAGGGAGGGTGGCCCCCATTAACCCTTGGTATTTCCGAGACCCCAAGATGCGCAGCGCCCTGGTAAAGAAGGTAGATAATTACTTTAAGGACAATCTGGGATCCGTGGACTCGGCGATCTCGCTGTGGGAAGCTTTTAAGACCGTGCTTCGGGGGGAGGCCCTCTCCCTGGTGGTGACTGCCAAGAATCGGAGGGATTGCGAAGTGCGGCAAGTAGAGGAGGAGATTGCGGCCCTTGAAGGGGATATGGAGGAGGAGGTCACAGAGTCCTCATTGCACGAGCTTTGCTTGAAGCAGGCGGAGTATAGGGACCTGGTGACTGACGCCGCCAAGACCCTCAGCAGGGAACAACAGGGCCGTCTGTATGATGTTGGAGATAAGGCAGGGAAACTCCTGGCGTGGCTGGACAGGAAGGAACGGGTCAATAGAGTGGTGCCAGAGTTGATTGGAGATGGGGGAGAGGTGATTGTGGAACCTGAAGGGATTGTGGAGTGTTTCGCGGAGTATTTTCATAGGGTTTATTCCTCTGTGTCGGACAGGCCGCCCGAGGACTCGTCTGATCTCCTCCGTGATATCGAGTTGCCCTGCCTCTCTGACATAGATAGGGACGATTTGGATGGCGACATCACGGTTGACGAGGTGGCGGGGGCGATTCGCGCGTTGAATTCGGGTAAGGCCTCTGGACCGAACGGACTGCCGATCGATCTGTACAAACTGTTCCCGGATAGGGTCGCCCCTCACCTGCGCGCCATGTTCTTGGAGGCGCGGGGAGATGGGATCCTTCCGTTGGATCAGCGGCTGGCGTCGATCGTGGTCATACACAAAGAGGGTAAGCCCCGAGATAGATGCGCCTCCTATCGGCCCATTTCACTCCTCAACGCTGAGCCGAAAATTCTGGCCAAACTCCTGGCAACCCGTCTGATTAGAGTACTTGGCGATCTGGTCCACCCGGATCAATCTGGCTTTATCCCGCACCGAAACACAGCATTGAACCTTAGGCGTCTTCATGGCGTCATCGCCAGGGCGGGCACGCTGCGTGAACCGGCTGTTGTGGCATCTCTTGATGCCACGATGGCCTTTGACACGGTGGAGTGGGCATATTTATGGGCCGTGCTGGCCAAGTTTGGTTTCGGTCGCGGGTTTGTGAGTTGGGTCCGGTTGCTGTACGAGGGGCCACTAGCGAAGGTTGTGGTGAATGGTCGGGCATCTGCTCCGTTTCAGCTTGGAAGGGGTACTCGGCAGGGCTGCCCCCTGTCGCCTCTGTTGTTCGCCCTCGCCCTTGAACCGTTGGCTGCGTGGATACGTTGGCACCCGGATATACGGGGCCTTCGGTGGTCGCCTGATCACGAGGACCGGATTTCACTTTATGCCGATGATATCCTGCTGTATCTTGCCTCACCTAAGAAGTCACTTATAGTGGTCTGTGACGTACTCGCATCGTTCGGTAGGAACTCGGGGCTTGTGATTAATTGGGGCAAATCGTACTTGTACGTTCTTAGTGGCGAGGTCCCACCGATCCCTAGAACATGTTCGATACAGGTTGCCCAGCAAGGTTTTGTGTATTTGGGGATTTTTATATCCATGGATCCGGCTGTGCGCTATGAGAGGAACCTGCTCCCCCCCTTGGCACGCTTGAGGCGAGATGTTGAGGGTTGGCGGCGGTTGCCGCTCTCCCTTGTTGGGCGTGCGGCCCTGTTCAAAATGATGTCTCTTCCCCGCTTCCTCTACGCCCTCCAGAACACCTTGGACTGGGTACCGGCTAAATACTTTCGGGAGGTCGAAGGCCTCCAAAGGACGTTGCTGTGGGATGGGCGGCCGCGAATAGCTATTTCAAAGTTGACGCTCCCATGGTACGATGGGGGCATTGCGCTCCCAGACATCCGACGGTACTACTGGGCCACGCAGTTGAGCGCGATCAACCATGGGTTTTACGGCCCTGCCCTCAGCCCTGGGTATGCCATGGATAGGTGGCTGCTGCGCAGCGGCAACTACTACAGGGCGTTGTATTCGCGGTCCCTAGACTCGTCCCTTACGGGGCCCACAGGTGTGGCGGTGCGCGTCTGGAAGATGGCGACCGACTCGCTGGGCTGGAAAGACAGGCTAACCCTCGCTACCCCATTGTTTGAATCGGAACGGTTGGGAAGACTCTGGCATACGAAGGGCTTTGATAAGTGGGATCTGATAGGGATATCCAAGGTGGGGGATGTGCTGCATAAGGGGAGGGTGAAGTCTTTCGAGGAGTTGCAGACTGAGTTTGAGCTAGGGCCTTCAGAGTATTTTAGGTATATCCAGCTGCGTCACGCCCTCCGATCAGTCCTAGTGGAGGGTGAGAAGGTGCCGGAGTCCTCTCCCCTTGAGGACCGAGTCCTTGATGGTCATATGCCCGAGAGCACGATTTCGCTCATATATAAGAAGTTGATAAACGTCCGGGCAGACTTGCTACTGGGGCTGAGAGAACAGTGGACCAGAGATGGCCTCGAGTTGGATAATGAGGACTGGCAGTCAGCGGTTTCTTCGCCTAAGGAGGTTGCGATCCCGTCGCGTCTGAGGCTGGTGCAGCTCAAAATACTCCACCGGGTGTATGTTACGGGGCCACGGCTGGTCCACATGGGATTCTCGGAGGATGGCCTGTGCAGAAGGGGATGTGGTATGGTGGGTACTTTCCTGCACATCATTTGGGAATGTGGGGTCATTGTGGAGTTCTGGAGGAGAGTCCATGCAGTTATGGGGGAGGTGACGGGCATTGTGGTACAGCCGGAGGCGCGGTGTTGCCTCCTGAACGTTTGGGGGCCCACTGATCTTGATGAGGCACAGACCCAATGGGTGACTCTGGGTAACATGGTGGCTAAGAGGGATATCGCGCGATTATGGGGCTCCTCGGGTCCCCCTACACTGACCGCGTGGAAGGAGAACATGGATTGGAGCATGTTTAGGGAGAAGACGGTCTACTGCTCTAGAGGTCGCCCCCGGAAGTGGCACGCCATCTGGGGGCGGTGGAACCAACATAGGGGGGGAATATGTCTTGCCCCGGATTTGGAACCTCCCGAGGAACAGCTTTCCCCCTGACCTATCTTCCAGCACAGTTTGGTTTAGGTACCCGTTCTGAGCCTCTGCTGTTCCCCTTCTTCCTCCGCACACAGTCTTATAATTAGTAGATGAGTGGGGTCCTGCCTCCCCTGGGGGCTTTCGCCATGGGATTTCAATGTTCTGCCTTGCTGGGGTTTGTTGTGTGTTTTTTCTGTGTTTATTTAAAAATGGACCTTTGCATTACTCTTCGTACTGTATCCGGGACGCATTACTGTATCTAACTTGCAATGCTGCCGAACCTTCGGGCTGTCGGCTGAATAGCTGTGTCCTGTATTTCGAAATAAAGGTTTTCAAAAAAATTAAAAAAAAAAAAAGAAAAAAAAAAATTTACCAGCCTTATCACCCACCTCATACAGTCGCCCCTGTTGCTCTCTACTGAGGCCCCTGGCCGCCTCCGTGACGAGGGCCCTATAGGCCGCCTGCTTGAGGTGTAGAACATGCAATGTGGCATCCGTCACCCCGCTCCCCAGGTCACCCTCTAGTTCAGTAATTTCGGCCTCCACCCGGGTTACCTCCTCCCGCTCGCGCCTCCGGTCATGGGAGATAAAGGAGAGGGCCTCCCCTCTGAGAACTACCTTAAAAGCCTCCCACAGGGAGATAGCCGAAGGGACAGACCCCACATTCTCCTCAAAGTACCGCTGCAAGGATTTGATCAATTCGGCTCGAATAGTGGGGTCGCGCAGGTACCAGGCATTGATTGGGGCTACCCTGCCCTCCCCCCTCGGGAAGACATCAAAGTGCAACAGTAGTGGGGAGTGATCTGAAATACCCCACGCCAAATGGCGCACCTCTCCCACTCTCCCGGCATAGGCCGCAGGGACAAGGACATAATCAAGCCGCGAGAGGCTACCATGGGCACCCGAGTGGAAGGTGTATTGCAGCTGCGCGGGATGCTTTAGTCGCCAGCAATCCACCAATCCTAGTGTATCTAAAAGGCCGGACAGCCACGCCTGTGCCCGGGGGAGGTCCCTGGGGGGATGACGATCCATAGACCCAGAAGCCACCGCATTGAAGTCCCCCCCAACTACCAGAAGCCCACCCGGGAGGTCAAGGAGGAGGCGCCCCAGGTCCGCAAACGTGGTAGATTGCAACCCCGGCGGAACGTACACTGATACAAAAACGACCACTCTGCCCTCCATTCTACCCACCAAGACAGTGTAACGTCCCCTCTCATCATGGCGCACCTCATCAATCTCCAAAGGGAGCGAGTTCTTAATCATGATGCCCACCCCCCGCGAGCCCGAAGTGAAGCCCGAATGGGCCACCAAGCGATAGCCTCGCCGATTCATGGCATGAAAGGAATTGCCTATAAGGTGTGTCTCCTGCAGGAAGACCACATCTGGTGAAATTCGTTTCAGATACTGCAGGACCACACCACGCTTAATCCTATCCCCCAGTCCGTTAACGTTCCATGATAACACAGTCAAATCCCTACCCCCCATCATACATGGAAGCCATCAGTCGTCCCCCAAAGAGCATCTCGAAAACAACAATACAGTAAAGGGTTCGCCTTGCGGTGCAAACAAACAACACTCCACCCCCGCCCACCCATCCCAACAGAACTCCCCCCTCCCTGCACCCCTGCATGAGCCCAGACAGCCCCCCCAAAGTGCAGTGTGCCTGTCGCCCCATAGACGAAAAACTAACTAGTCCCCCAGAGGAGGAGGGAAAGCCCCCAATGGACCCCGTACGACCTCCATAGGAGGGGAACATACACGATCAGTGAATGGTAACCGGAATGTTGTCCAGAGCAAGGCCTACTATTCACCCCTCAGTTCTGATCCGGCGAGCCCTCCCCGCCAACCGCACCCCCCCCACCCCCCCGGCCCCGTTCCCCAGGCAGAGTATCCAACCAGTCCCCAGCCGCCTCGGGACGGTCAAAAAAGTGCGTGCGACCATCCACCTCCACCCTCAGCTTAGCTGGAAAAAGCATTGAGTACTTAAGGTTCAGGTCCCGTAGGCGACGTTTAACTCCGAGAAAACTCAGTCTCTGCTTTTGGACCGTCGGAGTAAAGTCAGGGTAGAAATTCACATCCATATTATCGAGCTTGACCGGTCCCTGTAGCCTGGAAGTCTGCAGGATAGCGTCTCTGTCCCGAAAGTTAAAAATCCGGGCAATGAGAGGCCGCGGCGGGGCTCCGGCCTTAGGTCTTCCGCCGGGGACCCTGTGAGCACGTTCCACCGCAAAAAGTTTACTCAGCCCCCGGGGCTGGAGACGGGTGAGGATCAGGTCTTCCACAAACAAATCTGCCGCCTCCTCCTCCCGTCCCTCCGGCACACCGACAATGCGAACGTTGTTCCTCCGGGCCCGACCCTCGGAGTCCTCCAATCGACGGTCCATCAGGGCGCTCGCCTGGCCAAGCCGGTGCACCTCCTTTTGAAGGGCCGCCACGTCTGTAGTGAGACTCGAGGTAGTGTGGGCCAGGGAATCGACCCGGTCATTTGTTTTAGACAAGTCGGCTCTCACCAGGCCCACATCCACCAGGGCCGAGTCTATCTTCTGCGCCAGAGTATCAAAGCGCTGGTCCACCGAGGCCTTCATCTCGGCAATGGCGCCCATGACGTCCCGGAGGGTCAGGTCCGCGGGCTGAGCAGACGCCTCAGTCGGGCCCGCGGGGGATGTACGCGGTGCCTCTGGAGATCCCTTCTGGAGGGTGTAGCGGTCCATGCTGTTAGACTGATGTGCCGGGCCACGGCGGGTCGATTTCACCTTTGCCCGGTCGCCATCTTGCTTTGTGGACATGTCGCACTCCCAAAGTCGTGCCAATCTCCTCGAAAGGGCCGATAAACCAGTTCACGGGTTCCGGGGGGGGGGTGACCACTGGATCGCAGGACAACTCACAGCCGGCGGGTCAGCCGGGCACCGGGACAAGGCCACACCACCGCACCCCGCTCCGCAACCCTACCTCGCTTGAGGGCAAGGAGGGCGCAAAAACGAAAGTGAAAGCGCGGGGTACGCGAGTCGCCCAGCCCTGCCCGCCGCTGTTGTTCGCTTTGTCCCCGGATCGCCCCACAACTCCAATCCGGGGGGCCGGCGCGGAGAAGGCCGCAATCTTCGATCGGTGCTCCCACCGGTGTCCGGGGTCCGATTCGAAAACGGAAAACGGGTGCCGCCTCAGCTCGGGTACACAGACACAGTCCCCTCATCAAAGACAGGATATAATCAGGATTAATTCAGGAGGTCGCGGAGGTCCTCGGGAGCTTCGCACCTACGCGGCCATCTTGGTTGCGCGCTAGGCTCCTTACAGATGCATTTTTGATGATTGTTAAGAAACAATCCCAGACAAGGTCCCTGTATATGTATAAATTACTTAGGTACCCCAGCTCCCTTACCTGATCCATGGCGGTGCGTCGTTTTGCAGCAGGTAGTTGTATGACTTATCGCTGATTTTGTCCAAGATGGACTAGATTTTGAAGGTGGCTGAGGAGTTAAATCAGTGGCAGGATGTGTCCGATGGGCTCCATGACAGTAGAAGACGAGTAGAGGTGTGTTTCAGCCTTATATCTCTCCCTTTCCGCTGTCTCAGATGTGGCGATGTGACCACCACAGTCACGCCGGTGGGAAAGCAACTTGTGATTGGGTGAATGGTTTCACTGGCGATCCGAGCCTCCCACAACCTCTTAGGCCCTCTCCGTGGTTGCCGTGCTAGGAGTTTTGGAGTTGGCTGGCAGTGTCAGCGGTTCGGCAGCAGCCTTCACAAAGCCAATCCGCCCTGTCGTAATAGAGAGGTCCGACCACCGAGCCCACCGCGGTCAGACCGCTGGTGCAGCAGTCCATGGACGGCCGAAATCATAATAAGGCCCAAAGTGTCTTTGATTGCAGCTGTAGAAAGACGTCACAGCCCTGAAGGACCTTTCTGCAACACCAGTCCAGCAACAATGATGAAGGCCACATGTGGCAATGCCTTCAAAATTCACCTTAACATCACCAAAAAATCACCAAGAAATCATTCAAAACTCCCTCTCAATTGGACAAATTCTGACCCTCAACAAGAAATCTAACTTTGACCCTCATTAAATGACCATCTTCTTGAGTAAGGTGTTCGGAACAGCAGTCATTATGTCATGCTGTAAAAAAAAAAAAAAACAACACCCTGGGTCTGGAACCAAACCCAATAAAGCATAAACACATTCACCATTCAAGTAGTCAATGAAATAGTGCAAATCACTGAGAACAGCAATCTGTCTCCCATACTAGTTGTTCTCTCTATAACATTGAAAATCATCTATCATAAAACCCAACTCAACACCTATTCTCAAGAATTGGCTTCATGACACTGTCTTTCAGTTGTCCTCATTTACCTGAAAACCACATTCCAGCTCATTAAGATGATCATCTCCAAATACTAACTGTTGCCTGTGACTTGCAGTAAGTTCCCCAGGGGTCCTAAGTCCAGTAATCTTCAACCTCTTCTTGGAATCCCTGGAAGCTATTCTGCTGAAAAACTCATCATTATGAGAACAGAGATCAACTCTAGCTGAGAGTCACTTCGAAATATTATATAATCCACAAAAAGATTGCCTCGCTTTCATTCAGACATGAATGTCTAAATATATTTGAAGACCAACGCCCTGAAGACAGAGATTCCGCTAATCATGAAGAACAACAAAGAGAAACATGTGCATGAATGTCTTTAAGACATGAAGCTTGATGCCTTGACCCCGCAGCTGTCCACCTACACCAGCCCATAAGATTCCACAATCACCACCATAAGTTTCACTAATGTACTTCTCCCAAAAAACACAAACTATATGGCACCATCTCATCGAGCTCCATAGGGCGAAAATGAAACAGCCATAAAATCACTGGTCCTATCTGACCTCGATACAGCCAGCTCCTGGTATGGCAGTTTTCCATCGAAGAGCCCCTTTCTGCTGCTACTCGACCGAACACACACTCACAGAATGTCATCCACCCTCAAAGAAATATGTTCCAGTTCGCGCCACCCAATCTGCTCTGTCACCTACAGAGTGGTAAATGAGAGCACACTGCCATATTTAGCAGGAAGGATTGTAGTAGTAGCAGGCAGGGAATGAAAAGACACCAAGCCTTCTCTTTCTGCTAAGGACTGCAACTACTCCCCACTTAGATCTGGCAGGATCTCTCACTACTGCTCTTTCTGGTGGAAGTAAAGATCATATTCTTCAAACCACACCTCATCCATGATGAACCATCCAGGTGATGGAACCAGTTGGTAATCCCCATTTTCCTGTACTTTTCTGGAGTCCTCATAAACATAAGATACCCAATGCATTGTGTCATGAATGGGTGGAGTGTAAAATACAGCCAAAAGTGGCACATTAGAATGGTAAATGTTGAACAGAACAAACCCTTAGTTCCATGCCGTCTTAACACTGCCTTTGGTGATTGACCCCTCGTGGTTTCTACCTGTTGGCAATGCAGGCCCTGCAACTTCTGCCACACAGGGCAACTATGCAGGGTGCCCCGGCCCTTCTTGGGCCCCCATTCAGCCCAAAGATATATCTGTGAGAATTGGGAGACTAAGTGACCCCCATCACATACTGCAGGAGGCCCCCGTAATTTTGCGTCACGCCTCTGCGCTCTATACTTGCCATCTGAAGGCGACTGTTGCAGTGACAGAAATGGCTTTTGATAGCACCACTCAAGTAGATTTGATCGAAATGTCTTCTATTTTGAGGTGTTGTTACATCGACTTTAGATGCTTTGTACTTTTCCCGTCGTTATGTTTCTGCCGCATCTATTTATATCGAAATAAAAGGCCGGTTTGAAGCGATCAAACATATTAAGGCACTAAGCCTTTTCCCCCGCAGTGCTATTTTCATTTTAATAACCAGCGCAGTCCTTTCCTTGCCCCCGTTATTCTTCTCTTCCCCCACAGCCCTAAAACACTACTGCAATTTCCCGAGCCTCACTTAAATGTGTGCCCCTCTAAGACGCTCAGCTGGAGAAAACACGAAATCGAGCGATATTGTTAGAAGTGAAAAAAAAGCTTTTCTCGTTCTGGGGCAGCATTTTCATTTTCCTCTTTGCTGCCATAATATTGCATTCTGTGACCGCTCGTTGTAAAAGGGCAGCGCTCGCTTATTAAGGGCCGCGTTTAGCAGCACTTCACATTAAACATCCATTTGCCTGCACAAATATATCACGGAAGGCTTGGATCTGTGAAAAGGGCACATTAGGTTTGAGCATGGCACGCCTGCGAATTTAGCAAGGTGGTAACATGTCTGTGCTGCATTGCACAAGACAAATGACTTCCATTACTTTGTTTCCATAGCAGTTGTTTTGTGCGATTTTCCACATTTAAGCGTTTGGCTACTTTCTCTTTAAGTTTCACTTGCACTGTTTAGGTCTGGCCTTGAGACAGCTTTAGCCGCCTAGCCTATTGTTTCCCCCAAAAATATTATACAAAAAACTAATACACAGATGGGCTTTTGGTCAGCGGGCTTCAGCCACTGGTTTGTTGAACTCTCATTTTCCTAATGCCCACCACAGCATACTTACTGCATGGGGCAAAGTGTCAGCCTACTTCGCCCATCCCTTTGAGTGACTGCACAAAGCCTGTGCATATTGTTCACACCCACCAAAAAATAGTTTTTTTCTCTTCAGTTGTACATCTGGTTTAAGTGTGCTTTTTTAAAAATTCATTTGTATATTAACTTTAAATACATGCTATTTATTTGCCTGAACTTATTTACAAAGATTATTTTATAAAGCAGTGCTTCCCAAACGTTTTAGAACCATGACCCAATTTGTAGAACAACACATTTTACATCAAGTGGTAGCGCATTGTCATTTACAGATAGCACATTTTCCATTGAAATAGCCACTAAATTTGCACAGACATACAGATTTACTGATAAAACTGTATAGCACACAAATGATAATGTGTGGCAATTGGGTTTCTGTGAATATTTATCATTTGCGCATCACCAAGTAAAGTTACTTGATTTGTTTTAAGCATATTAAAATCTCTGTTTCCAACACGCTTCAGGATTACAAAAAGAAATGCTTTATTTTTGCTATCCTATCTGCTGAACACATACAGTTCGTTTACAGTTATTTACATTTTGTGTGTTACAAAAAAAACATTCCACAGCCTATTCTTTCTTTCACACTCCCTGTAATCCAGCAAAATTGGCACATAATTCAGTTCAATAATTTCTGTCATATTGCAATCAAAAATAGAAAGGTAAACACCAATCCTCATGTTAAAAGAATAAGCAGCAATTTGTCACAATACATAGCCTGCCATTTGACCTCTGTCTTTCAAGCACCTGCAAGTGTGACAAGATAAACACAGAATTTAAGGGTATTTTTTTTTTTATTGCTTGGACTTTCCAGACTCACCAAAAATTTGCTCGGTATGTACACGAAAAAAAACCTTCAGGACGAGAAATGAAACTTATGGCATGTAGTTTCATTCCATAGATGGTGAACCTTCAGTCAGAAAATACACATGCTTTCAATAAAGCATCAACAAAGCCGATTGTTTGTCTTTTGTAGCATGAAAGATTTTTATCAAATTTTCCTAATTCACACAACAACTCCAAGAGATGTCTATTTCTTTAATCAATTCTTATATAAAAGCATTGAGCAGACTGTTAAATACAATTCATTTAAATTTCTGATTGGCCATTATGAACCTTCCCATAATTGGGAAATACCACCTCCTCTTCTCCTTCTTTGTGGACTTCCTTTTGAGAACAACCACTAAAGCAACAGTAACCACTTACAGTGACCACCTACCTGCAGACAGTGGTACAAATTCAACCTTTCAAAACTCTACTTCCATCTCTTCTGCAACCAAATAACACAAGCAAAATAGTCCTTCAACTGACTTTCTGAAGGATTCAAAACAATGATACCCTTCATGATGTCTGCATGTCTTAACCACAGGCTAAGGGCCTCGTAGCTCAATGAAAAGATGAAGAAGTAAAAATCAGGGTACTATGTCGAGGCAAATATCATAAAAACAATTAACAAAACACACTTCCAGTACCACAATAGGATGTACAAATCGTCCATGTAAAAAGCAAAAAGCACTGTTAAGCTATTCCTGAAGTTCAATTATTTCCCCCTTCTATTTAGCGCTTGTTTCAGTCTGCAGCAAGTCCTCTATCATAACAGCTTTAAATATTACACATGACAGGGACATGGTCGGGTTTCAGAATGGTAACTCTACCCGGTTGCTCTGAGCCTCTGGTAAAGTGTAGGTTATAAGCCTTGCCGTGTACAGCCCATTATCCCTCTACATGAGCATGTCAGGATGTCTTATTGAGTCCCTCAGCCTAATCCATATCTGCTTCCAATGGACAATGATGAAACAAAACATTTAAAACCTCAACCACCTCGGAATTAGACCAGCTCCATTATCCATCTCCCTATCTCCGCCCCCGCCCGCTCCCCTTCTCCCACAATATTTTGCAATGGATAAGCTATGGCACGTAATCTTGTGTCTAGGTGCGTATTCTCACATCACCCAGTCTAGTTGTAAGTCATGCGTAGAACACTACGGGGTCATTCCAACGGCTCTCCCGTTGCCCGCCCTGAAGTCGACCCCCTACCTGCCAGCTCGTCCCCCCCTTCCACCTCCTCTACGTGCCTGAGCGTACGGAGCAACTCCTCCCACTGCGCGGCTATGGACGTCTTCCTCAACCCTAACGTCTCCTCCCGCCTGATTGCAGTCCCCTCCGCTCCAGCCCATGCAGCAAGCGAGTGCCTCCATACCTGCGGGTGAGGCGGGTCCTGCACCTTCCACCTCCTAGTTATTAGGCGTTTTGCGACCGCAAGCCCCAAATCCAAGAACCGAGACGTCACCTTGGTTGTCTGTGTCCTGCGGAAGTGATGCAGCAGGTAGACCGCCCAGTCAAAAGATATATCACGTCCTGTTATAGTGCGCAGGGAGTCGTGAATTGTACGCCAGTAGGAGTGTAGTTTGCACAGCCCCACAACATATGTATGAGATCTGCCCCCTAGGGCACCTCGCGTCCGTGCAACGGAAATAGCTATTAAGGGCCGCGGGGGTAAGATATGCCCTATGTATAACGAACAGCTGTATCTGTCGGAGGCGCATATTTCTAGGTATGCGCACCGGGCCTTTCAGTATGCGTTCCCACTCTTTATCTGCCAGTTGTCTCCCCAGATCTGCTTCCCATTTGTGTCTGAGCGGCTCTAGAGTAATCGCCGTGTGTGTCCGCAACGATGCTGCAAACCAGCGAATCAGATGCCGGCCCCTTCCCATGACGTGCAAATACTGTATGGTGAGGTACTGGCTGGGCTCCGCGGTCATATCTCCCCACCTAGCAACCAAAGCTGCTGCAAGTCCTCATAAAGTATTATTATATATCCTCCTATAACAATGCAGATGACACACAGCCTGGAAGATAGAGAACCCACAGGAACTTGCCACCTCAGCGCTAGATAAAAAAAAATCTGAAAATGAACCCTGTTGCTCATTTGCCTTTTCTGCTTGGTCACCACAGAATGTTTGCCTTTTTCTGGATCTTATTTTTGCTGGACTTACAAGTCTGAGCACTGTAACTCCTGCTAGAAGTAAAGTGCCTGAGCTTCAACTTTAAAAATGGTGAATGAATGAATGAGGGGATTTGAATGTATGAACAAGGGGATTTCTAAACCACAACAGTTACTGCAACCGTGTCCCGGAGCTATGGCAGGTGGCTAATGGAGCTATCCCACACCCTACAGCTTAAACAGATGCATTTTCAGATGCTTGTGGAATGATTTCTTCTCAGGGATGCACCTGAGAGGAAGAGGGGGCTTATTCCAGTACCTGGCTGCAAGAACTGAACATGTTGATCCACCCCATTTCTTCCTTTTGGTGAAGGGGATAGTTAGCAAACTTGCGGACTGTGAACGTAGAGTTCTTTTGGAAAAATATTCTGCCATCCTATTGAACAGGTATTTGGGTCCCAGCATGTGCCACCATCAGTGCTTTGAACCTAATCATCCTTTTAACTGGTAGCCAGTCAGGGCCGGACTGTGAACAGAAACCGGCCCAGGCAAACTGCTCGGCCGGCCCCCCTGGGAGGGGAGGGGGGTGCGGCCGAGCTGTTTGTTAGGCCCGGTTTCGTCCTATTTTGTTACAGGGGGCCGATATTGCTGACCCCCGGTAACAAAAACGGCACCCCAGGGGCCGAAAACTGTCCCCCCACCTTGGCGGCCCACCGGGGAAATGCCCAGTGCCCACTAGGGCCAGTCCGGCCTTGTAGCCAGTGCAGTTGATTATGGTAGTGGGAGATGGAGGCATGCTGGGGAAGTTTAAACAAAAGGTGAATTGCTATATTCTAGACCACTTGCAGTCGATGGATTAGATAGCCCGGGGCTCCTTGCACCAAATGTTTGAGTAGTCTGGAGAAGATTAAGGCCTGGACTACTGTATTTTGGGCTTCCCTAGGCAGGAGCTTCAGTCATTTTTTCACCATCCTGAATATCCAACAGGGGTTTTGACCACCGGTGAGATCTGGGATTTGAAAAATAATTGAGTGTCAACGAGCACCCCTAGATTCTTAGCTACCTTTGTGGGCGGGGGCTGTGAGGTGAAACTCACCGGCCATGCCCATAACTAGCCGGGCAGTGGGTTGGCACCAAACAGCAAGGCCTCCGTTTTCTCCGGGTTGCATTGGAGCAAGTTGAACTTGAGGCATCCCATTGCTGCTACTGTGCAGGCTGAAAATTTTGACCTAGAGTATTATTGTCATAGCAGTAGCTGGGTGTCATCTGCATATGACATCAGTTGGATATTGAATGATTCAATAAGATATGCCAGTGGAGTCATGTAGACATTAAATCAATCATTTAATCAATACATGTAGAGCGCAGCTTATCACCTGCAAGGGTATCCAGGTGCTTTCATTGCTGTCAAAAACCCAGGTCACAAGTCTCTTCCTGAAGTCTGTCAGCAAGGGAGATCATCGGAAGTGGAGAGGGTGGGCATTCCAGGATTTGGTGGCGAGGTGGGAGAAGGAGCTGAGCCAGGGCATGGGAGGCGGAGCATAGGTTTCTAGATGGTTGGTGGAAGTTCAGAAGGTGGGTCATGTATGCTCCCTTGGTCATGGAGGGCTTTGAAGGTGTGTGTCAGTAGTTTGAATTGGCATCTTTTCTGGAGTGAGAGCCAGTGGAGGTCCCTCAGGTGCTAGGTGATGTGGGTCTGTTTGGGCAGGTTGAGGATCATTCTGGCTGCTGAATTCTGTATCCTCAGGAGCCTTCTATGAGTTCAGTGGTGGTACCGGCGTATTATGCATTGCTGTAGTCTAGACCGTTGATGATAAGGTCTTGCATGACTTTTCCTTGTGATTATGGGGAGCCATTTGAAGATTCTCTGGAGAATATGGAGAGCGTGGAAGCAGGCAGAGGAAACTATGTTAATCTGTCGTTTCATGGTGAGTTTGCTGTACAGGATAATCCCAAGGTTTTGGGTATGATCTTTGGTGTGAGGATGGGTCTGAGTCCAGTGGGCCACAAGTTGTCGTTCCAGAGGGAGGTGTGGTTGCCAAATATCAGCACTTTAGTTTTGTCTGTGTTGAGCTTCAGACAGTTGTCCTTCTTCCAAGCTGTGACGTTCTATACACAGTTGTGGAAGTTGGTCTTAGTGGTGGTGGGATCTGCTGAGAGTGAATAGATGAGCTGGGTGTCATCGTCATAGGATGTGATGTTGATGTTGTGGGTTCTGATGATGTCAGCTAGAGGTGTCATGTAGGTGTTCAAGAGGGTGGGGCTGAGGGATGAGCCCCGAGGGATGCCGCAGATGGTGTTCTGGGTTCCGAGGTGAAGGGTGGTGGATTCTGTGTGTGTGTGTCTCAAGAGGAATGATGCAATCCATCTGAGTGATTGCCCCTTTATTCCAATTTGGTGTTGTCTCTTGATGAGTGTGTGGTCGGAAGCAGTGTCGAAGGTTGTGGACAGGTCAAGAAGGATCAGGGCGGCCGATTCTCCTCTGTCAAGTAGGGTGCGGATGTCATCTGTGGCGAAAATCAGGGTGGTCTCGGTGCTGTATTTGGCTCAGAAACTGGTTTGGGAGGCGTCTAGCAGGTTGTTTCTCTCCAGGTGTTTGGTGAGATGATGGTTGTCCTTCTCCAGGACTTTGGTGGAAAACGGTAACAGTGAGATGGGGCAGTAACTCTGGAGTTCGCTGGGGTCTATGGAGTGTTTTTTGAGGAGGGGTCTGACTGTGGTAAGCAGTTCTATAGCGGTGAGATGCTGGTTGGGGGAGGCTTCTGTTGTAATGAGGAGGCTGAGGTGGTCAGTGAGTTGGGGCTCAAAGATCCTGTAGATGGTGGATATCTTGTCGTGGAAGTGATTAGCTAGAGCGTCACAGAGTTTCTTTGAGAAAGGGATCGTATTCTCAGTGGCAGTTGGGCAGGAGAACTCTCTGAGGATGGTGAAGAGCTCCTTGGTGTGGTTGGAGCTATCCTCAAAACAGTCTGCCAGGGTATCATTTTTCACGTCTTTGAGTTGGTGGTGGTATGTGTGAAGAGCTTACTTGAAGGAATGTCAGTATGTATCGTCTCTTCTGATGCGTCATCTTCTTTCCAGCTTTTTACAGTTGTGTTTCATTGGGCCTAGTTCCGGTGTGTACCAGTGGCTTGTTTGATGGATCTGCGGGTTTTGTTTGGTTTGATGGGGGCAACTCAGTTGGCCGCGTTGGTGATCCAGCTGTTGAAGTTTTCGACTGCCGGTTTCAGGTTGGTTGCAGTGTCAGGATGGGTGTTGCTGAGGGCGTCTGACAATTGGTCCTCGTTAACAAGTGTGGGGCACAGGGCCAAGCCCTGAGGCACTCCACACTTAAGGATCCTTACCCCGGAATAGAACGGTTCAGCCACACAATCTGTTCTCTGTGCTTCAAATACAAACTGAACCAGCCTAGAGCAGACCCCTCCACTTCAATAGCTGCCAGGCAGTAACAGGATCTCATGTGAGATCGTGTCAAATGCCGCGGAGAGGTCTAATATAATCAGGATGGTGTTTTGACTGGCATCCAGTGCAAATTTAATGGAGTCTGTTATTTCCATGAGCGCTGTCTCCATGCTGTGGAGAACCCTGATGCCACACTGTGAGAGGTGGAGGCGATTGAAGATATTCAGGTAAATCAACAGTTGTGTATTTGCAATCTTCTCAGGGATCATACAGACCCCGGGAGCAGAGAGATGGGTCTAAAGTTAGCAAGGATTTCTGCGTCTGCATTCTTGAGGAGGGGGATGACATTTGCCTTTTTTCAGGAGGTGGGCACTATCTTGGGATAGAGGTGGCAAAGAGATCCCGGTAGATCTCCTAATTCCTCACCACCTGAGGAGGAAAGGGGATCCAGGGGGGAGCCTGATTTGCACTGGTTGAAAAACCCTATTAGTTCAGATTCATTTGGGGGCTTGAGCTGTAACTACGTGCCTTGAACCAGGGGCATTCTTATAATTTGAGCATCACCAGTGAGCTCATTATCCCTAATTTCTAAGAGATTGTTCTGGATCTTTAGGTTGTTGTCTTCCAAAAAAGTTCTCAACTTAGTACATAGGCAAGCCTTCGTCTCAAGAGAGGGTGCTGTAATTTTTGGGTCTGTAAAGTCTGCCACAATTTTTAAAATGTATTTACGTTATTGTTAGCTTCAACAATTTGGTTAGAATAGAACATTTGTTTTGCAAGCTTCAGCTTGTTGTGGTAGGTGCTCAAGGCAGTTTTGTGCAGGTTTTATTTATTTCAGAAATAGTCATAGTCATTCTATTTTCTTACACTCGTTCCTTTCTACCGCCAGTAGTGAACCAGCGGGCAGCGGAAAACTGTCTAGTGGTTCCTAACATGGTTTCAGGGGCAACTATATTGGCAGCCTCTGAGAGCCATTTATTCACTTTCACCTCACCTGACACAGCATCACTAGTTGACACTAGTTTGGTAGATGCTAGGAAGACCTTCAGCGAGGATATATCAACTTGGTTCCAAGCACGGTTCCTCCATGGGGGGACCCATTCTCATCTTGTTCTCCAGAGCGGACCAGGGCCTGGAGAATGGAATTATAAAATGGTTAGACAAAGGGACCTCTCTAGGCTTTTTGTGATTTATTAGAGCATTGGAAAATATAGTAATGATTATGTGACCAGCTCTATGTGCAAGTCCCATGGGGGTCATAGACAAATTGACAGTTGCAGTGTATCTGTCAGCTTCTGTGCTAAGCTGTCAGAGGGGATGTCTAGGTGAATGCCGAAGTCACCCAGGAAAGTGAAGTTCGCATACTTAATGATTTTGTGTACAAGTGCCTGGGTGATAGCTTTGGTAAAGATTCCCGTATATACGGGGGCGATACAACAGGACCCCTGCGAAGTAGCAGTGGGCGGAGGGAGAAATGCAGAATCCCAAGGCCTCAGCTCCTTTTAGTTCTTTGACCTGGAACGTAGTGCAGTTCCGTGACTTTCTAACTGCTGGTAGCCTAATGGATAGGGCGGTCAATCTCAAATCTGGGGAACCGGGTCTGAGCCTCGGCATTGACGCTCAACATCCTGTGATTCTGGGCAAATCACTTAAGCTCCCTGTGCCTAACAAAAATGAATGTGTCGTTGTGTAACGGAACTGGTGCTCATGTAAAGTGCTCTGATACCTTCAGATCAAGTTTGCGCTATATCAAATCAAATCAAATATGCTTTATTCGATCACTAGTATCATAAAAGCAATGTGCAACAAACATACGAAAGCATTAAAATTATACAGTGGTTCACATTAAGTTAAAACATGATTAAACTGGATTTTTAAGTTGCAAAATTCATAAGAGATTATATGTAAAGAAAAGGATACTTATAACGGAAATAAATCTTGGGTGAATATTAAGCATTATAAAAACAGAGATGTATAAAACAATGGAGGGAGAGGCATTAAAGCACCACCAAGCAGCATTATGTAATACGTGGGATATGAAGACTATACAGGAAACACTCACATACAAAGAGAATGTATCTCAAGATAGAACACTCTATTTTTAAAAACACATACATTCCTCCCAAAGGTTCAAAAGAAGTGGACTTTTCAACATTATGCAGTAGATGTAAGATAGGGGAGGAACTGCCATTATTACTTGTCACTCGGCATATGAGAGCCCTTCAAAGCTTTATGTCTGATAATCCAGGCTCGACTCAAAAACATTGCCACCCCACAAGTAAAAAGCATGCTTGCGTCAGTTTTGAGAATGCGAAGGGCGACCCTATGGTTACATGTGTCCATGGATTTGCAGATTGGTTTAATCCATTTGGACCTGGAGATAGAGTAAGCTGGGCAGGCAAACAGAACATGGGACACACTCTCAAGCAGAACTTTACAACAAGGTCAGGCTTTATTTTGATGATTGTGCGGGCGCCATTTAGATATTGTTGCATGAACTGGGAGCGTGCCTAACCTAAATTGGGTATATAGCAGCCTATCGCGTGGGACCTGGATAATATCCAGGTATGGCTCTAGTCTTCTGGACTGCTTATGACTGTAAAATTCATCTGTCAGTCTCCCCAAATTTGGTTTACTCAGCTCGTTAGAATCAACCCAGTTCCAATAAATATACTTGAGATCTGCCTTGTTGGGTGGGACTTGAGTGTCCCATGTTTCCGAAAGACCCAGCTGAGTCAGCGCCTTTCTAACATTAGATATCCACTTGACCCGGTGTCCTACATCTAGATTAATCACCTCAGTCAGGGCAGTGGCATAGTTTGCAAGCTCAGGGGTGCGCATTACGCATGCCCAAAAATGCAATGGGCGCAACTTAGCAATATCCCTGAGTGGCTGCCTACCCATATCAAACATTAAGGGGGTTAGTGGGGTGTTACGAGGGAGCATCACCAGATCTCTCAGGAACTTGTGCTCGGGTCTGCAAATATCCTCAATGTTATCAAAGCCCCATAGCTCCGCCCAGTACAGTGCGGCTCTAACTGATTTGGCTTCGTAAATTGCGAGAGTTGGAGCAACCGGCCTGCTGTACGAGGACCAGTGTTCTTTACTTAATGCCCCAACTACGCATTTGTGGTTCATAAGCATCTGGACTAAATAGGGCGTCCAGTGCATTTTATCAGAGAGCAGGATGCCCAAGTAATTAAACATGCTTACTCTTTCCAAAAAAGTGTTATTTAAGATTACATTATTTTTAAAAGACTTGTGAGGATTAAAGACCATGAATTGTGTTTTAGTGGTAATTATAACTAAACCCAGAGAGTCACAAAATAGTTGATATCTATTTAGCAGTTTTTGCAATCCAAATGGAGTTTTTAACACCAGCAGGGTGTTATCAGCAAACAAGAGGGTTGGGACTTTGTCGCCCGTCAGGATTGGTGCGTCGGCCGAGACTTCCTGAAGAAATCTCACCACCTCATTGACAATATAGAAAACAGGGTGGGGGCCAAGACGCAGCCCTGGCGGACTCCTCTGCTAACTGGTCTCTTCTCTGTAGCCTCCCCTTGGGGCCCCCATCTCACTTGGGCATCATTTCCTTCATGTAAACAAATAAAAAGATTTAGAATTAGGGGGGATCCTCAGGTCCCTCAACGTCTGCCACAAGCTCATCCTGGGTACGAGATCGAAAGCAGTATTCAAATCGATGAATGCAAAGTAAAGGCTGCCCTTGCCAATAACAACGACCTTCCAATATATGAGTAATAATCTAAAAAATTGGTTGATCATTCCTGTGCTAGCCCTAAACCCGCCCTGGTATTTAGAAAGGACATCCTCCTCCTCAGCCCAGGTCTGTATTCTCTGGAGGAGGACCCTACCTACCAGCTTTTTCATAGCATCGATTAAGCTTATTGGCCTATAATTTGATGGATCTTCCCTGTCCCCCTTTTTAAATATTGGGACCACCATCGCACCTTTCCATGAGTCTGGAATTGGGCATCCATTAGCTATGGCATTGATCAAGAGTTGGATATAGCGCGACCAGTTTTTAGGATCAGTCAAAAAGAGGTCACCAGTAAGACCATCCGGGCTTTTTCCGGGACTATTTTTGTTATTGCCATTTCAATTTTGGCCATAGAAAATGGCTGTCTAGTATTCCCTACCAGGAGGATGCCTGTGGAGTCGCTTAACTCCTCCAGACATCCATCAATAGGAGTGGAATACAGTTTCCTGAAATGGTCATGCCATTCTTGGCTTGTAATATGATTAGATGGAGTCGAGGAATCTCTGCTATTACCCTTACTTACTAAGGACCAAAATTGGTTCTTATTTTTCTCCTGGCTGGTAACTTTCAATCTCTGCCAATGCAATTCGTCCCACTCAATTATTGCATGGTGAAGGGCAACCTTATTCTCTTTTCTTGCTATTTTGACCAGATTAGGATTCTTTGTCCTGATCGCTGAAGCTAAGGCTTGTCTATTTAGCCTACATTTCTTAGTAAACCACAAATGTCTTTTTCAGACAACCTTAGATTTATTGTGGTTGGGAGTAGCTAGGAAGAAAGTACTCAGCTGCTCTATAGTGCGAGAATGGACTAAGGAAGCTCCTGAACAGAATTCAGTGGCCAGCCGGGTTGCCTGTAGTGCTAGTGTACTAGTCTAGACAACTTCCCTAATGCCAGCTAATTTTATTTCTTGGGAGGAAACCTTGTGCCATTTCAAATATCTTTTACAATTCGAAGGAATGATATCTCTGATGGAAGTTGGAGCCCTAATAATCTGAGAAATAATTGGTGAAGCCCAAGGAGATTTTAATGTCATGCAAAGGGGGTTGTGATCACTATCGGTTGTGGTGCCCACATGCATGTCTACAGTTTTATCCCATAATTTCAGATCCACTAGAATGTGGTCTATGCACGAGGGGCAGCCTACCCTATTAAAAGTATTCGCCCCCTGGGTGTCCGAATGGGTTCTACTATTGGCTGCTCTAAGGTCATACTCAATAGTAAGTGCACTAAGTTGGATTGCGAGCGGGGTCCATTTCCAAATTGGGGGACTACTTAAAGGAGGGACCGCCCATTTTAAATCCCCTTCCTCTAGCTCCAACATATCCTCTGAAGTCAGAGGCTCGAAAGTGCAATTAAAATCTCCTGCAACTATAATTCTAGCATATGGTGAGCAACTGGATAAAGAATGTTCTACGGTTGTGACAATAGTCGATTGTTGGTGGTAGAATTGGGGGTCTCTAGTTGGCACAGGTAGGTACTTGTGACAAATAGGGACCCTCTCCTCTAGTCAGGGTAAAGAGGTACACTCCTAAAATAACCCCTGCTCACCCCCTTGGTAGCTTGGCATGAGCAGACAGGCTTATCTCAGAGGCAGTGTGTAAAGCATTTGTGAACACATACAGTAATCAAGTGACAATACTACAGATGGACAGCACACCAGTTTTATCAAAAATAAGTATTCTTTATATAGATTTACCACAAGACCATAAACAACAAAAATCCACAATACTGTTACTTTAAAATGGTAGTATTTAGCTTAGTTCTCTTTAGTTCTTAAATGCGACACTTTAAGTCAATGTACCTTTAGATGCGACACGCAGGGCAACGAAAGTGTTGCAACAATGTTGATGCGATGAAAGTTTAGTGCAAAGAAATAAAGACGTGAAGATCTTCCAGATGCGGCACTCTTCTCCGATGTTGCGAGAGATCTCGGCTCGATGTGTCAGCTGCAGCGGCGACACCCTTGTCCAGTGATGCGATGACAGCGGCTTTGGCGGCAACACTCTTCTCCGACATTGCGAGACGCTTCCGCTCGATGCAACAACTGCAGCGGCGACACTCCTGTTCCATGATGCGACGACAGCAGCTCCGAAGAGCGGGACTTTTCTCAGTGGATGCGAGGCGCTTTTCTTGATGCTGTGCAATACGACAGCTACAGCGGCGACATCCAAGATGCGACGGCAGCAGCAGCGACGGCGACACGCTTCTTCCTCGATGCGAGACACTTCTTGTGATGCGGTGCGATGCGACAGCCCCAGCGGCTGCGAAGGCGACCCGCTTCTTCGGCGTTGCGAGATGCTTCTCTCGATGCGGTGCAATACGACAGCTACAGCGGTGACATCCAAGATGCGACGGCAGCAGCAGCGCGACGGCAACACGCTTCTTCCTCTTGAGTCGCGCTTACAGCTCCTTGCTATACGCTGTCCCTCAGAAGGCCCAAAACTGCAGCAGGCACTTCCAAAGAACTCTTGGAGAGCTGGTGGTTGATGTCTGTTGACCCTGAGACTTCAGCAGGAGGCAAGCTCTTCTCTCAAGCCCTTGGAGATCCTTACAAGTTGAAATAAGCACACAAAGTCTCTTCTCCTTCCTTTGGCAGTCAGGCAAACCACTGCAGGCCAATTCCCCAAGCAGCACTTCAGCTTAGGGATAGTCTCTCCTCAGTTTCTTCAGGTTCTGCTCCTCAGTAAAGGTTTCTTCTTGTTCCAAAAGTGATCTAAATTCTTGGGATCAGGGTCTCACTACTTATACCCCAAAATACTTTGTCCTCTGTGGGCAGAGGGGCCTTTGCCTAGTCCAAACCAGTTCTGGTCAGTCCTGGAGCACTTTGTTTACATGACTCCTTCTTTCCTTTCAGAGTGCAGGGCAGAGACATCAGACGCACCACAGGAGGTGGAGCCAGCATTGTGGAGGGAAGGCCCAGCCCTATTCAGGTCCCAGGTGCAACTCCTCCCTCCCATCTAGATGCAGATCTCTCTATTCACCACTAGGCTGCCTCACCCTGTCTCCTGTAATTCCCCAGCCCTGTCACTCAAACTCCAGACAAGCAATACACAACCTAGCAGAGGCAGGCTTGGACAGTTAAGCAAGAAAATACCTACTTTCTAAAAGTGGTATTTTCAAACACAGAATGTTAAAACCAACTTCACTAAAAGATGTATTTTATCATTCTGAGTTCAGGCATACTCAATTCGAATTTCTACCATGTTCCCTGAGTCAGTTAAGATTATAAAATGTAATAATCTAAACTGCCCATTCTGGCCTATGGAGAACAGGTAACCTTGCAATAGTGAAAAACGAAAATGGCTGTAATTCACTATTAGAACATGCCACACACACGAGGGCATGTCCTACCTTATACTTACAATGCACCATGCCCTTGGGTCTACCATAGGGGTGTCTGATATGAAGAAAAGGGAAGGTTTAGGGACTGGCAAGTGGGTGCACTTGCCCAGTCAGCATGACAGTACCAGACTGCACGCAGGCTCTGCAATGGCAGGCCTTAGACACACTTTAACAGGCTGCTTCTGTGGGTGGCACAACCAGTGCTGCAAGCCCACCAGCAGTATTTGGATTACCAGCCCTGGGCACTCCTGGTGCACTGTACTAGGGTCTGACATGTAACCCAAACCAACCAATCGTAGAATCCCTAATTCATACATCAATTTACAATAGGGAGCACTTGCACTTTGGCACTGGACAGCAGTGGCACAGTGCCCTGAGCATCTAACACCAGCAAATATACATGAGGCAACAGCAAAAAGTGGAAGGGAGACCCATGCCAAGGTGCCAGGTTGAACAGTTGGCCTCCCTTAGTGCTTCTAATATAGACATTGAACAGCTCCAATATACCCCCTCCCCTAGGTCCTTTAATAGTAAGTCTCAAGATCTCTGGACTTAGAGTTGGCTGAACCGTGGTTATGCAGCCAAGGACAATGCTCACCCAAATAATCAATCCACCGCCCTCTCACCTTTGTGATTGCCGGAATACAGTAGCAAGCGTAACCAGATTTATAGAGTGAAACCAGGCTCCAAGTCTCCTGAAATAGACATATATCAAAATCGTCTATCATATTGTTCCAGTGTGGGAGTAATAACTTGTTTGATAACCCAGCCACGTTCCATGATAACATTTTTAACTGCTGTGGGCATGAAACCAAAGCAACGTCATTGGTGCAATACAAGGTTGGGTTACAAGATAGTTCTAAAGAATAGGATGTTATTGTTAGGTCAGGGGACGCGCAAGGAATTATCTCATGTGAGCCCTGGGAGTATACTTCAACGCGTCCTACATTTCAATCAATGAGCCTTTATTAATAGGGGAAGCAAAAGGTTCATGTGGGCTACAGTTATCGCTTGGATTCAGGGCACTATGTTCTCCATGGTAGCTAGGCTCAAGAAGCAGTCAATCGACTGCTTCGAGCGCTGAGCCACCCTCTAGTTGGGTTTGAGGACTAACCTCTAGAGGTGCTTGTGTTCGTCTAAACTGTATGGCTGAAGTGACGGGGGAGCAAGTTCGAAATTCTAACGCTAGAAGGTTGTCTGCCAAATCAACGTTGGAAAAAGTAAGTTCAATGCAGTCATAAAGCTGGGCAGGGCCTGAACATCTACGTGCCCTAGTGATATCTTCATGAATCACTGAGCGACAGCCCCTGGTATGGCATATCCAATGTATGACTTTGTTGGTCAAGGAATCTACACTTTCTATACCGTTATTTGGACCGAGTTTGGGTACATTCACCATATAGATGTTGGGGCCTTGCAATGGCGGTAGAATATATGCATCTCTCCGTTGTAGAGATTTCAATGGAGCATACATAGGCTGAGCACGGTCCGTGGCTCGGCAGCGGCCGCCTAGGGTGGCATGGTCCTTGATTGGAGCAGCTAGTGGGGTATAAGAGTAATTTATTTTCTTGGGCTAGGGGTTGCTGGAGTTTTCAAATTTAGAATTTAGCGAGATGTGGCTTTTGGAAGTTTTTAAAAAGTGAGGGGACATCTTGGCCCAGAACAACCCTTTCGGTGCGAGTTGGCCCAGCCAGAGAAGGAGTTTGCTGGTCTTGAACAGGTACCCATTTCTCGGGCTGATGTCCAAGTCGAACCGGGGGAAGTAGTGATTTAACCAGGAGCGTAAACTCTTCGATCATGCATTTCATAGATATGATCTCAGACCTAAGGGAGTTAAGGAGCCCAGGTGAATCAAAAGATAGTTGCTCGGCGTTACTACAACTTGCAAAATACTTGGTTGTGTAACTTGTTCAGTAGTAACATCATAGGAAACTGCAAGTGGGGCTAATCTATTAGAGCAAGGGATATTGGGCTTCATTGAATTAACTTCCTTACAGGTTATGTGGTCAAGATCAAGGACTTCCTTCCCTTGTGTCCCGGCATGGTTGCTCTCTTTGTTTTTACTCAAGTTGCCAGATCCTTTGCGAGCGTGTTTAAGAATGGGAGGGACAGTAGGTCAACGGACGGGGCTTTTGGGATCAGAGGGGGTTTAGCTGCTGTTACTATGTGGCCCCGGAGGATCTGCCACCAGTATGTTCTCATACTCGCTGATGAGCGTCTCTATTCTATGAAGAACACAATTACTGGTGGCATGTTTATGCACTTTCTTAGCCTTTTACCCCTTGCTTACCCCACTATTCCCAGTGAGCGGTAAAGTTTGCAACCGTTGTTGAAGAGTTTTGGTGCCTGCCAAGCAGGAGAGTCACTCCTTGTCTCCAAGGGAGATTCTTCAGTCTTCCAGAGATAGTGGAACGTTGAAGGGCCAGGATTATTCTTTGTAGAGCATCGTCCAGGTGTTATCTGAATTGCATTGGCAATGCTTGGTATCTTATAGTGAAAAGATGGGAGGGACTAGCTCTATGACCACTCCTCTAGGAGGGTCAGGGTAGTGGGTGGTTACACCCACTTCCCTTTGTCCAGTTTCGTGCCAGAGCAGGGGCAGGTAGCCCCTGAACCGGTTTGAGCTGGCATATGCACAGAGGAGCCTACTGCTCCCCCAGTGCAGGACTTCAAAGGCACTCTAAGAGTGCACCCACCCTGCTCCAATACACTAAATCCTGTCTGGGAGGTGGTAACACCTCCCTGTGACAGGATACCCTTTGTTGGACTTCCTCCACTGCGAGTTTCGGTCAGCAGCAGGAGGGCAGCCCGGTATCTGTGCTGGTGGCATCCATTTTGTGATGCCAGGGCTCTAGAAGATTTCTACCGTGTAGTACAGTGGGTACATGTCGTCCCCTCTAGAAGGGTGGGATCCTACTCCCACACCAGTTACTGGTGTGGGGGTAGGATTCCAAGTTGTTTGACACCAAACACAACATGTTTTGATGCAGTCATTCCAAAGTTAGCATTTACCGCGAGGTTATAATGCACTTAAGAGTATATGGTTTAACCGCATCCACAAACAGCAGCAGAGAATAGACTCTGCCAGCTGCAGAGGGGTCCTGCTCAGGCAGAAGCACCCCCTCACATAGTAAACCAAGCAACCTGCCCTTGGGATTGATAGGGCCTACCATAGGGGTGACTGATAGGTTTATATGTGTGTGTATGGTGAGATATAGGAACCTATACCTCAGTGAGGAGTGCTAACACTACCTCACACAGGCTGCAGTAGCAGGCCTGTGGTGTCAGATTGTGAATGCTTCCCAGGGGTGGCATAATACATGCTGCAGCCCCTGGTAGGCCTGTGAAGTACCAATGCCCTAGGTACCTAAGGTACCATATACTAGGGGCTCATAAGGTACCACAGTATCCAATCACTAGTGCATCTAATATGCACACCAATCATTTAAGCAGATAGGCTGGGGTCCTGGATAGCAGGATCCCAGCCAGACTAGTCAAAAACCATTCAAACACCAGGAAAAAAGTGGGGGCAACCATATAATCAGATTCCACCTTCCTACATAACCCCCCCCCCCCCCAAACGAAAGGAGATAAGGCTAACCTTGCCCAGTTAAGCCTTTATTTCCTGAGTGGCCATATAAGGAAGAACCTGCACTAGCATGGTTGCTCCCTGTCTCATGGTCCACTTGGGAAATCCTACCCCAAGGGGTTTTGGAGTTTCTCCAAAGTCTAGGGTAATTACCTGTATTGTTTTCTGGTACAGAAGTAGGCTGGTGGGGTGTCTGAGTCTGAGTCTGGAAGTGAGGCCCTATTTGGGGTGGTCTCAACTTCCTCAGCACACTGGTCACCATGGAAGCCTTTGTGTCCATGACTGTGTCATATCTGGCCCTAAGGGTCAACCTCTGGCTGCCTACAGCTGGGGGTTGGGTCCCTCTGGTTGGAGTAGTGAAGGGCATTGGAATGTTTGGGGCAACTATGCCCCAGGTTTCCCTGTGCCCAACAAAGTCCATCTGGGGGGTACCTGTACCTAGGGGTAAGGGGGATCCCTCAGTTTGTAGTGGAATATTCACCTGGCTAGAACTACTTTGCTGGGTGTCCCTAATCTGCTGATGAGGGGGTTCCTCTGGACAGGGGCCCATTAAGGGTCCACTGACCTCCCTGACCTCTGCAGCCCTGGGCTGACTGAGGCAGGGTAGAGAGGGGCAGGGTACCTGCTCCAGACTGGGTGCCACCTTGGAAGGGTCCCCTGCCATCAGAGTTGTGGCCAGGACAGGCCTGACCACTTCTGGGGCAGTTACTTCACAAGGGGCAGGGGCAGTTCCCTTAGAAAGCTGACCCTCACCTTTAGTCTGGTGGGGGGAGGACTGTTCCTCGCCCCCTATGCTCTCTGTTTGTGTGGGGTGATCCATAGTTTCAGGCTTCACTCCGCTTAATTTCTCCTGGGGTGGAGGTGAGGCCCTCAGGGTCTCATCCACTCTCTCAGGGATGCCTAACATTCTTAGATGGGCATTGTGGTCTACCTCAGCCCAGGCTGAGATCTCTAGATCATTCCCCAGTAAACAATCTACAGGCAAGGTTGGGGACACTGCCACTCTCTTGGGGCCAGTGACCCCTCCCCAGCTGAGAATTACTACTGCCATGGGATGGTCTGTCCTAATTCCATCAATATTGGTCACCTGGTAGCTAAACTCAGGTAAAAGCTGTTCTAGGGGCACTAGTCTCCTTGTCACCATGGTGACACTAGCCCCTGTGTCCCTGTAGGCCACAGCCTTCTGACCATTGATCATAGGCTCTTGTCTGTACCTGCCCAAAGTATTGGGACTCATGGTAAAGTTGGCAAACCCCATGTCACCATCACAGACTAGAGTTGCTTGTGTAGGGGACCTGGTTAGGCCAGAGTCCACCTGAGTTCCCCAAGAAAGCCCAACTAACTTTTTGGGCGCACTCCCACCACCTGGGGGATTACTACTGGTAGTAACAGGAGGTGTTGGAGCTGCAGAGGGAGGAACATTTTCTTTATTGCCATTCTTTGGACAGCTGGAGTCAGTTTTCCAGTGGCCAGGTTGCTTGCACACATGGCAATATGGTTTCTTAGTGGAAGAGGAAGGATTTTGGGACCCACCCCCAGAACTGGGTTTTTGGGGCCCTTCAGAGGACTTTTCTGTTTTATCATCCCCACCTTTCTCTTTGGGCTTAGTGGAATCTTTCTTCTGGTCACCACCTTGGTTCTTGGGCCTAACCCTGGTTCTGACCCATTTGTCTGCCTTCTTTCCCAATTCTTGGGGAGAGGGCAGATCAGAGTCCACCAGGTACTGGTGTAAGAGTTGGTTTTGACAATTATTAAGGATCTGCTCTCTCATAATCAAATTATACAATCCTTTAAAGTCAGTGACCCTACTGCCAACTATCCAACCCTCCAGAGCCTTGGTAGCACAATCTACAAAGTCCACCCAATCCTGAGTCTGTGCTTTCTGGGTGTCTCTGAACTTGAACCTGTACTGTTCAGTGGTTAAGCCAAACCCATCTATTAATGCACTCTTCAGGGATTCATAGTCATTAGCATCCTCTTCTCTAACAGTGAGGAGCTTGTCTCTACCTTTATCTGAAAAGGAGAGCCAAAAGATTGCTGCCCACTGTTTCTGGGGGACCTGTTGAACTTTACAGGCCCTCTCCATAGCAGTTATCCATTTGTGGATATCATCCCCACTCTGGTAGGGAGGAACAACCTTGGACAGGTTCCTATGATCTGGCATGTAATCTCTGCCTCTAGGAACACTGTTGCTGCCACCAGGGGTATCTAACCCCTCCTTCTTTGAAGCTCTTTGGAGCTTGAAGGCTTCCCTATCTAAGGCCAATTGCTTGGTTCTGAGGGCAAGCCTAGCTTCCTCATACTGGAGCATCTTGAACCTTCTTTCAGAGGAGGTCTCCCTGGGAAAGTTGGAGTTCCTCTGTGGAATAGATTCTCTTCCAGCGTGATATGACCTGTCAGAGTCCCTTGAGAGGGACCTAGGCCTGTCTCCCACTCTGTCAGTTCTCTTAAGGAGAATTCCTCTATTCCCTTCAGACCCTTCTGGGTCTGGCCCTTCAATCACAGACTCCAGGTCATCTTGATTTTCATCATCAGACCCAGAGACTATGTTTGACCCACTCCCTGATGCAGACCCACTTGCTCCTAGAGCTTGTCTCAGGTCATCTGCTACTAACAGCTCGACCAGGTGTTGTGATGAGGGACTCCTGCCCACCATCAGTTGTCTTTCAAAGCATAAGGCCTTCAGTTCAGTGTAGGCTATATCTTTGTACTGAGATGGGGTGGACCCACTGGCTCCACCCTGGTGAGACATACTAGTGTTGTGCAGTGTTGTACTACCTACACTAGTTGTGGCCTACTGAACCTAACTTGAGCTGTAGCAAGGGTGTGCTTGTCCCTTCACAAACAGCTCTAAGTTCAGTAGAACTTATTGATACTAGTTTGACTTTATATGTACCTTGAGTACCTTTAGTGGTTTTCAGTTAGTAATTCAAATAGAGATTTTCTGGTAAAACAATGGCAAGCTGGAATCCCACACGCTGCCCACCAATGTGAGAAGTTGGCCTGGCATATGCTGGTCACTAGTTATAGTGGCCACCTTGCACCAGTCCAATTCGACTCTTGTGGTAGATAGGTTTAAGACAACCTTTAAAGAAAGCTATCCTAGTGGTAGCTGTGGAGAGCAGCCTTCAGGCTAAGTCTCTGAGGAATGTAAAGCAGCTTGTTTTACCTCATAATCTCTTGAATTACCAAATGAAAAGACACCACACAGGTATATATATCAAATATATATGTATTTATTTCTAAATATACTCTACTAATCTCTTTATGAGATTAGAGCCAGGTAAACATTCAAAAGATCAACAGTTCTCAATAAATTAAGCACAAATATGGCTGGAGCCCTAGGGGCGTACCAGACCATATACTAAAAAAATGGTGTAACAAACTCGACTTACAAATTGAAGAGGCCTAGGGCCTTGGGAATCGCTGGGGCTTCACTTCTGCAGTGTTAGCAGGTAAGTAGCCAGCCCACAGGAGACGCGTGCAGTGTCTAAACACACACGCGGGTTTTCAATGCGTTTCAATGGCAAATGTCGCGGTTTGTAAATTACAGTCAACAGGCAAGCAACTTACAGGGTAAGTATTTCGAGAGCCAACACACACTTGGGCACCGGAGTGCACGAGTTACCTCACCCAGGGAAGCCGGGTGCATACGTGTCCTTTGGTGTTGGGTCGCGATGCTGTTTCCAATGGAGATCACTGGATACTTGCTGCTTGTGACGACTGGACAGGTGTCCGTTCGAATCCGACGATGGATTGGTGTTGCAGAAGACCTAGAAATTGAGGGGACAGAGTTCAGAGTCACTTGCCAGTGACCGGTGGCCAGCAAGATGGATGACCACAGCTGTCGCGTCTCTTCAGGTCAATGATGGTGTTTTGTCTCTTCGCTCACGAGGTCCAGGAAGGTTTGACGATGACCAGCAGCTGGATTCAAGAGGTCCCACAACATCTGCAGCTGTCGACGGTGTCGGCACTAGGATTGAAGCCAACAAGCCTTGGCAGCTGCAAGTCTTGTGTGGAGTGAAGATTGGCAATGGTGCAGACCAGCAAGATCTGATGGACTTACCCAGCAAAGGTAAGTGAGGGCAGGCCCAGAGCAACCAGGCGAGCCCTTGAAATTGATGTGGAAGTCTTCAGGTGAGTTACTAGCCAACGGGCAAGCAACCGCGAGGACGCCTTGTCAGGAAAAGTTTGACAACAGCCCACGGTCACTCGGGATGGGGTAGGCCGCTGAAATTTGGTACTAGACCTGCTAGGGACTTGGACAACAAGTGGTCCAAAGCACAACTTCGTTGGACGTAGTTTAGGGCTTGCACTCGAAATCAGTGCACGGTTCCCTGGTATTGCTGTTCCTCGTCACTCGTGGGGTCCAGATGCCACAGCTTCACTGGGGACTCAAAATGGCCGTCGAGAGGTCGGAAATCCACTTCAGGGGATGCAGGTACTTCGGGCTCCGGCGGGAGCGGTAAAGTTTGCAACCGTTGTTGAAGAGTTTTGGTGCCTGCCAAGCAGGGGAGTCACTCCTTGACTCCAAGGGAGATTCTTCAGTCTTCCAGAGATAGTGGAACGTCGAAGGGCCAGGATTGTTCTTTGTAGAGCGTCGTCCAGGTGTAATCTGAATTGGATTGGCAATGCTTGGTATTTTATAGTGAAAAGATGGGAGGGACTAGCTCTATGACCACTCCTCTAGGAGGGTCAGGGTAGTGGGTGGTTACACCCACTTCCCTTTGTCCAGTTTCGCGCCAGAGCAGCCCCTGAACCGGTTTGAGCTGGCATTATGCATTATAATTTAACCTCTTGCGTTTTTTTCAACTGCACAAGAATGATTAGCACCGGGATTGAGGTGTTTCGACTCACATTCTGCTGTTATATTTACCCTCTTTTACTTATCATGGAACAAATTTTGTCACTTGGGTTCTGGTACACTTGTTCACAGTCGCGGTGTCGTGTAAATTCACTTTGTGACTTTTTTATGCTTCTGCTTTAGTGTCTCTACATTGTATTATTATATGTTTTTGTAGCCCTGAAGAAGTCGTGGGTTCATACCCTGACGAAACACGTGTTGGCTGGGCAACGGATCCATATTAAAACAAGAAAGATACGTTCTACTGGAATTATCAACTGTTTTTATCAATTTATGTTCTCTCCACTACTGATTGTACTCATAAAGTATCACTTGTTAACGTGTGCATAGGCATCCTTTGTTTTATTCAATAAAGTACATCTGTACATGAAGGGGCCCTGGAGCAACTGACTAACACAGAATGTACAAGAAGAGAATACTCTTCTCTTGCTCCAGTGACCTCAATACATTCTAAGCCCAAGACTTAAGCATTACACCTTACCACAGCCGGTAAATTCATTAACTTGTAAAGGGGCTGCCCTTTCACAAGAAATGTAAAGTGAGACCAATGAAAGGTAAACATTTGTTCCCTCAGCTAGGCTGACTCCAACCGACTGGTAGGGATGCTACCCACAGAACCAGTGTTGAGTGACCACAATGGAAGAGGCTGCTTGTTTGTTTGGGCACACCTCTTAATAGGCTTAGAGGCTCGGCACAATGGAGAAAGGGTTTCCCCATCTTGGATTTTAGGAGTGAGGTGTGCTATGGGATTGTCTGCAGTAGGGAAAACAGAAACTTCTGAAAAAGAGTGGGTTGGATTGCCCTTCTGAACTTTTATTTCATTGGATATGGAGGAGCCAGGAGTCACCCCTATCCACTAGTGCCAACGACAAATGTGGTAACCTGAGGTACCCTACCCAGAAACATTGAGGAGCTGCGGAAGATCGGAATAGGAATGAACTTTGCTAGCTGTAACCTGAAAGGAGCTCTGAAGGACTGGACCTGCTTCCTCCTGTACCCAGGACAAAGAAGTGGACTCCACTGGGCAATGGGTTGACTTCCTGTTTGGCTACATGGACACAAGCTGAAGAACCACTTTTTCCTAGATGACAAGTTGCCCAGTCACTCCTGGACATGCACTGGGCCCTGAACAAGGCCTTTGATGAACCCAGCTATGAAGTCCTAAGTAAGCGTGGGCGGAGTTCGCGGAGTTGTGCCCGCCATGCTACTGAAGGGATAGTTTTATTAATTCCTGATGTGGGTCACTGCATACCCCAAATAATATTACACTTTCATATAAACTCTTTCAAAAGTAAGTTTGGTGAAAGGAAGAACTATAAAACTCTCCTGAATTCTCCTCACCGCCCATAACATCAATAAAATTAGGAATTTTAGGAGTGAACATTAACTCCAGACTAGTGCTTTACACAACATGCAAGCTTTACACAATATGCAAAATGCTACTTTTCAGTCATCTTCCCATAGAAATTGCAAGCTACAATCATCCTTATCCTGTCCCATCTGGAGTGCACAAAGTGACTCAACCTAAGTGGTCCTTCTAAACTAAAGACATCAGATATTCTAAAATGTAGGAGCAAGATAACCCATATGTCCATAACTGCATGGCCACCTCCTCATGCCTAACTATTGACATTCCACTGTTAAGGCACTCTGTGTTGCCCATAGAGTCATTCAGTAAGAATAACAAAAAAAGGATGAGTGGAATGCATAGATTAATCATATCCACAGTAATTACTCTAGCCTATCCAAAGCCCTGAATAATTACATCCAAATTAAATGGCAAAAGAACCCGCAGAATAGGTCCTTTTTGCACTTTAGACTGGGACCAGTACTTACAGTCCTATCTTACAAGAAAGGATGAATCTATGGAACATCAATCTTCCCACAGGAAGCATAATAGTAACAGAATTCCCTCCCGGCAATGACATGAAACAACAATTACTGGAAATTCAGGTTGGGAGTCAAGACCTGGCTGCTTACAAAAAGATGACACAGCATTTCACCAGACAAGAACCAATCAGCCAAACAAGGAGGGTAGGCACTGCTGGGATGGAAAAGTCCCCTGCATGATAACAAATGTACACCTTAGCCTATCTGCATATAGATCTGGAACTCTGGTTACGAAACTGGTAATGCAACATACACGGATCATGCGTACATGCCATGACCTATGCCTACCCTGTTTGACTGGTCTACAATAGACCGAGACAGCTGCCAAAAGTGCGGTCCTCAGAATGGATTGGGCTACTAATCCCACTGGAGATCCAGAGACGAGGATCACAGCAAGGTGTGAGGCCACAGGTTCTTCTGTACTGACAATTCTGTAGGACCCCCACTGTACATTGTGGACTTTTCATCCTTATTTTGTGAGCCATCTCCCATTGTTGGGGATGTCACCTGCAAGAACCAAATGGGGGCTGTCACCATTGAATGACCGGATTGTGGCTCAAGTGTGTCATCAGAGCCATTGCCCTATGAACCAACTGAACTCACGGGTACCCCCCCATGTCCACCAGGAGAGGAGCCTGCTCAACTTGAAACCACCGCCAACCATGAACCCGAGTGTGCGCCAACAAACCCAAGGAACTCAGGAGCTGCTTACCTGCCTTTGACAGCTGCACCTTCCCTCCAAGGTATATTCTGCAAAATCAGGAGGCTCCCACCTTCCTGCTGGGCTGCTGACTCCTGCCAAAGGAGTCCTTCACCTCCAGAGAAGGTTCCCGCATTGCTGAAGGTACTCTGCCTCATGCCAGAACACAGCACTTCCGTCCCAGTGCTGAGTCCTGCATGATGTGTCCAACCCAGGTGGTAGCAGCAATGTAACACACCGGAGCATAGAAGGGGACTGTTACATTGCTGCTACCACCTGGGTTGGACACATCATGCAGGACTCATTAAGATGTAGGGACTAGAGCAAGATGCGCCATACATGAGACATTTGTTAGGGACTTGAAGGCACTTGCTAAGAACATTGTGAACACAAGCCTCGAGCAGGGGGGATTACACCTGTGAGAGAGTCACCTCCTATATGATCTAGATGCTTCAGAACTGGGGAGCGGACCTAGAAAGGAGGGCTCTGGGTGAACTCGCCCAAAGTGCTAGAAGTGACTTTTCGAGGGATTGTGTTGATTATTTCACTGTGATAGTTATGTGTTATAAATACTTCTTTTTCTATACATCTCAGTATTGGGATGGACCTGATATATTGGGACTTGCAGGAGGGTGCGATGAGTTGTATGTTTATGCCTGCCCTGACACAATATCTTCCCATCAAAAGAATTGTTTGCTCGACCCGTGCTACCACTGACAGTCAAGTCCTTAAAGAGTAGTACTTGGCCCAGCTGCGCAGAGCTTATAGTAGGCTGGTCGCTAGTACAGCAGCACTCCTCTTTGGTCTAGTACATGCTCAAGTGCAGCAACATATTACAAGATAACACTACCACTCAGGGGATCTTGCACAATACAAGAACACTTCCCACATAAATCACACTGCAAACTGACATTCTTGGATCCTACCACAACCTATGCAGTGTCATTATACTTGTGCCAGTGGGCTTTAGTCATGGTTTAAATCAGGTCCCAATTAAAACACCTGAGTGCATCTGGTACATACCATATTCTAGTTCAATAGTGCAGCTCCACTGAGTAAGATAAGGCTGTATCCCTAAATGACTATTTGAAACGAATTTCTCCAGTGAGTGAATGTGACCTACTGACTCAATTGAAGGTTTCAAAACAAGAAGACCTATGTCTGCTAAAATACCAAAAAGTTAAAAGTGTGGACAATATTTTTTGTTTCATCTAGCCTGACTGAATAAAATAATTGATCTGATTTCCAGGTTTCCTCTTTTGGCATATCGTAATACTTAATAATACACAAAATAAACTGTAAGTCTTACATTATATATGACCCTAGCACGACTAGAAAAATGAAATGGATAGCTAGTAGAGTCTCAAAGAATATATATAAAAGTGTATATATATATAGAAAGAAAGATTCCCATCACCCACATAAAGTTGCTTGCTTCATCATCTGGGAACCAGGAACTGTCAATGAACCACCTACTACTAAGGATATGTAGATAGTGGTTAAAAATAAGTCCCAGATTGAATGACAGTAAACTTTTTCATAAGAGAAGCATTTATTATTTGATTAGGGTGATAGTTGCAGTGCTAGTGAAAATGTGAAAAAAAGGAAATGTGCTATTAAGATTGACTATCAAGGCACAAAATCATTTTAATTAGGCACTGCCCTGATGCCAATATAAAAACAGTGCTTGTACAGCTTTAACAAATAACTGTATGGAAACCAGGTCTACATGTTTCAGCCTATGGATATTCGAATCCAGGCTTCCGTCAGGACCATGAGAACAGCTACTGCATGAGAACTAATGCTATTGTGCAAACAGAACAATAAAGTTGGTAACGGTACAACCTGAACCCTTCTGTGAGTCCAAAAGGAGGTTACAGATAGTGATTCCGGAAAGTTACCTAGAGAAATCCAAACAAAACAGACTCAAAGAAAATCCAGTCCATAAATACTGAAGCGTCACTAATGGGTATTTAAACTCCAGAGTGATTGCCATGGATTAAATGATGAAATACCATGGACATCATTATAATATATGATTTAGGAGTGTACCTTTTCTGCGAAACTGTAGTTATGAGGCATCATTCTTTCTTCATCCAGCCTATGACACAATTACCTATGTCAGCACATTCAGCCTATGACGCAATTACTTGTGACAGCATCTTCGTAAGGTCGTGGTTTTTAACCAATAATGATTGCCCATATTCTGAGATGTGGCCTTGAAATTCTCTGTTGTCTTAAGTATAATTTTATATCAGAACATTATGTTGGAGTTTTTGATTTAACTCCCAAATTTTCGTATTACGAAGTCGATACAGATCACACGCAGCGTCTTCAACTAATTTTGAAAATATAAAAAATCTTTGACATAAGTTCACCCCCTACACATCGGGCTGTTCCTTAACTATTTCTAGATGCATCATATAGTTCATTTGCCGCATTACGGTATTGTCATCAACAACGCATCCAGGTCGTTTGTACTACATTTCCCAGAAAGATTATGTTAGGTACGCCAGACGCGATGACGTCATTTTCAAGCGCTCCGTTTGTTGACGCTTGCAACACCAGAGATGCTGCTAGCGAAATGGTGCTGTCATTTATTTATAAACTCGCCCTCCCCTATGCCGGAAACCTCCCCTTCCAGTTCAGAACCAGTGAGGGGTACCGACGGAGAGGTGAGTGAGGCCGCAATTTTGACTACTAGGTCTGGTTTAATGATTGTATTGTATTATTCGGCAGTGCAAGTCGGTCCTGAGTATTTCTCTGCTCGAAACTTCAACCTCCTTGAGTGCAAAGAGGCACTAATTCATGGTTAAAACACATTATAAGATGCGTATCATTCTGACGATAGTCCCGCGATGTATATGTGGCTTGACAACTGATGCCTTGTTGACCAAATAGTCTACGCACCAGGGAATGCTTGCCCCACATCTATTGTTAAAAGACTACTTCACATTACCCTGATCCGTCTCTTTGTGACAATTTAAGGTCCATTAAAGAGGCATGTATGTCATTGATTTACATAATTGCTCAAAATGTTTGATTAAGGTAACGCGCATATGTATTTCACAGCTTGAATATATTTATACAGGGGCTCCTGTAGTTGTTCTGCTTTGGTTTTTAACGTGTGCACTTTGAAAGCAAGTGTTAAACAATCCACATTTTGATGCACGTGTTTTGTTTGTTGATGCATTGTATGTTTTACACTTGTATTTTAGAGCGGTGCCTCATAGCCTGAGCGGATGCCAGGTGAGGCGAGGTGCACACCCGCAGCAAATCGGGTAAGTGCCTATACCTTTACAATAACCATATGACACACTTTTAGGTGTTAAGATACATCATGAGTATTTGCATAAATGGTAAAAATTCTTCTATATGCCTATATGACCCATTAGTGACGCTTCAGTATTTATGGACTGGATTTTCTTTGAGTCTGTTTTGTTTGGATTTTTCTAGGTAACTTTCCGGAATCACTATCTGTAACCTCCTTTTGGACTCACAGAAGTGTTCAGGTTGTACCGTTACCAACTTTATTGTTCTGTTTGCACAATAGCATTAGTTCTCATGCAGTAGCTGTTCTCATGGTCCTGACGAAAGCCTGGATTCGAATATCCATAGGCTGAAACATGTAGACCTGGTTTCCATACAGTTATTTGTTAAAGCTGTACAAGCACTGTTTTTATATTGGCATCAGGGCAGCGCCTAATTAAAATGATTTTGTGCCTTGATAGTCAATCTTAATAGCACATTTCCTTGTTTTCACATTTTCACTAGCACTGCAACCATCACCCTAATCAAATAATAAATGCTTCTCTTATGAAAAAATATACTGTCATTCAATCTGGGACTTATTTGTAACCACTATCTACATATCCTTTGTAGTAGGTGGTTCATTGACAGTTCCTGGTTCCCAGATGATGAAGCAAGCCACTTTATGTGGGTGATGGGAATCTTTCTTTCTATATATATATATATACACTTTTATATATATTCTTTGAGACTCTACTAGCTATCCATTTCATTTTTCTAGTCGCGCTAGGGTCATATATAATGTAAGACTTATAGTTTATTTTGTGTATTATATGTTGACCTGGCGATTACAAACTGTTAAAGTCTTTAAACCGATCCCTAAGACCCCCACTCTTTTTGAGATATTTAGTTGTTGATATCGTAATACTTACCAGACAAGCTTATCAATATCTACAGAGAGTCTAACATTGGAATTCAAATATCCAAGTCAACCAAATATAAAAATTCAACTAGAATAGAATCACCTACTTTTGGGTAATTAAATTTGATACATAGTTTCACAAATGTGACAAATATAACAAATATTTCATTTAAAAGAATATGCAAAATTGGAGCGCATGAATTAGTGACCCAATCTTGCAATTTAGAAACATGTTTTTAAATGAATCTTGCTCCTATATTCAAAAGGTATCCCTTAAGTCACTGCCCCCGGGCACTTCTCAATGAGATAGATAGTGCACTCTGTTAAACTGTATGTATTATATAATGTGACTTTCATACATCTATAAATGCACGTACTTACGTAACTTGCTGTGAGCTTCCTAAATTCTGTGACCAAGGCAGACGCCGAAACTAGTTAGAAGATGGAAGCGCTTGCAGTGCATTTCCTGGAATAAAGCGCTTTGTCTCCAGTGATGGGCCTCTGTTTCTTTGCTTCATGTGGTATGATTTAACGGGCTTCTCCGTGCCCGCCAGAGGTCGCCCTGAAGGGTCAGGGACTCCTTTCTCGGAGCATTTTCTTGTGGATGTATTATATAATGTAGTCGAAAATACAATTATTGTTATCTTTACTTCTAAGAACTTATTAAATCTTTAAAAATCTTCTGGAATGTAAAGAAAAAACTTATGTAAAGTATAGGTATCCTTATACAGCAAAATTTAAACCACTAAAATTCCCCAGTTATGGTTAGGTAAACATGTCATAACTCGTAACGATGTCATGCCATGCTTATGACCTTACATATGACATCACTTTTAATACGTTAAAATACTTTAACTTTGGGTTTCTTCAGTGTTTCTGAGGTTTCATTTATTCCATGTCAGAGCTTCGCCTCCTCATTCAATATGTCATTGGCAGCCAACGCCTGCACTGTACCACTTTAGGCCATGCACAACGGGGTTGGACTCAGGGCCTGGCTATCGGCCAATCTGTGCACTGACACCACTGTGGGTGGCTCACCCCTGCAGGCCATTCACAGCAGGGGTTGGTCACAGGACTACGCTGTAGGTGAGGCGCTGCATCCATTCAGCAACTTGTGGCCAACCCTGGCTGCACATGTGAGACTGACTGCAAGGCGTGGTCTATGGACAAGCCCTGAATCTCACCTTTCATGGGCAACCAACCCCTTCTGCCCACAACCTGCACCCTGGTTCACAACACAGCATAGTTGATAAAATCATTTTTGTGTGTGCTTTTAGGCTTTTTATGACTTTGTTTTTGCTATTTTCTGCTTTCATTTAAACTTTTTTCTTTTTGTTTGTTTCTTCCTAAATGGACTTTTCTAAAAGTATATATTGGGCTTTTTATCTATGCTGTTTCAAACTTCAAAAAAGCGATGAAGGTACTTTTTCAAGTACCAGGTTATCAGTGAAAAGATAGCTCTTCTGTTGTCCTCAGCAGAGCAGATTGTTTTTATGCAGTCTCTGCAAAAGGTTGCAAACATGGTCAGCTGTGAATGGGACACCTCCTCGTGTGCCTGAAGAACTTGTGCTTTAGTTTATTCTTCTTTTTCCTGTACGCTACTTTGAAACTCCACCTCTCGGCAGGAGAATACTTGTTTGGATGTGGGTATTTGATCACACCAGGTGTCTCAAATGAGCACAGGCCTGGGTGCCCTTTCTGCAGCATATTGTTGCATAATTTGCATTCCATGCAGTAGCAGCCACTCCTATTGCTAAGTGGTGGGCGGGGGGGAACACAAAAAAGAAGACAACTATAAATAATGTATATATGACTTACCTGCTCCGATGGCCGCCGCATTTCTCCAGATCCTCACGTCCCCTCCAGGAACTGCTGGACACTGAGCAGGCTCCCAGCTCCCAATACTATTCCAAGGATGTGAGCTGCGCTGGGATTGGTCTGAGTGCCTTGGTTCGGTGCTGAGGCATAGACAGGAAGCCTGTGTTGGGTTCTCCCCCCAGCTGTACAACACAGCTAGGATGGAGAAGGCATAAGTGCGCACAAAGGTTTGGCCGGGCCCAGAGGGCCGGTCAAACTGTCATGCGCCCTTGGCAGGGCCCACCACTCCTCCCTCCTCCATGGTGCTGCAAGCATCAGTATGGGAGGCCACCCCCTTACATCTGCTCACAGCCTGAAGGGCTAAAAATAAAATTATAACAAAAACTTTTATCATTTTATTTTTGTCCATTGCCTCTGCTGGCTTTCAGCATGGGTGGTGACGCTCCTCCACCATAACGGAGGAGCCGACCCTGATGCCATGTTCTGTGCATTAACTTTCTTTTCTCCCCTTGTGTGGGTGAAAGGTTTCCAAGCAAGGGGCTCCCTTATAAGGTTTTCTTGGGGTTTGAAGTTGCCAGAATTTCTACATCTGCTTCTTTCTCTGTAGATGATGGAGATTGTGGACACCATCTTGCTACTTGGTCACTCTGAGTTCTGACTTTGTTGGACGTGTGTTTGTTCAAAAGTAGATTTAATGTGGTACTTCCGAGAGTGAAACTCAAAATTGCGCCTTCCAATACGTAACTGTAGAGTGTGCAACCAATCAGACCTCTGTTTTTTTGTTTGGAGATTTCGTACTCATACGACCATCTGAAGGCAGAACTTAATTTCCGAGTATTGTGATCATGAGAACGACTACTCCGTGAACTGATGAAAACCAAAAGTTTCGCATTATTCTAGGAGGTACTTTGAAAGTAGTTTGAATGTAAGAAGAACCAGAGAGACATTTATGTGCAGTTTGTTTTTAATGTCAGCACTTGTTATTCTAATAAAGGTTTGCAGTACTGATTTTGGATTCGAGGCTCTCATGCAATAGCTGAGGCAGGACCTCCATTCTGAGTACAGTGCTACCAAATACGAATATCATGAACACTGCAAGTTTACAAAAAATTGAGTTTGACAAGAAAACATATTGTTCTCAATAGCTTTCATGTAGCCATGATATAAATTCCCCAAAAAGTCTCAGTCCTGTAATCATATTTGCATTTTAGCACGTTTTAAATCCAGTATGTTTAGCAATTCGTGACACCTGTACCCTTACTTGGTGCTGGTCCCACACCTGGCCGATTTTTCTGGGTTTGATGAAGGTTTACACATCCTGATGAGCTATTGCAGATGGTAATTGGTTCCTCAGCATGTATTCATACCCAGCCTAACAGTTATTTCGTCTTTGACACAGTTCATCAGACATGTTCGTATTGCATCATCCTGTAGCAAAGGAGACCTTTAAAAAAAAGCTGCAGTGCTTTTTTGTGGAACAGTACTTTGTGTTCGTCAAATGTAGTTTCTGAACAAGAAAATCGGGACAGAAGAAACACATAACAAGAGAGGGAAGAAGAAGAGGCAGTGGTGGTTAATGAGATTGAAGGTTTTAGATCACTGCTGAAATCCGTTGTACAGATATGATTCACTATTCTCCCTGGAGAAAAATATTGGCATCCAAGTATGTATCTTTCACTTTGTGTGAGAAGAAGCTCAGCAGAAGCAAACATGGAAATTAAAGCTTTGAAATAACATTGATGCACAAACATCGCAATGTGTGGAATTAACAGACTAGCACATCTTCTGCAACTATGCCATCTACCATCCCTCTTGGGGGTCATTTGCCTGGAGGAAATTGATAGGATGAGCAGGAATCCATCAATTTCTACAATCTATTTGTGCAAAATCATTGTTTAGTGTGGGGCATGGTCATCTGCTATGGCGAACAAAACTAGGATTCTTGATGGAAGCAAGTTAGAGCACAGCAGTCGATTTACAACAATATTTGTTTTTCATTTATTCTGGTTTTTGATTCCCTTTTTAAATGTTATGAGAAATGCTAGTCACATGAAGCTAGGACGGATGTATGACGTTACAACGCACACTTTTACAACGCATGCACTTACAACGCATTTTTTACAACGCATAATCCATTACAACGCATGACATTACAACGCATGACACTACAACGCATTTTTAAAAACTACCTTTACAACGCATTTCCATTACAACGCATACTACCTTTACAACGCATACCATTACAACGCATAATATTAAATTGCATTTAAGGTAAGTATTAGATAGTATAGGGGTAAAAGTTACTTTTCTAACTCCAGGGGGTGCAACAGTAGGGTAAGTGTTGGATAGTATAGGGGTAAAAATTACTATTCTAACTCCAGGGGGTGCAACAGTAGGGTAAGTGTTGGATAGTATAGGGGTAAAAATTACTATTCTAACTCCAGGGGGTGCAACAGTAGGGTAAGTGTTGGATAGTATAGGGGTAAAAATTACTATTCTAACTCCAGGGGGTGCAACAGTAGGGTAAGTGTTGGATAGTATAGGGGTAAAAATTACTATTCTAACTCCAGGGGGTGCAACAGTAGGGTAAGTGTTGGATAGTATAGGGGTAAAAATTACTATTCTAACTCCAGGGGGTGCAACAGTAGGGTAAGTGTTGGATAGTATAGGGGTAAAAATTACTATTCTAACTCCAGGGGTGCAACAGTAGGGTAAGTGTTGGATAGTATAGGGGTAAAAATTACTATTCTAACTCCAGGGGGTGCAACAGTAGGGTAAGTATTGGATAGTATAGGGGTTAAAATTACTATTCTAACTCCAGGGGGTGCAACAGTAGGGTAAGTGTTGGATAGTATAGGGGTAAAAATTACTATTCTAACTCCAGGGGGTGCAACAGTAGTGTAAGTGTTGGATAGTATAGGGGTAAAAATTACTATTCTAACTCCAGGGGGTGCAACAGTAGGGTAAGTGTTGGATAGTATAGGGGTAAAAATTACTATTCTAACTCCAGGGGGTGCAACAGTAGGGTAAGTGTTGGATAGTGTAGTGTAATATTATGCGTTGTAATGGTATGCGTTGTAATGGTAGTATGCGTTGTAATGGAATGCGTTGTAAAGGTAGTTTTTAAAAATGCATTGTAGTGTCATGCGTTGTAATGTCATGCGTTGTAATGGATTATGCGTTGTAAAAAATGCGTTGTAAAGGTAGTGCGTTGTAAAAGTTGCGTTGTAAAGGTTGTTCCCCAGCTAGGACTGTTCTTGTTTCCTCAGAAAATAAAAATTACAGAAATGTGTATTTAAAAATAAAAAAATGGCTCTTTTCAGATCCAAAAAAATAAACATATATGTTGTTTGTTTGGTATGTGAGTGTGAACAAATCAGACTTAGTGAAACTGATGAACATCAGGAGCGTGTGCTAGTGAAAGAGTGAGTCAAACAAGTAGTGACAGAGTGCATGAAAGTGAGGAAACTGAGTTAGAGTGAGTGAGTGTGAAAGAGGGTGAGAGATAGGAATTGAAAGTGAAAATAGGTGTGAGGGAGAGGGAGCGAGAGACAGAGTGCGTGAGTGAGAAAGTGATTGAGTGACTGAGTAACAGGGCGTGTGCAGAAGATATTGACCTGCTCGTGAGTATCGGCACATGTACCCAACTACCTATGGGTAGCCAACTCCTGCAATGCACGGCCTTTGGCCATGCACAATGGCGAATGGCGGCTCAGCTTGCCCTCTTGCCAAACCCTGTGCCCAAATCTGTTCAGGCAACCAACCTTTGCCTGCAGAATTTGACCAGGTTGTGTTTTATATATATTATTCAGAATTTGTGGATCCTGTTACTAGAGTCATGGTTACTTAGACCTATGTTGAACATTCAGCTGGATCCATGGATCTGGTTTCGCATCTATGGACCCAGCCAGCATGGGTCCCTGAAGCTTGCTGCGTGTTTGCTATCCTATGCTAGTGAAGCTTGCACTGGAGTCACTGTTCTTAGCCAGGATTCATGGATCTCTGGGGGGGGGGGGGACACTGGTGAGTGTGAATTTGTTATATAATTTAAATACAGTGGTCCCATATTTAACCCATACTGAAGTCAGTCAGAGGGCTTTAATTCTGAAATGGGTGACAGGTGACAATGCTCCCTCGTTCAATGGGGTTTGAGTATTTTTTAAATTGATCACGCCTATGGACATCCACAAAACCAGGTTTGAGGAAGTCTACAGATTAACATTATATATAACTCTAAAATACACCCTCTTCATGTCTCACCGAGACTCTGAACAGATTTACATCAAACTAGGAGACACCTTTGAGTAACGTTATCTTGACGCCAAATTTGGTGTAATTCCGTTCAGTCACTCTTTCTGTATCACAGATTACCAGGGAAATTAAAAAGAGAAATTACACTTTTGGGACCTCTATTTTTGCCCCCACTGGACAGTTTTGAACAACACTTGTCATGAAGAACTCAAAGTGAATGTGCTGTTCTGAAAGGGAAGTCATTACCTTTTTCAAATGAGTTATCACCTCCATTGAGGCGTTAGTATGTTTTTAATGGTTTGATAGTGGAATTGCAGTTTGGAAGGACACCTATACACGCCCCCTCCAAATTGAGATTCTGTATCCATTTGTAAACCCATTCTGTGATTCTGGAAGCCCTTACCAAATTGATAAATGGGTTTAGTAAGTATCAAAAGGGCACAAACACTTTAATTGTGCAAAACACACAGTTTGTGACTACAAAATGGCATAGTGCATCTGGCCCATGGTATGGTGACTTAAGAAGGGTAGCATTTCATCTATCTAAACTAACTTGCCCATGATAATCTTTTCTCAGTGTTTACACTATGAAAAATGAGTGAAGAAAGTTTAGTATAAATCCATTCTGCAGTTTCTGTTCAATCTCTTGGCAAAAGGTCCAATGGGAGCTACAATGGAAAATAATAAACTTTTTCATAACCCCTTAACTTTTTTCTCATGAATGGATGTTCATGAAACTTAGCGTGCCAATGCATAGTTTACTGTTTTAGTAGATTATAATGGGCTGTAAATTTATAGGCAAATCAAAAAATGCTTTTTAAAGGAAAATGCGGCTGGACAATTACTACAAAGTGATGACAGCCCCTGTGTAGTGTGCGTGTGTGTGTGTGTATGGGGTGTGTGCGCATGTGTGTGTGTGTAAAAAAGAATCCATGTGTCTGATGGAGTAATGCAAATAAGGAACCTTCGTATTTTACAAATACATTTTTTATAACCAAGAAAGTCAGAAGTCTAATATTTTCCCTCTTTCCCTACATATATATACCAGTAAGGTGATGTAAGGTGATGTATCGTCGTGCCTGACCTGCCTGTAATGTCAGGGTCAGGCAGGGCCGGAGGCGGAAGGGGAGGGGCAGGGGAGAGCAGCGGCACATAGGGATCAGCCATGATAGAATAAAGACGTGCTTGACCCCAGCTGGTGCGCGGGCTTTATTTCTGGGTACGATCGGAAACCTGGCGACGAGGGTGGGATGCGGAGACACCCCCCTCTGATCGGCACACCACAGAGCGCTGCAGTGTCAATGGTGAGCAGAGCGCCTTCACCATCGCTGTGAGCGCATGTGGCGGTTCCTGCCTATATTCCTGTCTGCAAAGGAGAATTCACCGCCAAAGCCACCAACAGCCTGCAATCGGAAAACCCCCTGGAGCTCAGACGAAACAAATGTCACGTCGAGCTGGGGTAAACCCATTAATCCCATTACTGAGGCTGGTATGCAGAGGTCGCATTCGGCAGCCATTTTTAAGTCAGGCACCCCATAGAAGAAAGCCAGGTCACCAGTCCAGCGGCCATCTTAAAGTCAGGCAAAAAGAAGAAAGCATTCCTGTGACCACCAAAATACAATTTGAAATCCCCTGTAGATGCTGCTGCAGACTGCTGGAGTGGAGAGGGTAGTCAGCTGTGCCTCATCATGGCTACACAACCTGACTCCTCACAAAATGCACCACCTGGCCCAGAGCGAACTGCGCCGCCTGGACCGATATTAAGGGGGGTATCATTCCTGCGTCCTCCCGAACCCCTGATGCTGACCTCCGGAAACAGCATGGGTCCTAAGTGGAAGACCTGGATAGAAGATTTTGAAGACTTTATGAAGGGTTCACAAGTCAGAGACCCCGACCAACAACTCATAGCTTTATGAAATTTGGTGGGCAAGGACATCGGACAAATCATCAAAGAACTCCACCCGGCCAATTCTGCATCATACAGAGACGTGAGGGAAGCCTTAAACAAGAAGTTTCTCCACAAACAAAACCTGGACTACGAACGCTACAACTTCAACCTTGCGCTTCAAGAATGAGATGAGTCCATTGGCGACTTCATTTCTCACCTCAAGCGTTTAGCCCGCTACTGTGACTTTGACAATTTTAACACTGAAGATGCACTTCATTTACGAATCATCGAGTGGTGCCAATCAGAGTCACTACGCCGTCGTCTGCTGAAGAAGCACTACTCGCTCGACGACATTGAGGAGCTCACACGAATAAACGACCAAGCAGAAGAGCATGCGAAAAAGATGGAAGCTAGTAAGACAGAGAAACGGGAACAAGCCTTCGGAATACATTCTCAAACAGACTCAAGACGTCGACCGGATCATCGGAAACCTGAAAGGTTCACAAGTTCGCCCACAGCGGAAACAAGAGCAGTAATGCCCGGAAACAACAGCTGCAGTGCTATTGCTCCGGCCAGGACTACCCTCACATGGGCCCCTGCCCAGCCATTGGACAACAGTGCCACCAATGCGGCAAGGACAATCACTTTAAAGCAGCTTGCCAAACCCGTCGCAAGGAAGCTGGGCTGACCAAGCGAAGCACAGGATCACGTCACCACGTGAGGGCAGTGTAAGGGAGAAGAGACCGCTCAATGAGCTCGTCGAGATCCAGCACCCAGTCGCAAAGTTCATATCGATCCTGATGATCAACCTCAAGAGAATCGTCCGCCCTCACTCCCATATCACAAGACAGTGATGAGTACGTGTGCATGGTGGCGGACCCCGACCGACTAAAGAAGTACCCCCGGTTACACATTCAAATGGGAAACCACTCTGCCAAGTTCGTCTTAGATACCGGAGCGTCACTCAAATACATCTGCGCAAATGAGTACAAGAAAGTGAACCCGAAGCCTAAGTTAGAACCAGCCGCAAAGCATGTCTACACGTGGATGTCCAAAGAACCACTGCCGTGCTTAGGACAATTTCGTACGTCTTTCACCTACAAAGACAGGACAGTTCATGCACAAATTCATGTGATAGAAGGCCCTGAAGCAGCTGACTGCCTTCTCAGCCTACCAACAGCAGAACGTCTGAAACTAGTAGAAATTCTATATAGAGTTGGCGATTCACCTGATATAATCAGCAAGTTCCCGAAGCTATTTTCTGGTCTAGGAAAACTAGCTCACTTCAAAGTCAGACTACACAATAATGAACAAGTGACACCTGTGGCTCGGCACCATAGGAAAGTACCATTCCATCTCCAACAAGCAGTAGATGACGAACTCCAAGACCTGCTGAGAGCGGACATCATAGAAAGGTCAACTGCTGCTCGCAGGCTCAGGACTTCGCACCAAACAGTGGATGGGCACGAACTTTGCTTTGAAACGGACCTTAGTGAGGACAGCACGCTCCTATTTTTGAAACGGCACGGGGCTTTTAACTTCTAATTTTTAAACTTCTACTTACGGGACTGCGAGGACCAGGATGCACTCTTCACTGCTGATCACCTGCACCTGGTTCCTCTTCCCGCTCCTCCCCCGGCCAGTACTTCACGCCTCGCGGCCCCCGCTTCGCGGGAGACCCGCTCGCAGGCTCAGGACTTCTCATCAAACAGTGGATGGGCACGAACTTTGCTTTGAAACGGACCTTGGTGAGGACAGCATGCTCCTATTTTTGAAACGGCACGGGGCTTTTAACTTCTAATTTTTAAACTTCTACTTACGGGACTGCGAGGACCAGGGTGCACTCTTCACTGCTGATCACCTGCACCTGGTTCCTCTTCCCGCTCCTCCCCCGGCCAGTACTTCACGCCTCGCGGCCCCCGCTTCGCGGGAGCCGCTCGCAGGCTCAGGACTTCACACCAAACAGTGGATGGGCACGAACTTTGCTTTGAAACGGACCTTGGTGAGGACAGCACGCTCCTATTTTTGAAACGGCACGGGGCTTTTAACTTCTAATTTTTAAACTTCTACTTACGGGACTGCGAGGACCAGGGTGCACTCTTCACTGCTGATCACCTGCACCTGGTTCCTCTTCCCGCTCCTCCCCCGGCCAGTACTTCACGCCTCGCGGCCCCCGCTTCGCGGGAGCCGCTCGCAGGCTCAGGACTTCGCACCAAACAGTGGATGGGCACGAACTTTGCTTTGAAATGGACCTTGGTGAGGACAGCACGCTCCTATTTTTGAAACGGCACGGGGCTTTTAACTTCTAATTTTTAAACTTCTACTTACGGGACTGCGAGGACCAGGGTGCCCTCTTCACTGCTGATCACCTGCACCTGGTTCCTCTTCCCGCTCCTCCCCCGGCCAGTACTTCACGCCTCGCGGCCCCCGCTTCGCGGGAGCCGCTCGCAGGCTCAGGACTTCGCACCAAACAGTGGATGGGCACGAACTTTGCTTTGAAACGGACCTTGGTGAGGACAGCACGCTCCTATTTTTGAAACGGCACGGGGCTTTTAACTTCTAATTTTTAAACTTCTACTTACGGGACTGCGAGGACCAGGGTGCACTCTTCACTGCTGATCACCTGCACCTGGTTCCTCTTCCCGCTCCTCCCCCGGCCAGTACTTCACGCCTCGCGGCCCCCGCTTCGCGGGAGCCACTCGCAGGCTCAGGACTTCGCACCAAACAGTGGATGGGCACGAACTTTGCTTTGAAACGGACCTTGGTGAGGAAAGCACGCTCCTATTTTTGAAACAGCACAGGCTTTTAACTTCTAATTTTTAAACTTCTACTTACGGGACTGCGAGGACCAGGGTGCACTCTTCACTGCTGATCACCTGCACCTGGTTCCTCTTCCCGCTCCTCCCCCTGCCTATTTAACCCCCACCTGTTCTCGCGTTAGCGGGACGCGTGCGGGGCGTAGACCGGGGCGAAGCCCGGGCCAAGGGCGGGCCCATTAAAGCCCGTTCAAGCCCGGTCAAGACCGGACCGGGCCCACTCTCTTGGTTTTCATCCTCTGACTTTGCTTGTGGTGCAAAGCAACTTTTACCATGGAGACCCGAGGTAAATGTACAAGAGCACAGCCCTTTGTAACGGGTACATTGGATAGTTTCATTATTAGGGCAAATTCTGTGGTACAGGGTGAACTGAATATGTTGGAAAGACGTCTATCCAATGGGATTACTAGTATTAGGAGGTCCTCGTTGGGCTTACTTGCTTCTGTTAGATCCCCAACGAATCTGGATGACTCGCATACAGCTCTTCTGGATACTATTGATCAAACAATTGAATCAGTTATACATGACCTTAGGCGCAGCACTTCCGCAGGGAGAGACACACTTCAACCAATTCCCGAGTGTATACCTGAGTGTATACCCCCCCCTAGGCTTGAAACACCATCTGACACAACTTTCAGCAACACCCATTTGATACACCAGGGAGCAGTTTCTAAAAGGAAGCGTGAGGGTAATTTGAAACGAGGGAAAAAAGCGAGATTGGACCGTTCACACAACAACGTCCTTAATACGTTCACTACAACTTTTAGTCGTCCACCTTTAAATAATGGGGTGACATCCATTATATCCCCAGTGATAACCCCTCCGCATTCTGAACCTGTCCTTCCTCCTTTAGATAGGGGTGATGGTCCCGATCCGGGGATCACCTGCTCTATAGATACTTTAAATAAAGTCCTAAAGGGATTTTTTACTCCGTTGTTGGCTAGGTTTGATGCTATTGATGCAAAGCTCAAAAAAATAAAAAGGGTAATCCTAGACATAGCCAATCCACCGGGGAGCGGAGGCAAAAAGCATAATGCATCTGTGAGTAATTTGAGAGATTCTCAATCTGTTACTCTCCCTACACCTACAGCCTCGGCAACTCCCCTTCTCAGAACGGAACCCATTTCACCTAGTGCATCACTTCCTACATCCAACCTTCTTTCCTCTACTACCCTTGTTTCTCTACCTGTGCAAACCCAGCCACCTGTTACATGTAGAGCTCCTACACGAATGTCTAAATCAAACTTTACAGGTGAAGGTGAAGCCTCTGGGGACCCCGGCAACCGCATTGGTGAAGAGGGGGTTAGTAAGAATTGGAAAAATGTGATTAATCTTCCCCCTGAGGCATCACCTTATGTTATTGTCTTAGCTGGCGTCCCAGAGCTCACTAACCCTGATTTAGAGACCTATGCTTCTCTTAAAAATAAAGTGATTAGCTGGCTTAACACACACAGGCCTCTCCCCTCCAACATAAGCTCTCGGGTTCTAATGGTTAGGAGGGTTTCTTGGTTGGGAACTACTACAAAGAATATTAAGGGTGATTGCATTTTGGTGAATTTCAGTAATTCTCAGATCGTTCCTTACTTCTGCAACTGTTTTGGCAATGTTGGAGTTACCACTATCAAACCATTACCACTGTCTTTCTTCTATCCTCCAATTACTACCTCTTCCCACCCTGAGTTCGACGGAAATTGGACTAGGGTTGGTTCCACTTCGTTTAGAAGAAGACAGGGGCCCATTCGTTTTGATGTGCCCACATGAGATAATTACTCGTATAATAATAGGTATGCTTGCCTTGAGGAGGTCGATTGACTAAGTCCAGAGGTTGTTTCTCTTAATTCTCCTGTTGATGTGATGCTATCTCCTAAGCAACTCTATAATTGCATCTCCTCTTTTGTTACCCCTACAACTGCTCGGCCGATTTTGAGTGAACCCACTACATGTAACAAACCCAGCCCTACTGTAAATCAATCAGTCACACATAAAGTTCTCTCTTGGAATATAGCTGGTTTATCCAGCAAGCTTGATTGCCCCTTGTGGGGTTCTTTCATAGATCTACATCATATATGCTGTTTACAAGAGACTTGGGCAAGACAAGATTGTCACCGTTTGGGTTTTGCTTCTTTTTCCATCCCGGCTGTGTGGAGTGGTAGAGGTCGCCCTTCCGGTGGCCTATCCACTTGGGTTGCAACCCACTTGGGTTGTACTGCTACGACCTTGGAAACTGGGTCAGAAGATGTCCTTTGCGTGTTATTGGATTGGTCTTTAGGCATAAAACTAGCAGTGATTAATGTGTATTCCAGGCCCATGAATGTGTGTGCGGAATCCGGGGTGATTGATGTTTTATCTAATGTTTTAAGCAAGATCCCTGAGGGCATAATGTTTATTGTTGCTGGCGACTTTAACTCCCACTTTGAACCACTTCTGGGGTTGGTGGACCAAACAAATCATGATGAGGACGAAATATGGCATATTCCACAGGTTGTTGGTCCAATGGTCAGGTCTTGGGCCCCTCTGGCTATTCAAATTACCTCTCTGACAATGACCCATTCAATTAGGGCCTGCAATTGCCGAACAGCTTCTGATAATCCCTCAAGGCCTACGTTTAATAAACCAGGGCGGGAGGCCAGACTTGATTATATTTTTCTTCAGTGCCAGGAGTGGCATAGAGTTTCTGACTTTAAGGTCCTCTCGAGGGGTGAGAGTGATCATAATCCCTTGGTGCTGGAAGTATCCCTAACGGGTCTTTGTCCCGGGGACCCCTGCTTAGTACCCAAGTCTCCAACACTAAATAAAATTACACTGACCAATAATAAACGTAGACTCAAGTGGGCGAAACTGGCAGGCAACCAAGGAGAACTCTCCCAAGTCTATGGGAGGGCTGGTTATGCATTGGATGATGTAGTAAAGCTCATGGACCACCCCTCTTCCCCTGACTATTGTGAAAAGCTGGCTGAGGTCAATAAAGAACAATTTTCCACTTTAGCTGATATATTTAATCCACCTGCTCGTTGCACCAAAAGGATATATGGTCGGTCCCGATGGTATAACAGGGCGTGCAAATCAGCTAAAAGTGAGTTGCTGGCAGCAATAAAAAAGAAAGACAATAGGGAGGAAATTAAACAGAAGAGACATAATTATAAGACCCTAATACATTACGTCAAACTTGAGTGGGCATCTGAAAACTGGGATAAATTAACATCTGCCCTCCAGTGCAGAGACTCACGTAGATTTTGGCTGATTGTCTCTACTGGTTCAACCGAACCCATCTCAGCAGTGATTCCAAACATCGCCTCTGAAGTTTGGGAGGAACATTTTAGTGCCCTATATAGGGGGGTTCACTCTCCACCTTTATCTATTCAGTGTCCTGTTGACCATATTAACTTCACCTTGAGTGAGGTTCAATCTGCTATACTGATGCTCCCTGCGGGCAAAGCTCCTGGTTTGGATGGTGTCCCTGGCGATTTGTATAAACACGAACCAAGAGTCTGGGCACCATATCTCACCGCATTATTTAATGCAATTCTTGGGGGTATGCCAGTTCCTCCTACTTGGTTGGGTGCAGAAGTTGTCCCTATTTTCAAAAAGGGGTCCCCCTTGCTCCCTGGTAACTACAGGCCCATCAGTCTGATAGATGTGGCCCAGAAACTCTTTTCAAGGCTGATCCTAAATCATCTTCTGGATTGGATGGAAGAGTTTGAGATCCTGAGCCCCTATCAGGCTGGATTCAGAAAGAGCGTTTCAACAACCGACCACATCTTCAGACTATGCATGCTCTTCTGGAAGACGGTCAGGGTGGAGGGGGGCTCCCTCTATACTATTTTTGTTGATTTGCGTGCAGCTTTTGATTTGGTCCCACGCACAAAACTTTGGACTGTGTTGCAGGACTTGGGCCTCCCAGCACCTCTTTTGCAGATTATAGTGCGTCTCCACACTAATAATTTTGCAAAGGTTAGATGTGGGAGAGAAGGAGGCTTATCAGCTAGTTTCCCCGTTGAAAGGGGGGTAAGGCAGGGCTGTGTCCTGGCACCAACCCTGTTTTGCCTCTATGTAAATGGACTTATCTCCCACTTGAATGAAGTACCAAATAGAGACGCCCCACGACTCGCTGGTATAGGTATCTCAGCTATTATGTTTGCTGATGACACCTTGCTACTCGCTAAGACTCCCATGGGTGCCCAGCGAGTCCTGGATGGCTTCGTCTCCTTTTGCGCTGACCGGGGGCTAAGATCAACATGGATAAAACAAAATTTATGATTTTTAATCCTCCTAGGTCATCCCGTCCTAATCCTGTTATTCATGGTATTAGTTTAGAAAGAGTCCATACGTTTGAGTATCTGGGACTGACCTTGAATGAGAAGATGACATGGTCCCACCATCAGATAAAATCAAACCTAAAGTTGACTCAAAAGGCGGGGGGTATCTTGAACCTATGGAAAGAATCCATGATACATCCTATTGGCTCACCACTAGAAATTTACAAAATGCAGGCACGGGGGGCAGTATTATATGGTGGTGAACTGTGGGGCAACAACTGTGCCCTCGATCTTGTCACAACGGAAAACAAGTTCCTACGGAACTTGGCAGCTCTTCCATCGAGCACACCACTCCTCCCTCTTAGGCTTGATATGGGTCTAAGATCAATTAAGGAAGAACAAGGTGTGAAGCCCCTAACCTTCTGGAGGCGACTCTGGACAACCCCCGAACTTCGGAGTTATCGATGTGAATTCATGGAGTTATACCAACATATAGCTTTACGTAAAATTCCATGGCTTAAGTACATAAAAGAGGAGCTAACGGCGATAGGCCTACTGACTCTGTGGACAAATCCACAAGAGGCATGCAGTACCATATCCCGAAAAAATCTAGTTGCCCTGTACTACGACCGCAATCTGACTCTCTTATTAACAACCACCACATTGGGGCCTATGTCTACCACCTTCCTAATAGTGAAGGACTACTATAAACTGGAGACAGTTTTGGATGACATCAACCCCATTGGTCTCAGGAAATTATTTCTACAATGGAGATACAATGCACTACCTATTAGAGCCCTCACTAGCAGCTGGCACCCACCCACTCCCAAAAATTGTCCAGCTTGTACAAACGAGCTGGAGAGTGACATTCATTTAATGTTTTTTTGTTTATCTTACATGAAACCCAGGAAAGAATGGATCATTCCAATCTGCAGAAATTGGGGTTTTAGGAATCATTTGGATGCTTATCGTTTGTTGAAATCTGACCTATCCCCTTCGACTGTATTTGCTGTCAGCAAGTTTTTATCTGCTGCTTGGAATATTAGAAGAACTTTTTTGAAGATATGAAATATTAACTGTAATATACGAAGTTCATTCTTTTGTTATATATTTCTTGCAGTCGATGTAACCTTTTATCCGGGGTGTTCGCCTATTGTGTATATTTGATTGTATATGTTTTGTTTTCTCTTTTATGACTTCACAAAGTCGAAATAAAGATTAAAGAAAGAAAGAAAGGTCAACAGGGCCTACTCCGTGGGTGTCGTCAGTAGTAGTTGTGCACAAATGAGGACAAGAACACAAAGTACGCTTGTGTGTGGACATGCGAGCCCCGAATACAGCCATTGAACGGGAGCGGCATCCAGGACCCCATATCAGAGATATGATCACTCGCCTGAATGGAGCAACAGTCTTCAGCGACGACATCCTAGTGTTCGGTGAAACTTTCAAGGATCATGACAAAGCACTTGATCCCGTGTGTCATGCCCTTCTTAATGCCAATCTCACGCTCAACCGAGACAAATGTGAGTTCCACAAGTCAACTCTCAAATTCTATGGTCACATCTTCTCCAAAGATGCATGAGACCCGATTCTGAAAAAGTCTTGGCGCTTTCTGATGCGCCACAACCCCACGACGACAGTGACATTCGATCTTTCCTAGGTATGGCCAGATACTGCACCCGCTACATCAAAGACTACGCGACCATCAGCTATCCTCTGCGAGAACTCACAAGTCAAGGCAAAAGCTTCCACTGGTCAGCCAAATGCGAGCTCACCTTCAATGAAATCAAAACAAATGTGAGATCTGCCATCAACCTAGCATATTTCAACCCTCGAAGAAAGACAGAGATCACAGTGGACACCAGCCCTGTCGGACTTGGCGCCATTCTAGCTCAGTATGATGACGAAGGAGAACAATGCCACATTGTAGCATATGCCAGTCGCAGCCTCACTGACAAGGAGAAAGCTTACTCACAGCCGGAAAAAGAAAGCTTGGCGGTCATGTGGGAGCGTGCAAGCATTTCCATCTGTTCGTCTATGGGAAGCACTTCACACTCATCACTGATCACCAGGCTCTCATACCTATATTCGGCAACCCACGAGCGAAGATGCCTCCACGGATTGAACTGTGGGGGATCCGCCTGAAAGACTACACATACACCATCATTCACAAACCGGGGAAGGCGGAAAACCCGGCGGATTATATATCGCGACACCCCCAAACCTTGACACGGATTTGCGACCTGTTTGCACACGCAAAAACGTATAAGTCCATGTACAAACACTATTAATCGACTCGCAAAAAAATTGCGACTCGCAAAATAGTGTTTTGCGACTCGCTACTAGGAAGGGGCGTTCCCTTCCTAATAGCGACTCTCTAGCCATTTATGAATGTTTTGCGATTCAAGAGGGTGGTAATGGAGTCGCAAAAGGGAAGGGGTCCCCAGGGGACCTCTTTCCCTTTGTGACTGGCTCTAAAAATATTTTTTTAAGAGCAAGCAGTGGTCAGAGGGACGACTACCTGCCCTTAAAATATGAAACAAAAATGTTTCCTTTTTTTAAAAAAATGCACCCCATTTTCCTTTAAGGAAAACGGGCTGCATTTTAAAAAAAACTGCTATATTGACAAGCAGTCCCAGACATGGAGGTCTGCTGAGCCCAGCAGGCCACCATCCCTGGGAGGGCCAGCCATTCCCAATGGGGTCGCAAATTGCGAGTGCCTCATTAATATTCGTGAGCCTCGCATTTTGCGACCCCATTGAGAATCGCAATCAGTGTCTCTGACACTATTGTACATTCCCAATTGCGACGCGCAATTTGCGATTCGCAATTGAGCGCAAATTGTGAGTCGCAATTTGGAATGGTCGTACATCTGGCCCTTACTCTTTTGGTATCTGCAAAACTTGACTGATATTATCAGAAGCAGTATGCACAAAAAGATCACCACTACGGGTCTCAAAAGGGAAATCACTGATCTATTTCCTAAGTTTCCCAACAAACTGGTAGTAATCCATTACTAATGGTTTCTCAAGCATGATTTGCTTTAAAGTCTTTTGGTCTTTGGTCTTTGTTCAAATCAGATTTTTTTTTAATGTACCCTGCAGGTCTTTACTCCTGTCAGGTATATAGGTACAACAGTGCTGGACTTTAAATAATTGGCAGACTCTGCCCTCCTTCGCGAGATATCAAAGGAAAGTATATTTTGAATCACCATCAATATTATCCATATCATCTCCTCATTCACACAAAAGCAGTTGTACTGGTGGCAAGTTTATCAACAATGGTGGACAGCTTTCTGATTATCTGAAAATGTAAGACTACTCCTACTGAATGTATCAAAACTCCAAATATATTACCTACTATTTCACTTGTACTTCAACTTCTCTTTGTTCTCTCCTTGTAATTCATTAACTCTTCTTCAATCCTCTTAACATGATACATTTTGGGAAAAACTATTCCCATTTTAAAACTTCCATACCAATTTTTTCGGCAACTTATAATAGGCATTCTTCCCACCAACTTGATATATTTTAAGGAAAATAGCATCTACTCCTTCTAAATATCGCCTCTAGTTTTCATGCAATTCACATGTATACTCACATTCACTTACTCCTACAAAACAGCATTGACTTTTGATTTATTTCGATATATACAAAGTTTGCATTTGCATTGCCAATCTAAAGCTAATAAATGGAATCCCTCTAAAAAAAAAAAAATCTTCTTGTGGCAAACTCCAAGAAGTCAATTTGGGAAAAACACTAAGGGGCATATCAACAACAACTGGCGATAATTATCGCTAAGCGCACTTGGCGCTAGGATAATCCTCGTTGGCTAGCGTTGATTTTTATCGCTGAGATAGCGTGCTATTAGCAACGCTTATCTCAATAGCGATAAAAATCCTCACGCTAAGTGGCTAACGTGAGATTATCGCTGGAAACCCAGCGATAATCTCACGTTAGCTTGTTGATAGGGACAGACAAACTTAGCCATGATATCCTCCTTCCATAGGATATCATGGCTAAGTCAGAAAAATACCAGACGTAAAAAAGCAGCGTTAACCGCGGTTAGCGCTGCTTTTTTTGTCTCTAACAGGGTTAGCGATATTCTTGATAATAGGAGAAATGTCGCTTAGCGACATTTCTCCTATTATTTTACTCTGGAACGCCCCGTTTGCATCTCATTGGAGATGCAAGGGGAAGCGTAGAGTAAAAGGGTGCTAACATGCAAATTTGCATGTTAGCACCCTGTTGTTGATAGGGTGCTAGTTTTATCTCTGCTTTTTTGGCTTTTAAAGCCAAATAAGCAGAGATAACGCCCTTGTTGATATGCCCCTAAGTTTATCTCATGGTTTAGTCTAATTTGTAGTAAATCTATAAAATTATTTTCAGTTCTCAGCAATTTACATCAGGTTATTTTTAAGTGCATAAGCCATGTAGAAAGATTGTGTCGGCCTAAATATGTAACCCATGATCTCAATGGTTGAAACCTCAGGAGGCAGATTTGAAGTCTAAGCACCGAAATTTCAGAGAAGATCCAATTTTGATTTGAATAATAATCCAGCAGTTGATCAGTACCGTTAAATAAACTAGCTAGAACACTGCAAGAGATTCCATATGTCAGTGATAAATGGTGGTATGTCACATACTCAGCGGCTGATGATAGTATTTGTATACAAACGTAGCAATCACCAACATCCATATTATTGGTGTATTCATTTAGTAAAATAGCATAAACATTTGAGCTAAAATATATTTTCAAAGACCCATTATGTAAAGAGTTGTCATTCATGTCAATTAAATCAGAAGCATTTCTTTTGTAGCTCCAAAAGAAACAGTAAGCTTTGAATCTTTCACAGAAACATAATGTGGCAGGTTTAAAAAAATATATATTGCAATCAATATCAGAGCAATAATAGAAATAATCACAGCATATACACGTTTCCATTTGGAGGTGATTCAAGAATTGGACAGCATGGTTAGTCAGGATTTAGACCATTAACTAAAGGAAAATCAAAAATAGCAGCAATGGTTTGAGCAATTTCAGCAAAAGTCTTTGCGCTGGGGAAAATTATGGCAAAGGTAAACATCTTCTCATGTGAGGAAAAACTCTCATATCAGCTTCGCTGATGAATAAATTCAAGAAAAACTGGTTGAGTCCATTAGTTGGAATATCCGGTTTGTAATTTAAATCAATAACACAGTTCGCTTCAGAGAGGTTCAGGTGGACACGTATTGTTAGCACAAAACTTGTAGAATTCCTGTTTCCACTCATTAGCAGCCAAGTAAGCCCATTCAGGAGATGAGTACCTTTGGCATGGTACTTTTGCTCTTTTTGATCTCCTCACAGCTGTTTGCTCATCATCAGTGTCACTCTAATTGGAGGGCTAAAAGCTTTGAGGAATCGTTGGTGGTACTCGTCCTGTGGTTAGGCAGCTTCTAAGATTGTCACCTGTTTTGGGGCAACGATCTCACTGCACTATGCCCTTTGTTGGGGTCTGTACTACTCATAGTCAACTCTCTGACTGTGACCCTTCGTTATTTACAGTTGACTCTCTTGAACCCCCCTCAGGCCAAATGAATATGGTCCCAGTAGCTTGCTGGTCCCCAACAGCATGGCTAACCTGATCCCTCTGCCTCACTGATACCACCGGCACATTAGCAACAGGCGCTGTTGTATCGTTCAGGGTACCTGGGACTCTGAAATTATGCACTGCATGCACCTAGTTTGGGAGACCGCCACACTTAACAGCCATGTTGGTGATTAGGATGACCTGGAAAGGCCCCTTCCAGCAAGGTTCCATTGCACGTGCTGCTTCACCATTACCCAGTCCCCCAGACTAAGGTCATGGCACTAATCTTGTTGGACTGCAAGGGCAGCTTCTCCAACCTGGTGAGAGTCAGAACGTGCCACATCAGTGAGGTGTCTAAAGCTGAGAACATCAAGGTACAATCTGTGATGTTGGATGTGTTTTTCAAAATCTCTTTATTGAATGTATGTTCATTCAACGTACAATACCCCGCCATCTCATTGGCATACCGGTTATTGACTGTAACATAGTGGTATGGGCAACACATTTCACAACAGCAATTTGGGTGTGCATTTGTAGGGATTGCAAAAGGTACCTTACACACTCCCCATTTCTAATGGGAGAAACCAGAAAATGTCATTAACCCACACTGTGACCACAATTACCCGAAGTCATGTATGATTTCAAAGCTATACTGCCTATCAGTGTAAATTGTAACTTGGAACTGTTCTGAAATAGTGCATGCTCGTGTCAGAGCTATAAGCTCTGCAACTTGTGCAGAAAACACTCCCTTCAACCATTACGCTTCCGAAACACCTTCAACTGTACACACAGCATACACAGCTTTCAGATTTCCTTCATTGTCTCTCAAGCAAAAACTGTCAACAAACAATACATGGTCAGATCAAGGCAATATGTCATCAGAGATATCTGTATGGGGTTTAGTACACAACTCATTCACGTCTAAACAATCATGTTCGGCTTCATCCACCATGCTCTCATTTCCAGGGAAAGGCATGAAGGTAGCTGGATCCAGCACCGTACGTCTCTTCAGGGCCACATTCTCTGCACCCTAGACTTGGTCATACTTCGTCAAGCGGCTATTGTCCAAATACTGTGTGTGCATGAGTGTAAACATTAGCTCCACTGAATGTGGCATGAATACTGTCAGTGGGTGACCCATCACAATACTTTAACACTGCTCAAGACTCACAAACATAGACACAACTGCTTTCAGACATCCAGATAAAGAAGCCGCAACAAGATCAAGGGTCACCGAAAAGTAGGCCTGCGATTGCTTCCATGCTTTTGTGTCAACACTCAGAGAGTGGAATTGCAGTTTGGAAGGACACCTATACACGCCCCCTCCAAATTGAGATTCTGTATCCATTTGTAAACCCATTCTGTGATTCTGGAAGCCCTTACCAAATTGATAAATGGGTTTAGTAAGTATCAAAAGGGCACAAACACTTTAATTGTGCAAAACACACAGTTTGTGACTACAAAATGGCATAGTGCATCTGGCCCATGGTATGGTGACTTAAGAAGGGTAGCATTTCATCTATCTAAACTAACTTGCCCATGATAATCTTTTCTCAGTGTTTACACTATGAAAAATGAGTGAAGAAAGTTTAGTATAAATCCATTCTGCAGTTTCTGTTCAATCTCTTGGCAAAAGGTCCAATGGGAGCTACAATGGAAAATAATAAACTTTTTCATAACCCCTTAACTTTTTTCTCATGAATGGATGTTCATGAAACTTAGCGTGCCAATGCATAGTTTACTGTTTTAGTAGATTATAATGGGCTGTAAATTTATAGGCAAATCAAAAAATGCTTTTTAAAGGAAAATGCGGCTGGACAATTACTACAAAGTGATGACAGCCCCTGTGTAGTGTGCGTGTGTGTGTGTGTATGGGGTGTGTGCGCATGTGTGTGTGTGTAAAAAAGAATCCATGTGTCTGATGGAGTAATGCAAATAAGGAACCTTCGTATTTTACAAATACATTTTTTATAACCAAGAAAGTCAGAAGTCTAATATTTTCCCTCTTTCCCTACATATATATACCAGTAAGGTGATGTATCGTCGTGCCTGACCTGCCTGTAATGTCAGGGTCAGGCAGGGCCGGAGGCGGAAGGGGAGGGGCAGGGGAGAGCAGCGGCACATAGGGATCAGCCATGATAGAATAAAGACGTGCTTGACCCCAGCTGGTGCGCGGGCTTTATTTCTGGGTACGATCGGAAACCTGGCGACGAGGGTGGGATGCGGAGACACCCCCCTCTGATCGGCACACCACAGAGCGCTGCAGTGTCAATGGTGAGCAGAGCGCCTTCACCATCGCTGTGAGCGCATGTGGCGGTTCCTGCCTATATTCCTGTCTGCAAAGGAGAATTCACCGCCAAAGCCACCAACAGCCTGCAATCGGAAAACCCCCTGGAGCTCAGACGAAACAAATGTCACGTCGAGCTGGGGTAAACCCATTAATCCCATTACTGAGGCTGGTATGCAGAGGTCGCATTCGGCAGCCATTTTTAAGTCAGGCACCCCATAGAAGAAAGCCAGGTCACCAGTCCAGCGGCCATCTTAAAGTCAGGCAAAAAGAAGAAAGCATTCCTGTGACCACCAAAATACAATTTGAAATCCCCTGTAGATGCTGCTGCAGACTGCTGGAGTGGAGAGGGTAGTCAGCTGTGCCTCATCATGGCTACACAACCTGACTCCTCACAAAATGCACCACCTGGCCCAGAGCGAACTGCGCCGCCTGGACCGATATTAAGGGGGGTATCATTCCTGCGTCCTCCCGAACCCCTGATGCTGACCTCCGGAAACAGCATGGGTCCTAAGTGGAAGACCTGGATAGAAGATTTTGAAGACTTTATGAAGGGTTCACAAGTCAGAGACCCCGACCAACAACTCATAGCTTTATGAAATTTGGTGGGCAAGGACATCGGACAAATCATCAAAGAACTCCACCCGGCCAATTCTGCATCATACAGAGACGTGAGGGAAGCCTTAAACAAGAAGTTTCTCCACAAACAAAACCTGGACTACGAACGCTACAACTTCAACCTTGCGCTTCAAGAATGAGATGAGTCCATTGGCGACTTCATTTCTCACCTCAAGCGTTTAGCCCGCTACTGTGACTTTGACAATTTTAACACTGAAGATGCACTTCATTTACGAATCATCGAGTGGTGCCAATCAGAGTCACTACGCCGTCGTCTGCTGAAGAAGCACTACTCGCTCGACGACATTGAGGAGCTCACACGAATAAACGACCAAGCAGAAGAGCATGCGAAAAAGATGGAAGCTAGTAAGACAGAGAAACGGGAACAAGCCTTCGGAATACATTCTCAAACAGACTCAAGACGTCGACCGGATCATCGGAAACCTGAAAGGTTCACAAGTTCGCCCACAGCGGAAACAAGAGCAGTAATGCCCGGAAACAACAGCTGCAGTGCTATTGCTCCGGCCAGGACTACCCTCACATGGGCCCCTGCCCAGCCATTGGACAACAGTGCCACCAATGCGGCAAGGACAATCACTTTAAAGCAGCTTGCCAAACCCGTCGCAAGGAAGCTGGGCTGACCAAGCGAAGCACAGGATCACGTCACCACGTGAGGGCAGTGTAAGGGAGAAGAGACCGCTCAATGAGCTCGTCGAGATCCAGCACCCAGTCGCAAAGTTCATATCGATCCTGATGATCAACCTCAAGAGAATCGTCCGCCCTCACTCCCATATCACAAGACAGTGATGAGTACGTGTGCATGGTGGCGGACCCCGACCGACTAAAGAAGTACCCCCGGTTACACATTCAAATGGGAAACCACTCTGCCAAGTTCGTCTTAGATACCGGAGCGTCACTCAAATACATCTGCGCAAATGAGTACAAGAAAGTGAACCCGAAGCCTAAGTTAGAACCAGCCGCAAAGCATGTCTACACGTGGATGTCCAAAGAACCACTGCCGTGCTTAGGACAATTTCGTACGTCTTTCACCTACAAAGACAGGACAGTTCATGCACAAATTCATGTGATAGAAGGCCCTGAAGCAGCTGACTGCCTTCTCAGCCTACCAACAGCAGAACGTCTGAAACTAGTAGAAATTCTATATAGAGTTGGCGATTCACCTGATATAATCAGCAAGTTCCCGAAGCTATTTTCTGGTCTAGGAAAACTAGCTCACTTCAAAGTCAGACTACACAATAATGAAAAAGTGACACCTGTGGCTCGGCACCATAGGAAAGTACCATTCCATCTCCAACAAGCAGTAGATGACGAACTCCAAGACCTGCTGAGAGCGGACATCATAGAAAGGTCAACTGCTGCTCGCAGGCTCAGGACTTCGCACCAAACAGTGGATGGGCACGAACTTTGCTTTGAAACGGACCTTAGTGAGGACAGCACGCTCCTATTTTTGAAACGGCACGGGGCTTTTAACTTCTAATTTTTAAACTTCTACTTACGGGACTGCGAGGACCAGGATGCACTCTTCACTGCTGATCACCTGCACCTGGTTCCTCTTCCCGCTCCTCCCCCGGCCAGTACTTCACGCCTCGCGGCCCCCGCTTCGCGGGAGACCCGCTCGCAGGCTCAGGACTTCTCATCAAACAGTGGATGGGCACGAACTTTGCTTTGAAACGGACCTTGGTGAGGACAGCATGCTCCTATTTTTGAAACGGCACGGGGCTTTTAACTTCTAATTTTTAAACTTCTACTTACGGGACTGCGAGGACCAGGGTGCACTCTTCACTGCTGATCACCTGCACCTGGTTCCTCTTCCCGCTCCTCCCCCGGCCAGTACTTCACGCCTCGCGGCCCCCGCTTCGCGGGAGCCGCTCGCAGGCTCAGGACTTCACACCAAACAGTGGATGGGCACGAACTTTGCTTTGAAACGGACCTTGGTGAGGACAGCACGCTCCTATTTTTGAAACGGCACGGGGCTTTTAACTTCTAATTTTTAAACTTCTACTTACGGGACTGCGAGGACCAGGGTGCACTCTTCACTGCTGATCACCTGCACCTGGTTCCTCTTCCCGCTCCTCCCCCGGCCAGTACTTCACGCCTCGCGGCCCCCGCTTCGCGGGAGCCGCTCGCAGGCTCAGGACTTCGCACCAAACAGTGGATGGGCACGAACTTTGCTTTGAAATGGACCTTGGTGAGGACAGCACGCTCCTATTTTTGAAACGGCACGGGGCTTTTAACTTCTAATTTTTAAACTTCTACTTACGGGACTGCGAGGACCAGGGTGCCCTCTTCACTGCTGATCACCTGCACCTGGTTCCTCTTCCCGCTCCTCCCCCGGCCAGTACTTCACGCCTCGCGGCCCCCGCTTCGCGGGAGCCGCTCGCAGGCTCAGGACTTCGCACCAAACAGTGGATGGGCACGAACTTTGCTTTGAAACGGACCTTGGTGAGGACAGCACGCTCCTATTTTTGAAACGGCACGGGGCTTTTAACTTCTAATTTTTAAACTTCTACTTACGGGACTGCGAGGACCAGGGTGCACTCTTCACTGCTGATCACCTGCACCTGGTTCCTCTTCCCGCTCCTCCCCCGGCCAGTACTTCACGCCTCGCGGCCCCCGCTTCGCGGGAGCCACTCGCAGGCTCAGGACTTCGCACCAAACAGTGGATGGGCACGAACTTTGCTTTGAAACGGACCTTGGTGAGGACAGCACGCTCCTATTTTTGAAACAGCACAGGCTTTTAACTTCTAATTTTTAAACTTCTACTTACGGGACTGCGAGGACCAGGGTGCACTCTTCACTGCTGATCACCTGCACCTGGTTCCTCTTCCCGCTCCTCCCCCTGCCTATTTAACCCCCACCTGTTCTCGCGTTAGCGGGACGCGTGCGGGGCGTAGACCGGGGCGAAGCCCGGGCCAAGGGCGGGCCCGTTAAAGCCCGTTCAAGCCCGGTCAAGACCGGACCGGGCCCACTCTCTTGGTTTTCATCCTCTGACTTTGCTTGTGGTGCAAAGCAACTTTTACCATGGAGACCCGAGGTAAATGTACAAGAGCACAGCCCTTTGTAACGGGTACATTGGATAGTTTCATTATTAGGGCAAATTCTGTGGTACAGGGTGAACTGAATATGTTGGAAAGGCGTCTATCCAATGGGATTACTAGTATTAGGAGGTCCTCGTTGGGCTTACTTGCTTCTGTTAGATCCCCAACGAATCTGGATGACTCGCATACAGCTCTTCTGGATACTATTGATCAAACAATTGAATCAGTTATACATGACCTTAGGCGCAGCACTTCCGCAGGGAGAGACACACTTCAACCAATTCCCGAGTGTATACCTGAGTGTATACCCCCCCCTAGGCTTGAAACACCATCTGACACAACTTTCAGCAACACCCATTTGATACACCAGGGAGCAGTTTCTAAAAGGAAGCGTGAGGGTAATTTGAAACGAGGGAAAAAAGCGAGATTGGACCGTTCACACAACAACGTCCTTAATACGTTCACTACAACTTTTAGTCGTCCACCTTTAAATAATGGGGTGACATCCATTATATCCCCAGTGATAACCCCTCCGCATTCTGAACCTGTCCTTCCTCCTTTAGATAGGGGTGATGGTCCCGATCCGGGGATCACCTGCTCTATAGATACTTTAAATAAAGTCCTAAAGGGATTTTTTACTCCGTTGTTGGCTAGGTTTGATGCTATTGATGCAAAGCTCAAAAAAATAAAAAGGGTAATCCTAGACATAGCCAATCCACCGGGGAGCGGAGGCAAAAAGCATAATGCATCTGTGAGTAATTTGAGAGATTCTCAATCTGTTACTCTCCCTACACCTACAGCCTCGGCAACTCCCCTTCTCAGAACGGAACCCATTTCACCTAGTGCATCACTTCCTACATCCAACCTTCTTTCCTCTACTACCCTTGTTTCTCTACCTGTGCAAACCCAGCCACCTGTTACATGTAGAGCTCCTACACGAATGTCTAAATCAAACTTTACAGGTGAAGGTGAAGCCTCTGGGGACCCCGGCAACCGCATTGGTGAAGAGGGGGTTAGTAAGAATTGGAAAAATGTGATTAATCTTCCCCCTGAGGCATCACCTTATGTTATTGTCTTAGCTGGCGTCCCAGAGCTCACTAACCCTGATTTAGAGACCTATGCTTCTCTTAAAAATAAAGTGATTAGCTGGCTTAACACACACAGGCCTCTCCCCTCCAACATAAGCTCTCGGGTTCTAATGGTTAGGAGGGTTTCTTGGTTGGGAACTACTACAAAGAATATTAAGGGTGATTGCATTTTGGTGAATTTCAGTAATTCTCAGATCGTTCCTTACTTCTGCAACTGTTTTGGCAATGTTGGAGTTACCACTATCAAACCATTACCACTGTCTTTCTTCTATCCTCCAATTACTACCTCTTCCCACCCTGAGTTCGACGGAAATTGGACTAGGGTTGGTTCCACTTCGTTTAGAAGAAGACAGGGGCCCATTCGTTTTGATGTGCCCACATGAGATAATTACTCGTATAATAATAGGTATGCTTGCCTTGAGGAGGTCGATTGACTAAGTCCAGAGGTTGTTTCTCTTAATTCTCCTGTTGATGTGATGCTATCTCCTAAGCAACTCTATAATTGCATCTCCTCTTTTGTTACCCCTACAACTGCTCGGCCGATTTTGAGTGAACCCACTACATGTAACAAACCCAGCCCTACTGTAAATCAATCAGTCACACATAAAGTTCTCTCTTGGAATATAGCTGGTTTATCCAGCAAGCTTGATTGCCCCTTGTGGGGTTCTTTCATAGATCTACATCATATATGCTGTTTACAAGAGACTTGGGCAAGACAAGATTGTCACCGTTTGGGTTTTGCTTCTTTTTCCATCCCGGCTGTGTGGAGTGGTAGAGGTCGCCCTTCCGGTGGCCTATCCACTTGGGTTGCAACCCACTTGGGTTGTACTGCTACGACCTTGGAAACTGGGTCAGAAGATGTCCTTTGCGTGTTATTGGATTGGTCTTTAGGCATAAAACTAGCAGTGATTAATGTGTATTCCAGGCCCATGAATGTGTGTGCGGAATCCGGGGTGATTGATGTTTTATCTAATGTTTTAAGCAAGATCCCTGAGGGCATAATGTTTATTGTTGCTGGCGACTTTAACTCCCACTTTGAACCACTTCTGGGGTTGGTGGACCAAACAAATCATGATGAGGACGAAATATGGCATATTCCACAGGTTGTTGGTCCAATGGTCAGGTCTTGGGCCCCTCTGGCTATTCAAATTACCTCTCTGACAATGACCCATTCAATTAGGGCCTGCAATTGCCGAACAGCTTCTGATAATCCCTCAAGGCCTACGTTTAATAAACCAGGGCGGGAGGCCAGACTTGATTATATTTTTCTTCAGTGCCAGGAGTGGCATAGAGTTTCTGACTTTAAGGTCCTCTCGAGGGGTGAGAGTGATCATAATCCCTTGGTGCTGGAAGTATCCCTAACGGGTCTTTGTCCCGGGGACCCCTGCTTAGTACCCAAGTCTCCAACACTAAATAAAATTACACTGACCAATAATAAACGTAGACTCAAGTGGGCGAAACTGGCAGGCAACCAAGGAGAACTCTCCCAAGTCTATGGGAGGGCTGGTTATGCATTGGATGATGTAGTAAAGCTCATGGACCACCCCTCTTCCCCTGACTATTGTGAAAAGCTGGCTGAGGTCAATAAAGAACAATTTTCCACTTTAGCTGATATATTTAATCCACCTGCTCGTTGCACCAAAAGGATATATGGTCGGTCCCGATGGTATAACAGGGCGTGCAAATCAGCTAAAAGTGAGTTGCTGGCAGCAATAAAAAAGAAAGACAATAGGGAGGAAATTAAACAGAAGAGACATAATTATAAGACCCTAATACATTACGTCAAACTTGAGTGGGCATCTGAAAACTGGGATAAATTAACATCTGCCCTCCAGTGCAGAGACTCACGTAGATTTTGGCTGATTGTCTCTACTGGTTCAACCGAACCCATCTCAGCAGTGATTCCAAACATCGCCTCTGAAGTTTGGGAGGAACATTTTAGTGCCCTATATAGGGGGGTTCACTCTCCACCTTTATCTATTCAGTGTCCTGTTGACCATATTAACTTCACCTTGAGTGAGGTTCAATCTGCTATACTGATGCTCCCTGCGGGCAAAGCTCCTGGTTTGGATGGTGTCCCTGGCGATTTGTATAAACACGAACCAAGAGTCTGGGCACCATATCTCACCGCATTATTTAATGCAATTCTTGGGGGTATGCCAGTTCCTCCTACTTGGTTGGGTGCAGAAGTTGTCCCTATTTTCAAAAAGGGGTCCCCCTTGCTCCCTGGTAACTACAGGCCCATCAGTCTGATAGATGTGGCCCAGAAACTCTTTTCAAGGCTGATCCTAAATCATCTTCTGGATTGGATGGAAGAGTTTGAGATCCTGAGCCCCTATCAGGCTGGATTCAGAAAGAGCGTTTCAACAACCGACCACATCTTCAGACTATGCATGCTCTTCTGGAAGACGGTCAGGGTGGAGGGGGGCTCCCTCTATACTATTTTTGTTGATTTGCGTGCAGCTTTTGATTTGGTCCCACGCACAAAACTTTGGACTGTGTTGCAGGACTTGGGCCTCCCAGCACCTCTTTTGCAGATTATAGTGCGTCTCCACACTAATAATTTTGCAAAGGTTAGATGTGGGAGAGAAGGAGGCTTATCAGCTAGTTTCCCCGTTGAAAGGGGGGTAAGGCAGGGCTGTGTCCTGGCACCAACCCTGTTTTGCCTCTATGTAAATGGACTTATCTCCCACTTGAATGAAGTACCAAATAGAGACGCCCCACGACTCGCTGGTATAGGTATCTCAGCTATTATGTTTGCTGATGACACCTTGCTACTCGCTAAGACTCCCATGGGTGCCCAGCGAGTCCTGGATGGCTTCGTCTCCTTTTGCGCTGACCGGGGGCTAAGATCAACATGGATAAAACAAAATTTATGATTTTTAATCCTCCTAGGTCATCCCGTCCTAATCCTGTTATTCATGGTATTAGTTTAGAAAGAGTCCATACGTTTGAGTATCTGGGACTGACCTTGAATGAGAAGATGACATGGTCCCACCATCAGATAAAATCAAACCTAAAGTTGACTCAAAAGGCGGGGGGTATCTTGAACCTATGGAAAGAATCCATGATACATCCTATTGGCTCACCACTAGAAATTTACAAAATGCAGGCACGGGGGGCAGTATTATATGGTGGTGAACTGTGGGGCAACAACTGTGCCCTCGATCTTGTCACAACGGAAAACAAGTTCCTACGGAACTTGGCAGCTCTTCCATCGAGCACACCACTCCTCCCTCTTAGGCTTGATATGGGTCTAAGATCAATTAAGGAAGAACAAGGTGTGAAGCCCCTAACCTTCTGGAGGCGACTCTGGACAACCCCCGAACTTCGGAGTTATCGATGTGAATTCATGGAGTTATACCAACATATAGCTTTACGTAAAATTCCATGGCTTAAGTACATAAAAGAGGAGCTAACGGCGATAGGCCTACTGACTCTGTGGACAAATCCACAAGAGGCATGCAGTACCATATCCCGAAAAAATCTAGTTGCCCTGTACTACGACCGCAATCTGACTCTCTTATTAACAACCACCACATTGGGGCCTATGTCTACCACCTTCCTAATAGTGAAGGACTACTATAAACTGGAGACAGTTTTGGATGACATCAACCCCATTGGTCTCAGGAAATTATTTCTACAATGGAGATACAATGCACTACCTATTAGAGCCCTCACTAGCAGCTGGCACCCACCCACTCCCAAAAATTGTCCAGCTTGTACAAACGAGCTGGAGAGTGACATTCATTTAATGTTTTTTTGTTTATCTTACATGAAACCCAGGAAAGAATGGATCATTCCAATCTGCAGAAATTGGGGTTTTGGGAATCATTTGGATGCTTATCGTTTGTTGAAATCTGACCTATCCCCTTCGACTGTATTTGCTGTCAGCAAGTTTTTATCTGCTGCTTGGAATATTAGAAGAACTTTTTTGAAGATATGAAATATTAACTGTAATATACGAAGTTCATTCTTTTGTTATATATTTCTTGCAGTCGATGTAACCTTTTATCCGGGGTGTTCGCCTATTGTGTATATTTGATTGTATATGTTTTGTTTTCTCTTTTATGACTTCACAAAGTCGAAATAAAGATTAAAGAAAGAAAGAAAGGTCAACAGGGCCTACTCCGTGGGTGTCGTCAGTAGTAGTTGTGCACAAATGAGGACAAGAACACAAAGTACGCTTGTGTGTGGACATGCGAGCCCCGAATACAGCCATTGAACGGGAGCGGCATCCAGGACCCCATATCAGAGATATGATCACTCGCCTGAATGGAGCAACAGTCTTCAGCGACGACATCCTAGTGTTCGGTGAAACTTTCAAGGATCATGACAAAGCACTTGATCCCGTGTGTCATGCCCTTCTTAATGCCAATCTCACGCTCAACCGAGACAAATGTGAGTTCCACAAGTCAACTCTCAAATTCTATGGTCACATCTTCTCCAAAGATGCATGAGACCCGATTCTGAAAAAGTCTTGGCGCTTTCTGATGCGCCACAACCCCACGACGACAGTGACATTCGATCTTTCCTAGGTATGGCCAGATACTGCACCCGCTACATCAAAGACTACGCGACCATCAGCTATCCTCTGCGAGAACTCACAAGTCAAGGCAAAAGCTTCCACTGGTCAGCCAAATGCGAGCTCACCTTCAATGAAATCAAAACAAATGTGAGATCTGCCATCAACCTAGCATATTTCAACCCTCGAAGAAAGACAGAGATCACAGTGGACACCAGCCCTGTCGGACTTGGCGCCATTCTAGCTCAGTATGATGACGAAGGAGAACAATGCCACATTGTAGCATATGCCAGTCGCAGCCTCACTGACAAGGAGAAAGCTTACTCACAGCCGGAAAAAGAAAGCTTGGCGGTCATGTGGGAGCGTGCAAGCATTTCCATCTGTTCGTCTATGGGAAGCACTTCACACTCATCACTGATCACCAGGCTCTCATACCTATATTCGGCAACCCACGAGCGAAGATGCCTCCACGGATTGAACTGTGGGGGATCCGCCTGAAAGACTACACATACACCATCATTCACAAACCGGGGAAGGCGGAAAACCCGGCGGATTATATATCGCGACACCCCCAAACCTTGACACGGATTTGCGACCTGTTTGCACACGCAAAAACGTATAAGTCCATGTACAAACACTATTAATCGACTCGCAAAAAAATTGCGACTCGCAAAATAGTGTTTTGCGACTCGCTACTAGGAAGGGGCGTTCCCTTCCTAATAGCGACTCTCTAGCCATTTATGAATGTTTTGCGATTCAAGAGGGTGGTAATGGAGTCGCAAAAGGGAAGGGGTCCCCAGGGGACCTCTTTCCCTTTGTGACTGGCTCTAAAAATATTTTTTTAAGAGCAAGCAGTGGTCAGAGGGACGACTACCTGCCCTTAAAATATGAAACAAAAATGTTTCCTTTTTTTAAAAAAATGCACCCCATTTTCCTTTAAGGAAAACGGGCTGCATTTTAAAAAAAACTGCTATATTGACAAGCAGTCCCAGACATGGAGGTCTGCTGAGCCCAGCAGGCCACCATCCCTGGGAGGGCCAGCCATTCCCAATGGGGTCGCAAATTGCGAGTGCCTCATTAATATTCGTGAGCCTCGCATTTTGCGACCCCATTGAGAATCGCAATCAGTGTCTCTGACACTATTGTACATTCCCAATTGCGACGCGCAATTTGCGATTCGCAATTGAGCGCAAATTGTGAGTCGCAATTTGGAATGGTCGTACATCTGGCCCTTACTCTTTTGGTATCTGCAAAACTTGACTGATATTATCAGAAGCAGTATGCACAAAAAGATCACCACTACGGGTCTCAAAAGGGAAATCACTGATCTATTTCCTAAGTTTCCCAACAAACTGGTAGTAATCCATTACTAATGGTTTCTCAAGCATGATTTGCTTTAAAGTCTTTTGGTCTTTGGTCTTTGTTCAAATCAGATTTTTTTTTAATGTACCCTGCAGGTCTTTACTCCTGTCAGGTATATAGGTACAACAGTGCTGGACTTTAAATAATTGGCAGACTCTGCCCTCCTTCGCGAGATATCAAAGGAAAGTATATTTTGAATCACCATCAATATTATCCATATCATCTCCTCATTCACACAAAAGCAGTTGTACTGGTGGCAAGTTTATCAACAATGGTGGACAGCTTTCTGATTATCTGAAAATGTAAGACTACTCCTACTGAATGTATCAAAACTCCAAATATATTACCTACTATTTCACTTGTACTTCAACTTCTCTTTGTTCTCTCCTTGTAATTCATTAACTCTTCTTCAATCCTCTTAACATGATACATTTTGGGAAAAACTATTCCCATTTTAAAACTTCCATACCAATTTTTTCGGCAACTTATAATAGGCATTCTTCCCACCAACTTGATATATTTTAAGGAAAATAGCATCTACTCCTTCTAAATATCGCCTCTAGTTTTCATGCAATTCACATGTATACTCACATTCACTTACTCCTACAAAACAGCATTGACTTTTGATTTATTTCGATATATACAAAGTTTGCATTTGCATTGCCAATCTAAAGCTAATAAATGGAATCCCTCTAAAAAAAAAAAAATCTTCTTGTGGCAAACTCCAAGAAGTCAATTTGGGAAAAACACTAAGGGGCATATCAACAACAACTGGCGATAATTATCGCTAAGCGCACTTGGCGCTAGGATAATCCTCGTTGGCTAGCGTTGATTTTTATCGCTGAGATAGCGTGCTATTAGCAACGCTTATCTCAATAGCGATAAAAATCCTCACGCTAAGTGGCTAACGTGAGATTATCGCTGGAAACCCAGCGATAATCTCACGTTAGCTTGTTGATAGGGACAGACAAACTTAGCCATGATATCCTCCTTCCATAGGATATCATGGCTAAGTCAGAAAAATACCAGACGTAAAAAAGCAGCGTTAACCGCGGTTAGCGCTGCTTTTTTTGTCTCTAACAGGGTTAGCGATATTCTTGATAATAGGAGAAATGTCGCTTAGCGACATTTCTCCTATTATTTTACTCTGGAACGCCCCGTTTGCATCTCATTGGAGATGCAAGGGGAAGCGTAGAGTAAAAGGGTGCTAACATGCAAATTTGCATGTTAGCACCCTGTTGTTGATAGGGTGCTAGTTTTATCTCTGCTTTTTTGGCTTTTAAAGCCAAATAAGCAGAGATAACGCCCTTGTTGATATGCCCCTAAGTTTATCTCATGGTTTCGTCTAATTTGTAGTAAATCTATAAAATTATTTTCAGTTCTCAGCAATTTACATCAGGTTATTTTTAAGTGCATAAGCCATGTAGAAAGATTGTGTCGGCCTAAATATGTAACCCATGATCTCAATGGTTGAAACCTCAGGAGGCAGATTTGAAGTCTAAGCACCGAAATTTCAGAGAAGATCCAATTTTGATTTGAATAATAATCCAGCAGTTGATCAGTACCGTTAAATAAACTAGCTAGAACACTGCAAGAGATTCCATATGTCAGTGATAAATGGTGGTATGTCACATACTCAGCGGCTGATGATAGTATTTGTATACAAACGTAGCAATCACCAACATCCATATTATTGGTGTATTCATTTAGTAAAATAGCATAAACATTTGAGCTAAAATATATTTTCAAAGACCCATTATGTAAAGAGTTGTCATTCATGTCAATTAAATCAGAAGCATTTCTTTTGTAGCTCCAAAAGAAACAGTAAGCTTTGAATCTTTCACAGAAACATAATGTGGCAGGTTTAAAAAAATATATATTGCAATCAATATCAGAGCAATAATAGAAATAATCACAGCATATACACATTTCCATTTGGAGGTGATTCAAGAATTGGACAGCATGGTTAGTCAGGATTTAGACCATTAACTAAAGGAAAATCAAAAATAGCAGCAATGGTTTGAGCAATTTCAGCAAAAGTCTTTGCGCTGGGGAAAATTATGGCAAAGGTAAACATCTTCTCATGTGAGGAAAAACTCTCATATCAGCTTCGCTGATGAATAAATTCAAGAAAAACTGGTTGAGTCCATTAGTTGGAATATCCGGTTTGTAATTTAAATCAATAACACAGTTCGCTTCAGAGAGGTTCAGGTGGACACGTATTGTTAGCACAAAACTTGTAGAATTCCTGTTTCCACTCATTAGCAGCCAAGTAAGCCCATTCAGGAGATGAGTACCTTTGGCATGGTACTTTTGCTCTTTTTGATCTCCTCACAGCTGTTTGCTCATCATCAGTGTCACTCTAATTGGAGGGCTAAAAGCTTTGAGGAATCGTTGGTGGTACTCGTCCTGTGGTTAGGCAGCTTCTAAGATTGTCACCTGTTTTGGGGCAACGATCTCACTGCACTATGCCCTTTGTTGGGGTCTGTACTACTCATAGTCAACTCTCTGACTGTGACCCTTCGTTATTTACAGTTGACTCTCTTGAACCCCCCTCAGGCCAAATGAATATGGTCCCAGTAGCTTGCTGGTCCCCAACAGCATGGCTAACCTGATCCCTCTGCCTCACTGATACCACCGGCACATTAGCAACAGGCGCTGTTGTATCGTTCAGGGTACCTGGGACTCTGAAATTATGCACTGCATGCACCTAGTTTGGGAGACCGCCACACTTAACAGCCATGTTGGTGATTAGGATGACCTGGAAAGGCCCCTTCCAGCAAGGTTCCATGTATATTCTTTGCACGTGCTGCTTCACCATTACCCAGTCCCCCAGACTAAGGTCATGGCACTAATCTTGTTGGACTGCAAGGGCAGCTTCTCCAACCTGGTGAGAGTCAGAACGTGCCACATCAGTGAGGTGTCTAAAGCTGAGAACATCAAGGTACAATCTGTGATGTTGGATGTGTTTTTCAAAATCTCTTTATTGAATGTATGTTCATTCAACGTACAATACCCCGCCATCTCATTGGCATACCGGTTATTGACTGTAACATAGTGGTATGGGCAACACATTTCACAACAGCAATTTGGGTGTGCATTTGTAGGGATTGCAAAAGGTACCTTACACACTCCCCATTTCTAATGGGAGAAACCAGAAAATGTCATTAACCCACACTGTGACCACAATTACCCGAAGTCATGTATGATTTCAAAGCTATACTGCCTATCAGTGTAAATTGTAACTTGGAACTGTTCTGAAATAGTGCATGCTCGTGTCAGAGCTATAAGCTCTGCAACTTGTGCAGAAAACACTCCCTTCAACCATTACGCTTCCGAAACACCTTCAACTGTACACACAGCATACACAGCTTTCAGATTTCCTTCATTGTCTCTCAAGCAAAAACTGTCAACAAACAATACATGGTCAGATCAAGGCAATATGTCATCAGAGATATCTGTATGGGGTTTAGTACACAACTCATTCACGTCTAAACAATCATGTTCGGCTTCATCCACCATGCTCTCATTTCCAGGGAAAGGCATGAAGGTAGCTGGATCCAGCACCGTACGTCTCTTCAGGGCCACATTCTCTGCACCCTAGACTTGGTCATACTTCGTCAAGCGGCTATTGTCCAAATACTGTGTGTGCATGAGTGTAAACATTAGCTCCACTGAATGTGGCATGAATACTGTCAGTGGGTGACCCATCACAATACTTTAACACTGCTCAAGACTCACAAACATAGACACAACTGCTTTCAGACATCCAGATAAAGAAGCCGCAACAAGATCAAGGGTCACCGAAAAGTAGGCCTGCGATTGCTTCCATGCTTTTGTGTCAACACTCAGAGAGTGCAGCCTTCCCTCTTATTGCAGAATAACACAAAGCATTTTTTATAATCAGGCATTCCCAAAGCAGGTGCCCTGCCAAGACATTTTTGCAGCACTGTAAAGGCAGTCATGCAATTGTCATCCCAGGGTACCGGATTTGACATGTCTTTGTATGTCAACCTCAGAAGAGGCTTTGCTGAGAAGGAAAAACTCAGAATCCATTGTCTGCAATTGCCCACTATTCCTAAGAACATGAGGACTTTTTTGGGTAGTTGGTGGATTCATGTTAAGAATTGCTGACATTCATTCTTACAAAACTTTCCTTGCTCCCTTGTCAATGTGATGTCCTAAGTACAGGACTTCAGTTTTGCAAAACTGTAACTTAGTCGGGGATACCTTATGTCCATTCTCTTTAAAATTATTCAGTAAAGCAATAGTGTCAGTTTTGCAAGCTTCTCTCGTAGTTGAACCCACCAGTAGGTCATCAATATATTGGACTAACACAGAATGATTGGGCATTCCGAGGAATTCAAGATTCATTTTAAATATCTAGTTAAAAATTGAGAGGATTTCCGTATACCATTGTGGGAGTCAGCATCATGCCAAAGCACGTCTGCAGAAATGGAAAGCGCGCAAAAATTGGCTTTTTTCATGCAATGGAATCTAAAAGAAGGCCTGGCACAAGTCAATGACTGAAAACCATTCCATTTGCATGGAATCTGAAATAAAATCAATGCTGCATTCAGTACCACACGAGAACATGGAACATCAATGGCATTCACCTGAGGTAATTCAGTTTTAACTCCATTCTGTATTCTGTCGCCATTTTGTTGCCCTCACTCAGGCAGCTTGGTAAACCAAGTGTTTTTGCCCTTTGTACTGCCACGTGTCAAATAACCTTCCCTTCCTTGTTGTGAAGCCAATTCCAGGAACTAGCCAGACTGACTAAATCCCTGCCTATACTGACTAATCCTTGTCCCAACTATTTGTTGGCCTTCAGTATTCTTTCTCCGCATTATCCTATTTTGCAAGTTGTCCTTTGAAGCACACAAACGTGTCCTGCCGTTACTGATTGACCTATAGGTGCTGTCATTGATTGACTTATGGGGTTGGGCAAAAACACAACTCAAGGGGGACGTTCTGGTTACATGATGCCTTGTTTTGAATGTTTTCCTATTGGCTAATATTTGGCAGATCTTGTATGTCCATATTGGCATTTTGCATGCTTGCATGAGCCAGGACTGCCCCTTTCTTTTATGCTGAGTATGTAACCCTCACATATATAAGGCCCCAGTGTTCTGCTCTCTTTGGACTGCCTCATTCAGTTGCTGCGGCTTCTGGGTGACGTAGTCACACTCATTTTGAGTTTAATAAAGATGTTCTTTTATATTTCAGTTTCTGTGCCAACTTCCTTTTTTGTTAGTTTAACCCTGAGAAGGAGTTTTGAATTTCTTCAATTGGTGCCCTCTGTGAGGCTCATCAGGAGTGGCTATCTGAGGGAGCGATCTTGTCAGGAGACTGAAATCTACTGAGGAGGACAGGACTCTACTAAGGAGGTACTCTGTGCACGGAGATTCTGGGGATTCTTTGTCTCTGCAGCCCAGTATATTTCTGATCTTCCTGATTTTGATCCTCCACACGATATCACTCCTGACTGAGAACTTTTTTTTGGGCGTGAGTATTCTAAAAAAAGACCGTTAGGTCATTCAGAACTTGGCAGGTAGAATTTGGACAACCTTTTTATTGGTAAGAGTCATTATGAATTTGTGTTGGCCAACTTTGGATTTGTATTGGATTGATATGCAAATTGCAATTTGTGTAGGCAGGTCATGAGGAGATTTTTCTCTACTTTGTATAAAATTTGAACGGTGCAACGTACGGAGAGTACCTTAAGCACTACTTTGATTATAAATACCTGCATATTCTGCAGTATTTTTTCGGCATGCCTGTTTCAAGCTCACATCGAAGAATGTGTTGCTTTTTTGTTTTTGAAGGTACCATAGATATGTGAATTAAATTAGCCGGCTCCCATGAGGGAATACCTAAATAGGTTTAGGTATAAAAACATATTTCTTCCTTGGTGATTCTGTATCCCCAGGGAATTAAAATATGGACATAATACATACAAGGAACCTTTGTTCTGCGCAATCTTATGAATGGAGTGTATTTTGGCTTCTTGGACATATAGCAGTCTGTTGGGCTGGTTTTTTGCAGTCTTTTGGAACACTATTAAGAAGCGTTTTTTGTAAATATGACTTGCAACTAGTATTTACAAATGGTTTGGTTTAAGTACAGTCTGTGAGCTGTCCTTTGTTTCTGTCCTAAGTGTTGATCTGTGGGTTAAATGTGTGTTTCTGTGGGTTAAATATATGTGTCCTGAGTGTTTGACCCCTTTCTGTTTATGTCTGAAATGAGCTCAATGTGTGTTTGTGGTTTTTCTTGATGTTTTCAGTCTGTTAAGCAAAATGTCAGTTAATTAATATTAAGTAAAAATTAAATAAAAATCCAGAAATGAACCATGTAATATGCTAAATAGCTATATGTTGCTATATAATTTATAGAGTAAGCAATTATGCACATGTACAAACTGTTAAATGCTTAAAAAAATAAAATTAAAATTTACATTCACTAGGAATACAATGGCCTCAAAAACGAAATTGTGTGTTTTGTAGAAGAATAAACGTATAGTATTTTTAACTTGCATACATTGTATTAGATATTAACAGGCAAACACTCCAGCTGAAGTAAATTTTTGCTGAACTCAAACGCAACACGCATTGATATGTCTTAGTTTGAAAAAGACTGCCACCGTGCTCATGTTACAACACTGAGAGACAAGCTTTTATTGTCGCTAAGCAAGCAGCTCTAATAGACAGGAGTGTTTACTCAGCCAGGACTTCGCCCTCAGTTGAACACGGGTGAAACTTTGCATTTCAAAATGGTGTTTTAAAAAGGTTCCAAAACTAAGGTTCATTATTTTGTATTACAGGATGACATTTCAATTAAGGGTTTCCTCTCTTTAAGCATTTTTATAAGATTTTTTTTTGTTCTAATGTTAAAATAATTGTTCTGTTAAAAAAAAAAAGTGGCGAAGAAATTTTTTTTTGTCAAGTTTTAAGTTAGGCTTCTGTGCTTAGGCTTATAAAAGAATGCATCTAAAAGGATAGGCATGGGATGCAGCTTGCTTTTATATGTGAAATTATCAAAAATAATTGGGTTTATCAAAAATAATTATTAATTATGAAAAATAATTATTACAAATAAGTGCTTCTAAATTCATTTTTTTACTATTTATAAAGCTTAATACTCATACTGTGACCTCCTAGCATTGGATCAAGTCATTCCTTGAAGGCAGAACGCAGGCAGTTCGTCTCGGCCCCTTCACCGCACCCAGGATGGACTCTCCCTGCGGGGTTCCTCAGGGATCATCCCTCTCCCCCCTTTTATTTAATCTTTACCTCGGACCCCTCATCAGTTCCCTAAAACATATGAAGGTCACAATATTCAACTACGCAGACGATCTTCAACTCGTCTTCACGCTTAACGGACCAAACTCAGCCTCCGAATTTCAAGCTACCATGCTCCACATCCAGCTCTGGATAAACTCTAACCATCTTAAACTTAATCCCGGCAAAACTGAACTAATTTTGCCAGGAACCAGCGCAACCATGTGGGGCCCCCATTTCTGGCCTACTGTTCTCGGACCACCCCCCACTCCTTCCTCCTCAGTGAGAAGTCTTGGAGTGATACTGAACTCCGATCTCTCGCTTAGAGGCCAGGTAGGGTCGGTGGTTTCCTCATGCGTCTTCCAGCTGAGGAAAATCAAGAAAATTGCTCACCTACTCACCCCCTCGGCCCTTATTCAGGCAGTCATAGCTCTAGTGCTATCACGCCTTGACTTTTCCAACTCCATCTACTTTGGCCTGCCCACGTTTCTGCTTAAACGCCTTCAAATGGTACAGAACCAGGCAGCCAGACTAATTTTCAAGCAACCCAAATGGCACTCCGCCAGTCCTCTGCTGGCTAAATTACACTGGCTCCCAGTCGCACAGCGGGCAGCTTTTAAAACCCGGTGCCTACTCTTTAAAGCCTTGCACTGTAGGAGCCCCAAATTTCTCAGCAGCCGTATTGTGAAATACACCCCAAGTCGCAACCTACGATCTGGCAACCTCAGGCTGCTCGCCACTCCGACCATCAAACTCAAATGCCAAGGGGGGCTGAAATTCTGTTACCTTGCACCCTGCTTCTGGAACTCGCTACATCTGGACATCAGAACACAGGATAACCTTATGGGCTTCAGAAAAGCCCTCAAAACACAGCTGTTTGCACTTTCACACAACTAACCTTCCCGCTGTGTCTCTTGGCTCAATTAGCGCCATGAAACCTTTTGGTGTACGTGCGCTCTATAAATTCTTCATAACATAACATAGCATTATAATTTAATTTAAGTTGTGTTGTACTGCATAATGAGGACATTTGTATATGGAATTTCACTTGGCGCAGGCTTAAAAAAACTCATTTTTCTAAAGGATTTGCAAGAGATATGTCTAATGTCCAATATCTGCAATCTGTAAATAACATTCTGAGGATGATTAATATGTAGCACAATTATAGGATATTTATTTTTAAGTGCCCCAAATATCAAAGTCGAAATTGGGTAAAATAGACTATTTAACAGCATTCTTGCCCTTTACAATAGCTTTAAAGTGCCTTAGGCTTCAGTAAATGCATATATTTAGGTACAATACAAATTTGCAGGTTGTTCCCATTTGGGGTTGCTTTTAATGTCTCAGTGAGCCAATGTGCCCAGTGCAGAGGTTTGGGTTTAATATCAAGATTGAAGGTTCTAACTCTAGCTAGACCTACTGAGACGTTCATCCTTTTAAGGTTGATGAACTAAGTACTGTTGCATAGGGTAGTAACAAACATTTGTTCTAAAGCTAGTATGTTAAGTTATAATGTTCTGTGAGTTATTCACAGTAAATGTTTTAATAATTTAAGAATAGAAATAAATTGTAGCCCCTAAAAGAAGTAATATATATAACATGTGTTTTTAAAAAGGGTTAATTATTGCAGGTTAGGAAGAGTTAGGAAGGTTTTTTGTCTGTGACAAGCTTCAGAGTGAGGAGAGAGACAGGGCTGAGGAGCTCAGAACGCGAGGCAGATTTTTACCTTGAGGTCAGTAAGGTGGGAGTTAGGAGTGAGTGTAAACAAATGGAGAAACCATTGCTTGGAAAAGCTTCTCTGACAAGAAGACATTAATGTTTGCACACTATAGGAACCTTGAAAAGTGGCGGGGACCAGGAATGCTGGCAGAGGCTGGATAGCAGCCCAGAAAGTTCTGCTGAGGTGTTATTCTTAGCTCTTGAGGACTGTGCAAGGTCGAGAAGTGCATTCCTGCACGGCCTCGCTCAAAGTAGGGCCTCAAAGGGGGTGATACATTCATATTTTTGCTTTTGAAAATACTGTCCATGTAGTTGCCTTAATTTAAGATGGTTGGTTACAATTGATATTTTGTGTGTTATGTGAAGTATCAGCAGTAGGTTGAAACAAGATGATTTTTTTTTTTGTATGGCTTCTTTGAAAACAAAACAAAATGTTTGTGTGTTTTCCATGTTTTTGCATTTTGTCCTTCTATGAATTGTTCCTGCTGGTCCTGTGTGTCAGAAGTGACACAGTAAGTTATATTTGACAGCCGGTCACCACTAACTGGTGACCAGCTGTCAAACGGAGGGTTAGGAAAGTAAAAAAGTGTAATTTTCATTTTAAGCCTGACAAATTAAGCAGGCCCGAATATTGGGTTTTGGGCTGCAGGTTCATAGTGCATAAAGTACATGACATGGTGTTGTGACGAACTGGAACATTAGCTGAGATTACCGTAAATGGTGTAGGGGCCAGCGGTAGAGTTAAAATTTGTGTACTATTTTGACTTTTGTGTATCACCCATACTCTTGGTATTGTGTCACAAACTTGACTATCACCCGAGTAATTTTTCGTTCTTCCTATAGATTTTTCTTTTGCCGCTTCTCCCCTGATTGATGTTGCATTGTGCCTAGTTATTGGGGATTTTAGCTATGTCCTAGTCCAATTTCTCTTTTTCGAATTCCTTTCACCAGTCAGCCCTTTTATTATTATTGGTGTATTGTTCAGGTTCACATTCCCAGACTGTAGTAATGTACCAGGGACCCCCATATTATGTATAATTACCTTTTTGTATGACCAGACTGGTTTTTAAGAATTTTCTTTAGGCCTACTTCGATGTTTTCCAGTCTGACTGTCAGGGTAGTGATGGACTGGTTAACTGACTCAATACTATACAATACTATATCCACCTCAATAGGAGTTACCTTACATTTATTTTTTTGAACATGACAAATTTTCAATGACTATTTTAATTTGGGTTTTTACCCTTTTGTTCCTGCTTCTTTAATTTTCGGTGGGATCAGATGTGTTCTAAATCATGGAAATACCAGGACTCTCTAGTTCTTGTCTTTTGTTTCCACATTTGATTATTAGCCTGTGTATTGCATAGTGCACCTGATGCACAGTTATTAAAGGGAGGTATCTACATGTCCCTGATAATCTGTATCATGTGATTACTCTTTTGAGGTGTTCTAGATAAGGAATTTAGGAACACCTAGACGTAATCATTGAAAAAAATAAAAAAAATGTTTAGCCCATTAGGCAATGCCACCATGTGGTAGAATTCCCATGTAATTATCTACCCTCAGATGGCAGAGGATAATGAAGGGTACCCAAATTGAAGAGACTAGAAGTACTGCCTTTGAGAATGACAGTGTATTATAGACCAGAGTTGTCCTATGGCGTATGGTCACTCCCTTGCAGATTGTAGGCCACCTGCTTGCAGTCCCATTGTTAAATACAATGAACTGTTTTTATACTAAACTGAGGGAAACTAACAACTGTGTCACATTTCCTACGTCACTAGATTCTGTGGGAATTAAGTCATAATAACCTGCAGAACACTGATTTAAGCCTAATTCCCATCAGTGACAGCTACAGATGAAAGACGGACGTCTTGGCCCTACAGTCCCAGCACCCAGAAAGTAGCAAGGCTGGACAGCGATCGCCAGCGCGCCATCAATGGTATCTCCAAAGCATCGTACTTGCTCCATCAGACGGCGTTGGACATCACAAAACCAGAGTTTCAGTGTAAAAGAGCGAAAGAGAAGGATCCCTGTTGTTGATGGCAGAGCTGGTTTGAGGCTTCAGTTTTCTACCTGTCATGTGCTGGTAACCTCTGACAGTGTGCAGTCCCTTGAGCCCCTTGGCCTGAGTTTTGGCCACCCCCCTCTCTTTTCTTTGCTCCAAAGGAAGGGCAGTGCACCGGAGGATCTAAGGCACTACATGATGAAAGGAAAATTAAATGAAAGAGCAGCCCAAACATCCTCTGACACTGAATAGCGAGTGTTGGAGCCTGAAAGTGTTGCCGAGCGTGAAAGTCTGTTGCTCTTTCCGATTAATAGTACTTGGGTCTGCACGAGATGATCTGTGCCCATGACCAACGAAGAGCACAATATCTGTAGTGCCTGCCGCAGAGGAAATATATTGGTGCACTGCCTTGAGACATTGAGACTTTCGAGTAAGCTGTGAGTGTTTGCCAGGAGGGCACTCCAACGGATACTGAGAAGCACTATTTTCATGGAAGGCCTGAATGAAGGGATGTATGACGTTACAACGCACACTTTTACAACGCATGCACTTACAACGCATTTTTTACAACGCATAATCCATTACAACGCATGACATTACAACGCATGACACTACAACGCATTTTTAAAAAATACCTTTACAACGCACTACCATTACAACGCATACTACCTTTACAACGCATACCATTACAACGCATAATATTAAATTACATTTAAGGTAAGTATTAGATAGTATAGGGGTAAAAATTACTATTCTAACTCCAGGGGGTGCAACAGTAGGGTAAGTGTTGGATAGTATAGGGGTAAAAATTACTATTCTAACTCCAGGGGGTGCAACAGTAGGGTAAGTGTTGGATAGTATAGGGGTAAAAATTACTATTCTAACTCCAGGGGGTGCAACAGTAGGGTAAGTGTTGGATAGTATAGGGGTAAAAATTACTATTCTAACTCCAGGGGGTGCAACAGTAGGGTAAGTGTTGGATAGTATAGGGGTAAAAATTACTATTCTAACTCCAGGGGGTGCATCAGTAGGGTAAGTGTTGGATAGTATAGGGGTAAAAATTACTATTCTAACTCCAGGGGGTGCAACAGTAGGGTAAGTGTTGGATAGTATAGGGGTAAAAATTACTATTCTAACTCCAGGGGGTGCATCAGTAGGGTAAGTGTTGGATAGTATAGGGGTAAAAATTACTATTCTAACTCCAGGGGGTGCATCAGTAGGGTAAGTGTTGGATAGTATAGGGGTAAAAATTACTATTCTAACTCCAGGGGGTGCATCAGTAGGGTAAGTGTTGGATAGTATAGGGGTAAAAATTACTATTCTAACTCCAGGGGGTGCATCAGTAGGGTAAGTGTTGGATAGTATAGGGGTAAAAATTACTATTCTAACTCCAGGGGGTGCATCAGTAGGGTAAGTGTTGGATAGTATAGTGTAATATTATGCGTTGTAATGGTATGCGTTGTAATGGTAGTATGCGTTGTAATGGAATGCGTTGTAAAGGTAGTTTTTAAAAATGCGTTGTAGTGTCATGCGTTGTAATGTCATGCGTTGTAATGGATTATGCGTTGTAAAAAATGCGTTGTAATGGTAGTGCGTTGTAAAAGTTGCGTTGTAAAGGTTGTTCCCCGAATGAAGAGGCCCAATGCGGAAGAAAACAACAGAAGCAGATTTGATGGACGATAGAAGCCTACCAGAGAGGCTTAGAACGGACTTTGGCATAGTTATGGTTGCAAAAGCGGTTCCCGTGCAATTGCATAGAATGGGTGTTAGGAGACTGATTCTTATTGTTTTGCTGGCATTGTTTTAGAGTAGTATTCTGTTTAGTAAAAGCAGAATGAGGTCTATCCTCTGTTGAAGAGTATCCCCATTTCACCTGAGAGCATTGATAAGGATCGCCACTGTTTCACCTGAGTATACAATAGTCACTGAAATGCATAAGAGCCCTGAAAAGGTTCGCTAAATAATTTTAGGATTTGCTTTTGCCTAGGGTTGTGAAAAAATTATAATCCTGTTTGTAATAATGGTCATTACTTTCTTCTGCTATCTGAATGTTAATTATGACTCGATGCTTTGTTCTCTTTGTATCCCTGTTGATAGCTTACATATACCTGCTTAAATGAAATGTGTAGAATGGAAAATGCTCACCTAGCAATGAATTAGGATTTGCCTGAGTAATGGCAAAAGGAGGGTCTGAGGTAATTCAGTTTTAACTCCATTCTGTATTCTGTCACCATTTTGTTGCCCTCACTCAGGCAACTTGGTAAACCGAGTGTTTTTGCCCTTTGTACTGCCACGTGTCAAATAACCTTCCCTTCCTTGTTGTGAAGCCAATTCCAGGAACTAGCCAGACTGACTAAATCCCTGCCTATACTGACTAATCCTTGTCCCAACTATTTGTTGACCTTCAGTATTCTTTCTCCGCATTATCCTATTTTGCAAGTTGTCCTTTGAAGCACACAAACATGTCCTGCCGTTACTGATTGACCTATAGGTGCTGTCAGTGATTGACTTATGGAGTTGGGCAAAAACACGACTCAAGGGGGACGTTCTGGTTACATGATGCCTTGTTTTGAATGTTTTCCTATTGGCTAATATTTGGCAGATCTTGTATGTCCATATTGGCATTTTGCATGCTTGCAGGAGCCAGGACTGCCCCTTTCTTTTATGCTGAGTATGTAACCCTCACATATATAAGGCCCCAGTGTTCTGCTCTCTTTGGACTGCCTCATTCAGTTGCTGCGGCTTCTGGGTGACGTAGTCACACTCATTTTGAGTTTAATAAAGATGTTCTTTTATATTTCAGTTTCTGTGCCAACTTCTTTTTTTTGTTAGTTTAACCCTGAGAAGGAGTTTTGAATTTCTTCACACCTTGTGCAAATCTTGCACAATGCAATACTTGCCATTCAGTTTCTGCAATCCCATGGTAGGAGAATTACATAAACTACCTCTTATATCCTCCAGGATTCCTTGCTCAATCATTGAGTCAATCACAGGAGTATTTCCAGCATCAGTATCTGGAGACAGATTGTATGGCGGTATTCTTGCAAATTCTGCATTTGGTTTTTATTGTGATTTGGACTAGATCAACACCTTTAATTAGTCCAATACCTTTACTTGTAAAGTCTCAGACTTCAGGCAGAACAGTGTCTCTCAATTCTTCAGGAAAATCCTTACACATCAGAAGAAGATACATCCCAAGATCTATTGGGCAGGTTTGAAAATAACATCCTCATCTTTCGCGTAAAATTCAATTCTCTGGGTGTTCAAAAAATTAAACAATTCGGTTTACAAAGTAAACCATGTCCAAGCAAGTTTACTGGACTCGTATCACACACCACAAACTGGTGACAATCCTCAAAAGATCCGATCTTAACAGTCACTGGCTCTGAGATTGGGGTAGACATCTTTGTATTAGTAACTCCTATAACTTGGATACCTTCTCCCGAGAGGTGTAGGTTTGGACCGCTGCTGTTCTCACAGCAGAGTGGGTAGCACCAGTGTCGACAAGTAATGAGACAGGATTCCCATCCACTTCTCCGTCCACATAAGGACCACTCTGGTCTACCTTTAAGGCTGCTCCAAGCACGCAGTCCTTCTCCCCCCTCATGCACCGTCAATCAAATGGGTGTCTTGATCACTGTTCATCCACTTTAATCAAATATTGCTGAGCTGCACTCTGATTCCGGTAAGAATTTTAATTTGCATGGTACCTTTGTGCCTGAACATTCTGTTGTGGCATAGGAGCTTCTGGCATTTGCTGTGTTTCATAAGAATTCTGCATTTTCTGTCCCTGCATCTGCTGAGTCTGTCCTTTGTTATTCCTTTGAGACTGTACATAATCCACATTATGCATCTGATTTCCCGTGTTATTCAAAACAGACTTACACTCGCATCTCCAATGTCCCAGCTTACGGCACGTATGAGCTGGATTTGTCTTTTTCAGATGTGACACCTCAATACCTGTTTTAAGATCTACAGGACCACCATGACCCCTACCTTGCAGCAGGATATTCTGTTTTTGAAAACCATTAACACCCTGCATCATCGGAACCCAATTATAATCTCTTTGTGCCTGTCCTGTGTTTTCAAAACCCATCGCATTCTATTCTTTCTGTATTGCCTTTATATGTGTAATCATTAAGTTCTCTTTGAGTTTCTTGTGCCTCGGGTCAATATCATCTGCACAATATTTAGCAAAATGCAATATTTCATCCACAGATTTACTTGGCTGACAAGTATCTGTTGTCAAATCCTTTCAGAAATCTCAGGCCTCAAACCATGACAAACTTTAAAAAAAATTAATTCCTCTCTCTACGCAATAGTGTCTGCTGTACGGTTGAAAAATTTGTACCAACCTCTCAAAGAAGGCATGTACTGATTATTTCAGCTCTTGGGTTGTCTAGTCAATCTCCATCCAATCAATCTCTTTAGGGGAAACCTTAGTCTTCAGGTGAGTTATCACCTGATGATATTCCTCATTACCTCTGGAGATGCTGCACCTGCTCTAGTATCCCTTTGAGGTTCTCCCTCTGGCCAATCCATAGCAATCTTGCATTCAGCTCACAAATATGCTGGAACCACAATTTCTATTAGAGTATTCAAATCAATCCACAAAAACTTGGAGGTTTTCACAAAGCGTTTGATTAGCCTGTACCATTCTACCGGCTTTTCTCATTAACGTAGAAAATTACAAAATTACAAAATACCTAGTTTATTCCATGGTACATGAACATACCCTCCTCCAGGTACCTCTCTCAGGAAGAAAATATGTGTCCCCTATTCTACCACCAGTAAGATCATGTAGTGACCGCACTTGAACTCACTTCACTTGCTTCTTCTTTGACCATCTACTTTCCCACTTTTTTCTGTCTTACCATTTTCTGATTAATGTCATCAACTCCTCTATCTGTAGTTTATTTAATGGTGCTCTCATGTTTTCAATGTCCTTTTCAGAAAGGTCCATACAGTAAGATTTCAGTAAAATCTTTGAATCTCTAATATCTACCCCATATTTTGAGCCAATTCAAACAATCTTTCATAAGACACATTTGCTTGTTGTGTGCCACTTTTACTGAGGAACTTTAGTTCATCTTCTTGCTAAGTCTCTAATCTTGAAGGGCTAAGTGACCCTTGAATCATTTCTTCTAATTCAACTTTTAATCGGCTCACATCGATCAGGGGTTTAATTGTCTGAATTGAATTTTGAGCTGAACTTGGACCTGCAACCGAATCTGAGATGTCGACAGGACTAAAGAACAAAGGTTGAGATGGAACAGTATTTATAGTGGAAACTGGTACTGAAACTGGAACCACTGCAATCTGGTCTTTCAGGGTACTGTATCCTTTAATCCATTTTTCAAATTATTGAGGAGTAAACCCTGATTGATCTTCTGTATTATTTAAATGTAGGCTTCCATTCGTAAAATCTACACTCATTCCAGATTGTACATTTGATACGGAATTATCTGGAACTGAAATACACATTGGCACAAGTATGTCAGAAGCAATAAAGTTTGAACGAGGAGTTCCACTTGGTTTGGGACAATAAATAGTTTGAAACCTCTGCGGCATTCCTTGCGTCAGGTCAGCTTGTGTCTGAATATGGACAGAATTCCCAGCAGCAGCCTTATTAGCCAGATTCGAAACCATGGGTGTATGAATCAGTGGTTATTGTCAAATCTGAAGAACTTCTATGTACTTTATGTAATCCAGTAGGTGCAGTCAAGTTGTGAATCATATTTACATGAAACCCACACTTCTAAAGAGGTACATCAGGTCCAATAGTAAAACGAACATTTAAGGCATCTGGAGTATTTGAATCAGTCTTATTAATAGGAGTTGACAAATCTGTTCTCCGACTCACAGGAGAAATAGTTACAAGTTGCTTTGGTACTTCAGGCAACAAGGGAGCATTTTGTACCCCAGGTGTATTAATTTGCATCAGATCTCTATTTGCCAATTCATTTTAAGGAGGTGGGTGATTTCGTAACGTCATTTAAAAGTGTGTCCTCTATGTACCTTTCTTCTCTCTCTTTCCCTAAGTCAGTTTTGTCTGCCTCTAAATGTTTCCTTTTCTCTCTTCTCTTGCCCTTAGCATCTTCCTCAACCTCTAACACCAGACATATTTGTGTTCCGTGCATTGCATCAGCTCACCACATTTTCTGCTGTGCATCCCATCTAGCTTCTGCATAGTCCATAGTTCTCCCATACCTCCCTTGGTATTTCTCCTTGTCCTTCTGATGAGCAAAATGATCCCAGGTATTTAAAGCCTCAATTACAGTAGCTGTAACAGGATATTTCATTCCATATATTCTCCTCCTTACATTTTCCAAAATTCACAAATTCACTGTCCCATAGCAAGGGAACTTTAATTCCTTGTCTTTATCAGTAAGTGTATGCCAAAACTCGAGCCACAGACACGGATGGAGTCCTTTGTCCGCCATGACCATGTTTCCTGGCATAGCCTCGGGTAGTACCTCCACCTTCGTTTTGGCAAATGGGGTCCCATCTTTCTTTACCAATTTCCGCAAACCCTGGAAATTTTTTATTTTTATTCAATCTTGTATTCACAAACGATTTCTGTAAATTCAAGGAATGTTCTTCTCTCGAAATTCACCTGTTTGGCAATCTCAATCAAGAACAGCACAACTCTTATGACGTAGTTAACCAATGCCAGTGCAGCTTTACACCAACCAATCGATCACAGTGCGGCACCCTGTGACAAACTCGCTCTGCGCAGCAGCTCACCCACCTTCACAATTTCTACAGTGTGTTTTAACAGAAACTACAAAACAATGCAAGAAATAAATGAACTGTCTGCTCCACTAATGGATATCTGTATTCACAAGGTAACTAAACTTTCTAAACTCTTTCACCACAGTGAAACATCGACCAGCAGGATTCCACTCTTAATTGATATAGTTAGTCCCTGTACACCTGGAGCCAATCATACCAATCGGTTACCAATAAAACACAAGGAAACCCTTACCAAAGTGTTGCCAATGACGTCTCATGATCAACACAATAAACCAGCAGACAACTTACTCATTGGAGACAACCCGTAAGTAAATATCTCAAGATCTTAGGCCACGACGGACCCATTTACAACTTCAACATTGCACCAAAGCACCACACTCATACATGGACGTTAACCATTGCACTCCACTTAACAACACAGCCATTTCAAAAACTGCAATCTTAAGCAAAGCAAATAGCAATACGCATCCCTATTGATACTCACACTCCTTTGCTGCTACATGGTGACTCTATCCAGAGCGATACTCCATCAATCCTTCTCCTTGTCGAACCAAAAATTGTGGACACTTTGGGATTGGGCTAAGAACTATTTTAGGCACCCTAAAATCTCACTTCATTAGGCAGAACCATAGCTCTGCTACCAGATTTGATGCAGAGTAAGTGTGCTGACAAATTCTTTTTTTCCGCTTAACTTACTTTCATTTTCTATTCTAACCCTACTGGGCCTATTACAATTAGATGACTAAATCAAATTCATTTACCACAGGGGTAATTATACTCTGATGAATCTTTCTCCGCTGAAAGGAGGGGTGAATATTAGGATGTCTAAATTCCATGTTAGATGTCCAATGATGACCATTAATTGACAGCCAACTCACAGGTCAGAAATCAGATTTAGATACACTACTCTCAAGACTCTCAAGACCATACTGTATATATAAAGAAGAGCAACAGGAAGTCCCAAACTCCTAAAGAAGTTAAGACAAGTAAGGATTATACAAGCCAATAGCTCGGCAATAGCTACACAGAAGAAGAGAAGTAACACCTGGTGTTCTGTCAGAGCTTGCTGATTCTCCCTACAATGCATTTAAATTAGTAGTCACAGTCAAATGGAAGAATCAACCATACTCGATAATAGACTCAGACAGAAGTTGAATAATTTGGTTATTGTGTTAGAGATGAAAATTCATCATAACCAACATTTGCTTAAGAGGTTCAGTTAAAAATATAACAACCTTCATAACGGTGCCAAACATTTAAGCAGGCATTCAAATCAGCAATACCCAGAGTTAGAAGGTCCTTCCACAAAATAGGCGGAAGGCTAGGTCACTGTCTAACAGCTCAGATTCTGAGAGGATGGGAAGGGTTCAGTTCGAGTCCATTAAGGAGTAGACCATTAGCATAACCAGAAATAAAGAAATGAGAAAGGGTTCGGCAGAGAAGGCTCAGTCCGTCTGCTAGTGACTGTAGCATAGACCAATCAATCAATCAGGGAAATTGTAATCGCACTACTCACCCATGAGGGTCTCAAGGCGCGGGGGGTTCAGCAGTTCTGTTCAGTCGAAGAGCCAGGTCTTGAGGGCCTTTCTGAAGGTGTTCAGCGAGGGTGCGGGTCTGATGTAGATTGGAAGCTCGTTCCAGGTCTTGGCTGCAATGTAGGAGAAGGCACTTCCCCCTGTACTAGCTCTGTGGATGCGAGGGTTTCGGCGAAGGTGAGGTTGGTGGATTGGAGGTTTCTTTTGGGTAAGTGGAAGGTGATTATCTCATTGAGGTATTGGGGTCCGGTGTTGTGGAGGCATTGTAGGCATGTGTGAGTATCTTGAAAGTAACTCTCTTCTTGACGGGGAGCCAGTGGAGGTTCCGTAGGTGTTCCCTAATGTGCTTGTGTCGAGGGATGCCGAGGACAAGTCTGGCTGCAGTGTTTTGTATCGTCTGGACCTTGCGGAGCAGAGACTTGTTGATGCCAGCATAGAGGGCGTTTCCATAGTCTAGTCTGCTGGTTATTAGTGCATGTGTGACTATCTTTCTTGGCTCGGGGGGATCAATTTGAAGGTCTTGCGGAGGGAGTTGAAGCAGCTGGAGGTGACGGCATTGACCTGCCAGGTTCATGGAGAGGGAAGAGTTGAGTTTGATGCAGAGGTTTCTGGCATGGTCTGTGGGGGTTGGAGGGCTGTCGAGGGCAGTGGGCCACCAGGTTTTGTTCCATGCTGAGGGGGTGGTTCTGATGACGAGAACTTCTGTTTTCTCCGATTTGAGTTTCAGGCAGCTGTTGCTCATCCAGGATGCGACGTCCTGTATTCCTTCCTGGAAGTTGAGTCTGGTGGTGGTGGGGTCCTTGGTGAGGGAGAGGATGAGCTGGGTGTTATCGGCGTAGGATAATATGCTGCGGCCGTGCTGTCTGACGATGGCGGCGAGGGGGGCCATGTAGATGTTGAAGAGTGTTGGGCTGAGTGATGATCCCTGGGGTACTCCGCAGTTGATTACCGTGGGTTTGAAGAGGAAGGGTGGCAGGCTGATTCTTTGACTTCTGCCGGTGAGGAACGAGCGGATCCAGTTGAGGACGGTTCCTTGTGTGCCGGTGCCGTGTAGTCTGGCAGCGAGTGTGCGGTGGGAGACGGTGTCGAGCATTGCTGACTGGTCGAATAGGATCAGGGCTGCGGTGTGGCCTTGGTCGAGGAGGGTCGGGATGTCATCTGTGGCGGTGAGTAGGGCGGTCTCTGTGCTGTGGTTGCTGCGGAATCCAGATTGGGAGGGGTCGAGGATGGAGTTGTATTCGAATAACCTAGCGACTTTTGCCGTGAAGGGGAGGAGAGAGATGGGCCGGTAGTCCTTGAGGTCTGTGGGATCTGCTGCGGGCTTCTTAAGTAGGGGCCTGACTTCTGCGCGATTTCCAATTGTCGTGGAAGGTGCCAGTATTGAAGGTGCCATTAATGGTGTGTCGTAGTTCTGGTGCGATGGCGGTGGCCGCTCTGTGGTAGATGTGTGGCGGGCAGGGGCCGGTGGGGGCCCCCGAGTTAATGTCTTTCATGGTTACTGCGATCTCCTCGGTCGTGACCGGTGTCCAGGAGGAGATGGTGGGCTGGCTGGCATTGCTGGAGGGTGAAGTGGTGGCGGAGTCAGGTGTTTGGCCATTCAAGTTGTTGTAGAGGTTTTTGATTTTCATATGGAAGTAGGTTCCGAGCTTGTAGCAGAGGTTCTGGGAGGCGGTGATGTCTGTGGTTTAGCTGGGAAGCTTGGTGAGTTCTTGGATGACGCTGAAGAGTTCCTAGGAATTGCTGGAGTTGGCGAGGATTTTGTTGTGGATGAAGGATCTTTTGGTGGTTGTGATGCGTTGTTGGTATTCCGTCATGGTATTCTTGTAGGTGCTGTGGTGCACTCCAAAGTTAGTAAAGAGTTCAAAAAATTGAACAGCATAGCATCTGGGTCTCAAATAAGGAAAATCAGAATAGCGGTCCTCAAATGGCAAAAACCAATAGTGTCTGCATCTGCGATGACCCTCCTTTGGGGTTACTTCTTTTATAAGTTCTATGGTAAAACTGACCATCACATGGCTATGATCACATCATGTCACCTAAGATGATTGAAACATCGAGCTGGTTTTCCATGCTAGTAATGGGAAATGAAGCTTTGTGAGTCCACACAGGCCTATCATTGTTAGAGAAGAAATACAAAGTTGCAGCTGACTGTCATAGCTAAAATTCTGTTCCCACAGGAATATTTCAATGTGAACGTTGGAAAAAGTATTGAAAATATGTCAGTGACAGAAATGTACAGGACAAATAAGTTACATTATACTTGCAAAGAAAGATCCATTGTATTAAATCAAGGGAAAGGTCAACACCAGAGAAACAGCATCTCGAAAAAGACCTTTAAGTTAGTATCGCACATTTAAATGAAATAAACTTTTAACTTTACTTCAAATATAATGAAATTTAATCAATTGAAATAAAGAATGTATAAAGTTTCACAAAATATTACACAGTAATAACTAATATTAGACATATCCTACTACTGCAAAGTTTCATCAAGGTTGTACTTCATTGCTTACACATTTCTGCACTGCCTTTTCTAACAGGTGCACCTTATCAAAAAGCATCATAACACAAGACTACTTCACTTAGCATAAAACTCCATTAATATAGGTTAATAAGCATAAGTAAATCCTTAGTGCAACTTCGTTTATGTGTATTAATAATACCTATGTGTGTTTATTTCATCTCACATTTTAAAGCAAGCTTTTATGGTGCTTCTACTACACTTGTCTCTGTTCCATGTATCACTGTATCTATCATGTGCAACATGTATTTTCAACATTTTGCGTTCTCTATGCATAAATGTGTCGTGTATTATGATTTTTAAAATTTTACTGGATCTCCTGGTTGTTCGACTGAACATCCCACCACGCAGCAGCAAACTTTTCTCAGCGCCTCAAGACCCTCACATGTGAGTTGTGCTTTATAAATGTCTGATTGATTGATATCACATAAAGTGAGCACTGGAAGTGATCATTTAAAACACAGTATCCACATTGTTTCGGGCAGACTGGTGTCATAAATAGTTGAAAACCAGAGCAGCGTTATTTTACCTCTTTCAACAATGGAAAATGGATGCTTGACACTAGAATTTTACAGGAAAGTGGTGATAAAAATGTAGGAGCATTGGTAACATTTCTAAAATAAACAACAGAACTTAACTCAATAACATAACTCAAAGCAGCAAAACAACAAAGCTAAAACATCAAGGGCTCAGCACAGCAAAACGGTCAAACCAGAATGCAACTCAGCAACCACAGTGAATGGAGTCGCCTGAAAAATCAAATACCCCACACCCTTAGAACCATTTCCTGAAATGAATTGAGCAAGCAGAGGTTGTGAACAAAGCAAACCACCCCAACCTTCCCTGTTAATATTCTTTCTTTGCCACTGCCCTGCTTCTTTCCCTCACATGTTCACTCTTATTTGCGCCTCGCTTCTTTTTTCTTTTCATCTTTCTTTCCTTTTGTGCATCTTTCTTTCCTTCTTCCAATTTTCGTGGGACCTTTCTGTCTACAGTCTACTATCTTTTATTTTTTCTGTTTCCCTCTGTATTTCTTTGTTTCCATTTTCATTTAATCTCTCCTTTCATCTTTCCACCTCCGTAGCATTTTATTCATTTTTCTTTAATTCATGTGCCTTTCCTCCAGCTCCTTCTTCCGTTCACAATGTTCAGGTCCCTCAGTCTTTTCGTCATTCTTTCTTCCCATTTCTTCTTTCTTTCTTTCAGATGTTGTGCTCGCCCTCTCTTCCACAATGGTGCTACTATTGTTTGCTGTATGGCAATTGCCTCACTACAATTACTCAGCACCCAGCGCGCTTTCTGGGCACAAGCTCTGTGGTTCAGCAAATTACCTATCTCCTGTAAATTCTTGTAAATTAATTTGAACCACTAAAAAGGTTTTGTGCATATATTGACATTAATTATTGATTCCTTTGTGCCATTTTTTGCTGTTTCACTTGTCACTTGTGTCGTTCACTTTGTTTTTCATGAGCACACGTGCACACGTTTGTACAGGTTACACATACATCTATTGTGATATAGTGCCACTATTGTCTTTTTCCACTTTGTTTAAAATATAGACTGCTCTTCGCATTTGCTGCAAAAACGATTAATGCTTCCCAGTCTCCTCCTTTTAGCAACTATTGTTCATTATTTTTGAAACTGTCTTTTACTATTACCTGTTGAGTTGTTGTTATTGGGCATGGACACACGGGGCCCGATTCACAGAACTAACTTAAGACAAAATCCTAAACTTACTACCATTTTGGTATTCACAGAAGGCACTTACTCATTTTGGTATTCACAGAAGGCACTTACTCATTTCGGTATTCACAGAAGTTAGGAGTCCTAACTTTAGGACTCCCAAATGCCTTCTGTGAATACCGAAAGTCTTAAAATTAGGATTTTTCTCAATTTTGTAGTCCTAAATTTAGACTTAGGACTACTAAATTGAGAAAAATCCTAATTTTAAGACTTTCGGTATTCACAGAAGGCATTTAGGAGTCCTAAAGTTAGGAGTCCTAACTATACTACAACTAAACTGAGAAAAATCCTAATTTTAAGACTTTCGGTATTCACAAAAGGCATTTAGGAGTCCTAAAGTTAGGACTCCTAACTTCTGTGAATACCAAAATGAGTAAGTGCCTTCTGTGAATACCAAAATGAGTAAGTGCCTTCTGTGAATACCAAAATGGTAGTAAGTTTAGGATTTTGTCTTAAGTTAGTTCTGTGAATCGGGCCCTAATTACCCAGGTCTCAGCTGGGTCGACGGGTAACCTCCTGTAAACTGTTTTCCGGCTGTAGGTTTGGGCTTGAGACTTTATCTCTATGAACCGAATCAGAATTCAAACCAAGCATCTCAACAAAGGCGGGCGAAAGGGCAGCACTAAATGAAAAAAAAAGAAAAGGGGAGGGAAGTTAACAACTGCAATTCCCTTTACTCTGAGAGCATCCAGGTGTCTCCCTCACTGATGTCTTTATGTAAAGCCCCATGTCCTCAGCTGTGACAAGCAATGACACTTGCACCCAGCATGTGCTGGAACAGGGGGCCGTTTTGCCCTCAGAGAAGTGAAGTCTTGTACAAAGTCCTTTAGTTGTGTTTTTACAGTTTGGTTCAGCAAAAGCATAAAAAACAAAATAAAAAGTGCATAAACACAAAGGGGCAGATGTACTTACATTCCACGTATCATAGGGCAGCTAGCAAAGTTACCATGCTGTGTTGCATGAAAGGAGACAGCAGAAATGCGCCATAACAACTAAGATATGGCGCATTTCTGTAGTCTCCTAGTGCTGGCGCACTGTGTTCTGTCTAGAACAAACACAGGCACTCTTGCAGCATGGGGCAAGGGTGGTTGCGTTACAGGCAGGATTGTTTTTGTGCAAGAAGGGATGGTATACCTTCCTGTACAAAAACAATCCTTAAAGTTATTTTCCTCTTTCTATGTGTGCTGCACACGTGGAAAGAGGAAGTAACGAGGCGAAATAAAGACTTTTCTCCTCATTACCCTGGTTCAGGGAGGGGTCACATTCTGGCGTATTCCCCAGTTTGGAGTAAACAGACCATTTAAAATGGGGTCCAAGGGATATATATTTTAAAGACCCACACCTGATTTTATCCCCAGCACCAACTAAATGTATAACACACGAAATACAGGGGGTCTAACAGCCAGATTAGAGAGGCTACACTATCGATACTGAGTCAACAAGATCTCAAAACATCTTTAACGCACATACATAACGTATTAATAAAGATGAAGAAAGAAAAGGCTAACACTACATGCATAAAAAAGACCGGTACATCATTGATTATTCACAAAATGGCTGATTAATCCACAACAGATTGTAAAGGGTTTCCATCAAATTAGACTCAATGATCAGTCATATCATTTGGCCAAACCCATGTGCAAATGAAGCTGGTCCCCTGATCAGTGGGACACTCAGCTCCGCACCTTATTGTTGTATCAGGATTTGATCCACCAAATACACAAACTGTCCATAATGACTGATCTTTTAATGGTAAAGATAGAAAAAATAGTGCAACGAACAAAGAAGTGATTTAAAATAGGATGGAATGTCCTCCTTTTAAATACTTTATTCTGCGGACTGGACACACCATCTAATTAAAAAATAGAACAGTGCAAAAGAAGACAGTGACAATTATCTGTCTACATAAGGGCCAACATGTTTCTGCCTAACGGGTATTGAATCCCTTGGCATTCGTCAGGGCCTCTGTTCGTATAATAGTTGCACTCCTAATAGTGAAATATAGAATTCACCACCATCACCAAGAACAAATTAAAGTAAAAATGGTTCGGAACGGTACAACCTGTAACAACCATGAACATTAGCCCTCCGATTCACAATGGTTACTGTGAATTCTGTGAAGGAAAACGTTATATCATTAGTACGGTGTATCGGTCTCATATGCATGATGTGTCACCAAACCAACCAATGTATGTCAAAAACATTTTTTTAATTTTTATGCTTACCCTTTGTGGTAGGGCAATAGACCTCACCTCACCTGGACACTGCTCAGGTACTAGGAGGCCCGCACTACAAAGATATAGGGAAAACAAAAGAATGTGGCACAGTACTGTAAACAACTTTTTTTGCCGCTTTATACCCTGCCTATAATCATTCCTGTAACCAAATACCCTATATCTAGAGGCAAAACATGTGAGGTAGGTAAACACCCCAAACTCAGTGTACTCAGCCTCAAAATGACCCAGGAACTCGACTAAGACACCAAACTTAAAGGGAGATTAAAAATCCTTTTTATGCTCATTCAGGAGTTTTTTCTGCTTACTAAACTACAAAAACCTTGTAATTAGCTGAAATTTGCAACATAGTGTTGCTAAAAATATTCTAAAAATGTTCTGTGATAGCTGCTCACCTTTCCGTCGGTACCTCAAGCTCCCATCTGAGACTTGGGGGAGGCACTGATCTGTAGGAGATGCTAGTATAAGTAGTCGTTTGTTAGTGAAGTATCCCTCCACCTTTAAGAAGTATACTAGATAGAGGCGATCTTATCATATGTCCCTTCAATTGGTATGTGCTGGTAGCAAGGACACTATTGTCAAACATTTATTGTAAAATAAACCTTATTGGTCTTTATTTTCATAAGAAAACTAAAGGCACTATTTTACGCTCGAAATCTCGTGAGATCTCGCGAGAGGAAGTACTCAGAACTACCATATGATGTCATATCGGCCATCTTTGTAGTTCCTAACACAATTCCAATGTAAAACAGAGACGATCTTATCATATGTCCCTTCAGTAGGTATGTGCTGGTAGCAAGGACACTATTGTCAAACATTTATTATAAAATAAACCTTATTGGTCTTTATTTTCATAAGAAAACTAAAGGCACTATTTTACGCTCAATCTCGCCAGATCTCGCGAGAGGAAGTACTCAGAACTACCATATGATGTCATATCGGCCATCTTTGTAGTTCCTAACACAATTCCAATGTTGTATTCAATGGGCATAACTATGCAGAAGCTCCAAAATCTTAAAAAGTGGGAATCGTCCTAGTGGCTGTGCATAGCTATATGTCACCCTCCAGTGTGTATCAGAAAACTCCCATAATCAAACCTATTTATGACATTATGAGAAGAAAGTGAGCAAAGTAATGAGTCAATATGTACAACATGTTTGTGTAGAAACACCCTATTACAGTCAGTATATCCCAGTTATTGCTCACTAGTGCCAAGGCTACAGGGAGGTCCAAGGAATATCATCATTTAATCCTCCTGTATCTGTCCTAAATTTGTAAATCCATTTTTGCTCTTTTCTGAAAAGGTAACTCGACACATCACTTATGTGACTGGGTATATATGGCTTCTCAAGGACAGTCCATTGAAAGTCCGTTTCTAAATGTGCACACTCCAGGAAATGTCTCGTGAGTTTAGTGTTGTTTTTCTTACAACGAAAAGAACTCTTGTGTTCTAACATCCTGGTGCGGACTTTGCGGGTCGTCATACCCACATATCGTGTGGAACAAGGACATGTCAGCATGTAAATCAGATTGGAGCTGTTGCAATTACTGTAGTTACTCTGCAACCAAGGTCTCGTGGTGCCTATATCTATCTCCTTCGTGTGTTTTGTCTGAGAGCAGACTGAACAGATGCCGCAAGGCACCAACAGCTGGTGGAAGGTTCCACAATGTTCCACCAAGTTTCCTAGGGAGCTCTTTTGGGCGTGTGTGAACAAGTCGATCCCGAATGCTGCTTGACCTTTTAAACGCAAACAAGGGTTGCGCGATTTTCTCTCTCCCATGGTTCAGAAGGCGCCAGTGTCTTTTGACAATCTTCTGGATGGCATTGCTTCTAGTGTTAAAGGTGCTCACGAAAGTGAGTCTAGTCAGGGGTGGTTTAGGGATTGGAGCTTCCAAGAGAGCCTCCCTATTGTTGTTAACTGCTCTCTTTTTTGATCTTTTTATGAGTGAATTGGGATAGTGTCTGTCCCGTAGTTGTCCACAGAGATTCCTAGCATGCACCTCAAAATCATCTCTATTGGAGCAGTTCCTGCGGACCCGCAGGAACTGGCCATATGGTAGATTCTGGCGCAGGGACTTCGGGTAATAGCTCTCATAAAGGAGAAGTGAATTCCGCGCCATAGGTTTCTTGTACAATTCACTCTGCAATCCTGCAGTAGTGACATAAATCGACAAATCTAGGAATGCAATTCTTTCCTTCTTTGTTTCCATGGTGAATTTAAGAAACTGGTTTCTACTGTTTAGCCATTGGTGGAATTCATTGACAGAATCTACCGTGCCTCTCCACACCACCAACACATCGTCAATATAACGCTTCCACCACCTAATAGAGGTGTGGAAGGGGTTGGCGGGTGTCAGTACGTGTTGTTGTTCGAACTGGTGCACATATAAATTCGCCAGGCTCGGCGCGAAAACGCTGCCCATGCTCGTGCCCGAGACCTGGAGAAACAACTTGTCTTCATACTTGAAGAAATTCATTTTCATGGCTATAGTTGCCAAAGCCATTATAAATGGTACAGGGGTGATAGTTTCACATATATTATCCCTCAGGATTGATGTTACGACTTCCAAAGTCTCATCCTGAGGGATAGATGTGTACAATGACTCCACATCGAAAGAGACCAGGAGGTCTCTTTCAATATCATAATCAATTTCTGGAAGGACACGCAAGACATCTTTAGTGTCTTGCACATATGTCGGCATTTTCTGTACAATTGGCCGCAGAAAATAGTCGACAAAAGTTGACAACGGCTCCAGGAGAGACCCTATTCCTGAAATAATAGGCCTACCAGGCGGTGGCCTCTGTGATTTATGTACCTTTGGTAAAAGGTAGAAATAAGGAATAGTTGGGTGTTTAGCAACCAAATAAGTCGCCTCACTTTGAGTGATCCAACCCTCAGATAAAGCTTCTTCAACCATATCCTGTATCTGTTTAGTCACCTCTTCTGTAGGATCTGTAGACAAGGGAGAGTATGCCTGTCTATTGTTTAATTGTCTATAGCACTCAGTCTGGTAATCCGCAGTGTTTAAAATAACTATAGAGCCGCCCTTATCTGCAGGCTTTATAGTTATTAAATGATCCTCTGAAAGAGATTTCAGTGTCATTTGTTCTGATTTGGTAAGGTTGTTGAATGACCTGACTGTTGTGCTCCACAGTGAAGCAATATCACCCACAACAGCTTGCTCAAAAGCTAAGACCTGTGGAGGAACCGTGTGAGTAGGTGGCTGAAATTTAGATTTTGGTCTAAGACCGGTGTTTGTGTCACAATCAGCATTAGTCTGATCCTTGAAGAAATAGTGTAATCTAAGTTTTCTGAAAAACTGACTCAATTCGCATTGGAAAGTGAATGGGTCCCCATGATTCGTCATGACGAAACCCAAGCCTTTATTCAGTACTTGTTCTTCAAGTGGAGTTAGTATTTTGTTAGATAAATTGACTACAAGGGATTGTTCGATGGGCCTGCTTTCTGGTTCTTGGCAGTTAAATCACTTCTTTGTTCGTTGCACTATTTTTTCTATCTTTACCATTAAAAGATCAGTCATTATGGACAGTTTGTGTATTTGGTGGATCAAATCCTGATACAACAATAAGGTGCGGAGCTGAGTGTCCCACTGATCAGGGGACCAGCTTCATTTGCACATGGGTTTGGCCAAATGATATGACTGATCATTGAGTCTAATTTGATGGAAACCCTTTACAATCTGTTGTGGATTAATCAGCCATTTTGTGAATAATCAATGATGTACCGTTTTTTTATGCATGTAGTGTTAGCCTTTTCTTTCTTCATCTTTATTAATACGTTATGTATGTGCGTTAATGATATTTTGAGATCTTGTTGACTCAGTATCGATAGTGTAGCCTCTCTAATCTGGCTGTTAGACCCCCTGTATTTCGTGTGTTATACATTTAGTATTCCCCAGTTTTTCAACTTTAGCAAATCTGAGTGTGGGATTGGCGACAAGACACTGAGGACACCACTCCTCCTTCTTGGCTGGATCAGGAAGTCGGGCAGGAAAGGAGGATTTGGGGAGGGGCTCTTCTGCCGAGACAGAGCAACAGGGGACAGCAGTTTTCCATGTGTGGTCTGAACTGCAACAGTGACTAAAGAAGGGCAGCAACCCTACCACTTGAGTGTCCGCCTCTTATTTTGGGACACCACAGCCGAAGATGAGGCAGAAACACTACCTGCCCGTCCCCATTCTGATCACCCTACACTGCCTGCAAAGACTGCTCCAACTACGCCAGTATCATCAGCAAGGCTCCTCACCAGCCGCGCCGGTCAGCACGCACTGACATCGGGTCTCAGGCCCCCATCCTTTTCGACTGCACATCCCTCTAATTTCCCCCTGCCAAAATGTGCTGACATGCGGGAAGGGGCACACAGCCCCAGCAGTGCGCCTGCACTGTCCACAAGCAGCCCACGTGGCCCACCTGGCCACCAGGCCACTACACCAGGGGCCAAAACAGCCTACCCTCCTACACCTACTGTGCACTATTGCTGGAAAGAGCCCACATGGCTACCCTGAGCATCCAGCCAGAGACATACACAGTTTACCTTCTTCCATGTTCCCAGCCACAGTACTGCCAACCTGTACTACCAACATTCTTCTAAACTCTGGCTGTATTTGCTGCCTACCTCTGGCCGCAAGTCATTGCTGGCACCCGCCCACAGTCATGCCGCCATGGCACAAGAGGGAGGTACCAAATATGATGCTGCAGCCTTCCTGAAATCACTTCCTCTATTCGACACAACCAGGAAGCAACACCTTGGGGCCCGGTGGCCCGCATGGATCAAACAGTGTGATGTGTTCAAGGATGCCCTATGTACTATGTTGCATATTGTGATTCACATTACAATCTTTGTAGTAAAATCATATATGAATCGTTGTATGCAATGAATAGTGTGATGCTCTGCAGCATTTTGACTACAGTGAAAGCCAGCATATTTAATGAAACCATTTCACAAAGATACAATAAGGTTCCATTAACTATAGATATTTAGGAGTCAAATGTGAAGATGCTCTGTACTGAAGTTTATTAGAAGTTTCAAAGGCTATGCATTTCATTATGTTGTAGTAATCATTTGTCAGTCCCCCCAAATATTAGTTTTAGACTGTCTTTAACAGCATAGGTATGTAGATAATATGTGATAAATTGCTAAGCTACTTCAGTACAGAATTCATGTATGAATGTTGACACGACGTATACTTTACTGACTTGAAGTGAGTGTTACCAGTGTGAAATGTCCAAACAAAGGAAATCTTCTTTCAGTGTATGATGATATTGGTACAGCATTGCAGTATATGTTGCCAGACATTGATTCATATTTTACTTTTTGAGAATGATAAGTATGCAGATTTTAGTGCTTAGTGAACACAGAGTACAGATGTATTGTTGGTGAATATCCTTTTTGGTGTCATCAGTTTACTATTCTGTACAACAAAGGCCAACCATTCTGAGGTGTAAATCAGTTCCTAAAGAGATATAATAATAGATAAGAGACAGCATCATACATGGTATAGGAGCTATCTTGGGGAAAAACATTACTGTGACCAAGTGTTTTCTGAAAATGTTGCCTATATGCATGTGCTTATGATAATGTAGAATCAAAGTTTGAGAGGCTTGAAGCAGGTGAAATCAGAAAACTTGGTAACTGTTTTGTTGTCAAACTTCATTATCTGTTTACACAGATCCATTAACACTATTACATGTGTAATTTCAGCATCATCTGAGGCAGGCGAAGGAGAAGTTGCCAATGCAGGCAGGGAAGCATCTGACCGCAGATGTTCTAGTACCGACACCGAGGGACACAGTTGCCCGGTGGGTGAGGGAGTGCAACAGAGGCCATCAGTGATTCTGCATCTTCTTCTGAAGCCTCCTCCAGTGAGCACCCTCCCTCTTGCTAACCCGCACCCCTTCAGTTGACCCTACCCAGGTATGCTAAAAGGCCTGGGATCTCCTTTGCTCTAGGCATCTCACCACCTGCCCCCGTTCCCCAGATGCATAGAGTGAGGAGGCTATTGACCTCCTCAGGAATATCTCTGTTGGCCAGACTGCTCTACTGAATGCCATCCAGGGGCTTGGCAGCCAAATGGGCCAAATTGTAGCCTACCTGGCAAGCATTCACAGTGTTATGTCTGGTCTTCAGAGGTCTTTTCAAAGTCTAGCCTCCTCACTCACTGCAGTCTCCCAACCATCCAAACCTTGTGGTCCACCTCCCACCCTTTCCCCATCCAAATTCCCTATTCCCAGACCTGTGAAGGAAGTAACCCGTTTAGGTTCACCCATGTCACTAACAACCACCTCTCAGCCTTCCGTACCAAATGAAGAGTCTGTCAGACAGTAGAGAATACAAACCAATAACTGTTTATTTATGTGCACTCAGAGTGGAGCCCCATCTGTACAGTTACTAGGAGTTCTACTGAGAGGACTGAAATCAACAAGCATAAAGATACATTATGTACATTTTATAGCCAGGCAAGAACACGCCCACAGTGGAAGTTTCCAAGCAGCTGCTGCTAAACAGCGAAATACAGAAAAAAAACGGTTTCATCGCTCATATCTTACAAAAAGTAACATAGTCCAAGGTCGCTCCATCTGGAGCCTGCCAGCAGAAAGGGGAGAGGGCCTCTATCTAGTGAGAAACGTATGCGCTAATAAGAACAGTGTATTCATTACTGAAACAAAACCCAAGTGAAGAAACAAAACCCTCAGGGGAGCATTTCTCGGAATCAAACTAGATCAGTTTCGAACAATCTAAAATGGCGCCCCCAAAGAAAATGGCGCAGTGAATGCTAACTTACATAGGGCAGTACGTAAGCATAAACATTCTTATTCTAACACCTGTCCCAAGCACACTCACACATTTGCATGCACCCACTCAGACAGACACAAGCAGCACACACAACACAAAAAGAAAAAGAGGCACATATCCAAACATGCAGACACCCCTCTAACCCCCAGTACAACCACATACACAGCACCTACCACCACAGACACATCCACCACCACCATCACACCCAAATACACCGCACCCACCACCACAGACACATTCACCATGACCACATCCAGCACCTCCACAGAACACACACCCAAACAACAGAAACACCCACACTCACCATCAACAGACAAACTCACAACAGACATTTCTACTCCCTCTACCTCCCAACCTCAACTCCCTCCCGACCATCCCACCCATTTTCCCTGTGAAAGTCTTCTATTTGCCCTTGCCCGGAACCCTGCCACACCCACACCTGCCACTGCCCAACCTACTCCAACCCCTTCCACCGCCAATCCATCTTTTCCACACCCCAACCCACCCCTCAAAAGACCATAGCCAACCTAACTACACCCCGAAGGTACCCCTAAAAAAAGAAAAGGCCCCATCCCAAGAGAAAAACCACCCCTGCCAAAACTACACCCCCTCCCATACCCACGACCACCTCTCCCAAACTCCCCCCCTCCAAAAAACCAAGGACACCCCTTGCAAACCCATCCCACGTAACATCTTTTAGGTGACTGCTCTGACAACTGGATGCCCCTTCCCAGGAAGGTTCCCTTGGCAGTGCAATTGGAGGCAAGTTGAGGCACACCTGTGCACAGGACTAGGGGTGGGCGGAATTTGCGAAATTCACTTTTGCAAATTATCGCAAAAATGTTCAAAATCTCCGCAAACACGCGGAAATATCGCGAAGATGCCGAAGTTTTTCTGCGTGGTCGCGGCTCACCAACTTACCCATGCGGTTGCTCGCGGGCGCGGCCAACTTGTTTTCACTTGTCTCGCGGTGCATGATCGCGAGAAGAAAGACGTGATCGCACGACGAATGAGGTTACTGCGGTCGCGAGAAAGCTCAAATGGCTACCAACGATCCAACATCTCGTGGAGAACGCGACCGGATCGGGAAAACTTGACGGCGAACGCGGGGATTCAGGTAAGGCGATCGCGCGCACGCGAGAATGTATTATTTTACAGCGCGAGCAAGCAAATAATTTCCGGTAAAATGCGGATTGCGGAAATTTTGACATTTTCGCGCTCTCCACGGAACGCGAAAATGTCAAATTATCGCAATTTCCGCGAGCGGAACGGATTTTTAGCCCAGGCCTACACAGGACACCATTTGGACTGGCAATTGCCTTATTGCAAACTATTTGAGAGACATCTCAAAGTGATTAAATCACAATTATTCTTTTCAACAAGTTTGTCCTGGAAATACTTTCCTTTGAAAATATTAGATTCCTAGCAATGTTTCAGTGTAAAATGTGTAGTACCTATTTTCCATTAGCATGATGCCAGGGACTACTACATACTTTTTAATTGCCTACTTTGTAAAGTGCATACACTGGTTCACATGATATGTGATGGTGATTTGAAATTGAGTGCTGCCATTCAATTTATTAATGGACGCTTGCACCTACAAATAGATGTTGAGAGATTATTTAAGGCTATTTTACTACAGGTGTGTTAGATTCACCTTGCTTACTAATCAGTATGTACACAAAAACATTTCACCTTGTAATATGACGTGGAAAATGAAATTGTGTGCAATACAGGACTTGCACTAGACAATGGGAAATGTTACCTGGATGAATATGTAGAGTGCTTCAGATTTGGAACTACCATTGATTTCCAGGTAATCTGTGAGGGTTACAGCTTGTCTAGTGCAATTTCTACATGAGGTTACATTGCACATATCCCAATGATGTGTGATGCATATGTTTTTCATGTGACAATTTTCGTACTTCATTTTCAGACACCTGTTTGGTGATTTTTTCTTTTATATGCTTTTTTTTGCAAGTGTCCTTTTTTGTGAGGCAGCTAGCACTTGTCTTATGAGCACAATGTGGTTATAGAGGTGTTTTACTTTAAATTTCTTAAACGTCAACTTTAGAGACATATGCATTGCACATTGGTATGCTATAGCATGTGTGAGTAATTTCATATTGCATGAGTCCTGAGCATATGTGAACAGCCATGTTCAAACAACTAACAGGTAATGGGGGAGGTTACCTTCTGCTCCACCGACAACAGTGTTGATTTGCATCGTGGTGAGCCAGCAGCAGCAGAGGAAGGATGTGTTGCATTGAGTCCATGGCAGAACAGGATGTGGGAAGGTGAGTAAAGGTGAGTTTGTGTCTTATATAAGTTCCATTATGCCAACTCAGGTGTGGAGTTTTCCCCACCACAATTGAGTTGGCGGGAAGGCACATCGTGATTGCCCTGATGGAGAAACTGGTGGTCCTCCCTCCGACAGCTCCTTTTGCCTAGTCCGCCTTTGACGTGGTTGAGATTTCCTGGCGGTGACGGCCGAACTGCTGCTGTCCTTTGTCTATGCAATTGTCAACATTTAAATAGGGTGGGTGGATCGCGAAGTCAGCGGGCGGGAAGGCTGCTGAAAAAGTGACGGCGGGACTGATTCCGCCAAGATCAAATTCAGGCCCTATGATGCATCTATGTGCACGTTTCATGGCAGTTTGAGCATTATGTTTCTATTCTGGTTATATGAGAGGATTTACAATTTGAATCCTTGATTCTTCAAGTTCAATAAAAACTACGATTTGACCATATCTAGATAAAGTTAAGATTACCGATCAACACGTCTCAATCATGGTCCTGCAAGTACCCAGCAAAGGGCATACTGTGCATTATAGGCATGAGAGGCTGCGTAAACTGATTCAAAAGCAGCCCAGGAAGATGCAGCACATCATGGATGGTTGAGATTATGCATTTGATATATCCCATAGCAACACTGTCCACATACTATCAGCTATATAGCAGACATGAGTTTAGTGTATTATATTGAAAAATAGTATTTTGAGGGTAATTGGAATTTGGCAAAGATATATTTTGAAATTCTCTGATCATATTTCAGGTTCAGCTTTTGATACCATAATTAGCTTCCTACTGTCAACATTTCCCCTTAACATTTTGAGGCATATTTACTAACATTTTGCATCGTGGATTCACCACTTTTTTTGCACAACCACAATGTAAAATGTTATTTATAATGTACAAAGCTACCCAAATCAGATTTGCGTGACTTTGCTTGGAATTTTTCCCAAAAAGTATCGCATAGTGTGCTGCCTTGAATTACTTGGCAATAAGGAGTTGTTCCATGGGTGGAGCATGGGTGTTCCCCTTCATCCACCCATGGATTTTGGCGTCATTCATAGTGTGGTGTCCCAGACTGGCGAGTTTCCTGAGGGTTTCTTTGACCTCTTCACCTACCAGATTCTTAAGATACGTGATAATTTTGGCATCATCATCCTCCCCCAGGGCATCCTTGAACACATCACACTGTATGATCCATGCGGGCCACCGGGCCCCAAGGTGTTGCTTCCTGGTTGTGTCGAATAGAGGAGGTGATTTCAGGAAGGCTGCAGCATCATATTTGGTACCTCCCTCTTGTGCCATGGCGGCATGACTGTGGGCGGGTGCCAGCGATGACTTGCGGCCAGAGGTAGGCAGCAAATACAGCCAGAGTTTAGAAGAATGTTGGTAGTACAGGTTGGCAGTACTGTGGCTGGGAACATGGAAGAAGGTAAACTGTGTATGTCTCTGGCTGGATGCTCAGGGTGGCCATGCGGGCTCTTGCCAGCAATAGTGCACAGTAGGTGTAGGAGGGTAGGCTGTTTTGGCCCCTGGTGTAGTGGCCTGGTGGCCAGGTGGGCCACGTGGGCTGCTTGTGGACAGTGCAGGAGCACTGCTGGGGCTGTGTGCCCCTTCCCGCATGCCAGCACTTTTTGGCAGGGGGAAATTAGAGAGATGTGCAGTCGAAAAGGATGGGGGCCTGAGACCCGATGTCAGTGCGTGCTGACCGGCGCGGCTGGTGAGGAGCCTTGCTGATGATACTGGCGCAGTTGGAGATGTCTTTGCAGGCAGTGTAGGGTGATCAGAATGGGTACGGGCAGGTAGTGTTTCTGCCTCATCTTCAGCTGTGGTGTCCCAAAATAAGAGGCGGACACTCAAGAGGTAGGGTTGCTGCCCTTCTTTAGTCACTGTTGCAGTTCAGACCACACATGGAAAACTGCTGTCCCCTGTTGCTCTGTCTCGGCAGAAGAGCCCCTCCCCAAATCCTCCTTTCCTGCCCGACTTCATGATCCAGCCAAGAAGGAGGAATGGTGTCCTCAGTGTCTTGTCGCCAATCCCACACTCAGATTTGCTAAAGTTGATAAACTGGGGAATACGTCAGAATGTGAAACCTCCCTGAACCAGGGTAATGAGGAGAAAAGTCTTTATTTCGCCTTGTTACTTCCTCTTTCCACGTGTGCAGCACACATAGAAAGAGGAAAATAACTTTAAGGATTGTTTTTGAACAGGAAGGTATACCATCCCTTCTTGCACAAAAACAATCCTGCCTGTAACGCAACCACCCTTGCCCCATGCTGCAAGAGTGCCTGTGTTTGTTCTAGGCAGAACACAGTGCGCGAGCAGTAGGAGACTGCAGAAATGCGCCATATCTTAGTTGTTATGGCGCATTTCTGCTGTCTCCTTTCATGCAACACAGCATGGTAACTTTGCTTGCTGCCCTATGATACACGCGTGTACGGACCGTGTCACTATGGCGTACGCCTACGGCGACACAACCATAGTGGTACGGACCCTACACACGCGTGTACGGACCGTATCACTATGGCGTACGCCTACGGTGACACAACCATAGTGGTACGGACCCTACACACGCGTGTACGGACCGTATCAGCATGGCGTACGCCTACGGCAACACAACCATAGTGGTACGGACCCTACACACGCGTGTACGGACCGTATCAGCATGGCGTACGCCTACGGTGACACAACCATGGTGATAAGGACCCTACACACGCCCTCAGTGCGTGTGTACGGTGCGTTTCACACCTTACACTGGTGACAGGCGGCACACAGAAAGGAATTGAGCTGTCATACTTGGCCGAGGCTGGAAATCAAGTCATTGTCAGTGCAGTCCTACATGTCTCGGGCCTAGGTGTGTCAGGCTGTGATGTGGCACAAATCTCCTCATGTTTGAACCCAGTAGATGTGTGATGAGCTGTGTACACATGTCATGTGTCAAGCTGCACTATGTGCCACACATCCCCTTCACACCTTTGACATGTGTGCATGTAGTACAGACTTGTGGAGCACTGCGTCACTGGCATGGCACAGTGGCCAACACCCGCAACTGTCCCCTGATGCCAGGTACACGGATAATGACACGTGACATGTGACCACCGGCTTTGCACAATGTGAGTATGTCATGTGTGTGTCATGTGTTCCCATAAGCTTGCTGTTGGTGTACCGTCTAATGCATCAGCAGTTGCTGCATCCAACATGTGCATGTGTGTGGATGGGCATGGCACACTATTATGCACACCAGGACACATGTGGAATCAGACGTAACGTGTGTATGTATGCATCGAACATGGACTTGTGAGACAAGGACATATCTGCGTAGTTTCAATGTCTGTGTGATCAGTTTTGACATGTACCCCTTCATGGCAAGGTGTGTCGTCTGTCCTTTTTTCTGGGACATGTGACCTGTGCCTCTAGTGTTCTGCAACCTGTCTGTATGATAAACATCCTTCTCCTGCACACATGTGGATGTCTGTCACTCCTGTAATGCGTCTGCCTGTTCACTTACACTGGCCCACAGCTAGTCTCATGCCATGTCATGTTGAGCTTCTGAATCCACGTTTGTAGATGGCTCTTGGTAGGAGTGGCACCTGCCTGGCATACGTGTCCAGGATATATTGCACAGACCTGACTCTGCATGTAGCATATGTGTATTGGCTGTTCAACATGTGCTCAGTACATTGACAGTGTTGTTGTTCTGTACTCACTCTTCGTTGTCCCTTCCAAAATACTGCAGGGCTCCGCCTCTCCCCCGACCAATCCCAGACTTGGCTGCCCTGAGGGAACGTGACTGTATACGCCGCTACCGCTTCACCCAACGGATGATTCTGAACTTGACAGCAAGGCTGGCACCACACCTCCAACCGCTACACAGGTATCCTACTGCACTGACACCCAAGATGAAGGTGATGGCAGCCCTACATTTCTTTGCCACGGGTACGTTCCAACATACCATTGCTCATGTGGGTGGCATGTCCCAGACCATGTTCAGCCGTGTCCTGCATGATTTTTTAGAGGCCATGTTGCTTCACCTGGATGAGTTTATACATTTCCCAACTCCTGAGCAGTTGACAGGTGTCAAGGGTGACTTCTATGCCCTGGGAGGGATGCCCCATGTCATTGGGTCTATTGATGGGACACATGTGGCTTTGGTACCACCACAGGGTTAGGAGGTAGCCTATAGGAACAGGAAACATTACTACTCCATTAATGCCCTTGTGGTGTGTCTTGCTAACATGGTGATTTCCCATGTCTGTGCTCGTTTCCCAGGATCAGCACACGATGCCTACATCATGAGGCGTAGCAGGGTGCCTGAAATGATGCTGCAGCTGCGCAACGAACGAGCATGTCTTGTTGGTGGGTATACTCTGTTACTCCTGTATTTAGCGTCATCTTTCTGTCTCACTGCTTCTCCTGACCCCCTTCTGTCCATGATGTTTCCATGTAGGAGACTCTGGCTATCCCAACATGCCATGGCTGATCACACCTCTCCGCAACCCCAGAACGGCTGCCGATCACCGGTACAACAACGCCCATGGGCAGACCAGGCGAGTGATAGAGAGGACCTTTGGCCTCCTGAAGAGCCGCTTCCGGTGCCTCGACAAGACCGGTGGCGCACTCCCATATGCACCGGTGAAGGTCTGCAAAATCTTCCTCGTGTGCAGCATGCTGCACAACATGGCAGTGAAGAAAGCTGTGCCACTCATCCTGGATCCGGATGAGCAGGAACATCCACCCGTGGAGGACGAGGGGCTTGGTGACGAGGCAAGTGATGTTGAGGAGGAGGAGGAAGAGGACATCTGGAGTTGGCTCATACGCAACTTCTTTGCTTAGTGGTGAGTTGCAGTGCCTGAGTGTGCACGCATTGAGCCTTGTGTGGCATGTGTTGCAATGTGTGGGTCCATCTGCATGTCTGGCAAATGAGTCAGAGGTGTGTTTGGATGTGTCACTCGAGTGATGGTGTAATAACAGTATGTCTTACCTGAGACACTATTTTCACCTAGCATGTTGACAACCTTATACGTGTCGAGTACATGCCCATGCATGCGGATGTGCTTCTTTTGGCTCACTTCTTGTGTGTCTCTCATCCCCAGGTATTTGCACATGCTGTCTGCTGGTGGCATTGTTGTGCTCCTGCTATTCCTCATGAATACAGCAACGTGTGCTGAATCAGCGTAACATGCACGGACATGTCGAAAAATCAACTTAGGGTAAGGGATGCACCACGGCCTTTTGGATGTGCTATGTGTTTGGAATGTGTGTGCACTGCTCCTGTTCATGTTTGGTTACTTAGCATACATGTAGAATCACCATGGGTCACATGACATGGAGCTGGATTCACCTGAATTGATAGTCTCACTTGGTGACAGTCATCTGTAATGTGATTGTGGATTGTGATGAAGGCATCAATGTGTGTAACACTGCCCTTGGAAACATACGGGATGCACCGGGTTGACATAGTGTGGGACATCCCCATTAGTGGTTCAATGGTGAATTGCAGCCTCTCCGTGAGCAGCACGGGGTTTTTGCCTCAAACCTGTCACTTGTGTGCCAGTTCTATGGGTTTCCTGCATCTGTGGTGCAAGGGGGGTGCCAGTGTAGGTTCGACATGTTCATCAACATGACCTGTGCATCTGTTAATATAGCTGCATTTGCCTTCCGGCGAACATGACTAATAAAGGTGTCCCTCAGCCTCCAAGGTGCCTCATCTCTGTCAATGCAGGTCTCTTGCCACTGTGCATGCAGCATGTCTGGCATAGTTGTCACAGATTGTCCATATGAGTCTATGTGTAGAGTAGCAAGATGCAAGCTGTTTGTCAGGGATTATGATATGTATTGTGCACGATGTACATGGCTGTGTAGGTATTTTGCCATCTCAGTCCCCACAAAGGCCACTTTGCTGCATGTGCATCCATTGTCTGTGTGTGTGCCATGTTGAACCAGACACTCCTCCCTTCTCACACACCTTTTGCAGTAGTCCTTTCTGACATGCTTGTGTTAGTGTGCAACTTGTGGCATGGTTTCCAGTACATGGCGTCTGCTGCTGCAGGCCCTGCAGCATAGGCACACAGAGTTTCTAGATTTGCCCTCACACACACGCCTCTAAGACGCACCCCCCTTCCTCCCTCCACCCATTCATTTTGGTGTAATCTGCTTGTGTGTGACACAGTTGAGGTGGCAAAGGCTGGACCGTCTGCACATGCTATGTACACATAGCACGTGCCTCATGTCCTTGCATGTGCCACATCACGCTACACCATGGTGTTGAGGCCACCCACCAAGCAATGTCCATCCAATACATCTGTTGCATGCACTCAGGCATGCACTCATCGCCCACACAACACCTTTGCATAATGAGTGTGCAACTCCAACTGCCTACACAGTGCTGGCACGCCTTCCAGGCCCTGTCACACCAACCAGGTCATGTCCCTCCTACTCCCCACCGGCTCTGTACCCCAACATGGCCATGTGAGTGGTACTCCAGGCCTCTGCATGTAGTATGGTGTCGTGGGACACATGGCACAGATATCATGTCTCAGCGTATCAGTCTACAACGTGTCCAGGATACCCCTCTACACCATGACATGCGCACTGCATCTCATCATCATCTGGTGTCCCATTGACAGGCAGGTGCTCCTCACCCTCCCCAAAGACGCAGTCCTTGCCAGTTCCCATATTGAATAATGCATGGTATCCATTGGCAGATGTCTGCATGTTGGCCACCTGATGCTGGACTTGTACACGACTGAGGTGTTCATCTGCGGATTGTCCCCTTACAGCTGGGTCAACTGCTTGTGTCCCACCCGCAAGGGCCCTGCACAGGCACACAGTGTCCACGCACACGAGCTGGTGTGCATCATGGAATGCTTGCTCACATGTGCTATGCTGATCACCAGCATCTGTACCTCAGGCCTCAGAACACTCTGCATTATGCACAAGGTCCACTGTTCGATCCACCTCAAGGCAAGACAGACCATTCCCCAGGTCAACTTGGACATCCATGTCCAATCCTACCCTGCACTCTAGGGAGAAGTACCTTACAACTCCCATGACACTTGTCCACATCCAGGGTGCATCTGCACAGCTCTGCTTCAACATCCGGCAACCCAGCCACATCACCGTCCAACAGGGATAGCGGCAATGGATCACTGTCATCTGCAGGATGACCTTCACAATCCACGTCCACACTCAGGATGCAGCCCACGACCACGCCCCCAACACAACCATGTGGCACTGTCATCCAAGACCCCATTGTGCCATCTCCATGCACCCAACCTTGGCCTGGCCACCATTCTCCACATCCACCTGACTCCTGCTTGCAGGACATAGTTCTCCCACCTGGCTACACATACCTGGGACTCCCACCCCAGGACACTCCACATGATCCCTGACCTCTGCACATGACTGTTGCTCTTCGAAATAGGTCTGTCCGCACAGTTGTGCAGGCACCCCCTCAGCTGGTTGTGCCCATCACGGGTGAGTATGGTGCTCCATGTCTGTTATGGATGATACATTGTGACCCATGTGTGTCCTGTGCCAGACTCAGACCCCAGGGTATGCATGGTTGGAGTTACTTCAAAACTCAGGCATGGTTTAACTTGCCAACACACACATGTAATGGAATAATGCTAAATAACGGCATCATCTCGTGATTTCTAATATTTTTATTGGTGGTGGGGTACGTGTTTGGGGGGATGCAATTAGGTGCTGTACCGGGGGTATAGAATCCAAAGTTCACAGGGGGAGATGGTATCCTTGCCATTGAAAGTCATCAGAGTCCATGCCACAGTCTTTGTCAACATTGGTCAGATAGTGACCAGCAAGTCCATGTGGCAGAGAATGTCATTGGATGAGGTGCTGCTGTTGCGCCAGGGGGCCAGGTGCCAGGCAAGGTGACCTGGGAGATGGTGATGGTCCGCTGACTCTCACGGTCTTTTGCGTGGACGACCCACCTTCCTCCGGGGACCCTCAGATGCAGGCCTTGACGATGCTGGGGACGCTCCGTCAGATGAATCCTCCTCCTCCTCCCTCCCTGTGTCTGGTGCTGGTCTATGCCTGGTGGCACAGGGAGGGTTTGCCAGGCTTTGGGCGATCTGACGGAGTGATTGGCTCACGTCCCTGTGCACCGCCAGGAGCTCAGCCAGTCTTGCCTCCATCCGTCCTTGGTGTTGTTGATGACTGGCATGATGCTCGACCTGCAGGTTCTTGATCTCATCGAGGGTCCCCTGCATCCCGGAAAGTCTGGCCACGACCTGGTCCATGCCTCTGGTGCCACGCCGGTTTGAGTCCAGGATGTTGCGGACGTGTAACATAACCGGTTCCTCAGCTGCCTGGCCAGGCTCGCGCCTCCGCCGTCCTCCACTCCCACCACCCCTGCCCACTTGAGCCTGGCCTGCCCTTGTGGGCACGTCGGGTCTCCGGGACCCCTGAGGGATGGCATTTGCGGGGTCGCCTGCCTCCTCCTGGGTGCCCGGGGTCCGTCGTCCCTCCTGGTCAGACTGGCTGCGTTGTGTGCGAGCAGTGCTCCTGTGTGTATCCTGGGATGTGGCAGAAATGGGGGTGGTGGTTGGCACAGTTGTACCTGACGCAGGTGCTGCAGGTGCTTGGGCACCAGAGGGGCCAGGTTGGTCAGGGTCATCCACGGTGTGGTGAGAGTCGTCGCTGCCGGTGGGATCATCGCTACGCGGAGCCTGGTCCTGTGTGTCTTCCCCCCCAGTGTTGGGGGGAGATCGACGACGTTGCCCTGTGTATGAGAGAGACACAATGTTAATGGTGTTACATGCGTCATCCATGTTTCATACATATTCAAGTTGGCACAGTTGCTCTGGGTAGTTGGATATGTCTAGCATTCCTCTCACAGTGCACTTGTGGATGGGTATGTTGCGGGGGTCAGATTGATATGTACTCCTGGTTATTTGGCCTGTCTAATGAGTGTTGGGATGCTTATTTGGCTATGGATTGGTCTTGTTGTGTCACATATCCATTGTGGGAGTGCCAATTTGCATTGGCTGCCCCGGGGGTGTGTGCTTGTGTAGGGGGGGGGTGTGACCGGGCATGCTGTTGGGTGTGGTGTGATTTATCATTTGGTCTACCAGGTGATGTGTCTATCCCCTCATGGTGCCTGCTGGCATGACAGTGAATGTGAGTTCCTGTGGTAGGTAGGTGGCATGTGGAGTTGGTGTTTGAGTGTACAGTGGTCACAGGTTTGCCTTGTGCTGTCTACAGCAGGGCCAAGTGTCATCTACCTTGTCTGTACTTGGCAAGTCCCTGTGCATTGTGCTTGGTGCATGGGTATGTCCCTTGGCCACGGCTGTCAACACTTTTCCTATGTGTGACACACATCAGTTTTGAACGCAGTGAGCAGTGTAGCAAGCGTGCGTAGCGAGCGCTGCAGAACCGACTTACCTGTTGCACTGTACACGGCCAAATGTTGCTTTGTCATGTCTATTGGAGAATGCAGGTAGGAAACTTATGCATTTGTGACTGGGTTCTAACAAACACAGTGAGTGGGTATACTGGGTGTGAGGTTAGTTTTGTGCCTGCAGCGAGGATCGACTCGCACAGTTTGACACATGGGCCAGTGCTTTCAACATGCACACAGTCCACCTGCTGATGAGCGGACATGCCCACACCACTCAAGGGTGATTTTGTCTCCCTCTGTCTCTCTCTCTCCCTCCCTCTGTCACCCTCCTCCCTCCCTCTGTCTGTCACCCTCTGTCGCCCTCTGTCGCCCTCCCTCTCTCTCCCTCTGTCTGTCTCCCTCTGTCGCCCTCTGTCTCCCTCCCTCTCTCTCCCTCTCCCTCCATCTGTCTGTCGCCCTCTGTCGCCCTCCCTCTCTCTCCCTCTCCCTCCCTCTGTCTGTCTCCCTCTGTCGCCCTCTGTCTCCCTCCCTCTCTCTCCCTCTCCCTCCCTCAGTCTGTCGCACTCTGTCGCCCTCTGTCGCCCTCCCTCTCTCTCCCTCTCCCTCCCTCTGTCTGTCACCCTCTGTCACCTCAGCCCAGCTTCCTGGGCACACACACTTAGCAGGTCTTTCAAAGGCCATTGGCTTGTTGATGTGGCTTTTTAGAGAATCTCCCGGACCCCATTGGGCAGAGTGTCTCAGAGTCTGCGCTGCAGCGGTGGTGTGTGCTGACACTCTTTCACAGTGTTGCCTCTTCATTAGCTGCTGTTATGTGCGAATTGGGCCTTCATACCCATGTAATCCAGTGACGCGGCCGCTATTTGCAGGCGACACAGTACAGTGTCGGGACACACTGTTTGTATAGCTCTGCCCTAGGCCATATGGGCTGAGGGCATTGGTGTCTGCTTCTGAGTTGCACAATGTGATTTTGGAGGCCCCCCCCCCGCCCGCCATCACGGACATCCTGTCTTGTGTTGGTGTTTTGTGTGGCCTGTGACTTGGCATGGCCGTGCTTGGTGCATGGGGCAAGGAGCCGATAGTGGCATGTGCGTGTTGGAATGTAGTTGCGTCCGGTGATGGCTTTGGGGTAGTTGCGTGCATTATCGGGAGTTGGGTTGTGGATGCGGTTCCCCCCATGTGGGGTGATTTGTTTGTGTACTCACCAGGCTCGGCGAGTCCTTCTAGTCCGTGTACTCGCACCGGCGGCAGCGTGCGCATCACCTTCTCCTCCCAGGGATGGTAGTGTACCGGTCTGCGGGCCGGCCCACCTCCAGTGATGTTGACCTGGTTGTGTTCGTCGGTCATTTTGCGGCGGACCATCCTCTGCAGATCGTACCACCTGGCTTGGCATTCATGCCTGGTCCTTCGGATGGGCGCAACAGCATTCACCCTCTCGATGATCCTCTGCCACATGGCTGATTTTTCTGATACGCTCGTCTGTCTGACCAATGTTCCAAAGAGCTGTGGCTCGACTCTGATGATTTCGTTGACAAGGATCTCCAGCTCCGCTGTTGTGAACTTTGGATTCCTGTCTGTGGGCATGGTGTGGGGTGTGGGTGTGGATGGTTGTGGGTGTGTGTGTGTGGTTGTGAAGGTGTGTGTGTGAATGTGATGAGGGGGTGTTTGTGAAGGTGGTTGTGTGAAGGTGTGCAAGTGTAAGGTGTGGTAATGGTTCAAGTCTGGTGCTGTGGGTTGTCTGTGGGGTCTGGCAGCAGTGGGTCTGTTGCAAAGGCTCATGGTTTGTGTGTGTGGGCCCTTTTTATTGGTCCATTTGTGGGTGTGGCTGTGTTTGAACTTTGGGTGGGTGTGTTATAAGGGGTGGTTGTGTTTTGGGCCTCTGTTTACCTGTTTGGCTGTTGCAGGTCAGTGTATTGGGTGTCTTTGGGCTTGTTGGACGTGCTTTGTGGTGTTGTGCGATTCGAATTGACTCTCCTTCTGGTGTTTTGCAGTGTCCTGGTTCAGTACGTGTGCTTTTCGCGTCAGTGCGGTGCGTACATCGGCCATGTTGTTGTACAGTGCTCACATTTGCTATGGCACGACTTGTACATGCGCATGGCTGGGTGAGGGTGCTGGTGTAGGGGCCTCGGGTAGGGTGCGTACAGGCACGGGCAGGGTGTGGGGGCCTGGGGGTACATGCCGTACATACGTGAACCCAGGGTACGACGCGTACATGGGGGGCTGGGGGTACGGCGCGTACATACGGGGTGCTGGGGGTACTTTGTGTCCCCCCACCCCCGTATGGACGGTGCGTACACCCACCTCCGTTTGGACGGTGCGTACCCCCAACCCCCGTATGTAAGCACCGTCCCCCAGCCCCCCGTATGTACACGCAGTACCCCCAGCCTCCGTATGTACGCGCCGTACACCCGCCCCACCCTCGTATGTATGCGCCGTACCCCCAGCCCCCCCATGGACGGTGCGTACCCCCACCCCACCCCGTAGGTAGAGAGCATACCCCCACCCCACCCTGTAGGTACGAAGCGAACCCCACCCCCCCGTAGGTACGGAGCGTACCACCACCCCGTAGGTACGCTGTGGACCCCGCACCGTACATAGGGGTAGTACGCTCCGTACCTACGGGGTGGGGTGGGGGTATGGCGCGGACATGGGGGGTGCTGGGGTACGGCGCATACGTGGGGGGTGCTCTGGGGGGGGTGTTCAGCACGTGTGCGGGCAACTATTTGGATGTCTCCATAGTTGCTATGGGAGTTCGCACCGTACGGTGTTTTTTCCATACAGTTGTACATTTGGACGGACGGGCCGGATCGTACTTGCGCGCTCGGACTTCAGTTTCCCGATTTGTAGGTAAAAATGTCCGGGGACGTGTCGGACACTTTTTCCGACCCGAGGACGTATTGTATTGTATTGTATTGTATATCGATTTGTATAGCGCGATTGACGTGTCGGGGTATTTTCCCAATGCGATTCGTATGGATTTTTTAACATACGAATCGTACTTGGCAGTTTGTACGGGACTTGTACGATTCGTACGGTAAAAAAACCGGATACGATTCGTACGGGGGAAATTTTTTACGGATCGGAATCGGCCCCATAGTTGTTAAAAATATCGAAGTAAAAAATATTGTTTTTTTAAAAATTATAAAAAATAATTTAAAATAAATTAAATGATACGTACAACTTAATAAATATTTTAAATTGTTAGACAATGTTTACAATTATAAATAATAAATGTAATGTAAAAATAAATTAAACATACATATATAAAATGTAATATATATTTACTTAATAATAATTAAGAAATAATTATTTTATAAAATTATAGAATGTTACAAATATATTAAAAATAATAAATACATATATATATATATATACACATACACCTGTAACATAAAAAAACCCAATATATATATATATATATATATATATATATATATATATATATATATATATATATATATATATTATGATTTAAATTATTAAAATATTTCTTAATTTTTAAAACTACATTTTACACTACATTAACTGCAACAGTAGGGAAAGTGTTAGATAGCGGAAGTGAATAAATTGCTATTCCCACTCCAGCGAGTGCAACAGTAGGGAAAGTGTTGGATAGCGGAGGGGAATAGTTTACTATTCCCACTCCAACAAGTGCAACAGTAGGGAAAGTGTTGGATAGTGTAGGGGAATAAATTACTATTCCCACTCCAATAAGTATAACAGTAGGGAAAGTGTTGGATAGCGTAGGGAAATAAATTACTATTCCCACTCCAGGGACTGCAACAGTAGTGAAAGTGTTGGATAGCGGAGGGGTAAAAATTACTATTCCCACTCCCACGAGTGCAACACTAGGGAAAGTGTTGGATGGCGTAGGGGTATGAATTACTATTCCCACTTCAGCAAGTGCAACAGTAAGGAAAGTGTTGGTTAGCAAAAGGGAATAATTTACTATTCCCACACCAGCAAGTGCAACAGTAGAGAAAGTGTTGGATTATGGAGGGGTAACAATTCCTATTCCCACTCCAGCGAGTGCAACAGTAGGGAAAGTGTTGGATAGCAGAGGGAAATAATTTACTATTCCCACTCCAATGAGTGCAACAGTAGGTAAAGTGTTGGATACCGAAGGGAAATAATTTACTATTCCCACTCCAGAAAGTGCAACAGTAGGGAAAGGAAAGTGTTGGATAGCGGAGGGGAATCATTTACTATTCCCAATCCAATAAGTGCAACAGTAGGGAAAGTGTTGGATAGCGTAGGGGTAAAAAATACTATTCCCACTTCAGTGAGTGCAACAGTAGGGAAAATGTTGGATAGCGGAGGGGAATAATTTACTATTCCCACTCCAATAAGTGCAACAGTAGGGAAAGTGTTGAATAGCGGAGGGGATACAACCGAAGATTACATCTATTCAACCTAAAACCACAAACAAAATAAAAACAAAACAATTACCCAAAATATATATAAATTAATAATACAATATCAATAATCATCTATTGATTCATTTATTTAAACTAAATTACTTTCCACCCTCTACCCCAACAAACACCAAAACACACACCTTAAAATATTTACACAAATTCCATGACTAATTTTACATTAATAAATTAATAACAATTATCAACAAATCATTATTTTATTTAAAATTAATTTCTTCCCAACATTTACAACTATAAACCCCAAAACTCACATATCAAAACTATTCCACAATTAACATATTTAATAGTTAATTCATTAATTAGCATTTATTAACAAATAATTAATTAATTATACAAAAATTTACCTACTACCATATTCCCCTATAAATGACACCACCAATGTTGTAAAACATGACACAATTAACATAATTAATAACAATTAACAAGCAAAATAAAAAAATTAGTAATAAATTAAATCACACAATAAACACCATAAAATAACATTAAATAAATATGATATAAAAAAATTAAAACATTTATTAAAATTAAATTACTTCCCATCCTACTCCACTATCAACCCACAACCCAATTCTATTTTTCCCCCCACAATTAACACAATTACCAATTAATTATTAATAATAATTACCAACCAATTAATAAATAATTAAAAATAAATTAATTACCATAATTAACAATATAAAACATTAAATGCATAAATATTAAATATTAAAAAAGTATTAATTAATTATAATTAATTATTATTAGAATAAAATTAATAACTTCTGCAAATTATGAATACATGTATTATAATTAAATTACTCCCCACTCTATTCCCCTTTAAACCCACAACCAGCTATGGAACTAAAACGCAAAATGTACTTAATAAAATTATTAACTTCTACAAATGTAATACATATATTAAAAAACAAGCACAATACTTAGACAAAAAATAGAACACATACATTTAAAATACATACTAAAATACATAACACTATACACGTTATACTCAATTATCAAGCATGCTTGTTTAAGGATAAATAACCTCTTTTCACTCCGCAGGGCATATATATCACCAGAAAGGCTATCGAAGATGGCAAAAGGAAGATCTGCCAAATGCATGAAATGTGAGTTAGAAAAGGCGACAGTCATGCATATGTTTCAGCAATGCCCGGGTATTTTGAAATACTAGGAGGACGTGGGTAAGACCATCTCAAGCATTTTGGGGGCACATGTTAAGGTAAGGCTTTCACTGATTATCTTTGGAGTGGTGGAGTGTATCGCAGGTATCTCCTGTTTTATGCTATGTTACTGGCAAGAAGGGAAATCTGCCATAGGTGGGTGGGGGCTACATCCCCGCAACATTCGGAGTGGCTAGAATCATTATTTTATATGTCCAAAATGGATTTGATGGGGAAAGTATCAGAAAAGAAGAAATTCTGGAGCCTATTATCAAGGTGGTCCAGGAGGTAGTTGGAGGGTAAAAACAAGAGGTACATAAGAGCGTATATCTTTGCCCAATGATTACACCTAAGCATCTCTCTAATCTGCGATGGCCTCCAACCCCATGCAGTTGCCTGTAGCCAGAAAAATCTGAGAGAGACATATTCCTTTTGGGCAGTGTCCATATTCATATCCGACCTTGGGCAAACTTCCTTATCTATGGGCCGGTGGTTTGGATATTGGAGTCAGGGGTGAATGAGAAAAAAAAAAAGAAAACGTGTATTGTCACTTGCTGAGCTAAACGAATATCCTCATAAACACTTTAATAGTGACATGTTGCCCATCTTCCTCCCATATCATGATCTAAACACACAAATCCAAGCCTGTGACATCATCTAGCTCAAGTGCCAGTGCATAATCTGTGGTGTGACCTACTTCTGATCAGTGCTAAAGACTGTGAATTTACTGGAGGCTAAACATTAATGATTATGGCCACTGTGAATAAGGGGCTTGAAGTTTGGACATGATATTCTTTGAAATGCTAGTTAATTGAAATGAAGTGTTAACTCAAGAAGTCAGGAAACTCACCCTTTTAACTGTTGTCCATTTAAAAGCATTCAGGGGCTTATTTCAAGCACCACTTAAATTTTGACCTGCAAAGGATATATTTGCTTCACAGCTGTACCTCAGTGCATCAGTTGTATGACCTTCTGACTTAGACCCATCCTGGCCCATGATTCTGGATTAGCACTGCTCAATGATATGCCTTGCTACCTGCATCCTGATGATCACAATGTCACATGAACACTGACTTTCCTCAACTTTTATGTTACAAGAGTCATCTTGTGCCCATCCAATAAGTGGCCTTAAGGCTGTGTGCTACTCTAAAGGGGTCTGGAGCTATTGGTAGCTCCAAACTACATTTTGGAGAGTCCTGATCTAGGCTGAGTGATTTGTGGGACTACACACATAGCGAAGATCATTTTAATTTTTTTTTACATAGTACATACATATCTCCAGGTGTAAAGAGTATATGATGTGTTTACCATTTACCATGACGTTATTTGACAACTTCTCACAAGCACATCAAACATAAACATGCAAGATCTCTTCATACACACTAATGTGAATCTAAGGATTTAAACACACAACACATTTTGATGGTGTGGTATATTTGACATTGGAGAGCGCATACAAATCCTTAACATAATTGTCCTATGTAGGACACATTCTGTGACACTTAACATCAATCACTACACTTCACTCTGGAACTCAAAGGGACATTATAACCTGTGTAGATGGAAAAGAAACAGTTAGACAGATTCACATATGTATGACAGATGTGTCTATTCCACTGGTGAGCCATAGAGCCGGCCATACAATGAAAGCCCCCTTTGCCAGCAACTCCAGTTCCTCTGGCATGAGGGCAGGTATCCTCTCACCTGTTGTACCTGGCATGGTTGCTCCCAGAGGTCAGAAACAACAGCAAAAGTGGAGGAGGTTTTGATAGCAGCAGTGTTAGGAGGCAAGTGAGCTTTTTTCCAAACGCCGTGTACATGTACACAACGTACACAATCGTCAGCGGAGACGCACACAACCATTGGCCTTCTACCATTACATTCACCAACATTATCCTATGGCTGTGTCCATCATAAAGTTTACCGCCCACTGCACGGTTGACTGCCACCGCCGCAGTCTGATTTCAAATGTCCTATCGGCGAGGTCTGGCACTTGCCATTTTAGGACTTCAAACTAGTGTGTTAGTGATTGTTAAGTGCGTCACCACCACTCCAAATAGGGGCTACATTGTTCCAATAATTACTCTTCGATGGACATTTTTTTTTTTTTTAAATAAACATTTATGTGTAATGCGTTACTGTCTTCAAACGCAATATTAGTTGTGTGCACCTCCGTTGATGGTATTTTTGGAGGAAAAATGAAATAAAACTGTGTAAATAATACATTTGTAATGGATTGTTTACACATTTCGTTTTTGGATTCATATCAAGACCATAAATGTAATTTGTGATGGTTACGGGACCAGAAGCAAATGTTGCTTCAATATATGTATTAACCCATATAAATTTTGTCAAAAAAAACGTTGCTGTGTATCATGTAAAAAATGTTCACTTGTTTCTGAAAATGCAGACATATGAGCCCTGGGAGAGTGAGGAGACGACAGCCTCCGGTGTATTGCCCATTTCCAGACCTTGCCACCATGGAAAAAGGGATATAATCAAGAAGTTCAGTTTGAATAAGCAAACTATACTGAATTTATGTCATCAGCTGGAGCCATGTCTACAGTCGTACACCAGAAATCACACAGCTATTACACCAATTGTCAAAACCATGTCTGTACTTCATTTTGTGGTTGCAGGATCCTTCCAATACACTGTTCCAGTATCTGGGGGTATGTCACAACCAACTTTCGGCGGTGTGCTATAAGAAGTTCTATCTTCAATGGTGAGACACATCAACAGCTTCATCCAGTTTCCACGGCAGCAGGATTTAGCCAATGTTAAGGGTGCCTGCTAAGGTTGGGTCGCCTACCATATGTGATTGGAGCAATAGATAGCACACATATTGCCTTAGTGCCACCACATTCCAGAGAACAGGTCTACCGGAATCATAAGAACTTCCATTCAATCAACGTGCAAGTTGTCTGCTTACATAATTTGTACATCACAAGCATCTGTGCCCATTCCCACGACTCTGCCCATGATTGCTTTGTACTACGGAACAGGCCCATACCTTGCAAATGTCTCAACTTGGACCTGAGAGGGCCTGGCTTGTTGGTCAGTACTATCTTTCATAATATTGTTTGGGGTATTGCTAGTTGCATAATCTGGAATTGTGTTACATTATTTTGGGCCTTTTTTGTCTTCCATCTAGGAGACTCAGATTATCCCAATCTACCAGGTTGTAAGCACTACTGAGGAATCCAACAATGCCAGGGAAAGTCTGCTTTAATGATGCCCATGGACGAACACGGCGGTCAGAGGAGCAGGCTTTTGGACTCCTAAAGGCCAGGTTTCGTTGTCTGGACAAAACTGGTGGAGCTCTCCTCTACTCACCCACTAAGGTGTGTCAAATCACTGTGGCCTGCTGCATGCTCCACAACAGCGCCCCGCAATGGAACATCCCTTACATCGCAGAGGATGGAGACCATGAAGAGGCTCCTGGTGAGGATTCTGATATGCCAAATGAAGATGATAGTGGTGCAGAGGAAGAAGTTGACTTGCATCTAGATGTCATTGATAACTTCTTCTCATGAGTGTAAGTATATCTTTACATGTCATGTCTTTCACCGTTACACCAACTATTGATGTGTTGATGAGAGAAATATGTGGTGGTACTTTGTTGGGAAGCACAAGTTCAGAGAAAATCATGCCAAAGATGTTTGTAGATCAAAGTGTGGACACATTGACTACTGTGTTCAGTTACATTGGTTCTTCCTGATTGTTTTATGAAACTGTGTCCTTCAAAAGTTGACTTTGTAATGTGACCATCATGTTCTGTGTGATTGGTAAAGTTTTCTTTTTTGATCTGCTTTAGGTTCTTTCACCATGTCATCTTCATTTGGACATTTCAGAGCTGTGACATTTGTATGTAAATATAGTTGATTCCAAGTATGAAGGGACCCTGGGTTGATCCTGGGAAAGATAGATACAGACTTTGGATGTATCTTGCAGCTTGCACTGTGATTGAATGAGAGATTTAAAGAGTATATTGAACTTGTTCTCTGTCATGTATGAGTACTAAAGCAATATGTGTGCCATCATTTGCTCAAAAGAGGTAGTGGAGCTAAATCACGATTTTCTCCCTTCACATTGGTCAATCCTCATTGTGTGTAAAGTGTATGGGGTGTTGCTGTGTCACATCATTGTGGGACAGTGGTTTGTTATGATCCTAGGTCTACAAAATGTAGTGCTGCCATGGTTTTGTATCTTGATGTTATTAATGTGGGATTCCTTATGTGAGCCTGAATATCTGGCTACAGCTGATAACATAAATCAATGATAATTTGCCTATGATAGCTTATTGTTTTGGACATATCCCCTTCTTCCATGTCAGCAAGGTCTTGAACTAGAAATGTGAAAACTGGCACAGAGTATAATGTATGTATTGTTATGCTAGTGCAAATGTTGACAGACAAGTATTGGTCAAACGGGATAAACATAGTAGTTCATGATTTAAAGCAATGACATATTTTGAGAATCATTTTGGGGAACCTGAAATAAGCAATACCTACTTGCAAATCATCTATGTTGACACAGTTGTTTGATGTTTTGTCATTGTCAAGTTATGGGGCAATAAAACAAATGCATTGATAGAGTTGTGATATACAACACAATTCTATGATTTGTAAATGTATTGTACCAAAAGTGATGAAATTAAAGAGGGTGAACATAACGCAAGCAAAAAGTTAAGAAGTCAGTCATGGTGAATGAAAGCCTAGCTGAATATCCAAAATTGTTTGAAGTCCAATGTCAACTGGCATCAGAAAGGCAGATGTGTCTAGGAAATAGTCTACAGAGTGAATGGTAGGTGCAGACTGGAGGAAATTAGAGTTGAGGGGCCTTGCAGAGGTTTTGCCATCCTCACCTCCTAGTAATCTGCGTGGATGCCCCTTGACAAGGGCGAGGATCCACAAGGGTTAGGGGGGCCACAGGTGGTCTTTCTGGTGGCAGGGTCTCCCTTCCTCTGGCTGTGGCCGGTGTAGATGGCTCAGATGTTGTAGGACCACAGGAAGGGGCAGATGGTGCTGGGAAAGCCCTGCACATGCAGGTGTGTAAATGTCCTGCAGCACCCCAATCAGGGAGCCCATATTAGAATTGAGGGCCTCCATCTAGTGTTTGTGCTCCCTTTGCAGCTGCTTCATCTCCCGGAGATCGGTGAGTACCTGGCCCATCATGTTTTGGGACCGATGGTAGGCTCACAATTCTTGGTCGATGGGGGTCTGGGTATCAGTGACCCCGGTGGACTCAGTATGCCTGCCCACAAAGACCATTCCACAACAACTAACCCTACTACTGTGCCCTTGGCCCAGTGTGCTCCATCAAACTGGGTCTTGGGTCTTGGGTGAGCTAGAGGTGGTGTGGTCTCAATGTCACCGGCGACTGAGAGACACACAATCGGTGTCACAATGGGAGAAACACAGGAAGTGGAGTCTTCAGGTTGCTGAGGTGTCACAGCTGGGCTGGGTGGTGTCAGTGTGGGTGCAGGAAGTGTCAATGGAGCCGTCTGCCTAGACTGACCAAATGTACCAGGCTCCTCCATATTACCAGGTGTGCAGTCCTCACTGAAGGCTTGATCCTGGGCTGGAGTGGAGGATCCTTTAGTGACTGGAACCTGCCCACGTGCTCATCAGTTTGACCTATTGAGAAATGGAGAACACACTTATTAGTAAAAGTGTGTTTTGTACAATCAAACAATGTAGATACCTAGAAGGCAAAACAGGTAGAGATTATTGTGACGATAGCTTCCAGTGATATTGAACCTATTACTCTAACCTATATCAATTTCAAACAGTGGGGGCCCAATTCACAGAACTAACTTAAGACAAAATCCTAAACTTACTACCATTTTGGTATTCACAGAAGGCACTTACTCATTTTGGTATTCACAGAAGGCACTTACTCATTTCGGTATTCACAGAAGTTAGGAGTCCTAACTTTAGGACTCCTAAATGCCTTCTGTGAATACCGAAAGTCTTAAAATTTGGATTTTTCTCAGTTTAGTAGTAGTATAGTTAGGACTCCTAACTTTAGGACTCCTAAATGCCTTCTGTGAATACCGAAAGTCTTAAAATTTGGATTTTTCTCAATTTAGTAGTCCTAAATTTAGGACTCCTAACTTTAGGACTCCTAAATGCCTTCTGTGAATACCGAAAGTCTTAAAATTAGGATTTTTCTCAGTTTAGTAGTAGTATAGTTAGGACTCCTAACTTTAGGACTCCTAAATGCCTTCTGTGAATACCGAAAGTCTTAAAATTAGGATTTTTCTCAATTTCGTAGTCCTAAATTTAGATTTAGGACTACTAAATTGAGAAAAATCCTAATTTTAAGACTTTCGGTATTCACAGAAGGCATTTAGGAGTCCTAAAGTTAGGAGTCCTAACTATACTACTACTAAACTGAGAAAAATCCTAATTTTAAGACTTTCGGTATTCACAGAAGGCATTTAGGAGTCCTAAAGTTAGGACTCCTAACTTCTGTGAATACCGAAATGAGTAAGTGCCTTCTGTGAATACCAAAATGAGTAAGTGCCTTCTGTGAATACCAAAATGGTAGTAAATTTAGGAATTTGTCTTAAGTTAGTTCTGTGAATCGGGCCCTACAACTTCAAATCAGCAGGTAATCAATCAGGGTTGTTAAAGCGCAGCTACTTACCCGTTAGGGTCTCAAGGTGCTGGAGGGCTGGAGGAGGCGGCTCTGTTGAGTGCTGGGGTTATCCGAAGAGCCAGATGTTAAGGTCCTTCCCTAACTGGGGCAATGTGGGAGATTGCTGGAGGTGGAGGGGGAGGGTGTTCCAGGCTTTGGATGCGAGGTAGGAAAAGGACTTTCCTCCTGTTCTGGTCTTGTTGATAGGGGGAACAGTGGCCCGAGAGAGCTGGGCTGATCGGCAATGTCTTTTGGGTGCGTTGAAGGAGAGGTAGCTGTTCAGGTATGTGCGTCCAGTGTTGTGAAGGGCCTTGTATGCGTGGGTGAGGAGTTTAAAGGTTATTCTTCTTTCGACTGGAGATCACAGAGGTTTTGGGTGATGTGACTGTGAAGGGGGATGTAGAGGATTAGTCTGGCTGCAGCATTCTGGCCAGTCTGGAGTTTGCGAAGGGGTTTCTTGTTGATTCCGGTGTAGAGAGTGTTGCCGTAGTCCAGTCTGCTGCTGATGAGTACGTGCGTGACAGTTTTTCTGAATTCGGTTGAGATCCATCTGAAAGTCTTTCGAAGCATGCGTAGGGTGTTGAAGCAGGTCGAGTACACGGCGTTGATCTGGCAGTTCATTGTGAGTGATGAGTTGATTATGATGCTGAGGTTTCATGCATGGTCCATCGGGGTGGGGGATTTCAGAGGACGTAGGGCAACCAGGAGTCACCCCACGTGGTAGGGGTGGAGCCAAGGATGAGGACTTCTGTATTTTCTGAGTTGGGTTTGAATCAGCAGCTGTTCTTCATCCAGGTGGTGACGGCTTTCATCCCTTCTAGGAAGTTGTGTTTGGTGATGTTGGGTTTGTTGGTGAGGGATAGGATCAGCTGGGTGTCATCAGCGTAACAGATGATGTTGAGCCCATGGTTCCTGCCGATGGTTGCGAGGGGGGGCATGTACACATTGAAGAGGGTGGGGTGAGGGAGATGGTCCCTGTCGGTTCTGAGCGGTAGGGAGAGAGTCTGACCCACTGAGTTCTGCTGCTGCAGACAGAGCATATCCAGTCATAGGCCTTTCTGTGGATGCTGGCATTGTGGAGTCTGGTGGCTAGGGTGTGGTGGGAGATGGTATTGAATGCAGCCGAGAGGTTCAGGAGGATGAGGGCTAACATTTCGCCCTGGTTGAGGAGGGAGCGGATGTTGTCAGTGGAAGCGAAAAGGGCGGTCTCGGAGCTGTGGTTGCCTTGGAATCCAGACTGGGAGATGTCCAAGACATTGTTAGTTACAATGAAGTTTACCAGCTAGGAGGGTCATTAGGAAAGTCCGCCCACAATCCTGCCATGGAATGGGACCGCCCGCCATTGGTGCGGGGGTCTTGTTGGTGAAATTAGGATGCGCCCGCCACACTGGCGGGCGCATCCTGCATTCCTGACATTGCGGCCGGCGGTGCTCTCAGCACCGCCCGCCGCAATGCCCAGAAGGCATGTTGTGCACTTCCATGCACAACATGGCAGGCACCGCGCGGTGCCTGCCATGTTGTGTATGGAACTGCAGGGGAGTACCATAGGTACCTCCCATGTGCACCCCCACCCCCTAGAATCCCTGGGGGCCCGCTACGAGTCCCCAATATTAAAAACCGCCTGCCTGCATACTAATATGGATGGCGGTGTCTACCAGACACCACCACCATATTAACTGCTTTTCCACCCGGTAGGCAATCAGGCAGATTGCCTACCGTCGGAAAACCGGCAGACGGTCTACCCATCCGCTGGGGTCCCCCTGCCATGCTAATGTGGCGGGGGAAATATGCAGCGGGCGGAGGTTTTAAGCGGGCGGATCGCCACCGCCATACGAGCGGTGGCGATCCGCCCGCTATACTAATGACCCCCTAGGTGTTGAGGGTCTAAGAATAAGATGTCCTGAAATGTTCATGAAGTGATTAAAGGGTATACTAAGCGTGGGCGTAATGCTCCGCTCCGCCCGCGGAGTGTGCATAGTGCTGCCTACTTCGCGGTCCGTGAAGTAGGCGTAGCAGGCAGGCTACGCACACGCCACGGCGGAGCAGAGTTGCCCGCCTACCGCTCGCCCTCATTTTAAAATCACTTTCAACGTTTGAAAGCATGTAAAAGTAATGAAAATTACTTACCTGAGCTGCGGCGTCCTGGGGCTCCCTCTTCCTGCTTCATCGCCGACTTCTTCCTCTCAAATGTGCCCGCGCATGCGCCTTTGTGAGGAAGAAGTCGGCGATGAAGCAGGAAGAGGGAGCCCCGGGACGCCGCAGCTCAGGCAAGTCATTTTCTTTACTTTTACATGTCTTTAAACTTTGTAAGTAATTTTAAAAGAGGGCGGGAGGGAGGCGGGCGGTGCGTAGTGGGGCTACGTGGAGTGTACTGAGTGTGCGTAGATTTGGCCCCACTCCGTGATGCTCCACGTAGCCCCACTATGCCCACTACACCCAGGGTTAGAGTATACCTGACATCTCCCAACCAGTCAGTCCAACACAGTGGAGAGGTGAAATGTGTAATTGACAAATGCCTAGCTGACTGCAAAACAGACATTACCACTACTTGGATGGATGTTTGGCATTAATCATCATGTGAACAGTGCAGTGTTAATTTTTGCAAGTACCACTTATATTCAGCATAGTCATGTGCATACCTGACACATTTTATGTCAACACAGTTTGATTAGTGAAACTCATGACCCCAGTACAATTGGATGAGTCAAACAGGACAATATTCAGAAAACAACACAAACTATTTCCAGAAGAGAATGAGATTGATCACTAAATTACACTTGACCATGTGTTGAAATATGTTAGGAAAGAAAGAATGAGCAACATGCCATAGCAATATTCTTTAGAGAAACTGAAACAGGGCATCATGGTAGATGTAGTAATTTCAAAGACAACTTCCCAACACTTCCAAAATGGTTACTGGAACATACCTGTGGGAAATATGCAGTAGAACTATGCAGACACTTACATTTTTACAAACATATGGGTAATTGGTTATTTGGTGTTGCAACACTTACAGGCACCATACCATCAAATGACATGTTTTGGAGATTTACATCTGCAAACTTAAATGCAACACAATCTATTCACACAAACAATAAGAATTATCTGATACTGATACTTTGACGTTTGTAAGTTAGGAAAATATGTGCAGGACACATTGGTAACAGTTGAGTTGCAGGACATTGAGGTTTATTGTGACTTTGCAAAGTGTAACTTACCAGACTCCACTCCACCAGGTATTCCTGTCAAGTCTTCAGTATGTAGGATCTGCAAGACCTTCTCCTTCAAGGGCATGAATGGTATTGGGGGCCTGGGAGAACCACCACCAGTCTTGTTGGCTTACTTGAGACGATTGAAGGCCAGGAAAAGCACCCTCCCCTCAGGTCGTTCCACCTCTTCCTAATTTTCTCTTGTGTGCACAGGTTGTTTGCTACAGCATTTATTCAGTTGCCTATTCTGGACCACATTTGCCTTTTCTGTGGTAGGGGTGTATATTGGACTTGGGCTCCAAACAATTGTGGCTCTACTCTTAGGTTTTCATCCGCAATGACTGACAATTCTCTTTCAGTAAAACGTGGATTTATAAAGCCTGGCATTGTGCATAAAAAATAAAAAAAGTAAAGAATGAACCACTAGGTACTAAAAGAAAGGGGATAAAGGGACAGGAGATAGGGAGAATGAAAAAAAACTCTCTTCACTGGCAAAGTCTCTGGGATCAAAAGTTGTAGTGGAGCTAGAATGACAAAGGATAATGGTCTGAAATGGGGGGTGTTTTATAATGTGGTATGCAGGTGTTTCCATTTGGCTAAAGACATCAGGTGTGTCTGCTAGCATTCATCCAATGGCCACAGTCATGGTGCATTGTAGAGCGCATACCGCGACGTACTCACTCCGTCTGGGAACCGCCACTAGTAGACCGCCAGCACAACTGTGAAATCTTAATCAGCTCGAAGATCAAGTAGTATTCGCCAGTATTGGAGTCCACTGCATCGGCGGCGGTCATCCGTGACCGCGGCGGGATACACTCTGTAGACGTGGACAGTGAGGCAGGCTGCATTGCATCTAAATATGGCAGGAGAAAGACTGTTGACTCGGTAGAGTACTAGGGACTGCTGCTGGGTGGCGGTAAGACCGCCAAGATCAAAATGTTAGCAAACACAACAAAATGAGTGCTGAAACTTTTTAACCACTCACCCCTAGTCAAGAGATCTGGGTTGAATCCATTGTTGTTTTGCTCACTATGCCACCCTAGTTTGTTTCCAGCCATATGCCAATCAGTCTTGACCCTGCTCCCCATGGGAACAGTCCAGCCCAAACTGCCAGGCCAGGTTCTCCCTGGACCAGAAACAAGCATCCTAGGACCGATTTTGGAATATCATCCCTTTTTAGCCAGACAAGATTGAAATCGGTGGCGAAGAGAGCCTAGGACCTGGGCATACCCTTCCCACTTAGGGTCAAAATGCAACACAATAAGACGATGGACGGAATGCTGAACATTGTCAAAAATTCACCCCCAGCCATAGTAAGTCCCTAGTACAGTGTTCTGTGTGTGCCCAGGGCCGGTAAATTAAATGCTATTAGTAGGTCTGCAGCACTGGTTGTGCCACCCCACAAGTAGCCTTTCACAGGTGTCTCATAACTGCCACTGCAATATCTGCGCGCAGTTTTAACTGCCATGTCGACCTTCACCTTCCCTCTTACTACATGTAAGGCACCCCTGAGGTAGGCATAAAATACCCCCTTGGTCAGGGTGCGGTGTATTTATAAAAGGTAGAACATGTAGATGTGTGGTTTACATGTTCTGATAGTGAAATACAGCCAATCTCGATTTTTGCCATGCTCCTTCCACTTCACATTATGAACCCTCCCCCCACCCTCTGAGCATCTAGCAACATTAACGAAGAGTGCGTAAAAGGTATGACATGCACAATGATTTTTCTGAATTCTCCCAGTGTAAATTTTACCCCTCTGGAGATATTCATTCATCTTTTCTTAAATTAAGAAACTGGTAGAACTTTCTGTTTCCACTGTACCTTAATACCATAACAACAACCGACCTTGTTGCTATCAAAGGAAGTGGAAGTTGTAAACAAAAGTATGTTTGTGTGCATTGTGAAGTTGGTGTTGGGGCGAGAGTTTGCTATGTCCGCACCAGCCCGGGGACGTTAAACACTTTTTAACACGATGCATATTTCTGTTTTGCACAAAAAAACATAAGAATGGAAAATAAAAACATCTCCTCCAAGCGACTTTAAGTGAAAACTTGCGCTATATTAAATAATCTAACAGCTAGCCATAACATGTCATAAAGCGCTAATACTAAACACCAAGACATACCACTCTAGTGCATACACCACAAACACTCTCATTTGTACCGCACAAACAGGAAGACATCTCTTCACCTATTTGTTGGATGCGGTGTCCACTAGTAAAAGATTTAGGGACTCTGGGGCAAAGTTGCCTTTACATAGACATGTTGTTGTATTCTCTGTGTAATCTTTTATTTTTTCTTTATCTGTGCCTTTAAATCTTATGTGGAATTCCCTGTAATTCTAGAAGGTTCTGATGTAGAGATTCTGTATTGGACACTTTGACCTGTACCTGCTGACCTGTGAGCTGCTTATCTTGATTTCTCTTATTAAATTATCCTTTCTACTACATACTTTTCAAAAACTTATTGGAATTCAACAATTATTTTTGGCGACGAGTTAATGGGAATTAATTTTATTCTTGGAAGAAATCTGAATTTACTTTTTTTTGATTGGCGATTTTTTTTTTCTCTTTCGCGTACTTTTCTCAAGATTTTGATTTTTTTTATTACATTTTTCATTACTACCACCCTTGTGGCGCATTGAAGTCTGGATTTCCTTTAGATACGACGGAATTAAATACTCGAGTGGAAACGTTTTACCTTTGTGACCGTTGGATTTGTATTTCTTCAACTACGGGAGGGATTCTGTCTCGTGTCCCTCGGAGCCGAAGCTTGTGTTCCCTGGAATTCCTCTCCGCTCTGTTTAGCCTGCATTCGTCATTACACGTCAGCCGAAGCTTCTCCCCTCTGCTTGGGCTGCATTCGTCATTACGCGTCTTCAAACGCGCCACGCAAATCACGTTGCGTACGGAGGCCATCTTGGAAATTGGTCTCCTAGCAACGTAGCGCTTAAGAAACGCGGACACGAAGGAAGAACGCACTTTGAAATGGACTTGACTTTCCAAGTGATATCCAACGGCGGTATTATTTTATTATATTCATGGGAATGAATACGTGTATATGCAGCTAACAAGTGTTTTTCCTGTAAGCACGTGAGGTGCCTCGTTCTCCAGGACTCCATTTTGAAGCACCACAACCACAATCAGAAACTAATGGGGGCGGAGACAGAAATGTTTTTGAAGAGGCTTTACATAGAATAGAAGTTAGATTTGAGCCTACTTTTAGTATTGCGTTAAACAGGTATAAATTCTATACTAGAGCACAACAAGAAAATGAAACTTTCGATGATTTCCTCACGGGGTTACGTGGATTGTCTGTGCATTGTAATTTTGGTCCCATGACCGATGAGATGATCCGTGATCAAATCATCGTACATATTAAAAGCAAAAAAAAAACAAGAAAATGTATGGATTATGGGAGATCCTGATCTTAATGAAGTCATTAAAACATCTAAGGCACTTGAACAATCAGATAAATGAATTAAATGCTTACATAAAGATGATAAAGGAGCAAGTGATGAAGTTTGTGCAGTGAAAACGGATCAACAACACCTTAGCCATGGTAGTACGTCAACACGTGATGGTGTTGAATCTTATCAAAAAAAACAATTTAGTCAGACATTTGTCAGAAGGCCTGAAGGTAGTTTTCGTTGTTTTAGATGTGGAAGCCCAAATCATGGTGCTTCTTTTCCCAAATGTCCTGCCCTTAATAGGGAATGCAAGAAATGTGGAAGACGTGAACATTTTGCTTCTGTCTGTAGGGATTCTAGAAGCCGTGAGAATAGTAATACTAAAAGTAGAGTCTCGAGTATCAATCTAGAATCTAGTGAAAATAAAAGTGAAGGGTATGTTGGAGGAATGTTGTTATCCATAGAGAATGGAAATGTAGGTTTAAATGCAAATGACCTGAAGCCTCCAAAATGTGTAGTGCATGTGCAAGATGTGGAATTGGAACTTATGGCGGACTCTGGTTCTCCTTGGACTATTATCACCAGAGATATGTTTTTAGATCGTTTTAAAGGGAAATTTTCATTTGAGAACCTAAAAAAATTGGATATTGTAGCTAGAGCTTTTGATGGATCCATTATTGAAATGGATGGGTTTGTTGAAGCGGTAAATGAATTCAAGGCACGAACGGCCCTTATTAAAATGTATGTTGCCGTGAAAGGGGTGAATGTGTTAGGCTGGAGAGATCAATGGTCTCTGGGAATAATGCTCAATCCCAGAAGTCGTGATCGATCCTGTTCTGTTAATATCTCAAGTGAGTGAAAGTGTAGATTTCAGCAAAGAAATTGAGACCATTAATAATAATAATAATAATATAAGGATTTATATAGCGCAGAGAGAAAACAAAAACTGTAACCCTACGGGTATCCAGGCGCTCTGACCAGACAAGATGTTTTATCGCACGAGAGGACAAGTCGGAGACTTTACGCTGCTGGGAACAACCAGGTTTTGAGGCTCCTTCTAAATTCTATCAAAGACTGCGTTTGTCTGAGAGCTGGTGGGAGCTCGTTCCAGCTTTGAGCTCCAACCACCCTGAATGCCCTCCCTCCTAGTCTTGCCCGTTTAAAACTGGGCTGTACCAGCAGGTTGGCCTTGGATGACCGCAGCTGCCTTACCGGGGAATACCAGGCAAATCTTTCCTGGAGTGGGATCGGGCCTAGTCCATGGATTGCCTTGTGCACCAGGCACAGAGATTTAAAACGGACTCTTTCTTTAACGGGTAACCAATGTAGATCTCTGAGTGCCTGGGTGGAGGAAGAGTCAAACTTACGACCAAGTGCCAACTTGGCAGCAGCTGACTGAACTCTCTGTAGCCCCTGCAGAATGTATTGGGGGGCTCCGAGAGTTACAGTAATCCAGCCTGCTGAGGATAATGCTTCTAACAACCGTGTTACGAGAATCTGCAGGCAGCAATGGGAGGACACGGCGTAGAAGTCGCAGTAGACCAAAGCAGGTACTGGAAGTTTTGCTAGCCTGTGAAGCCAGCTGAAGGTTGTTATCGAACAAAACCCCCAGGTTCCGTACAGTGCTAACTGGCGTCAGTGGAGCTGAATCCGGGGCGATTCTGAAGTCCACCGGAGGATGTTGAATCAGTTTTGTTGGTGCATAAAGCAACAGTTCTGTTTTGTCTCCGTTGAACTGCAGACAATTTCTCCGTAGCCAGTCCGTAGTCTGCCTCATGCAATTTTGGAACTGCTCCAGAGAGACTGCCTGTTTGCCTTCCAAGGAAAAGGCCAGTTGGGTGTCGTCAGCATAATTGATCAGCTCCACCCCAAACGCTTTAATGATGGAAAATAGCGGTTGTAAGTATATATTAAATAGGATGGGGCTGATACTAGAGCCCTGTGGAACTCCAAAGTCCACTGGTGTGGTCTCTGAGATGAAGGAACCCATGGTCACCCTTTGGTGTCTTCCCGTTAGATAAGAGCGCAGCCACTGTAGTGCTTGGCCCCCAACCCCAACCTCCGTCAGCCGTCGCAGCAGTGTTTCATGACTCACGGTATCGAATGCGGCTGACAGATCTAGGAGCACCAAAACAGCGGTGCTCCCTGTGTCAGCCCGCATCCGCAACGTGTCCAGCATGGTGACTAATGCGGACTCGGTTCCGTGGCAAGGGCGGAAGCCGAACTGGTCCCTGTCCAGCAAACGGTTAGCCTCTAGATAACTCGAGAGGGATCTGCTCACCGCCTTCTCCAAGATTTTAATAGGGAACGGGAGGAGTGATATTGGCCGGAAGCTGGCAGGGACGGTTGGGTCCAGGGTTGATTTTTTGATTAGAGGGGAGACCAAGGCCAGTTTCCAACTATCCGGGACCATGCCCTCTGCCAACGACTGATTACAGATCTGGCGCAGCCAGGGGAAGGTCGAGTGACCCCAAAGCTTCCAAACCTTCTGGGGCAGTGGGTCGAGGGGGGAACCTGACGAGATGCTGTGTGCCGTCTTGATAAATGACTCATCTGAGAAAGATGGAAAAAGGGTTAGAGAACAATCACCACTTGGCTTCTCGTGGTGCGTTCCTTTCCCAGAGGCATCAGCTACTCTATCAGAGACCCCGAAGAGGTCTGTGATCTTCTTCACCTTGTCCTTAAAGTAGGTAGCAATATCATCGCATAACCTCTTGGAGGGTACTACTTTATTTTCGAGGCAGCTAGGGGCCGATAGGGAGTTCACTATTCTAAACAGTTCCCTTGCTCCATTTGGGGCAGACGCTATAGAGTCAGCGTAGAAGCTCGCTTTGCGATCCAGGATAAGTTGCTTGTATCTACTCTGTGCGGATTTCAGCGCCGCTTTATCCCTGGCAAGAAGCCCCTTCCTCCATTTCCTTTCAATCTGCCTACAGAGCTGTTTTAACTGTCGCAGGTCATCATCGTACCAAGGCGCTGATGGTCTGCTCCTGACTCTAATCCTCTTCTTCGGGATTAAAAAGTCCAGTTCGTTAGTTATAAACTTATGGTAGGCATTGTAATTATCCTCCACTGATCTGGAGGTTAGGAAAAGACTAGCTGTGGGGAGAGTCAACCGTGATCCGGTTTTGGCCAATCTGACCCAGTTTCTACCCTCTCTGTATGTTGCCGTGGTTTCGGATTGGCAAGAGGTAGCTGGTAGCAGTATCTTAAACTGAATACAAAAATGGTCTGTCCAAATAAGCGGGTGAGCGCCTAAAAGTTCGACCTCCGTCTTATTTGCGAACAACAGATCCAGTATGTGGCCTTTTTGGTGGGTGGGAGATGTAACTAGCTGGTGGAGGCCAAGGCCAAGACAGGTAGCCGTTAGATCCCTCAACTGGTTCTTTGTGCTTGCGTCCTCCCGCCAGTTAAAGTCACCTAGGACAACCATCTTAGAATGTGTGAGTGCAAGGTTGATGATTATATTCAAAAGAGGTTGCGTTGGAGTGTGCAGCCCCGGTGGACGATAACAGAGCAGGCCTGTAAGTAAGTTCCCTCTGTCGCCTTGTAGTGAAAAGGCCATGACTTCGATCCCCTCAATCGCCTCCGTATGTAACAGGCTCGGGCGCAAATTCTCCCTATAGATTAGTCCCACCCCTCCTCCCTTACCGCCCTGTCTGGGTTTATGTATAAACTTAAAACCCTCTGGACAGGCGGAGCCAATCTCCACAGCTGCATCTGCTCTAGCCCATGTTTCTGTGAGGAAGAGCGCATCCAACCGCAGATCTTCTAGTAGCAGTGCAGTTTCAGTGTGATGCTTAACTAACGATCTGCAGTTCAGCAGAGCACATTTGAGTGTGCCTGGCTCTTTCAGAGGTCTCTTGCCTGCTCTAGGTACTGAATTGCAGGGTTGCATAGCACCCTTGCTCTGAGTGGGTACAGTGGGGGCCATCCTACCTCCTATATCCAGGAGCTGTAGTCTGGTGTACCGGCGGCGTCCCTCAACGTCGCTGGCAGGAGCTTGAGCCATCCTATGCTCGTCCGGCGCGCGGACGGGCGCAGACCGGCTTGCCTCTGGCGCACCTCCGGCGCGCCAATGGTGCGCCCGCTGCGCGCGCGCGCTGCGCGCTAGCATTTGGCCTCTTTTATGTCCTGCCCCCTTGTAGACCCGGTGCCCCTGGTAATATGGCGCCTGGCTTCGACCTTCCTGCCTATTCCAAGATGGCGCTTGACAAGCTGCAAAACGCGATGTAAGGCAAGGGGGGTCCCGCTCAAGCAGCAGGTGAGAGAGTAATTTTTATAGTGCAAGTATGCGGACCATTGTTAGTCTTTTTCCTAAAGTATTTTCTGATAAATTAGGGAAACTCAACGAATTCTCACACAAGATTAGAATTAAGGAAGGGACATCTCCAGTTAAGCAAAAACTTAGAACTGTACCAATATGTGTTAGAGAAGATCTTAAAAAACTTTTGCAAGGGCTCATTGATGATGGTATAATAGAGGAGGTGGAATCCTCTGAATGGGTTTCTCCCATTGTTCTTGCCAGAAAATCAGATAAAAGTTTGAGGTTATGTGTAGACTTGAGAGCGCTAAATGCTAACATAATAGTGGACTGTCATCCCTTACCTAATATAAATGAAGTAGTTTCCATGCTTGAGGGAGCCAAAAAATGTTCTACTTTTGATTTGCGGTCAGCTTATCACCAGATTGCTCTCACTGAGGATTCAAAGAGTTATACCGCCTTTCTGACACCCCAAGGTTTGTTTCAGTATAAAAGAATGCCATTTGGTTTAGCCTCCGCGGCATCTGTTTTTTCAGAGAGCTATGTACCATATTTTTAAGGATGTGGAAAGCTTTGTGAGGTGTTTTCAGGATGATATTCTTGTGTTCTCCCCTGATCCTCAAAAACATACTGAGCACATAAAGGAAGTTTGTAAGCGCTTAGAGCAGAATGGGTTAACTTTAAAACAAGAGAAATGTAAAATGTTTTGTGAGAGTGTAGAATATTTGGGACATACACTAACTGGAGATGGAGTAATCCCAAAAAAATCTTTGGTTGAAGCGATTGTAAAAGCACCAGCCCCTGATAACAAGGAGAAACTTTTATCCTTTGCAGGACTCTGTGAGTACTATAGCGAATTTATAAAAGACTTTGCTACCAAAATGGAGCCTTTGAGAGAGCTTACTAGGCAGAGTATGGAATTTTGTTGGACATCAAGACAGGAGGAAGCTTTTCAATTGATTAAAAATGAAATTGTTGAGGCTCCAACTTTAAAACCATTTTGTATAAATAAGACTTGCATTGTCAAAGTAGATGCCAGCATGTACGGGTTGGGAGGAGTTCTTTCACAAAAAAGTGCCAAGGATGAGTGGTGTGTAGCGTTTGCTTCTCGCATTCTTAATGAAACCGAAAGGAGATATTCTGTAATTGAGAAAGAGTTGTTAGGATGTGTATGGGGTATTGAGCACTTTCACAATTGTATTTGGGGTAACAGATTTATACTCAGGACAGATCACAAACCACTTGTATCTATTCTATCTCCTGGTGGTGGATGGAATGCCACTGCAAGGATTAGTAGACTTATGTCTAGGTTACAAGAGTATAATTTTTCTGTAGAATATGTTCCTGGGAAGCATAATGCTACAGCAGATTGTCTTTCTCGTCTTCCTAGGTCTCAGTTATATGAAAAACAAGATTCTAATGACCTTGAAATGATTGCCACCATTTCTGATTTTGTGTCACAAGAATTTTCTGCTATTTCAGAAACTATGTGGAATCAAAGTGTAATTTCAGACAAAACCTGGAACCTCCTTAAGAGTTTCGTTCTTACAGGATGGCCCAATAGTGGAAAGCTCCCTCCTGAACTTCAGTCATTTTTGCAAGTTTCTTCTGAACTTACGGTAGAGAATGATCTTATTTTCAAAAACGGGAAATGTGTTCCTCCCGAGAGAATGCCAGATGTTATCCTTAAACTTGCACATGAGGGGCATCCCGGAATGTCCTCCATGAAGAGGTTGATAAGGTCTAGTTTTTGGTGGCCGGGGCTGGACAAGACTGTGGATAGAACTGTGAGAGAATGTTTCCAATGTGTCAATAGTGATAAAATGCTGAGAACTTTTCCTGCTCCTCTTAAACCAGTGCCATGTCCGGATTCCCCGTGGCAAAAGATTGCTTTTGACATATCTGGACCATTCAATTCTCTGCCTCAGGATTCTCGCTTTGCTTTGGTAATCGTTGATTATCATTCAAAGTGGCCTGAGGTTAAATTTGTTCGTCATGCTACCACTCCAACCATCATTGATTTTTTGGGAGAGATCTTTGCTAGGGAAGGTGTACCTGAAGTTCTTGTAACAGACAATGGAGTGCAACTCAAATATCATAAGATGCAAAGTTTTTTAGCATTGCATAACATTAAGCATCATACTACAGCTCTCTACGAACCTCAGGGTAATGGTCAGGTTGAGAGGTTCAATAGAGTGCTTAAGGATGGTGTTGAAATGGCTAAAAATTCAGGCAGAAATTGGAAACTTGTTCTGAGGGAAAAATTGTGGGTGTACCGCATAACTCCACATACCACAACAACCTTGAGTCCTTTCCGTTTGCTTAGAATTAGAGAGCCAGTTTCTAAGTTGTGTCCTTGGTGGATAAAAAATAAAATGTCAAAATCATTTGTTAGTGATGGTTTGGAGGAAGTGAAGTTTAAAGTTCAGCAAAAGCAAGAAATAATGAAGGAATCTTATGATACAAAGAAGAAGGTAAAAATACCTTCATTTGTTGTTGGTGATTGGGTCAAAGTGAAAAAAACAGGATTCAATATTAAAGGGTATGCTAAATTCGGATCTCCTATTAAAGTATATTTCAACTCTGTCATGACACAGGATAGGAGAGTTTGGAATGTTAGACGTGTTGCCAAATGTCGTTTGCCTCCTGTCCCTTCTGTTAGTAAATCCAACCCTTCTAAAGAACCTGACTCCATTTCTTCAAGAATAAAAACTGACCGTCGGAAGACCAAGCCTCCCAGCAGAATGAAGGACTATATTTAATTGTTAAGGGAGAGGATGTGTTGTATTCTCTGTGTAATCTTTTATTTTTTCTTTATCTGTGCCTTTAAATCTTATGTGGAATTTCCTTTAATTCTAGAAGGTTCTGATGTAGAGATTCTGTATTGGACACTTTGACCTGTACCTGCTGACCTGTGAGCTGCTTATTTTGATTTCTCTTATTAAATTATCCTTTCTACTACATACTTTTCAAGAACTTATTGGAATTCAACACATGTGATGGCCCCCAGATGTGACTGAAAATTGTTTGAAGTAAAAGTGGCCTCCCCAGCGTCCATCCCTCCTCCTCACCCAGTCAGTGCTTGTTCGCTTAGCAATTAGACATGAACATATAATAATAACACATATCAATATTTAATGCTGGCAGTTTTCAGCGTTGATGTCCTTGCAGCACAAACCGTTTCACACCCAAAAGTGAGACACATTCTGTGGTGAAACACAAGTGCAGTACTGAGAAAGTGCTGCACTAGGCTGTTGCACTAGTTTTGTTGTGCAGCTGCCCCATCACAGTCGACCCTGAGATGCCCCCACATAGCATTAATAGCAAGATCTCACTGAAGATCAGGGTGACTGCAGAAAGGTGCTGCACTAAATAACTCTCTATTTGCAGGCAGGCTCAAAAAATAAATTGAAAGTGGAAGCAATACACAAATGCGTGGAGTGAACACAACATATTTTGACACCGACTGCAACAAATCAAACCCTGTCACAAATGCGTAATAGCTCACAACTAGGAAAGAACAGGTTAAATTATCATGACCCTGGGCTATTCTCATTACACATCACTTCACTTGAATAAAACGTTATGCTTTTGTCATAATAAATTACACCTCACATTTTCTATTCTTTACTTACTATCCTTTTCCTGTTAAGAAATAAAATCGAAGGTCCTGTCATTGTGAGCAAACATATTTACTTGACTAGAACCCCAGTGAAAAATAACACCAATGTCAAATGTTTAATTTTAAATAATATTCATTACCTACTCAAGTAAGTTGAGAATATAGACTTTACAAATGGCAGCATAAATATACATTTTTTATTTAAAATGAAAAACAAAGTACTAGCTGGAAAAAAGTGTATGATGCCTAAGAAAAGTAGAAACACAGTCCTTATTTTTTGAACAACAAAAGATCAATTACCAATTATGTGGTAGCTGAGATCACTAGATGGTGGATGCGCCTGTTATTTGGTGGATGTGTATCTTAATGCACCCAGCTGAATTTCACAACCTAATTTCAAAACTAACAATTCCAATCCAACCCACATCATTTCATTACACACCACATACATACACTTAATAACATATAATTAAAAAATATTCTCATTTACAATTTAATAGCTCTAACACAATTAAATACGAGACCTATTGCATTTCTAATGCTTGTTTCACTATGGGAAGGCTGTCTTTACCATAGGTGATCATTGGGGCTGCCTTGTAACCTTTAACGAGAGTAAGTTTCAATTGGAAAAAGATAGAGGAATGGAGTTTAGACTCCCTGAGCTCAGAATTTAATAACACATCTTTTATTAAAGCTGTTTTTTTATATTTGTGTGTTTGAAAATGGCACTTTTAGAAAGTGGGCATTTTCTTGTTTAACCATCCTGCCTATCTCTGCCTGTTTGTGTATTCACTATCTGGTTTTGGAGTGACCTGGAGCTGGGGATGTGCGTTCACTCTAGACAGTCACAAGGGGGGTTGAGGTGTGTCCTGCCTTTCTTGGGTGACTCATAGAAGGCTGAATAGACCTTTCTGCATTTAGAGTGGTGGGGGGAGTTTTCACTGGCACCTGAATAGGCTGTGTCTGCTCTGAACAATGGGAGGACAGAACTGGTTTCTACCAAGCCATAGAGGGACTTGCTACATAAAATAAAAATTCAAAGGAAAAAGTAGAATAAATATTAGGGCCCTGGTCCCAGAACTTTAGAACACTTTTAAACTTAGGACCCTGCCAAAAAGAAGAGCTGGAAAAGCTGCCAGGAGGAGTACTGCCCCTTTGCTTTTTATTGCTTTGTTGGGTTGGACTGCAGTTGCTGCTTCTGGGTGGGGCAGTGAAAGTAGAGCTTGCCTCCTGTTGGAATTCTGAGGCACACCAAAGACTTCACCATCCTATGGGTACCAGCATCTGGAACTGCGTATTGAAGCTGCTATAGAGGAAAAAGCAGCCCTATGCAATCAACGACGATGCTGCCAGATCTGTGACCTGTTGGCAGTGCGGAGAGCACCATCCCGCTTTGCACCGCAACCCTAGTCTCACCGAAGAAGACGTCTGATGCTGCAACTGAGCCGCTGCTTGCTTCGTGACCTGAGGGCATCGCACTTCACACCAGCTCGCTTCACATCGCCACCCTGGTATTCTCAATGACGTCACTCTATGCCGACATCAAACCCGCTGCCCGCAACATGGCCTGGGGGCACAGCTCATAAGTTACTCGATGCACCGCCTCATCCCATACCGCAGCCTTGGCCCACTGGCTTCAGCACCATCGAGTCCAGAACTTTGCACCACAGCCCTGGTCTCACTGACGCTGCCAGACACTGCCACTGAGCTTCTGCTGCACCGCGACCTGAGGGCACCGCACGCTACACTGCTCCACTTAGCACTGCAGCCCCCAAGCCTGCTGGGGCTCATGACTTCAACCTCACGGAGTTCGATCTGCAACGCGTGTGACTTCAACGGCCTAATGTCTCCTGCACCGACCTCCAAAGCCGACGCATGCCGACACCACATCTTTGGATTTCATCGCAAGGTCCACGACACCCTGCATTTCCAAGGTACTGTTTGCGGGTCTTCCCAACACCGTAGTTGGCCCACAATGCCGCTGTCAGCCTAAACTGTTGGATTTAGCTATTTTCCTAAAACTGTTGTGGTGTCCTTTTGTAGTGTTTTCACTTTATTACTGTGTGTTATGTGCAACTGCTTTACACATTGCCTCTGAGATAATCCTGACTGCTCATGCCAAGCTACCAAGGGGATGAGCAGGGGTTATTTTAGAAGTGTAATCCCCCTCACCCTCACTAGAAGGAAGGGTCCCTACTTTGACAAGGAGCATACCTCTGCCAACTAGAGACCCCCATTTCTAACAACCGCTCTGTGTCATTTTTCTCTGAATAAGCCTTCTAGAGTTGCCTCTATGACATTAGATGGTTTACATACTTCCACAACACCCTTCAGCTTGTATTGCACGTCTATAGCTCTCCTTATCCAACTTTTCATCATCCACTTCTCTCACCTTCCTCTTCCCAATCATTCTGGCATACAACCTAGTACTGTGTTTTCTACCCATCAAAACATTAAATGGTACCAATCCAGTTTGGCTGTTAGAAGTCAGTTCATATTCCTGAGTTCTCTTACTCAAACTACTTCCCCAGTCACCTCCACATCCCTTCCCATCCCAATTTCTATCCCTTCATTTAGTGAGTGGTCCTGTTCTACTAGTAAACCATTGGGCTCTGAGTGCTAAAGACAGGTGCATTTATGATAAATTCTATTTACTTTTGATCATTTCTCGATTTTGCAAGAAAAAATCTCCATTAAGCACACCTTCACACTGCTAACCTTTAAATCACACACCCCTTTACATTTTGGCTACTTGAAATAATGGTCCTAAAATGCTGGTGTCATCTATGAGTACTTCGTTCCTAATTTGCTTGAAAACTGGTGGCATCTGTAGGAGAGTAGGATCTGCTTCACATGGGTACCCCCACTTTTTGCTGGTGTTTCACTGTTTTTCGACCTTAGTCTGGCTGTGGCCCTGCTAATCAGGACCCCAGCCTAGCTGCTTCCTCTCTAAAATGGTTTGCATGTACATTAGGTACATATCTAATTGGATTCTGGAGTATATGGCATACTATGTACCTAGGGCATAGGTACCTCAGAGGCCTACCAGGGGCTGAAGCATGTATTATGGCACCCCTGGGAAGCACTGCAAAATGGCACCACAGGTCTGCTACTGCATCCATCCTGGGTAAGGGTGTGCTTGCACCCCTTACAGTGGTATAGGCTACCTATATCACTACCATTGCTCACACATATAAAACTTATAAGTCACTCCTATGGCAGGCCTTAACAATCCTGAAGGCAGAGTGCTTGGTTTTTATGTGAGAGGGTGCCCCTGCATGAGCAGAGCCCCTCTGCAGCGTTCGGAGTACCTCCTCTGATGCTGTTTGTGGTGCAGCCTGACCATATACTCTTAAGTGCATTATAACCTCGCGGTAAATGCTAACTTTGGGATGGCTGCACTGAAACATGTTTTGTTTGGTGTCAAACGCTTTGGAATACTACACCCCCCGCCAGTTCTGGCGGCGGTGGTAGCATTCCACCCTTCTAGAGGGAGAGACATGTTCACACTGGTCTAACCCGGTAGGACTTTCTAAAGCCCTGGCATCACAAAATGGATGCCTCAGCCAAAGACACAGGTCTGGCCTCCTGCTGCTGACCGAAACTCCAGCAGGGGAGGCCTGGACAATAGGTTTCCTGTCCCAGGGAGGTGTAACCACCTCCCCAGACAGGCAGATGTGTATTGGGCCTGGGCGGGAGCACTCTCTGGTGCTTTGAAGTCCTGCACTGGGGGCACACTTGGTGTCCCTGTGCATAGTCCAGTTCAAACCGGTTGCAGGGGCTACCTGCCCCTGCTCTGGCGTAAAACTTAACAAAGGAAATGGGTGTAACCACCCCTCTTTCCAAACCCTCCCATAGTTGGGTCCCTAGAGTATGTCCAACCCCCAAACTTTGAATAAGTATGGGAACCCAGTCCTTGCGACTTTAGATTACCCTGGATGAAACTCTGCAACATATATCCTGGACCTTCGATGTTCTATCCTGACTGGAAGACTGAAGAAATCTCCCTTGGAGTCAAGGAGTGACTCCCCTGGTTGGCAGGCACCAAAGAAGCAACTGTCTGGTCTGCAATTCCGAAGCTCCCGTTGGACGCCGAAGTCTCTGCATCACCAGAGGTAGATTTCCTGACTTCCCCGAGGCTACCCTGAGTCCACAGCAAAGCTGAGGCCCGTGGCTATCGTGGGTGATGAGGAACCATGACCCCTGGGCACCGCATACTATTGCTGGTACATTGACTTCCTGTTTATCCTTGAAGTTCTGCTTTGGGCTCCAAGTAGCCCCAGCCTTGAGCACTGACTGCACTGAAGATCTCTGGCCTCCACTCCACGAGTGACCCATGGGCCGGGTTCCAATGCGACCGCTCTAGGCTCCTTTGCGATAGCTAGCCCATTGGCTAGTGGGTCCCCACGAAGGCAACTCCTCTTCTGCTTGGGCTTTCCTGGTTACTCCAGACGTGCCCGCATTACTTACCTTCACTGGGTGAGTCCCTCAGACCTTGCTGGTTTGCACCGATGTCCTTCTTCTCTTTCCATGAGACTTGCCGTTGCCAAGGCTTGTTTGGTTCATTCTGGTCGCCAACACCCACAGCACTCAACAGACTTTGTGGGACAGCTCGAATCCAGCGCGTGGACTTTGCCGATGCCTCCTGGACCTCGTGGCTGAGATTCAAGACACCCGTCAACTCACCTGAAGCACCCGACATCTGTGGGCATTGGTCAATCCTGCCCTCGGTCACTGGCAAGTGACCCAGACTATGTCCCCTCTGCTTTCAGGTTCCTTCCATCCTAGATCCAGGCTTGGATCCCTTCGGACACTTCTCTTCTTCACGGCAGCAGCAGTTCTTCGCCAGCTTCCATTGTAATCGACGACGCGACCGACACCAAAAGACACCTAAGCACCCGGCTTCCCTGGGTGAGGTAACACGAGTACTCCGGTGCTCCTGTGGGTGCTAGCCCTAGAACTTCCTAAATCCAAAAGGGTTTGGTCCTAACTCGATTCTAAGTGCCCCTAATCTTTAAATTTCCAACCGTGACATTGCCCATAGAAGCTAACTGGAACCCGCGGTTGTGTTTACACACTGCACACAGCCCCCGTGGGTCCCCTCTGTCACTACCTTGGGTGGTTCCTTGGGGTCCCAACGATTCTACAGGCTCTAGGCCTTGTGTCTAGTTCAGTCGTGGTTCTTATACCACTTTATTGGTATACGGTTTGGTACGCCCCTAGGGCCCAAACGTGTATTTGTGCTATTACTGTTGATTGCTAACTTGTAAATTAAGTACTTCGAACTCCAGTCTCATAAAGAGACTAGACGGGTGTGTTTTATCCTAAATACATATATTTTAAATATATATCTGGTGTGGTTGTCCTTTCATTTGATCATTCAGGAGATTATAGACTGGTAAAAAAAAGCTGCTTTACATTCCTTCGAGACTTGGCCTGAAGGCTGCTCTCCATAGCTACCACTAGGATATCTTTCAATAAAGGTTGTCTTTAACCTATTCACCATAAGGGGTTGTTTGGACTGATACAAGGTACCCACTAGAACTAGTGGACAGCATATATCAGGCCAACTTCTCACAACATCTTTCTGCGTCCTTCAAGAATAAATGAAGTGCTCCATTATATGATTTCTTTACACTTGTGAAAATAACTGTGACTGAGGAAGGAATCTCCCTGAAATGCTTTGGGGCATTATTTTAATTCTGATTGATAAAATGGATACTCACCCATTAAAAAAGTCAACCACTATTCAACAAGAGAATTTGACTACAAGTGTTTTGATGTGTCTGATAATCTACAAACCATGTCAACATGGATTTCAAGCTCACATGGAAAGATACAACTCATTGTTTGATTTGTGCATTTGGTAAACGCAGGGATTATAGACTGAAGGGATCTGATTTTGAGTGCTTGCAAAACATGATAAGTGTGACATTGGCGAAGTTGAAGAACTAAGGATGTGCAACCTCTGGGTATCCTAACCCTGACCTCTAGAGAACTGTCGGTAGCAGCAGAGTATAGAAATCAAGACTTCCCTAACACAAATGGGGTTAAGCAGCACAACAGCAAGGACAGCAACTTGTAATGCAAAAGTAATATCAGGGAGTAGATAAAGCGTAAATAAGCTAAAGAAAAGTGCAAGAGAAACAAATTGAATCTTGTGGGAGGGCTAGTTGATGTACTGACAGTTAACAGTGAAACCCATCAACACCTGATGCTGCCAGGATATTGCCACAAGACCTTATGATGGGTTTATGGCAGCTTTGGACTGTCTTTACCTCACCCAGAAATTAGTTACTTTATTTTCTAATGTAAAAGACTGGGTGATTAGGCCAATAAGGAGGGTGTGACAATAAACAGCTACCGGGTTGACCACAGCCTGAACGGAAAAGGATGAGAAAAAAACACAGCAATATTGTTTAGTAACTTGAATTATTTGTTTGGTTTGTTCTTCAGATTGTGGGTGGTAGTTCGTGGATTTGTAACTATGTAGTCTTAGCATAGACAGAATAGTGGACCAAAACTTGTAGAGAACTGAGAATAATGATTTGAAATTACAATTGAGGGAGGCAAGCCCATGTTCAAGCACTACTTTCTTCATGAAAATCGAAGCAAGGGCTTGGAAATGATTAATCAAAAACTAAATAAAGCCTTTTGAAGAGCTAGGATCAACAATAGAGCCCATGGAAACTGGCATCCATGGTATTGAAGGATCGACAAGGAAGCAATACGTCCTGAGATGTTGTTGTGTGATTTTTGCTTGTATACAAACTGACAGATGAAGTGACATATTCATTAACTTCTTCTCCATCGTGGCCACCAAAATAGATAAGCAATTAGGTCTTTTGTTGATCGCTATAACCATAGGATCATCATGACAGAATTAGGGAGCTTTCGTTTGTAAATCGGCATCAAGTAAATAAGGTTTCATGTTCAGAAATAATGATCATTGTATCTTCTATCTTTGTGTGTTTTCTTATTGTATCTAAGACGTCCTTGCAAATCCCTTTTGAACAGCAGCCACTTTTCTCAAGTAATTTCCTGCTGATCTGTGCTGAGTGCAAGTACAATTAATGGAGGAAAATGTTGCCTGTTACAGTCATTCTGATAAGATAAAGCATTTGTCTTGCTATATCTTTTATCAAGAAGGTTAGGGGTGGGAATAATAAACCAGAAGAAGAATGACATCTACCTTGCATGTTTCTGATTTTCAAATCTTATATATTGATTATAGGAATCCAAGGTTTTTATGATCTCTCCATGACAACACTTCATGCTTTCATCCATCCTGGTAATGTTGCCAATTTCTGAAGGTGTCTTTGATTGCTAAGAGCTCCTTGTTGTATGTAGTGCAGCATTTTTCGGGAGCATTGACCATGACTGAATAGAAAGCTATTGGATGTACTTTTTGGGTCACTAGATATCTCTGTGATAAGATAGCCCCAAGGTCAGTGGAATAGGCATTTGTCTCAACTATGAACTCTATACTGATGTCTAGTTTTCTGGGATTTTCGGGCAGTTGTGAAAGTTTTTTTAAATTGCATAAAAGTGTCTTCTTGCACTGCTCTCCACTACAATGGGATGTCTTTCACAGTGAGAGAGGTGATTGGTACTACTAAAATTGAAAAAGACTGAATCAACTTTCTGTAGAAATTGGCAAAGACAAATGAACCTCTGGTTTGCCATTACTGTCTGTGTAACAGGTCACTTTAATACTGCTTCTATACATTCAGCATCCATGCTAAGACCCTCAGTAGAAATTCTTTATCCTAGAACTTTAATCTTGGTGATTGCAAACTAGCAATTCTCTAACTTGGCATACAGACTATGCTGGCATGATGATGATGTTTTTATAGTTTAGCAGAACAAAAGAGAATGTGATCCAAAAACGCCACTATAAAAAAGTTTATTATGTTACGAAATATGTATTTGACTAGGTGTTCGAAAGCAGAAGTTGTATTACACCACCCAAATGGCAGAATAGTGTATTCTAAGTTACTGTATTGTGAATTAAAGGCAGTTTTCCCTTAGTCACCTTCTTTTAGTTATACCAAGTAGTAGGCACCATAGAGATCTAAGTTTCTGTACCATTGGGTTGTGCGTTGTTGGTCCATAATGATAGAAATCAAAGGCAGTGGACAACTATTCATGATGGCAATGGCATTCAGATCACAATAGTCAATGCATGCTTATAGTTCTTTGGCCAGGCAGAAAGAAAATAGGGGCTCCTGAGGGGATATAGTATGCTTCATAAACCCCTTGGCTAGATTTCCACCAATATATTTTTTCAGCTCCATCTTCTCCATTTGTTTTAGTGCATATAGCCTTCCCTAGGGGACCTTGGCTCCTGGTATCATGTCCAGTGTACAATCATATGGTCTGTGGAGAGGAAGCTGTTCTGCTTCTTTTTCATAGAAGACACTGCTGACATCTTGATATACATTGGATCGTATACAGCCAGATTATTTTTCCTGCTGCCACACGCAAACCGATTGGTGGGATTATACTTTCTAAGCAATATAATTCCTAGGGTTATACATGCCCAGTATGAGTGCCTCATAAGACTTTTGTAGGTACTGTCACATTTCCTGAATTCATTGAGGTCCCATCCACAGCAAATATTGAGTGTGCTTTGTTTTTCATGACCAATAATATTATATTAATCTTTCTAAAATGGGTATCCACAAAGATACATGATGTTTCCCAATATAAAAGCACCTCCACTAATAGCTGGGCTTGCGGTGTGGACAACACCACTGAAAAACAGAAATGTGGAGGTTCAACAGTAGGTATGTCTGTGATAAGCTCTTTTTCTGCCTACAGGTCACAACTTAGAATTGGGGGTTTCTGACATTTCAAGACAGTTACGAGCATAGTGACTAGCCTGTTCCAAATAAAAGCAAAGATGTGCTTGCATTGTCTTGGTTTTACGATGCATTTAGCAGAGGTATGAGACAAATAACCCACTCTAAAGTCATAGAAACTGTGTTCCTTCTTTTGGAAGCGTTGTTGTTCTATTTGTAGTGCTAAATCAATAAATGCATTTGTTGTAGTAGAACATGGTACTACCAAAGACATGGCATCTTTTATGTCCTCTCAAAGGTCTTGATAGAAGGCAGATACAGCTGCCTCATTCTAGATAGTTTCAGAGACAAGTCTTTCAAAATGAGCACTACACAAAACCAACTCTCCAGAGGATTGTCTAAGGATAGAGTCTATTATGGACTTCTTAGCAAGTATGCCTCGTCTCGAAAATATGCTGTACAGAAAAGTGTGTGTGCTTTTTACTTAAACTAACATCCACAAATTTTGCTGCGCTACAGTCAACCTCTACCTGGCTTTCAGACATAGCTAGAGTAGGAAATAAATCATTTTTTCACTTCTGTTTTTGAAAATTTCTAAGTAGTGGTCAGTATTTTGTATTTTGTGGTTCCTACCTACTTCCATTCCTGTCCTTTCTGTCTGGGGTGGTGCATAATTTGGTGCCTACCTCCCATGCAGGCACCCTTGCACTATGGTGCAAGGTACCTGGGTTGGCACTAGGCATCTAATTTTAGCGCCAGAACTAGGGAAAACACAGGGGTGTGCATTATTGTTGTAAATACGGCGTAACCCTGCATTTTGGAAATGTCGAAGCATGGCGCTGCCAAGTATGGCGCAGCGCCTTGTACATATGGCCCTCAATCTCCCCTCAATTTCCTTAAATATTGACCGACTAAGAACAGAGGAAAAAGCACCAAAATCAAAACCAATAGTTAATGGAAATCTTAATTAGAGATCGCAATACATTGTAATTGTTATGCTTAGAAAAGGCTTCATTTAGGAATAGACGATTGCGGCTATTTGTTTCTCTGTAACATACAGCTGACTCAGCAGTTTGCATTGTAATATTTCCACTAAAGAATGATGGTTTGATGAATATCAGGACTGACTTGATGTAGGCCTAAGGGGATATCTGCTAGGTGGAATGAAATCCCAAACAGGATGTTTGTTTCTAAATGGGTACTGAGAAAGAATCAAAAAGCAAACCTGTCCTAAGCAAGTTCGCTCCAAAGGTACCTCGGTTAATTAATATATGGCTTTTTGTCTTTTAGATCATGAAGCGAGCGGAAGGCTGCGGATAATGGAATCTAAGAATTGGAGAATCTTGACAGCATATATTTGTGACTATTAACCAGTGTCAAATAATATAGATATTAAAAAATATGTATACAGCGGTTTAAAAAATCTGAAACTCCACACGAAATATAATGCTGACAAAAAACTCTGTAAGTGGGGCCAGGTTACAATGGGAAAACAGATGTTTTTTCTTGGCATTTTCATCATAGTTCAACTATTTTCTTTGAGGGATTTGAACCCAGTTGGAAGGCAGAGGTGGAGAGACATAGTGATTGATGCCAATTACAGACACGAAAAGCGTCAAATCAAGCGAATGAAGAATATAAAGCATGGCATATGGCTCTTCAAAGTAACAAATGTTCCAAGGAGTTCAGAAAGAATCACAAAGTCAATGAAAAACATTATTTCAGGTCATTCTTTGATTTGGAGCAGAATATGGAGTCACTGTACCGAATCCGACGTCCTCCTGGGGAGCAGACTGAGCAGGCACTGTAGATTTTCAAAAAATTGTAGAATTGAGGTATGAAACTATTTCTTCATTGTTTTCAAGGGCAAAATAAAGAAAAGTTAACAGAAATACGTTTTTTTAGCAATGTGTAAAATAGGTTATGCATCTTCTTTTCCAGCCCTCTTCGCCTCCCGTCCTGGCTGCTGGTTACAGTTAAAGACCACTTTCATGATTAAACAAAGTGGGGGGAATCTTCTGTGATTGCATGTTACTACACACACTGTTGTATCATTGAGAGTGACTGCATACCAGCAATATAATGGGAGTTACTACATCACCAGTCACAACATCATACATCAAAGAAGTCATTAAATTGCATAGATAAATCTATTAGATCTGATATATGCTCCAGCGTTCCTTGACGGCTCCCCGCCTCCTGCGGGAGCCAGCATTTCTTTGACAGAGAGGAAACTGCTAACATGCAGCTGCCTCTGTGTTAAAGCAGTTGTGCTCCGCTTTGAGCAAGCGAGAGCAATATGCACTTGCTTGCTCAAAGCAGACCAGTTTGCTATGGCTTGGTGGATGGGTACAGCTCGCGCAAAGCCATAGCAAACAGCTATGTCCCAGGGGTGGGCACCCCGGAACTTAGCAGGACCCGATCCTGGAGGGTTGCGGTCCCCAGGGCCATGTATGGTTCCAGGCAGGAGAGCCATGCGGCCCCCCTCTTTTCTTCAATAAGGGTCTGCCCCGGGAAGATGGTGGTACCCGGGGCTGAGAACGGATCAGGAGGGGGTCACGTAGCCCCTCTCCCTTTTACAAAAAACAAGTTTAGCCCAGGGAGTTGATGGCCCCCGGGGCCCAGGTTTGGGTCTGTGAGGCTCCCCATATATACGAGTTAAAAGCCCCAGGGAGTTGGTGGTTCCCAGTGCAGGGGGTCCTTGAGATATCCCCATTGCATTTGCAGCAGGGGTTGGCCTCAGGGCCTGGCCTCCAGTTAGGGCCAGCAAGCCTTCCTAGGCGGGCGTCCAACCCCAACTGCTCATGTCTTTTGGCCATGCAAGGCAGGGGTGGGCTGCAGAGCCTTGTCTCCAGCTAACCTTACTCCTAACCCCCATATGCAGTCAACCATCTCTGGACAGCCGACCTCGCTGCTCAGGACTTCAGCTGTGACCAGTATAGTTGGAGGCAGTGTTGTGCTGCCAGCCCTGCCGATTCCGCCATGATTAGCATGCGGGCCTCAACAGAGGAGGAGTATATAACACCCCTGTTCCAGTACTAGAGCACTTCGCGTTCTAGTATTTCAGGAGTTCTTGGACCTCTGTTTCTGGGCTAGTGCGCTTCCGGTCCATTGCAGACTCTCGGGGTCTTCTCCTCTGCTCTTCGCGGGTTCAGCGGTATCTCCTCCGCTCCTGCCTCCTTGTCTCTTCTTCCTGATCCCGATGCAGCTCCTTCTCCGATCCTCGTTCCGGTCCATGCTACGGTCCTGTCAGTTCCTCGCTCCGGTTCCCAGTTACCTAAAAATGGAGAGAGAAAAACCCAACAGTGACTGCATTTACGGAAACGGTGCTTCCAGCACCTGTTAACAGTTATTTTAAAAGGCAGATAAAATGAAAACTCATCTAAGTACTTTCGTCCCTGGAGACCTGTCTTTTTTTTATTTTTGATCACATGAATGTTCCTGTGAAGATAAATATAGAATTCCTAGGTAATCTTCCTGAAGTTAAGGATAAACAAGGTATTCACATTTTTAAACTAGCAAGTTGCTGAAGATGGTCTTTTGTTTACCTGATCATAGAGGGTTCCTCCCAGCTTAACTTAGGTGGGTACTATTCCATGACTTGTTTACATTTTATAATAATCTTTCGGGGCATTGTTTTCATTGGTATTTTTTTCCTTTCTCCATAGACAGAATAAATTGATCTTTTCCCAGACACTTTAAGTTGCTCATAATGGTAGAAGGGAATCACTCAGGTAGTAAGAGAGTCAAAACATTGATGAAACATTGCAGTTATTTTTACTTCATCTTTGTTTTGTCACATTTTGGAAACTTCCCTGATTGACTGGCCTTATGTTATACGAAGAGACATTGTGGGACGATTGTTTTCTTTACCCTTATTTTACCCCTCTTCCCCTGATTACCACTGCTGCTTTGACATTGATGGGCACGACTTGTGAATAAGGGACATGGGGTGCTTCGGTCCTGCATGTTGTTCCTGTGGAAACATAGGTAGGAGCCTGACAGGCAGGGCCTGGTCCCCAGTACCCACCCCACCTCACATGTTTAACCGCTGTTGCACATGGCCTTTAATTGTGCCTAGCAGGGATGTGGACCCTTTACCCTATGGAGACAGCCAACAAATGCTGTGCAAAGCCTGAGCAATAAGCGTTGGTTGCAGGGTCTGGTCTACTGCTGGACTCTTCTTCATTTAAAAAAAAAATATATGTTTGGATTCAAGGATCCTATTCAGATCCTTGTATCTGGGGAGGATCCACAAATTCACACAGGAGTACACCATTGCACACCCAAAGGCAATGTCCATGGAGGTGATTGGCTTCACATGGCAGGTTGTCCACAGGCCCAGATTTGGCAATGAGCTGCTGTGTCCATCTCGTGGTGCACACAGTATCAGTTTGTTTGAAAGGTTTATAGTGACAGTAAAGCAACTAAATCATTGAAAAAAGTTGTTTACAACTGAGTAAACACATGCATTGCTCCTAAACTGAGACTCTTCGGTGATGTCTAAAGTCAAATCGCCACTTGCACAGTGCTATTATTGTAAAGTGAGCGATTTCCTCTTCTTTTTCTAAGTTGCTTATGTTTTCTCTTTTTTTGTATCCTTTTTCATTTGAATGATTGTGGGAGCAGTAGAAAAGAGTCAACTCCAATGATACTTTTTTAACCTCTCTTTTTTTAACTTTCTGTTTTTTGGGAAATAAATTGCAGACATTTTTAAAACATTCTTTAGAGATAATAGAAAGGTTTTTTTAAGTTCTGAGAATAATTATTTTTTTAGAGATTTATATAGCGCGAACTAGGCCAGAGACATAGGGTATCAGAGCGCTTTACATGAGCTCCAGTTTCATTACAAATAGACACATTCATTTTTGTTAGTCACCGGGAGATTAAGTGATTTGCCCAGAATCACAGGATGTTGAGCATCGTTACCGAGACTCAAACACGGCAAATACAAGGAGATAATGGACGTAGCGCTGAAACTTTTCAGACACTCACCCCCAGTCACATATCTGTGTTGAATCCATCTTTATTCTTTAGCTCATTTCGCCAACTCAGTTCAGACCCAGCTATATGCAAATCAGTCTTGACCCTGTGCCTCATGGGAACAGTCCAGCCCGAACTGCCAAGCCAGGTCTTCCCTGAACCGGAAACAAGCATCCTGGGACTTGTTTCTGGGTAACACCCTTCATCAGCCAGGCTAGCTTGAATCCAGTGGCAAAGTGAGCAAGGGACCCAATTCTGGGCATACCCTGCCAACTTAGGGCGAACAAAGCAAACACAAGGAAATGATGGACGGAGTGCTGAAACTTTTCAGACACTCACCCCAGTCACAGATCTGGGTTGAACCCATCATCATTCTTTAGCTCAATTCACCACCTCAGATCAGATCCAGCTATATGCAAATCAGTTTTGACCCTGTGCCTCATTGGAACAATCCTGCCCGAACTGCCAATCCAGGTTTTCCCTGAACCGGAAACAAGCATCCTCAGACTGGTTTCTGGGTAACACCCTTCATCAGCCAGGCTAGCTTGAATCCAGTGGCAAGGTGAGCAAGGGACCCATGTCTGGGCATACCCTGACAACTTAGGGCGAGCAAAGCAAACACAAGTAGATGATGGACGGAGCGCCGAAACATTTCAGACCCTAACCCCCAGTCACAGATCTGGGTTGAATCCATCATCATTCTTTAGCTCACTTCGCCACCTCAGATTCGCCCCAGCTATATGCAAATCAGTCTTGACCCTGTGCCTCATGGGAACAGTCCAGCCCGAACTGCCAAGCCAGGTCTTCCCTGAACCGTAAACAAGCATCTTGGGACTGATTTCTGGGTAACACCCTTCATCAGCCAGGCTAGCTTGGACCCAGTAGCAAGGTGAGCAAGGGACCCACGTCTGGGCATACCCTGCCAACTTAGGGCGAGCAAAGCAAACGCAAGTAGATGATGGACGGAGCGCCAAAACATTTCAGACACTCAGCCCCAGTCACAGATCTGGGTTGAATCCATCATCATTCTTTAGCTCACTTCGCCACCTCAGAATAGACCCAGCTATATGCAAATCAGTCTTGACCCTGTGCCTCATGGGAACAATCTAGCCCGAACTGCCAAGCCAGGTCTTCCCTGAACCACAAACAAGCATCCTGGGACTGATTTCTGGTTAACACCCTTCATCAGCCAGGCTAGCTTGAATCCAGTGACAAGGTGACAAGGGACACACATCTGGGCATACCCTGCCAACTTAGGGCGAGCAAAGCAAACACAAGGAGATGATGGACGGAGTGCTGAAACTTTTCAGACAATCACCCCCAGTCACAGATATGGGCTGAATCCATCATCATTCTTTAGCTCACTTCGCCACCTCAGTTCACACCCAGCTATATGCAAATCAGTGCTGACCCTGTGCCTCATGGGAACAATCCAGCCCGAACTGCCAAACCAGGTCTTCCCTGAACCGAAAACAAGCATCCTCAGACTGGTTTCTGGGTAACACCCTTCATCAGCCAGGCTAGCTTGAATCCAGTGGCAAGGTGAGCCAGGGACCCGCGTCTGGGCATACCCTGCCAACTTAGGGCGTGCAAAGCAAACACAAGTAGATGATGGACGGAGCGCCAAAACATTTCAGACACTCACCCCCAGTCACAGATCTGGCTTGAATCCATCACCATTCTTTAGCTCACTTCGCCACCTCAGATTAGACCCAGCTATATGCAAATCAGTCTTAACCCTGTGCCTCATGGGAACAGTCCAGCCCGAACTGCCAAGCCAGGTCTTCCCTGAACCGTAAACAAGCATCCTGGGACTGATTTCTGGGTAACACCCTTCATCACCCAGGCTAGCTTGAATCCAGTGGCAAAGTGAGCAAGGAACCCAAGTCTGGGCATACCCTGCCAACTTAGGGCACTCACCCCCAGTCACAGATCTGGGTTGAATCCATCATCATTCTTTAGCTCACTTCGCCACCTCAGTTCATCCTCAGCTATGAAAATCAGTCTTGACCCTGTGCCGCATGGGAACAGTCCAGCCCAAACTGCCAAGCCAGGTCTTCCCTGAACCGGAAACAAACATCCTGGGACCAGTTTTTGGGTAACACCCTTCATCAGCCAGGCTAGCTTGAATCCAGTGGCAAAGTGAGCAAGGGACCCACATCTGGCCATAACCTGCTAAATTAGGGCAAACAGAGTAAACACAAGGAGATGATGGACGGAGCGCTGAAACTTTTCAGACACTCACCCCAGTCACAGATCTGGGTTGAACCCATCATCATTCCTTAGCTCACTTCGCCATCTCAGTTCAGTTCCAGCTATATGCAAATCAGTCTTGACCCTGTGCCTCATGGGAACAGTCCAACCCGAACTGCCAAGCCAGGTCTTCCCTGAACTGGAAACAAGCATCCTGGGACCGGTTTCTGGGTAACACCCTTCATCAGCCAGGCTAGCTTGAATCCAGTGGCAAAGTGAGCAACGGACCCACGTCTGGGCATATTCTGCCAACTTAGGGTGAACAAAGAAAACACAAGGACATGATGGACGGAGCGCTCAAACTTTTCAGATACTCACCCCCATTCACAGATCTGGGTTGAATCCATCATCATTCTTTAGCTCACTTCGCCACCTCAGTTCACACCCAGCTATATGCAAATCAGTGTTGACCCTGTGCCCCATGGGAACAGTCCAGCCCAAACTGCCAAGCCAGGTCTTCCCTGAACCATAAACAAGCATCCTGGGACCGGCTTCTGGGTAACACCCTTCAGCCGGCCAGGCTAGCTTGAATCCAGTGGCAAAGTGAGCAAGGGACCCAAGTCTGGGCATACCCTGCCAATTTAGGGTGAAGAAAGCAAATACAAGGAGATGATGGTCGGAGCGCTGAACCTTTTCAGAGACTCACCCCCAGTCACAGATCTGAGTTGAATCCATCATCATTCTTTAGCTCACTTCGCCACCTCAGTTCAGACCCAACTATATGCAAATCAGTCTTGACCGTGTGCCTCATGGGAACAGTCCAGCCTGAACTGCCAAGCCAGGTCTTCCCTGAACCGGAAACAAGCATCCTGGGACCGGTTTCTGGGTAACACCCTTCAGCCGGCCAGGCTAGCTTGAATCCAGTGGCAAAGTGAGCAAGGAACCCAAGTCTGTGCATACCCTGCCAACTTAGGGCGAACAAAGCAAAAACAAGGAGATGATGGACGGAGTGCTGAAACTTTTCAGACACTCACCCCAGTCACAGATCTGGGTTGAACCCATCATCATTCCTTAGCTCACTTCGCCACCTCAGTTCACACCCAGCTATATGCAAATCAGTGTTGACCCTGTGCCCCATGGGAACAGTCCAGCCCAAACTGCCAAGCAAGGTCTTCCCTGAACTGGAAACAAGCATCCTGGGACTGGTTTCTGGGTAACACCCTTCATCAGCCAGGCTAGCTTGAATCCAGTGGCAAAGTGTGCAACGGACCCATGTCTGGGCATACCCTGCCAACTTAAGGCGAAGAAAGCAAATACATAGAGATGTTGGTCGGAGCGCTGAAACGTTTTAGACACTCACCCCCAGTCACAGATTTGAGTTGAATTCATCACCATTCTTTAGCTCACTTCGCCACCTCAGTTCATACCCAGCTATATGCAAATCAGTCTTGACCCTGTGCCTCATGGGAACAATCCAGCCCGAAATGCCAAGCCAGGTCTTCCCTAAATCGGAAACAAGCATCCTGGGACCGGTTTCTGGGTAACACCCTTCATCAGCCAGGCTAGCTAGACTCAAACCCGGTTCCCCAGCTTTGAGGTCGACTGCTCTAGCCGTAAGGTTACATCCTCTCTCTATCTACCTAATTAAACAATAATCCTAATCGGAGTGCGATGTCATGTCCACAACTAGTTTTTCTTTTGGAAACAACTTTAAATAAATGACTATTAATAATATTTTAATTGTTCTTGGATTTTTTTTCTTGATTTTAGAAGCAAACTCTATTTTCAACACTTACGTTTGAAAATGAGTATGTGGCTGTTTGGGTTATCATAAGTGACTTGCTATTATTTAGTTTTTCTGTGCTTTTGTGAAGGCGAAACTCCTCCTCAGTTGAGGGGGAAGGATGAATAATGGGAAGAACAATATCCTCTGTTAAATGAAAAGAGGATACAATTTTAGGTTGGAAATGAGGACTTGGTCCCAGCACTGCCTTATCCAGGAAGAATCTCAAATAAACATCTCAAGACAAAAGTGCTCAGATTTCACCAACCAGTCTGCCTGAACACATGGCCACTGAAAAACAAACCTTAGCAGACAGATATCAAATTTCCGCCTAGGACAGAGTTTCAAATGGCGGTGATTGAAATGCCTGGAGCACCAAACGGAGATCCCATGCGGTGACTGGACAGTGAACTACCAGGCATTTGAGAAAAACCTCTTAAGAAGGTGAGAAGGCAAGGTAGCAACCCCATTAACCTGTTCCCTCCTGAAGGCCTGAACAGCTGGCCATTGAGCCCTGAGTGTAGAGACTGCCAGACCTTAGAGGAACCATCTCTGTGAAAGTCTAAAACTTTGGCATGGTCACAAAAGGAAGGAGAAATACCTTTCCTAGCAAACTAGAGGTTGAATTATGCAGTGGTAGGCATAGGATTTTAAAGTAGAAGGCCGTCTAGATTGTTTAATAGAAAGGGCCACTTCTCAGGAACAACCTTGTTCCACTAAGGTACTCCTTTCAAGTGCCAAAGCCTGCGACTGAGTCTCCGCAGACAATCTGATGGTAGAACAAGAAGACTCAGAGGAGAAGGCTGAATTAAAAATACGGAATTAGGCACTATTGAATATACACTGCGGTTAGAGAAAGGGGACTTTGCTATGCAGACAGGCATATCTCCAGTGAAAGGTGAAACAGGCTGGGATGCATTCCTCCCTGGTGGTGAAGATAGGATCTTACCACTTGGCTGTCTGTTTGAATACAGATAGCCTGATTTAGGGTGACATGGTAAAAGACTGAAGAGTCATCTGCACCACCTTGAGATCTTTCCACTTTGAAGAGTTCTGAAACTCCAACCTGGTCCACTTACCCTGGGCTGACAGTCCCATAAATGGTCCCCACCCAATCTTCCTTGCATTGGTTGTTCCAGTCACCAATGGAGGTGGCGTCAGAGAGAAACCCCTGTTGAGATGAGTTTGAACGAACCACCAATGGGGATCCAAACAAATATCTGGCATGACAGGGATCAGACACTCGTAATTCTGGGAGGATGGGGACCAGAATCATAGCAGGTGGTGTACCAGACAATACAAATGAAGCCAGGACCAAGGTAGAAAAGTTAGGGTGTATGAAATCTCCCCCTGACTCCCTCAACTATAACCTTGCTGAGACCTGAGTCCCGCTGAGTAGGTAAGAAAAATGTGCTCTCAACTTGAACTTTCTGTCATCTGAAAGAAAAACGTGATCAACGTCTGTGCAGAATAGAGTTCCAATTGACTAGAGGAATTGAGATGGGGAGAAATTAGATTTTGTGACATTCAGAAGGAACCCGTGATCTTGAAGCAGGTTGCAGACTTGTTGCAGGTCCTATTCTGCCTGGAGGAAAAGGGAAGAGGTGATTGGGTATATGGGTATACCTGAATCCCCTTGGAATGTAGAATGCCCACCAGAGCCACCAACAGCTTTGTAAAGACCCTTGATGCCAAGGCAATGCCAAACAGAAGGACCCAAAATTGATATTGGTTCCCAACCCTGCAAATCGGAGCAGGTGTTGACAGGATTGGTGCATGTAAATAGGTGTCCAGCAAGTCCAGAGAGGTGAGAAAGTCTCCCTTCTTCAGTAGTGGCAAGATCACCTGAAGAGAAACCATTTTGGATGGTGTGTGTGGAATGAAAGCGTTCCCCCCTTTAGATCTAGAACTGGATGGAACTACCCGAGGCTTACTGAATCAAAAAAGGAATAGAATAGTACCCATGGAAGAACTCTTCTACACAGCCTTGCACACCAGCAATCCCTGGTGACTAATTGGATTCTTTGGAGGAGGTGTTGCCTGGAAATGTTGTGGAGGCAGGTGGACGAAATTGATTTTGCAGCTGCGCAGACCAACTTGTGCCCATGCATCTGCCACTAAATTGTGCAATATGTGCTCAAAATGTACAAGTTGACCTCCCACTGGAAAGAACCTGACGTAGTCACGCCTTGGGAGGCTGGGATGGGTCTGTTGAGGAAAATGTGGCAGTGGATGTTGCTTGGAACCAGGATTTATCTCGGGCTGGGATGCCCTGGCCGTGACCCCTGCTCCAGAGGGCTGATTTGCAGATCTAGAAAAACCTGGACCAAAGGTGCGTTCGTATCTGAAACCTCTCCATTTATAAGAGTGAATCGGAGCTATAATCTTTTTATTTTCAACAGTATTGTTCACTATCTCCTTCAACTCCTGCCGAAACAAAATCGAGATCCAGAAAAAGGGAGCTTTAAAATGATCAACTTCTGAGCGGCACCCACCTTCCAGGACTGCATCCGGACGTTGTGTTGTGCTACAATAAATGCACCAGCAGTAGCTGCAGAAGCGAATAAATTATCGAATGTGACACCCAACAAAAAGCGGAATTGTTGCTCCACGGAAGCCAATGTAACTGAGAAGTCAGCCCCTCCTGAATCTGATCAGCCAGAACATGGAAATCCTTAAGATGCGACAGTATGATGTATGTGTAATGGGCCCATGCATACAACATCAAAACACAAACATGTCGGAAAATAAATATCATTAATGAAAATATCGCCTTTCTATACTCAACTAATAAAACCACAAATATACTGAACACAAATATTGTTGTTAAAAATATCTATTTTTACTGATATTGAAAACACAAATATTGGAACCAAAAATATGTCATCTTTAAATAAACATATAATATGTCAGTAATATAGATTCAAACCATATCGGCCACAATGATATCACCAAAATGATTACATTATCATTAATAAATATAAAAAAACACTTTTTACATATAAATATCATTTTAAATAAACATAAAACATTTTATACACATGTTTAAATTAAAAATACCTTACATCACTAAAATATTTACAATTCACCCCAATAAAATATATAAATAAATTCATATTCCTATAGTTTATACTATGACCCAAAAAAAGTTCCATTAACTAAAAACATTCATACAACAACCTAAAAATTAATAAATATATCAATAAAAATAAAATGATATTAACAACTATCAAACCATATGTCAACCGTAAAAATAAAATCTAAATTAGCGTTTACCTTTGCAGGACATAATTGATAAAAAAAGAATTCAAACTAAAACTGAGGTAACCAATACAATCAAACTATAAACAATCGTAACCAATAAAATCAGACATTCCATAAATTCAACAGCATAAAAGGCACACTCATTTTATCAACTAAATACTTAAAAAATGACAAACGCCTCAAGACGAGGGAACTCTGCTGGATTCTCTGACCAGACCCGTAAAGAAGAAATATATACATATAAAATAAGAAATAATTAACAAAACACTCTTCAACTTCTATTAATTTACATGTACTTCCTAAAACAAATCACCACGACTTTGAAAAGTGATAAGCTTCCAAAAAAACACCTACCACAAACCAGGAAAAATATATAACAAAGTAAGTTTACATAAATGATTAAAAATATAAACTCACCTCAATAGTCAGTAAAAATAAACCTAGCAACCTCAACCCCTACAAACTGCCAACAAATAAATATTTCAGATGAAACTGACGCTTTTCTTTCTACCAACAGAATTAACCGGTTCCACATTACAAAACTTTCAACGGAAAAGATGCTAAACAGTGTGAAACAGCTAATAAGAACATACATGTAAGTATAAAAAAATGGAAGTAGTTGCTTTATTTTATATGTAAATAACAAACGTATAAACTTTAAATAAAAATATTTACACTATTACACTACTTCCAGAAACAATGACAGAGACAAATATATCACATCTCAGAAAGTAAAGCAATTACTAAGGGCTGGATTTCGATCATGGCGGTCTTACTGCCAGACCACTGCGGCGGCGGTACCAAAAACACCATTGAGAAGGAGGTATTCCTGCTGTACTGAGATCCATTCAAGCTGGCCCTCTGTCAGTGTCAACGGAGTTGTAGTGAAGGATGATCATTGAATCCAGGAGCAGGATGGTACCAGCTCAACCCTTACTCTCAACTGCCAACTAGAGCTCCCAGCATTCCATTGCATCATCATGATGTCAACATTCTTCAGGGCTAGGCAAGAGACTATGGGGAAAATATGTGAAGTACCATCACTACAGGAGTGTTACCTGTCGCAGTTGCGGCTCACACGCCGCTGACTCGGTGGACTGCTCTGCTGGCAATTAGTACTCGGTAGCCATCAGGGTGGTGGGATTGCACCGAGCATATTTAGATCACACAGTTGAACTGGAGGTGTTCTGGTGGCTGTTTCCTGACTGCGGGATGCTGTTGCGGGACGTAATCCCAATGTACTATCCCTGTGGCCATTGGATGTTTGCAGAATACACACACCTGATTTCTGTTGGCTAATTCCCTTCACCTGCATACTACCTAATAAATCACACCCCATACAATATCAGGATGCTTCGCCACTCCACAGAAGCACTACCCTGCAGATGGCCCAGAGGATGCAGGAATCTGTGCTATTATTTTCTCCCTGTTACTTGTTACTTTTACCACTTTTTTCCAGCTTTGACCCAGTTATGTTATTAAATCACTATAATTTAGAAATGCCAGGGCAGAAAAACCCACCTTTTATAGAGGTGAAATTGTCAGTCATTGTAGATGAAATCATCAGATTAGAGTCACAATTGTTTGGACCCCAAGCACAATATACAACCATTGAACAGGAAAGGCAAATGTGGACCAGAATAGTTGACAGAGTGAATGCTGTAGCCCACAATGAGCTCACACAGGAGGAGATTAGGACGTTGTGGAATGATCTGTGGGGGAGGGTTCGTACCCTGGTCTCCAAGCATCATCTAGAAGCCAGGCAGACTGGTGGTGGTTCTCCCAGGCCCCCTTTAAATCTGCACCCTAGCAGGAGAAGGTCTACGAGATCCTGCACCCTGAAGGATGATGGGAATCCCCCGTGGAGTGGAGACTGGTAAGTTAGACTTCTGAATGTGTCACTAAACCTAAATCTCCTTTTTGTTTCTAACGTAGCTCCTGCCAATGTGTTTTCCACCTTTTAGGAACATAGAAACCTAGACATATTTGTAGCATATGCTCACTTGTTGGTAGGAATGTGTTTTGTTGTGTTTAAGATTACAGGTCTCAAACTCCATCACATTCCACATGATGCAATGGTGCTTGTGAGTGTGTACACCAGATAACAAGCTTCACATATGTGTTTCCTTTTGTAAATGGTATCCCTCCTTTTACTGCATATTATCTCTAAGTATGCTCAGCTTACAATTAGAAAGTCATGGCAATGTTACCATGATGCATTGTTTATGTTTTGTGAAAATAAGATTGCAATGTCATATTTGTTAATTCTCTTAACTTTCAGTTATCCACATCTGTTAAACTGACACATATTAATCAAGTACCATGTGATTCTCTCTCATGAAATGCGTTTGGGGTCAATTGATTATGCCATCCATTAACTGTTATGCAATAGAAATGATTTAATTTGTTTCACAAATCAAACTGTGCTGAGCTACAAATATTAAGGTATGTCATTTGATATGCTGAAAACAAGTGGTGGTCTCCAAAATTGTATTCTGCAATGTTTATTTGAAGACCAATGACAAACATCCTTCTAAGTTGTGTCCTTGCCAGATAAGTAGCCTGCTAGGCCTTGGAATGTTTTTTCAAATTCCTCACCTCAACTATGTTGTGTCCAATGTTTGGTATATCTCATGTATACTTACTAGCTACCATTTTTTCATTTTCAGGACATCTTCTCACCTGTTGATGTAAAATTGTTACGTGGTGTTCAAACTGTTTGTGTAAGTCATTGCAATACAACTGAAAGGAATCATCATTACATTATTTTTCTTTAGGTTACTATAGGTATTAGCTACATACTTTTCACATGTAAAATCCAGGATTTTATAATTTGGTGTTTTTCATACACAACAGGTCCAACTGTAAAACAATGTGGGCCCACAGCTTCAACCTAGGTAGGCTCCACTCTACCACAGGATAAAGTCTCCAGGGAGGACTCCACTGATAGTCAGGATGAGCAGGAGGACGCTGGCTCATCTGGTCAGCCTAGGTGCACGGCTCCAGTGAGACTCACTTAGCCCACAGCAATACCTCCCACCCTAGCTGAGACAACATCACAGCTGAGTGTTGCCTCACACATCCTGCATCCCAGATAGGAGAGTTTCTGAGCTCCAAAAGACTGTGCTCCCTTTGCAGCTGCTCACTCTCCCGAAGCTCGGTGATTGGACTTCAAACAAATCTGGCGTCACAATGATAGTTTCATCTACCATGACTGATAATTCCATATTTTGTTTGGTTATTTCTTTTCACCCTCTTTCATTTGTTTTGATTTTGGCCGTTAAAGCCCCAAAATACCGACATCAAAGACTGATGTTGTATTCCTTTTTTCAATTTGTTGTCAGTTTACCAAATATCATACATTTTGTAATGTCAACCAATGCAATGTTTGTCTATTCCAACTTGATTTCCCTGTAGGTAATGTGCCACACATAAGTCAGAAATTACATAAACAAAAAGCAAATCAAACACTAGTGTTTTATTGATCTGTAACACAGATTTAGTTGTCATAGTGTTCCAAAAACATTACAACACATGCATAACCCAAATACCCAGTGCCTTTTGCACATCTACAGTTCCTGACCTTGGCACCATGGATGAAAGGGATTGATACTAAAACAGCCAGATTCAATAGACAAACTATTGTTGATTGAAATCAACAGCTGGAGCCAGATTTACAATCTCACAATATGAATCCCACATCTAATGCTCCAATAGAAAAAACATGGAAATAGTCCATTTTGTGGCCACAGGATAATTCAAATTCACTGTTCCATTATCTGGTGGAATGTCACAACCAAGTTGCAGTGGCGTGCCACAAGAAGTATCCTACAATGATGAGACACATAAACAACTACATATTCTTTACACACTATGATAATTTAGCCAATGTGAAGGGAGATTAGCATGATTTGCCTGCACCACCACAAGTGGTTTGAGCTAATGATGGCACACATCTTGCCTTAGTGCCAGCACATGACAGAGAACAAGTCCTATGGAGTCCTCAAATCCTCCATTCAATCAATGTGCAAGCTGTCTTGGTACATGATGTAAACACCCAAAGTCTGTGCCTGCCTGTCCCAGAATCAACCCATGTTCCCTTAGTACTTCAAAACAGCACCATATACCAGAAAATCTCACAAATATTCAAATGAAGATGACAATAATGACGAAACCTACAACAGATCAAAACAAAAAGATCACTAATCAACGCTAATGGACTAGACACATTACCAAGTCAACTTTTGGAGGACACAGTTTCACAAAACATTCAGAGATAAACAATGAAAATGTATACAGTAGTCAATGTGTCAAAACGTTGGTCAACAAACGCCTTAGGCCTGGATTTCCCTGAGCTTGTTCTTCCTAACAAATTAACACCACATACTTAACTCATCATCACATCAATAGTTGGTGTAGCGGTGAAACTGAGTAAATGCACAGATATGCTTACAGTCACGAGAAGAATCTGTCAATGACATCATGACGTAAGTCCACCTCTTCTTCATCACCACTATCATCTTCACATGGCATTTCAGGAACCTCAGTCGGTGGCTCTGATGGAGCAGGGTTTTTACTCTAAAACCGAATATCTGTTTCATTTTCGCATGTTATAACTAAAAGTACTACTGATTAATTATTAATGATTAAAAGTTTGTCGAATGTTGACTAATCAACCTTATTAACAAGAGAATTACACGTGGGGATGCTATTGCATGGCTAAATAATAAGTGAACTAAGTTGGTGAGCAAACTGACAGAAAACGATGTTGCTTATGTGATGTTACGGTGTTTTGCGCTTATAATTAATATGCATTAATGGCTTCTGATGTCGCAAATGGCTAGTTAAATACACACACATAAGGGTATTAGCAGGGGAATAACACTGTTCAATCATTTCTATGTAGTAATTCTGTTTTATGTTTATTTTTGCTTTAAGTTGTCCATTGTGGCCTGCCACAAAATGGCCGCCACCCGCAGCCTGCATTGGAGTTGCTGGAAATTTACAGAAAGGCTTCGCTCTGCCTGTGACCTTGCACCTCCGGTGAACTGAAAAGCCATAAGCATGATGACAAGTCTGGGATATCTGCCAAGAGCCCCTGAAAGACGAAAAAGTTGATACGAACTTAGTGTGATCCAATTTTTGCAACAAATTCACCTAACAGAGACATCCGTGGATGTTGCGAATTAGTCATGAACATTCAATTCTGCTATTCATAATTTGGGACAATCTATGCGTGAGAATAACTCGTACAATATCAAAAAGTACCAAGATGACATTATTTCCGCCATTCATCCGTTCTGAATAAAGAAATGTTACTTTTTAGAATGTAAATTTGGGTATAAATAACAGTAGACTAGAGAGGTCTAGCGCCACTTCTTCCCGAGCTGATGATGCGAGGTCCCTATGCTGACGGAGAGGACGATGACAGAAGACTCTAAATTTTCTACAGAGGACCGGTTCTGACTTAGGATCTGACATTTAGACAGAATAGGTAAATATGAGAGAAATGAAATTTGCATTTAATTGGCTTTTCTTGAAAAATTAGATAAATGAACAATCTGTTTGAATTCCTGTCTCGGGTGATTATTTCTGGTCATGTTTATTGATTTATTGTATATTCTTTGAAATGTATTTTGCTAGATTCACAGCAATCAGCTGGTCGCATTGACCTCAAAGTATAGGCAGATTAGATAGAGCATATGTGAAAGGTGTTTCTCCTCTACAGGGCACGGATAGTGTGATTTAGGGTGAATGTTGGTGTAATGGGCCCCACCAGCGTGTGATGTGTGTATGCGTGTGTGACTGTGAAATCATTCCGTCCGTGGAAGTAGAGGGGATTTGGGAGCTCTGATCTGCATCAGTTTCTTGGTAGCAGAATGATGATTAGCTATTGTCTTGATCTAGCGAAATTGCGTGTATATAGGCTTGTTCATTATTGATTGATATTTGTACTAACACTATATATTGAAGTCGTGTTGAGTTCTATGTATTGTGAACGGCTTCTGGGATGTAGGAAGTCGGTGACAGTTCCGTAGTAGAGCAGAGGGAGTGTTGCTCTCGGAAAAAGGCGGGATTGTTGGCCCTGTATGCAGACAGGGGAAAATGTGTGACAATTGAAGTTGCGCGTCGCATTGTCTGGGTTCGACAAGGTAGCATCGCCGTGTGTTGCCATTAGAAACGTATTTCTGTGTGAGAGATGTGTATATGATAGCAAAGGTTATCTGTGAAACTCTGGTCTTGAGTCCCAGGGATCCGTAAGGTTTTCCGTTAAAGCTTACCGCTGGAGAAGTAATAGGTATTCTCGGAGCTTGTTAGAAGGACAGGGCAGAGGTAAGCGCTGCGTTGTTAACGTATGATATAATTCTGTAGTAGGACAGACTGTTCGCTGTTCTCGGGAAAGACAGAATTCTGTGTGAATGTACTACATTTTCTGGTGTGTAAGTGCGTGAATGAGAAGGCATTCTGGTTAATTGTGAAACTCTTAGGAACATTCCGGAGGGAAACAGTTAATTGATGCTTGTTAGAAGGGTAAAGTAGAGGGATGTGCTACTTTATCAACGGAAGTAACGATTCTGTAGTAGGGCAGAGGTAAGCGCTGTTCTCGGGAAAGGCAGAATTCTCGTGGGAAAGGTCTTTTTGCTGTTCTGTAGCTAGCGAAGCAGACAATGGAGATGTTTGTATGTTGTAACTAAGTTGAAACAAAGTCTACCAAGTAGTCTTGTAAAGGAGGGGTAGACGGAAGAGGAAGAGACAGGAGCAGAAGCGACTGCAGCGGCTGCTGACGTCAGGAAGACCGCGCTGTGATTGGACAGTGGGCTAGAACGGAGGAAGCGCAGAGATTGGTGTGCTAGTGTACGCCGCGCTAGGATTGGGAGACATACAGGGTGACGTAGACGCTCCAGGATTGGTGCGTTAGTGTGAGTCGCGCTAGGATTCGCGGACTGAGTCAGTGACGTAGACGCTCCAGGATTGGTGCGTTGGTGTGAGTCGCGCTGCAATTGGACAAAAGATCGTACAGCTGTAGTATGAGTAAACAGCTAGTGGAAAATAAGAAAGATGTATTACCATGCTGAGGAAAAGAAGAAAAAGTCCTTGTTCAGTAAGGTTAAAACCTGGTTTGACAAGGATAAAGACATAGTGACAAGGGAAGGACAGTTATTGCCCCCGATAAGAACCCCGGCATCCTTCATGGTTGCGAAGTATGGGTATCATACCTGTATTTGGGTCGATAACTGGGTGAAATACACCAAAGATGACGGAGTGTTAGCGTTCCCAGAACATGGTTCATTTAATCTGGCCGTACTGAGGAACTTACGAGAGCAGATGATGAACCTAGAGCCTCGGCCTAGGCCGACGCAATTTGAGGCATTAACTGAATGGGAAGACGAAATGCATGAACGAGAAAAACAGAGGGGTGGGGGTAGTTACAGATACATGTTTGGGCGAAAGTATGATCGCGAAACCCATCATGACATTGGGAACCTCCTGAGGCTTGAGCCGGGAGTAGCGCGAATTGCGTTTTTAAAACTGTAATTGCTTCGTGTGTGTTTTTTTAACTGTTGCACTTACCGCCCTGAGCACCAAAACCTTACTACGAACCCCCCGCTGACAGCTGATCAAAACGCTGCCACCGGCGAGTGTCTGTTCGTCCCCCTGCCGCCATTGACCAGGACACAGGCCACGCCCACCGGGATAGGCCACGCCCCCCTTCCTCTCCACCCGGTATATAGAGCGCGCTGACTACAAGCGCTGCCTGTTACTAATTGTGGAACCTCCTGAGGCTTGAGCCGGGAGTAGCGCGAATTGCGTTTTTAAAACTGTAATTGCTTCGTGTGTGTTTTTTTAACTGTTGCACTTACCGCCCTGAGCACCAAAACCTTGCTACGAACCCCCCGCTGACAGCTGATCAAAACGCTGCCACCGGCGAGTGTCTGTTCGTCCCCCTGCCGCCATTGACCAGGACACAGGCCACGCCCACCGGGATAGGCCACGCCCCCCTTCCTCTCCACCCGGTATATAGAGCGCGCTGACTACAAGCGCTGCCTGTTACTAATTGTGGAACCTCCTGAGGCTTGAGCCGGGAGTAGCGCGAATTGCGTTTTTAAAACTGTAATTGCTTCGTGTGTGTTTTTTTAACTGTTGCACTTACCGCCCTGAGCACCAAAACCTTGCTACGAACCCCCCGCTGACAGCTGATCAAAACGCTGCCACCGGCGAGTGTCTGTTCGTCCCCCTGCCGCCATTGACCAGGACACAGGCCACGCCCACCGGGATAGGCCACGCCCCCCTTCCTCTCCACCCGGTATATAGAGCGCGCTGACTACAAGCGCTGCCTGTTACTAATTGTGGAACCTCCTGAGGCTTGAGCCGGGAGTAGCGCGAATTGCGTTTTTAAAACTGTAATTGCTTCGTGTGTGTTTTTTTAACTGTTGCACTTACCGCCCTGAGCACCAAAACCTTGCTACGAACCCCCCGCTGACAGCTGATCAAAACGCTGCCACCGGCGAGTGTCTGTTCGTCCCCCTGCCCCCATTGACCAGGACACAGGCCACGCCCACCTGGATAGGCCACGCCCCCTTCCTCTACTCCTGCCTCCTATAAAGCATGTGTCTATACAGGAAGCGCAGCGGACGAGCGCAGCGGGCGCGACGAATGCGAGCCAAAGGCGCGCATAAGGCAAGCTCGTCTGCGCTCGTCCGCGCCGAGTCCGGGCCAGGGGCCACGTCCCCTACATCCCAGGCTAAACAGATCTTATCCTACAGCGCAGACGCTCTACATGGCATGAGGTCCTTGGGACCGAACTGTGAAAGGCATTGCCTTGATGCAACGTCTCTTCCAGCCATTTGCCCAAAATGTAACGTCCCCCTTAACATGTGGCAGACCAAAACCCTGAAGCATGAATACTGTATGTTCCTATTAAACTGCAGATCCCTGCCAAAACATAAGGTGGAAATCTCCTTCCTACTGGAAGAGAGTATGCCGGACGCAGTGTTTCTCACCGAAACATGGTTGGCGTTAGACTCCGACCCTGCCGTTGTAACATCCCTCCCCTCTGGCTTTCAAATCATTCGACAAGACCGTCCGGAGGGTAGAGGGGGCGGGCTAGCAATTATATTTAAAGAACAATATCATTGCAGACTCATCCCGGAAACTATCCCAGATTGTGAGAGCCTAGCCTTCTCGCTGGAGTTTTCTCCCAACCACTGTTTTTCGGGCACATTGATATATCGCCCACCTGGCCCCCCTAAACAATTTCATAATCTCCTACCAGCAATTGTGGCGCCACGCACTAGCGCGGCTGCCAACTATACTGTGTTAGGCGATTTCAATTTTCACTTTGATTCACCGCTGGATCCTACGGCTACTATACTAGCCGATGACCTGGCCGCGCTACAACTTATCCAACGAGTAAAAACATCGACTCATGTGAAAGGACACCTTTTAGATCCAGTGTTCAGTAACTGTGTGGATTTTGTGGTTGGGCCTCCGCTTCCCCTCCCATGGACTGACCACTCTCTGGTGCCCTTTACTTGGTTTACCCAGAAACCCATTCCGGTAACACCGATGATAAGACATGCCAGATCCTGGGCGCGGATACCAGTAGACGAATGGAAAAATAAACTTATGAAAGAACTTCCCCCTAATAATGAGGATCCATGTCTGGCGAACCAGGCCTATGAGAACTGGATCCTGCACTCTCTCGATACCATCCTCCCCCTTAAGAAATTAACGGTAAAACGTCCCCATAAAACAGCACCTTGGTACTCGGAGGCCCTCAGGGACAAAAAGCGCCAATGCCGGAAAATTGAAAGGAAATGGCGTCTAGACTACTCCATGGAGGAAAAAACTCTATATCGAGAAGAAATAAAAGCCTACAAAAAGGAAGTAAAAGCTGCTCAAGCGGCATACTTTTCTGACAAGATCCTAGCTGCAAAATCTAAACCTAGGGAAATCTTCCAAACTCTGCAAAAACTTACAAAACCACTTCCCCCCAGTGCATATGAGGAAAAATCTGTTTCCCAATGCAATGACCTGGCGGAATTTTTCTCAGCCAAAGTAAATAAAATATACGCTTCCTTCCCCTGCACTACCACTCCTCTGATAGCTCAGGATAAAACCAGGGGGACAGATGCTGTTCTAAGCTCTCCACCCACGCTTGACCACTTTCCTTGCATGGATCTCGAAGTTGTAGAGTCCATGGCTCGGAAAGTAAAATCTGGATCCCCAACTGACCCGGCACCCCCAGAAGCCATGTTGCTAGCATCTCAGGCTGTCCTACCTATCATCAAAAATCTCCTGAACGCTTCCATCGCTTCTGGCATCGTCCCTCCTGCCTGGAAACGGGCGATGGTCCGAGCGCTGATAAAGAAGCCAAACCTGGACCCATTGGACTTTGGCAATTATCGTCCTATTTCCCTGCTCCCCTGGGTGAGTAAAATCGTGGAGAAGTATGTCAATCTCCAGCTGGTTAGCTTTCTTGAAGATAACCAGCTGTTTGATACCACTCAGACAGGGTTCAGACCTAAGCACGGAACAGAGTCCGCCCTCCTAATGGTCATTGAGGAGTCCAGGAAAATTCTTGACCAGGGAGGATCAGTGGCAGTGATCCTCCTTGATCTCAGCGCGGCGTTCGACACGGTCAGTCATAACACTCTACTGAACCGTCTTTCGAATGTCGGCATTGTGGACAAGGCCTGGCTCTGGTTAAAATCTTTTCTGAGTAACAGGTCGTTCCAAGTGTTTGACGGACAGACAGTGTCTTCCAGCATGCCCCTGAAGTGTGGAGTCCCCCAGGGCTCCTCTTTAAGCCCCGCGCTTTTTAATATCTACATGAGGCCACTGGCTGAGGTAGTTCGTCCGTATGGAGTCAAGATCATATCCTATGCGGACGACACCCAGTTGGTGGTCTCATTAGCGCAGGAGGCTCAACAGCCACTTTCAGGTGGACTAACAAAATGCTTGGAGGAGGTGAAGGCCTGGATGACTCTGTCATCGTTAAAGCTCAATGGTGACAAAACGGAGCTTATGCTCCTGGGCCCGGCTGATCCCACCTTCTTCAACTCACTATGGCCCACCTGTCTAGGCCCCCCCCCCCCCCCCCCGGCTCCGAAGGATAACATCAAAAGCCTAGGGGTATGGCTGGACAGGAGTCTTTCACTTAACACCCAGGCCACAAAGCTCTCAGCCATCTGCTTTGGATTGCTCAGGACACTGAAGAAAGTTCTTCCTTTGCTCCCAATGGAGGCAAAGCAGATGGCCGTACAGGGCCTGATACAGTCACGATTAGACTCCAACAACGCCCTCTATTTGGGTGCACCAGAGTACACACTAAAGAGACTACAGCTGGTACAAAACTGCGCTGCCCGCACTCTGCTACAGATCCCACGCAGACTGCCAGTTAGAGCGGCACTGACCAGCCTGCATTGGCTCCCAGTGCGTAAGAGAGTCACCTTTAAGGCAATGTGTATTGCTCACCAGGCCTTCTGGGACTCGGGACCCCTAATTACTCGTAGTCTAGTAAGCCAGTATCGTCCAGGCAGAGACCTGCGATCTAGCCAGGCTTTTATGGCAACAGTCCCTAGAATCAAAAGGACAAGATCGGGTGGAAGGATGTTTGCCTTCAACGCCGCCAAGATCTGGAACTCCCTCCCTTCTCATTTGAGATCCAACCCTGACCTCGTCTCTTTCCGCAAACAACTAAAAACACACCTGTTCAATTCTCCTCAATAAACTCAGTTCTCCTTCCCTACCGGTCTGCAACCTCACCCACCCTACCAACTGGTTCCTCTAGCGCTTGGACGCCTCAGGGCAGCAATTCGCACTGTTATAAATTCACTTTCATTCATTCATTCATTCAGAATGAGAAGGTGGCGAGATGCCAGTGTGACCGAGGGGTTATATATTGTAAGAACAGCAGAGGAACCAGGAGGGAGAAAGTGTACAGAAAAGGAACATAATGTAGAGACCAGAAGATATGGGGCGAATGAGTCTGATGATGATATCTTAGAAGACATGCTCTACAAAAGACCGCCCCCGTATAGAAGAGAATCAGAGGTAGGAACAGCAGTTACCCCAATGAGAAACACCCTGCGGATTATAAAGACAGAGGCTACAGCCCCTGAGCTGAAAAGCGGTTGTTCTCTGGCAGAAAGAGAGAGAGAGAGAGAAAGAGAGAGAGATAGAGAAAGAGAGATAGAGAGAGAAAGAAAGAGAGAGAGATAGGAAAAGAGAGAGAGAGAGAGAGAGAGAAAGAGAGTTAGAGAGAGAGAGAGAGAGAGAGAGAGAAAGAGAGATAGAGAGAATGAACTTGAAAATGAAAAGACCAGAGAACTAGCAAGAACTACATCTGAACTAACAGAGAAAATCAGGGAGCTGACTAAGAATCTTGAGGCTGTTACAGTGCCTGTGACAATAGGCCCGGTTATGCCAATTTTTGACAAGCAGAGGACGGGTGAAAATGGTTTGACGGTGCCATATGTGGGCAATAGGTTGATTGTACCTCCGGAACAGGCAGAAATGAGATCGGGAGAAACACAGTGGAGAACAGGAGAAAATCAGTGGAGACATACTGTATGTGGAGGGGAAATGAGTGTGCAGACTAACTCAAGTTTGAATTCTGGATGTATGGAAGGGAACAGAGGATCAATTTTGGAACCGCAAAGGGTGGCAGAACCAGGGGGTGTGGAAAAATCTGTGATAACTGCTGAAGATTTGAATGACTGGCTGAAAACATTACAGAAAAAGGAGAACGAGTCACAGGGAATGGATGTAGCTAAGCTACGTATGGAAATGGAAGAATTGATAGTAGGAACCATACCTACAGAAACACTGAAGAATTACCAGGAAGGGGAGATTCTCTTTTTATGTAAAAGTATCACATGGAGAGCAAAGAACATACACGACAGGTTGAAAGGAATAGCCAGTGAAGTGGGAATTGAAATGGATAAAGTGAAAGCTTTACAGAAAACATACCGAGTGGATTTTTCAGACAAAGATATTGAGAATCTGAACAATGCAGGCCGAACAGGACAGATTAAGGAAATGATTGCCTTGTTAAGGAAATGGGGAGATGTAGAAAGATGGAAAGACAGATGGTATCGAAAGCGAGAGGATGGAGTGGATAGAACCTACTCAGCATTTCCCCTGACAGAAAAAGAGAAGGCAGTGACAGCTTACCCCATGAGAAAGATTTCAGGAGGAGGGTACGTACATGTCCCATGGACCAGACAGGATATTTTATCATTTACGAATGATTTCCCTCAATTAAGGGAAAAGCCAGTGGAGTGGTACAGACAAGTCAACAGATTTGTAAAGCTGTCAAAAGTACTGTGGATTGACCTGAATAGCCTGTTTGATATAATTGTATCAGCAGACCTGTGGGCAGAATGTAAAATAGTCATAGACTGGCCCACTAAGGAATACCCGAGAGATCAAAAGACAGGAGCTCCAGACCCGGAGGTAATGAAAAAGTATGAGCAAGTTATGGCCTTCTTGAAAAATAAAGTACCCCCCAAGGAGACAGATTGGGTTAAAATAGACCGAACACATCAGGAATTGAAAGAATCAGTCCATGCTTACTATGAAAGACTGATACTAGCTTTTAAGCAGTTCAGTGGAGATGAACACCTGGGTGACAAGGATCTGAGTCATTTTGTGTACAGATTTGTGTATGGGTTGCGGCCTGAAATCAGTGAAATGATACGGCAGCATACCGTGGACTGGCAGAGTCAGAAGATTGATGAGATTTTGAGACATGCAAAATACTTCAGTGATGAGATTGAGGCAAAGCAGAGAAAACTAAAAGAAAAGGCAATGTGGGCACAGGTGAAAGTTGCAGAAAGACAGGAAGCTCAGCTGGTGGAACAGGCAAATAACCCAGGAAATAAACCTAGGTTTGGTTCAGGAAAAGGAAAAGGGAATATAGAGGAAGCAAAGAAAAAGTTCCCCTGCCACAACTGTGGAAAATTGGGGCACTGGAAATCCGAGTGTAAGAATCCACGGTCCACTAACGATGATAATTCATCATTGAATTCGCAGGTGCAGAGCGAGGGGTGTGGTCAGCATCGGCAACAGCAGAAGGCTGATAAGCAGCAGAATCAGGTGCCAAAACCACCCTTGCCACAGCGAAAAGGATCCCAGAAGTACAGCCAAGAATCGGGGTTCTACGATGAAGAACAGGTAATCAAACCAAAACGCGCAAGTGCTGTATCTCAGTACTGGCTGAAAAATGAGGGAAGTGACTCTGAGGGAGACTTCTGACGATGCCGAAGAGAGAAGGAGGAGTGCGTACTTGGCGCAACTCTGGAAATCGACCAGACAGGACCTTTTGTAGACGGGAAAATTAATGGTGAAAGCATCACTTTCCTAGTTGATACTGGGGCCACGAGATCAACTGTCAGGTCAGCTGATATAAAGAATCTTCCTCTCTCGGACGAAGCAATCCAAGTGGTTGGTGTGTCCAACACACAGATCAAAATACTACTTACTGAACCAGTAAAGGTTAGAATAGGGAAATTTTCAGACATGCACCGATTCGTGGTGTGTGACACCAGTCCAGTGAACCTGTTAGGCAGGGATCTGCTGTGCAAAATGAATTGCACTATTTTCTGTACTCCAGATGGAATAACCTTTGAGACACCTGATGAGGATGTGCTATACAGAATGACCATGGTTAACAGAGAATGTGAGGCTTTGGGAACATATGCAATATTTAATCCTGATGCATTACCCCCAGAGTTGAAACAGACAGTTTGGGATTTTACTGGAGAAGATGTGGGCCTGATGAGAAATGTAGATCCAGTAAATATTACTGTAAAAGAGGGAGTGGTTTACCCAAATATACCGCAATACAGATTGACACCTGAAATAATTGAAGGGATAACACCCTTAATTGAAAAGATGATCCAGCAAGGGTTGTTAAGAGAAATATTGAGCAGCCCATGTAATTCACCGATAATGGGACTGAAGAAACCTAATGGGAAGTTCAGAATAGTACAAGATTTGAGAAAGATTAACAAGATTGTTGTGCCATGTTGTCCGATTGTGCCAAATCCATCAGTAATTTTGTATCAGATTCCTCATGATGCAGAATGGTACACGGTAATTGATTTGTGTCATGCTTTCTTTTCAATCCCATTGCATCATGACAGCCAGCCGATATTTTCATTTAGATTTGGAGAGCGGATTTTGGCATGGTGCTGAATCCCACAGGGGTATACAGAGAGCCCCTCAATATTTAATCAATTGTTAAAGAAATCTCTGGAAAGTCTGACAATGCCTGAAAATTCAGTCTTGGTCCAATATATTGATGACCTACTTGTGGCATCAAAAACACGTGAAGCTTGTGAAGTAGATACCATTGCATTGCTGAATCACTTGGCAGATGGAGGGTTAAAGGTATCTCCAGCAAAATTGCAGTTCTGTAAGAAAGAAGTCCAGTATCTGGGACACAATATTGAGAAAGGCCTGAGAAAAGTGACCATTGACAGAATCAAAATCATTAGGGGAATGAGAGCCCCAATGACACAAAGAGAAGTGAGAATGTTCCTGGGAATGGTGGGTTACTGTCGTCAGTGGATAAGTAATTTTTCCCTGATTTCCAAACCATTGATTAAATTGACCAAAAGTGAGGTGAAAGATCCATTAGAACTAAACCCAGAAGAAATGGCTGCATTCAGAGAGCTGAAAGACAGACTTTGTGAAGCTCCTGCCCTAGGGATGCCTGATTATGAAAAGGAATTTGAATTGTACTGTAGTGAGAGAAATGGATGTGCACTTTCAGTGTTAATCCAGAAACACGGATGTCTGAGAAGGCCAATTGCCTATTTCTCAGCAACTCTTGACCCAGTAGCTGTGGGTTTGCCAGGTTGCCTGAAAGCAGTAGCTGCTACTTGCAAAAGTTTGGAACAAAGTGAAGGAATCATAATGGGATACCCTGTACGGGTATTTGTACCTCATGATGTGGCAATCCTTTTAACAAGGAGCCGGACACAGTTTATGTCTCATAGTCGGCTGACTAAATATGAGAAAGTCATTCTTGGTGCAAACAATGTAAGTCTGGAGAGATGTGTGAATGTGAATCCAGCGACACTGTTACCTGATGCTGAATGTGTGGGAGTGAGAAATGATGTTGATCATGACTGCCTGGATGTACTTGATTACTGCACGAAACCAAGGCCAGACATAAGAGATCTGCCACTGCCTGAAAGTGATCATGTGTTGTTTGTGGATGGATCTTGTCTGAGAACAGATGAAGGAGTGTTGAGTGCTGCATATGCTGTGTGCAAAGTCTCGGAAGTCGTGGAAGCATCACCCTTGAAAGGAGTTAAATCCGCTCAGGTGGCAGACCTGGTGGCTCTGACAAAGGCATGCATGATTGGGAGGAGTGTGAGAGTGACAGTGATGACTGACAGCCAGTATGGCTTCGGAGTTGTCCATGATTTTGGCCAGCTATGGCTACAAAGAGGTTTCCTGACCTCAAGTGGAACTCCCATAAAGAATGCTGAAGTGGTTGGAAAACTGCTAGAGGCGATACAGCTGCCTAAAGAACTAGCAGTTGTAAAATGTGCTGCTCATGGTCAAGGTGATGATTTTGTAACAGTTGGTAATAAGTTTGCCAATGACATAGCACAATATTGTGCAAGGAACAATCACTCAATTAACAGGAGCAAGGAACGGGAAATGTCTTCTTGTTCATTAATGTTTACTAATGAAGTGGGGACATGGGAGGAAGTAAAACAGCTGCAGGATGAGGCAGAAGATGATGAAATGAGGGATTGGGTGAAGGCAGGTTGTGCACCTAGAGAAAAGGATCATGTGTGGGTCTACAGGGATGGAAGACCAGTCATGCCTAACAGCATGCTATCAACAATGGCAAGGATGTATCATGGCCAAGGACACCTGGGGAGGGATGCTATGATAAGAGCCTTTAAGCAAACCTGGTACAGTCCAAAGTTCAGACTGATAGAAGAGAGCCTCTGCCAGAGATGTCTGATATGTCAGCAATTCAATCCTGGAAAGAAAACAGTGGTGAGCCTAGGAACAATAGGCAGGGAGGGAGGACCCTTCACAAGAATGCAGATAGACTTCATTGAAATGCCCCCAGTCAACAGGTTGAGGTATGTCCTGGTGGTGGGCTGTTTGTTTTCAAGGTGGGTGGAGGCGTACCCAACCAGAAGAAACGATGGGATAACAGTGGCAAAATTACTGTTAAGAGAGTTCATCCCAAGGTATGGGTTCCCAGTAACCATTGAATCAGACAGAGGAGGACATTTTTATAATGAAATCATGGGTCTGATTTGTGAAGCATTGAGTGTACAGCAGAAGTTGCATTGTGCTTACCGACCAGAGGCTTCTGGGGTTGTTGAGCAGATGAATGGTACTATTAAAAACAGAATTGGCAAAATGTGCTTAGCCACAGGAATGAAATGGCCCGATGTCTTGCCTCTAGTCCTGATGACCATTAGGTCTACTCCAGACAGAACAACAGGTTTGAGTCCACATGAAATTATCATGGGACGTGCTATGAGGCATGCATATGTACCAGTGAACAAGCTGATGACTATAACTGATGACATGATTTTGGATTACTGCAAAGGCCTGGCTGACGCAGTTCATTCTGTGTTTCACCAGGTTGGAGAAGACGCCACCACACTTGAAAAGAAACCAGCCCATGATCTGAGCCCAGGGGACTGGGTAAGGATAAAAGTCCACAGAAGAAGGAATTGCCTGGTTCCAAGGTGGGGAAGGCCAAGACAAGTCATCTTGACCACAACGACTGCTGTGAAGTGCGCTGGTTTGAAGAATTGGATACATGCAAGCCACACACTGAGAGTTCCAAATCCAAGAGATGGTACGGGAAAAGAATACTTTGAAGAATCAGATTCAAGTGATGATGCAGACAGTGAGGCAGTAAGAAGGAAAAAGAATCCTGAAAGTGGGGAAAGCGAGTCGAGAGAAGCTTTCATCCCACCAGAAGAGGTTCTGAAGAGAACAGTGCAAACTGCAGAAGCAAGCTCAGACTCAGAAGAATTGCCTGAGGTTCCAATTGACAGTGACCAACACAAAAAGAAAGAAAGAAAAGAAAAGAACATTCCAACAGAAGAGACACCTGAGTCACATGAAGGAATTGGACAAGTTCCACCTGAGATAAATATTGGAGAAAAAGGGACAGACAAAGACAGAGAGGGACAGATTGCGGAAAAACCCAGAGGAGGTGTAGGGAACATCAACAACAAGCTAGGTGAAGGGACAAGCAGACAGCAAGAAGATTGCGTGTCGGAGACCCGAGGAGGGACAGAAGTAGGGAAATCTCAATTGGTGGAAAAAGAGACTGTTGGAGAAAAAGAAGTTGTTAAAGAAAAGAAAGCTGTTAATGAACCAGCAGCAACTGAAACAGAGTCTGATGAAAGTGACAATGAGATACACGGAGGACGAGTTCTGGAAAGAAACAATAAAGAAGGAAAGCAAAAGAGAAATGCTAAGGGAGATCTTTGGCCAAATAAGATAAAGAGACTGAGGTACAGACTGACACGAGTTAACTCTTCGCGAGCTGAGCAGGTGAACGAAGTGTCAAGTCAAAACCCAACCAAAGAAGAAGAAGCAAAGATACCTGAAAGAGCAAAAAGAATAAGAAAACCAACCCAGAGGTACAAGTCACCAGAATGGACGTATGTGGCACTGCCTGAAGAAGGAGAAGAGGCGGACAGCCAAGGAAGTCGAGAGGAAGCTTTACTGAAGGAGGTTGCTGAAGAAGAAGCTGTGGGAATCCTGAGAGTTATCTTGTCCGACATTGGAGAAGAGACGGATGTTCAGGACCTGATACAGTTTGATGATGATGAAGAGACAGTGAAAAGTGATGAAAACCCAAATTGAGTAAATCCAAGGAAAAATCACTCGGAGAAGAGAAGAAGAAGTAGTACTAAAATTAGTAGAGTTTAATAATCTGGTGGGTACTTGTGCTGGAGCAGAGTTTTCTGTTGAAAATTTATCGAGTTTTAAGCTCCGGTTTCGTCTATATGTTTTGATTTAAAATTACTAATTTGTAATGATTAATTAATAGTTTGTTTTGTCCAAATTAATCAACATTTACTAATGAGAGAAACTACACGTGGGATGCATATATGTTGCTTAATAATAATGTGCGGGTTTATTAAATGAGTGTTGAAAGTGCTATTTGTTTTGTGTTTGTGCGTTTAAAATAACGTGTACTAATGCTTTATTGCGTCTAAAAGAAGTTCCCTTGTCACAACTGTGGACAATTGGGGCATTGGAGATCCGAGTGTACCAATCCACCATTAGTGAGTAATGAAAATAAACCATTAAATCAACAGGTGCAGAACGAGGGGTGTAATCAACAGCAGCAACAGCAGAAGGTTGTCAGACAGCAGAGTCAAGAGCCAAAACCGCCCTTGCCGCAGAATAGAGGGTCCCAAAAGTATAACCAGGACTCAGGTTTCTACAATGATGAGCAGGTAAACAAACCGAGACGTTCTAACCTGGTACAGCAGTACTGGTTAAAGAATGAGGGGAGTAAGTCTGAAGGGGACTATTGACGGTGCCGAAGAGAGGAGGAAGAGTGCATACTTGGTGCAACTCTAGAAATAGACCAGGCAGGACCATTTGTAGATGGGAAAATAAATGGGGAGAGTGTTACTTTTTTAGTAGACACAGGAGCGACGAGATCAACTGTCAGGTCAGCAGATATTAGAAATCTTCCTCTCTCGGACGAAGCAATCCAAGTAGTTGGTGTAGCCAATACACAGATTAAGACTCGACTTACTGAACCAGTAAGGGTAAGAATAGGGAAATTTTCAGACATGCACAGATTTGTAGTCTGTGACACTAGTCCAGTGAACTTGTTAGGTAGGGACCTATTGTGCAAGATGAATTGTACAATTTTCTGTACTCCGGATGGAATAGCTTTTGAGACACCAGATGAGGATGTTTTGTACCGAATGACTCTAGATAATAGAGAGAGTGAGATTGTTGGTACATATGCTGTGTTTAATCCAGATGATTTGCCACAGGAGTTGAGACACACAGTGAAAACAGCAGTTTGGGATTTTACTGGAGAAGATGTGGGATTGATGAATAATGTAGATCCAGTGAAGATTTCGGTGAAAGAGGGGATTGTTTATTCTAATATTCCTCAGTACAGATTGACACCAGAGATAATTGAGGGAATTACTCCTATAATTGACAAGATGATTCAACAAGGTGTTTTGAGAGAGTTACTAAGTAGCCCGTGTAATTCACCGATAATGGGGCTAAAGAAACCTAATGGAAAGTTCAGGATTGTACAAGATTTGAGAAAGGTTAACAAAATTGTGGTGGCATGTTGTACCATTGTGCCAAATCCTTCAGTGATTTTGTATCAGATTCCACATGATGCTGAGTGGTACACTGTGATTGATTTGTGTCATGCTTTCTTTTCAATTCCATTGCATCATGACAGCCAGCCGATTTTTGCATTCCGGTTTGGCCAGCGTATTTTAGCATGGTGTCGTATCCCACAGGGGTATACAGAGAGTCCTTCGATATTCAATCAGTTGTTGAAAAAGTCATTGGAGAGTTTGATCATGCCTGAAAGCTCAGTACTAGTGCAGTACATCGATGACTTACTTGTGGCATCGAAGACACGTGAAGCTTGTGAAGTAGATACCATAGCTTTACTGAATCATCTGGCAGATGGAGGGTTAAAGGTATCTCCAGCCAAATTGCAATTTTGCAAGAAAGAGGTGCATTATCTTGGACACAATATTGAAAAAGGTCTGAGAAAGGTGACTGATGACAGGATCAAAATTATCAGAGGAATGAGAGCCCCAATGACCCAGAGAGAAGTGAGGATGTTTCTGGGGATGGTGGGTTATTGTCGTCAGTGGATAAGTAATTTCTCCCTGATAGCAAAGCCACTGATTAAGCTGACAAAAAGTGAAGTGAGAGACCCATTGGAGCTAGATGGAGAACAAATGGCAGCATTTGAAGAGTTAAAGAGCAGAATGTGTGAAGCCCCTGCTTTGGGAATGCCAGACTATGAGAAAGAGTCTGAGTTGTATTGCAGTGAGAGAAATGGTTGTGCACTTTCAGTGTTAATTCAGAAGCATGGACAACTGAGAAGGCCGATTGCGTACTTCTCATCGACACTTGACCCCGTAGCTGTGGGTTTGCCAGGTTGCCTGAAAGCAGTAGCTGCTACATGCAGAAGCTTGGAACAGAGTGAGGGTATAATAATGGGATATCCTGTAAGGGTGTTCGTACCTCATGATGTGGCAATTCTTTTGACAAGAAGCAGGACTCAGTACATGTCACATAGTCGGTTGACTAAATATGAGAAAATCATTCTGGGAGCATCAAATGTGACTCTTGAGAGATGTGTGAATGTGAACCCAGCAACGTTGTTACCGGATGCTGACAATGTGAATGTGGGAGATGATGTTGATCATGATTGATTAGATGTGCTTGATTACTGCACGAAACCAAGACCAGACATAAGAGATCTGCCGTTGCCTGAGAGTGATCATGTGCTGTTTGTGGATGGATCATGTTTGAGAACTGATGATGGTGTGCTGAGTGCAGCATATGCGGTGTGCAAGGTTTCAGAAGTTATGGAAGCTTCGCCTTTGAAAGGAGTGAGATCTGCTCAAGTGGCTGAATTGGTGGCATTGACGAAAGCTTGCAAAATTGGGAAAAATCTGAGAGTGACTGTAATGACTGATAGTCAGTATGGATTTGGAGTCGTTCATGATTTTGGCCAGCTTTGGCTACAGAGAGGTTTCTTGACGTCGAGTGGGACTCTAATAAAGAATGCTGAAGTGATTGGAAAATTGCTTGAGGCGATACAGCTGCCTAAAGAGTTAGCAGTTGTGAAGTGTGCTGCTCATGGACAAGGAGATGATTTTGTTACTCTTGGTAATAGATTTGCCAACGATATAGCACAGTATTGTGCCAAAAACAATCATTCGATTAATAGGGCACGAGAGAGGGAAATGTCTTTTTGTTCTGTGATGTTTACTAATGTCCTGGAAACGTGGGATGAAGTGAAGCAGTTGCAGGATGAGGCAGGAGATGAGGAAATGAGAGATTGGATCAAGGCAGGTTGTGCCCCAAGAGAAACAGATAATGTTTGGATCTACAGAGATGGTAGACCAGTCATGCCCAACTCAATGCTGTCGACAATGGCAAGAATGTATCATGGCCAAGGACATCTGGGGAGGGACACAATGATTAGGTCCTTTAAGCAAACCTGGTACAATGCAAAGTTCAGGTTGATTGCAGAGAGCATCTGTCAGAGATGTTTGATTTGTCAACAGTTCAATACTGGGAAAAAGACAGTGGTGAGTCTAGGAACAATAGGCAGAGAAGGAGGTCCTTTTACCAGAATGCAAATAGATTTCATTGAAATGCCCCAAGTGAACAAATTGAGGTATGTTCTAGTGGTAGTCTGTTTGTTTTCAAGATGGGTGGAGGCCTATCCGACTAGGAGAAATGATGGGATAACAGTTGCAAAGTTACTGTTAAGAGAGTTGATTCCTAGGTACGGGTTCCCAGTAACTATTGAGTCTGATAGAGGTGGACACTTCTATAATGAGCTCATGGGTTTAATTTGTGAAGCATTGAGCATACAGCAGAAGCTACATTGTGCATACAGACCAGAGGCTTCTGGCGTCGTTGAACAGATGAATGGCACAATAAAAAACCGAATTGGTAAGATGTGTTTAGCCACTGGAATGAAATGGCCTGATGTCTTGCCTCTAGTGCTGATGACTATTAGGTCTACTCCAGATAGAACCACAGGTTTGAGTCCGCACGAAATCTTAATAGGACGTGCGATGAGACATGCATTTGTGCCTGTCAACAAATTGATGACAATAACTGATGACATGATTTTGGATTACTGTAAGGGCCTGGCTGACGCAGTTCATTCTGTGTTTCACCAGGTTGGAGAAGACGCTACCACACTTGAGAAGAAGCAAGCCCATGATCTGAGTCCAGGGGACTGGGTGAGGATTAAGGTGCACAGAAGAAGAAATTGCTTGGTTCCAAGGTGGGGAAGGCCAAGACAAGTCATTCTGACTACAACAACTGCAGTAAAGTGTGCTGGTGTGAAAAACTGGGTGCATGCGAGTCATACTCTAAGAGTTCCAAATCCAAAAGATGGGACTGGTAAGGAGTATTTTGAAGAGTCAGATTCCAGTGATGATGCCGAAACTGAACCAGTGAGAAGGGGAAAAAATCCTGAAAGGGGTGAAGGTGAAAGAGAGTTGAGTGATTCTTTCCCTTCTCCGAGAGAGGCTTCAAGAGAAACATTGAGAGTCTCAGAGGAGAGATCGGATTCCGTAAGAGTGCCTGAGGTTCCAACAAGCAGTAGAAGAGAAAAAAGCAGTTCCACAGAAATTACACGTGAATCAGATGAAGAGGTTGAAAATCCACTTGAGATTACACCTGAAGAAGCAGGGTCAGAAGAAGATAGAGAGGGACAGATTGCGGAAGACCCCCGAGGAGGTGTAGGGGATATTCCTGATAAGCTAGGTGAAGGGACAAGTAGACAGCAAGAAGATTGCGTGTCGGAGACCCGAGGAGGGACAGAATTAGGGAAATCTCAATCGGTGGTGGGAAAGACTGTGGAGCAAAAGAAAATTGTTGAAGAACAAGAGGCAAATGAGACAGAATCGGATGAGAGTGAAAATGAGAAATCAGAGGGTCGAAGAGAACTTGGATCGGAGAGAGAAATAATAAAGAATTGAGACCAAAAAGGGTTGTAAGAGGAGATCTTTGGCCCAACAGGATAAAGAGATTGAGGTACAGACTGACACGAGCAAATTCATTGAAAGCTGAACAGGTGAACGAAGTGTCGAGTCAGAATCAAACAAAGGGTGAAAAACAAAAGGTTGCAAAAGAACCAGAGGAGATCAAGAGAATCAGAAAACCTAACCAGAAGTATAGGTCACCGGAATGGACGTACGTGGCACTGTCTCAAGGTGAAGAGGCAGAGAGTCAAAGAAATCCAGAGGGGACCGTACGAGAAGTGGTTGAGGAGTAAACTGTTGGAATCCTGAAAGTTATCCTGTCTGACATTGGAGAAGAGTCGGATGCACAGGATGTTGTTGATGATCTGATACAATTTGATGTTGCTGAAGAAGAAGTGAAAAGTGATGAAAATCCAAACTGAATGAATTGAAAGAGTCACTTGGAGAAAAAAGTGAAAAGTAGAAAATCTAAAATTAGCTGTGTGGAATAATCTGGAGTTCTAAAACTCAGTAGTGGAGTAGACGAGGCTAAGTCAAAAGACACTGTCAAAGTAGTAAAATGGCTAACACAGAGAATAATCAAAGTAGATGTGCCTTCTTGAAAAGATGGTGTAAAATGTGCTGCTGCTGTACTGGATTATTAATGCTATTATGGGGTGTTTTAGCTTTATTAGTTACCTTTAGGGTTACAATAGATGCTTTAGGAATACATACTGAAAATGTGACTAATGTAGGGAAGAATTCACAAAAAATAGTTCCAACTAGAATTAGTAACACTTATGTGCATAAAGATAGGTCAATTAATGATTTTTCTAGCAATGTTTTTTCAAAGTTGTTGTATGAATATGTAAAAACAATGGAAGTTAGGGATTGCTACGTCTGTATGCAATTACCTGCATCCGTTTCAGAGGGTATTACTTATCACCATTTACCAGCTACGTATGGGATTTCATGTAGTGTGCTAAGTAGTGTTTTTTATCTGTTAGGGAAAATAGATTATGAGATGTCTAACAAAGATACTATTTTTGGACAATTGCCTATGGATAAAAAGCTGAATCCGGCTAAAAAAGCTAACATTTTTAGTGAGATTTTTATTGAGAAAGAAGAATTAACCCTAGATTACATTTTTAGAAACAATTTAACATGCAGTCTGAAAGAAGAGGAGAAGGCTTTCCTAAACATGGTAGAGGAAAGAAGAATGACCATGCATGAAAAGGCAGGAAAATATAAAGTGAGTGAGACAATTTGGGACATTGAGATGGGAAAGGAGTTGAAGAATGGGGCCAGTCCGACTTTGGCTTTAGATGCACCACAGAAGGGTAAACTATGCATTACCAGGAAGAGATCCCAATATGATACATATTTTGTTGGGACTAGTGAGTGTCATGATACATACTTCATTGCAACAGGATGGGGTTTTAAAGGTGGAGAAGATCCAGTTTTCCCAGGAGTGTATTATGTTTGTGGGAACAAGGCTTATTACAAGTTGCCTGACCATTGGTATGGCACGTGTTATGTGGGCCTGGTCTTTCCGAAGATTTTTCATATAGATAGAATAGAAGATGTAGAACACATTAATTTATTAACACGCTTTAAGAGAGAAACTTGGTCAGAAATTGTGGGTGATATTTTTGGAGCTTTAATTCCAGCAGTGGGAATTTCTTTGAATGCATATGGGATCAGGAGACTGTCAACAGTGGTGGATCGCTTGTCGACAAGTACCGCTGGAGGGTTTCTTTTGGTAAATACGGAGATGATTGCCGTACGTGCCATGTCTATGCAAAATCGACTTGCCCTTGATATTCTATTGGCCAAAGAGGGTGGAGTCTGCGGAATGCTGAAAGTTCAACATTGTTGCACTTACATTCCTGATGAAAGCAGAGACTTGAAGGTCTATATCAAAAATATTACTGATTTGCATGAAGAATTAGTACCACTGGAAGCTGAAAGTATCTGGACTAAAATAGCTAATAAAATAGTTGCTGTTAAGAGTTCTATTGCTAAGATAGGTAGTACAATTATTGGTAAAATATTATTTCCATTGACATGCGTTATTGTTGCTTTATTGATACTAAGATTGGGGTGTTTGTGTTGTAAAAACAGGGGAGGGAAAAAGAGAATAATTAGAAGGGATACTGAAAAGAAACAAAAGAGGTCCAGGAGAGACCCACAAGAAATAGAATTAGAAGAATTAAGGGAGAGTGTTTACTTGGAGTCTAAGAGGGATGATGTGAGAGAGTCTGGTGTTTAATGTTCATAAAAGACATTTCCAATTTCTCCTCAAAATTGGGATTACATTTTTCTTTTTTGGGTTGGTTTTTGTGGTGATAAGATATCACCAAAGGGGGGATTGCTGGAGCAGAGTTTTCTGTTGAAAATTTATCGAGTTTTAAGCTCCGGTTTCGTCTATATGTTTTGATTTAAAATTACTAATTTGTAATGATTAATTAATAGTTTGTTTTGTCCAAATTAATCAACATTTACTAATGAGAGAAACTACACGTGGGATGCATATATGTTGCTTAATAATAATGTGCGGGTTTATTAAAGGAGTGTTGAAAGTGCTATTTGTTTTGTGTTTGTGCGTTTAAAATAATGTGTACTAATGCTTTATTGCGTTGCTGAAGGCTAGATAATTACATACACATAGGGGTATTAGTGGGGATTAACACTGTTTAATCATTATGATGTGGTAACGTTGTTTTGTGTTTCTTTTAATTAAGATGGTCCGTTTTGGCCTAAAACAAGATGGCTGCCATTTACAGCCTGCACTCGAGTGATTGAATTTTGATGAGAGGCTTTGCTGAACATGGTCAAGAGTCACCTGACCGCAGCTTCTGCCTGGGTAGGAAGTTTTCCGTGAGGACAGCAGCTCCGGGAACGATTCCAACAGACCTTGGAGAAGGATAAAGCCACAATGAACAATGACTAGCCTGCGGTGGCTCTGCTAAGATATCAAGGAAGAGCTTTTACGAAAGTAACATTTGCAAACTCGAGTTTCCTTCTTCCGTATTTTTTATTTTTGTGATTTTTCCTGAGCGGAGGTTTTCTAAATGTGACCAAGTGACTTCCTTTCCTGCTCGCTCTGCTCAGTGGCTCAACGGATATTCAACATTTGTTTGTAACTTTTTATTTGTTATTTTCCCTATAAAAATGTTAGACTAGAGAGGGTCCATGTTCATTGCGCTTTTTACATTCATCGCGTTCCTTGTGGTCATCGCGCTCTGGACTTCATGCTGGGGACGGCAGCTCGAGAGACTTTACTGAGAGACCAGTCCTGACCCATTTAGCTAGAATAGGTAATTATGAGAACAATGATTTTGCTAATTGACTTTCATTTTGACTAATTTAGATAAATAAGCATTTGTTCGAATATCTGTGTCGGGTGGTTATTTCTTTGTCATTTATTGAGTTTCAGATGTATTTCCTATGTTTTAAATCATGACTCAGGACAATGTCATTAAGGTCGCATTGACCTCATTGTAGATGCAGATTGGTTTAGGTTTCCCTCTCCTATATTCAGTGTGGATAGAGTAATAGCGTGAATTTAGTGTCATGGGCCCTAGCGTATGATGAGTGATTGCGTGTGTGACTGTAGATTTACTCTATCTGTGGAAGCGGGGAGAATTTATATGCGCCGATCTGCAGCACTTGCTGCCCTTTAAAAGTTCAGTAAAGGAGTAGAAGAGGCTAAGTCAAAAGACACGGTCAAAATTAACAAATTGGCTAACACTGAGAATAAAAGTAGATGTACCTTTCTGAAAAGATGGTGCAAAATATGCTGATGCTGTACAGGTTTATTAATGCTGCTGTGGAGCGTGCTTGCTCTACTGATTTCATTTAGAGTCACTATAGACACTTTAGAAGGTCATACTGAGAACAAGACTAATATAGGGAAGAGTCCATTAAAAGTAGTTCCGACTAGAACTAGTAATTTACATATTCATAAAGATAGGTCAATTAACGATTTTTCTAGCAATGTTTTTTCCAAATTGTTGTATGAGTACGTAAAGACAATGGAAGTAAGGGATTGCTACGTCTGCATGCAATTACCTGCCTCTGTTTCGGAAGGAGTGACTTATCATCATCTTCCGGCTACGTATGGAATTTCCTGTAGTGTGTTGATTAGTATATTTTATCAGTTAGGGAAATTAGATTACAATATGTCTAATATAGATAATATTCTTGGGCAGTTGCCTATGAATAAAGAACTGAATCCTGCAAAGGATGCTAACACTTTAGGTGAGATTTTTCTAGAAACCAAGGAATTAACCCTAGACTATGTTTTTAGAAACAATTTAACTTGCAAATTGAAAGGAGAAGAGAAGAATTTTCTAGACATGGTTGAGAGAAGAAGGTTGAACATGCACAAGAAAGCAGAAGGGCATAAAATGAGTGAGACAATGTGGGATATTGAGAAAGAAAAGGAGTTGAAAAATGGAGCCAGTCCAACTATGGCTATTGATGCCCCACAGAAAGGAAAACTGTGCATTACCAGGAAGAGATCCCAATATGATTATTATTTCATAGGGACTAGTGAGTGCCATGATACATACTTTATTGCAACCGGATGGGGATTTAGAGGAGGAGAAGATCCAGTTTTTCCGGGAGTGTATTATATTTGTGGGAACAAGGCTTATTACCGTTTGCCTGACCATTGGTTTGGTACATGTTATGTGGGCCTGGTCTTTCCAAAGATTTTTCACATGGATAGAGTAGATGATGCTGAACATTCTAACACATTAACACGCTATAGAAGAGAAACATGGACAGAAATTGTAGGAGATATTTTTGGAGCTTTAATTCCAGCAGTGGGAATTTCTTTAAATGCCTATGGCATTCGGAAACTGTCAACAGTGGTAGATCGCTTGTCAACAAGCACCGCTGGAGGCTTTCTTCTGGTTAATACAGAAATGGTTGCTTTGTGTGCTATGGCAATGCAAAATCGAATTGCCCTTGACATTCTTTTGGCAAAAGAGGGTGGAGTCTGTGGAATGCTGAAAGTTCAACATTGTTGCACTTACATTCCTGACGAAAGTAAAGATCTAAAAGTTTACATCAAAAATATTACTGATTTGCATGAAGAATTAGTACCACTGGAGGCTGAAAGTATCTGGACTAAAATGGCTAACAAGATGATTGCTATTAAGAATTTTGTAGCTAAGATAGGTAGTACCATTTTTGGTAAGATATTATTTCCATTAACTTGTGTAATAGTTGCATTATTGATCCTTAGATTAGGATGTATGTGTTGTAGATATAGAAGAAATAAAAAGAAAATCACAAAAGAAAATGTTAAAAAGAGACAAAAGAAATCAGAAAGAGATCCACAAGAAATAGAACTAGAAGAGCTAAGAGAAAGCATGTATATAGAAACTAAAAAGCAAGATGAGATGGAAACTAGGGTCTAAAAATAAGAACAAGAAGACATTTCAAATTCTTCTAAAAGGGGAAACTAAATTGATTTTAGGGGTTTTGATTTTTGTGGTGATTATATATCACCAAATGGGGGATTGATGGAGCAGGGTTTTTACTCTAAAACCGAATATCTGTTTCATTTTCGCATGTTATAACTAAAAGTACTACTGATTAATTATTAATGATTAAAAGTTTGTCGAATGTTGACTAATCAACCTTATTAACAAGAGAATTACACGTGGGAATGCTATTGCATGGCTAAATAATAAGTGAACTAAGTTGGTGAGCAAACTGACAGAAAACGATGTTGCTTATGTGATGTTATGGTGTTTTGCGCTTATAATTAATATGCATTATTGGCTTCTGATGTCGCAAATGGCTAGTTAAATACACACACATAAGGGTATTAGCAGGGGAATAACACTGTTCAATCATTTCTATGTAGTAATTCTGTTTTATGTTTATTTTTGATTTAAGTTGTCCATTGTGGCCTGCCACAAAATGGCCGCCACCCGCAGCCTGCATTGGAGTTGCTGGAAATTTACAGAAAGGCTTCGCTCTGCCTGTGACCTTGCACCTCCGGTGAACTGAAAAGCCATAAGCATGATGACAAGTCTGGTATATCTGCCAAGAGCCCCTGAAAGACGAAAAAGTTGATACGAACTTAGTGTGATCCCATTTTTGCAACAAATTCACCTAACAGAGACATCCGTGGATGTTGCGAATTAGTCATGAACATTCAATTCTGCTATTCATAATTTGGGACAATCTATGCGTGAGAATAACTCGTACAATATCAAAAAGTACCAAGATGACATTATTTCCGCCATTCATCCGTTCTGAATAAAGAAATGTTACTTTTTAGAATGTAAATTTGGGTATAAATAACAGTAGACTAGAGAGGTCTAGCGCCACTTCTTCCCGAGCTGATGATGCGAGGTCCCTATGCTGACGGAGAGGACGATGACAGAAGACTCTAAATTTTCTACAGATGACCGGTTCTGACTTAGGATCTGACATTAAGACAGAATAGGTAAATATGAGTGAAATGAAATTTGCATTTAATTGGCTTTTCTTGAAAAATTAGATAAATGAACAATCTGTTTGAATTCCTGTCTCGGGTGATTATTTCTGGTCATGTTTATTGATTTATTGTATAATCTTTGAAATGTATTTTGCTAGATTCACAGCAATCAGCTGGTCGCATTGACCTCAAAGTATAGGCAGATTAGATAGAGCATATGTGAAAGGTGTTTCTCCTCTACAGGGCACGGATAGTGTGATTTAGGGTGAATGTTGGTGTAATGGGCCCCACCAGCGTGTGATGTGTGTATGCGTGTGTGACTATGAAATCATTCCGTCCGTGGAAGTAGAGGGGATTTGGAAGCTCTGATCTGCACCAGCTCTTCATGGTCTGTATCCCTTGGGATCTCTCGTCCTAAGCACACGCTTCTATACAATACATGTAGGTAGTAGAATGTTATCAATCAGAAACATTTGACAGATAATTTTTCATCATTCTGTTGAAGTTCAATTCTTTACTCTTAGCCACAAAGCCAACCCGTGTTTTGTCACTGTTTGGGTAACCCCTCTAATATGGGATTTCTTGAAATAAATATAGTAGGATTTATAATCCACAGAATAAGTGGTAATTAAGTCCATGTCCCATATCCGGGCGGTCAGCGCCGTCACATCTCCATAGTCGACGAGTGAGTAAACTCTGTATCCCTTGGGATGTAAGGGATGTTCTGTCGCAGGGTGATGTTGTGGAACATGTAGCAGACCACGGTGATTTGGCACACCTTAGCGGGTGAATAGAGGAGGCCTCCACCAGTTTTGTCCAGACAACGAAATCTGGCCTTCAGGAACCTGAAAGTTTGCTTCACTGGCCTCCATGTTCTTCCATGGGCCTCAATATCAATTTTGTCCAGACAACAAAATCTGGCCTTCAGGAGTCCACAAGCCTGCTCCACTGGCCTCCGTGTTCTTCCATGGGCCTCATTGAAGTGGCCTTCCCTTGGCGTTGTTGAATTCTTCATTGGTGCCAACAACCATGGTCAGTTGGGATAGGCTGAGTCTCCTAGGTGGAAGACAAAAAAGGCCCAAAGTAATGTAACACACTACCAGATAATGGAACTAGCAATACTCCAAATAATAATATGAAAGATTGTACTGACCGACAAGCCAGGTCCTCTCAGGTCCAAGTTGAAGCATTTGCAAGGGTATGGGCCTGTTCTGTAGAACACAACAATCATGGATAGAGCTGGGGAAATAAGCACAGATGCTTGTGATGTACAAATTCGGTAAGCAAACAACTTGCACGTTGATTGAATGGAATTTCCTACGATTCCGGTAGACCTGTTTTCTGGCGTATGGTGGCATTTAGGTCAATATGTGTACCATCTATTGCTCCAGCCACATGAGATGTATAAATCAGGTAAACAGACAACTTGAACGTTGATTGAATGGAAGTGCTTCTGATTCCGGTAGATTTGTTCCCTGGCCAGTGATGGCACTAGGGCAATATGGGAGCCATCAATTGCTCCAACCACAAGTGGTAGGCGTGCAAAAGCTTAGAAATCACCCTTCACATTGGCCAAATCCTGACATCGTGGGAACTGGAAGAAGCTGTGGATGTGTCTCATCATTGCTGAAAGTACTTGTTGTAGCACACCACTGACGGTTGTGACATGCCACCAGATACTGCCACAGTGTATTGGAAAGAACCTGTGGTCACAAAATGGAGTACTGGAGTATGTTTCACAATTGGTGTAATAGATGTGGGATTCTTGTTATAAGGTCGAAGATCAGGCTCCAACTGTTGACATAAATCCTGCAGAGTTTGCCTATTCAATCTGAACATCTTGATGATATCCCTTTCTTCCATGGCGGCAAGGTCTGAAAAAGGACAGTAAACCAGAGCCTTTCGTCTCCTCACCCTCCCTGGGCTCAAATGTCTGCAAAGGGAAAAAAATGAACCTATTAACCATTTTCAACATTATCACATATGTTAAACAATATATATGTAATGTTGTTCAAAAATAATATATGGTGTGACAACACATTTTAAAGGCCCCTTTGGTTTTGTTCTTCATTCTTCACAAATGAAAAATAGTCACTTTCAATTATTACAATATAAAAAAAGTGTAAAGGACACATTTTACATGTATTAATTACACAATTGTATTGTTTTTTTATTTTATCCATCCAAAATACTGTCAACTGAGGTGGTGGAACACACGAAACTAGCATATTTATCCACAGTAACACACTACAAATGAATATTTACTTTTAAATTAATGAGTGTCCCTCGTAGTTAGAACTTGTAAACAAACTAGCCACTAATGTGAGAGGTGCTTGACAGTCACAAACACACGATTACACCTTCAGAAATGGCGGGAGCCTGACCTCACTGTCAGGATATTTGGAATCAGACAGCCGCCGCGGAAGTTGAGCACGTAGTGGGAGGTGAAATGGCGGACACAGTTATAGGCCAACATTGGTGAAAGCAATTTATGAAGGGCAATGGCTGAGTCTGTCTCTACTGACGAGCACGGTCGTTGCATACATGTATGCGGCTGTTTGAAAAAACCTTACTTCCCTCCTGACCCTGCTGCCATACACTGACATAACATCGATGTACAAAATATCGATGTAAAAAATATTGATTAAAAAAATATAGACAACAAAAATATCGACTTCTATACTTAAAAAGGTAAGTACAAAAATAATGAATAAAAAATATCGATGTAAAAAATATAGATGTAAAAAATATCGATTTAAATATATATATATATAATAAAATAATATATACTTAGTATATTAAATATTAATACTAATTTTAACAAAATAAATTCAATTTAATATACATTTTGACACACTATAACAAATAAACGTAATTTAAAAAAATAAACAAAGAAACATAATTTATACATATATATATTTACTTAAAAATAATTAATACATTATTATCTTTAATTTATTTTAAAGCTTTAACATTTTATAAAACTAAAATATATATAAATAATGTAAAATATAAAAACAAAAATTATACAATAAATTAAAACATTAAACAATAAACAAATATTTAAACTTAGAATGCCCAGTACAATAAGTGCAACAGTAGGGAATGTGTTGAATAGCAAAATAATTACATTTACTATTCCAACTCCAGTGAGTGCAACAGTAGGGAAAGTGTTGGATAGCGTTGAGGTAAAAATAACTCTTCCGACTCCAAAGAGTACAACAGTAGGGAAAGTGTTGAATAGCGGAGGGGTAACATTTACTATTCCCACTCCAATGAGAGCAACAGTAGGGAAAGTGTTGGATAGTGGAGGGCAAAAATTACTATTCCCAGTCCAAAGACTGCAACAGTAGGAAAAATGTTGGATAGAGGAGAGGTAAAAATTTAGGGGCATATGTACAAGCCCCTATCGCCACCACAAAGTCACTTTTACGAACGTTGTGGTGGCGATAGGGGCTGCGCCTTATGTACAAGGCAGCGTTAAGCCACTTAACGTGGCTTAATGCTGCCTTGTACATAAGGCACCCTTTCACGCTATGGGTAGTGTGAAAGGGGCATGCAGTGGGCGTTTCACTGCAACACCCATTGTATTTGATGCTGCCCCCTATGTACAAGGGGGCTTACATAGGAGGCAACGCCAAAATGAATACCAGGAAAACCCTGGTCTTAAGTTGGCGAAACGAGGAGAAAAACATTATTTCTCCTTGCTTTTGCTTTTTCCATGTGTGCTTCCTTGTGCAGCACACAGGGAAAAAGCAAAATGCCATGTTTATGTATAGGAAGGTATCCCTTCTTGTACATATGCAAACCTTTTAAAAAACATGCCATTTTGTAACTTTCATGTGTGCTGCATGAAGCAGCACACATGAAAGTTACAAAATGGCATTTTAGGATTGTTTATGTGTAGGAAGGGACACCTTCCTACACATAACCAATCCTCCCCTGCACACAGACACCTTTGCACTCTGGTGCAAGGGTGCCTGCGTTGGCGCTAAGTTGTTAAACTTAGCACTATCGCAGGGGAAACACAATGATGCACCACATTCTTGTAAATATGGTGCAGCCTTGAGTTTCAGAAGTGGCGGAGCATGTCGTTAAGCCAAGGAGGCTAACGACACACTCCGCCACTTCCAAGTACATATCCCCTTTAGTATTCCCACTCCACTGAATGCAACAGTAGGATAAATGTTGGATAGCGGAGGGATAAAAACATGTACTCCCACTCTAGTGAGTGCAACAGTGGGGAAATCTTGGATAGCAGAGGGGTAAAAATTACTATTCCCACTCTTGAGAGTGCAACAGTAGGGAAAGTATTGGATAGCAGAAAGGTAAAAATTACTATTCCAACTCCAGTGAGTTAACACATATATTAAAAATACAAACAATTCTTATATAAAAAAACATACATCACATACATATAAAATATATACTAAAATACATAACAATAATAAAAAACAATATTTTTAACAACTATATTTTTGCAAACGATATTAAACACTTTGATATTTTTTAAATCAATATTACTTACTTTAAATCAATATTCTTGACCACAATATTCTTGCTGTCGAAATTTCGTACCCACAATATTAATGACTTGATATTTGTGCAACTCGATATTTTTTACTCGATAATCTGTCTATGCACCACTGCTACCATGAAGACCTCCTCCACTTTTGGCTACCGTTGCTTGCCTCTGGGACCAAGGATGCCTGGCAAAACAGGTGGATATGCTGGCTGAGGGGGTCCTGTTCCTTGTATAGACAGCTCTATGGCTCACAAGAGGAGCTGATACATGTCTAAAATACCTATGTGAATCTGTCTCACTACCTATTTTCCTTTTACACAGGCAACAATGTTCCTTTGGGCTCCAGAGTGAAGTGTAGTGATTGGTGTTAAATGTCACATATTGTGGTCCTGATATAGGACAATGATGTTAGTGAGTAGTTAGCACTCTGCAATGTTGAATACACAACACCAATAATATGTGTAGTGTATAAGCCCTAGATGCCATTTTGTGTGTAGGTAGAGATATATGCATGTATTTGATTGATATATGTGTGAGAAGTTGTCAAATACCATCATGGTCAATGTCAAATACATTTGTTTCTCTTTACAACTGGAGATATGTATGTGTTCTGTAAAGCAGCTAATATTAATGATGTTAGCTATGTGTAAAGTCCCACAAACCAATCAGCCTAGATCAGGCCTCTCCATAATGTATTTTGAGAGCTACCGGTACCTCCCAGACCCCTTAAGAGTACAACACTGCCTTGAGGAGACTTATTGGATGGGCAAAAGGTGAAAGAAGATGAAAGGCGGTGTTCATGTGACAGCATGATCATCAGGCTGTAGATAGCAAGGCCTGACAATGAGCAGTGCTCAGTCAGCATAATGGGCCAGGCTGGGTCTTAGTCACAGGGTCATACAACTGAAGCACTGAGGTACAGCTGTCCAGAACATACAATTTTGTAAGCTAAATTTGTGAGGTGTGCTTGAAATAGGCCCTTGAATGCATTTAAATTGATAACTGTTGAGGGGGAGAGGTACCTGACTTCATGAGTTAACACTTTCTCATTTGACTCATATGTCAAAGACTTGAGTGTCCACATTTCAGGGCCCTTTTCCACAATGGACACTATTAACTGTGACATGATTATGAATGTTTATCCTTCAGTAGTTATCAATCTTTAGCACTGAAAAGAAGTAGAAGTAGGTTGTGTTTGCTTTGTTTGCCCTGGCTTGGCAGTTTTGTCTGGACTGTTCCCATGAGGAACAGGGTCAAGCCTGATTTGCATATGCTGGGTCTGAACTGGGGTGGCAAAGTGAGCTAAAGAACAATGATGGATTCAACCCAGATCTGTGACTGGGGGTGAGTGTCTGAAAAGTTTCAGCGCTCCGGCCATATTCTCCTTGTGTTTGCAGAAGTAGGAATCATCACAGATAATGTAGGCGTCCCTGGGTTAGATGGTGTCATAGGCCTGGATTATTGTGTTTAGACTATGACATGGGATGAGGATGGGCAGCTGGTCAAGATGAAAGTGGGTCTGAGTATATTGGTTTAGGCCAGCATGTGACAATACACATGTTGTATGCAAACTCATGAGTTGTGGCACTGATATCTGTGGAAAAAAAATGTAAGTGACAGCAATACAGACAAACATAAAATCGCATTTGAAATGTTTTTCTTTCCTATTTTTGTACCCATAAAGGTCAACGCCCATCAGCAGTGCAACTTTTGGACAGCCACTGCCAGGAAGGTTTGGACCCTGGGGGCCTATAACCTGCATAGCGTCCAGTGCAGCAGGAGGTGGGAGGACCTAAGACGCTTGACCTGGAAGATCACAGAAGTCCAGCTAGGGAAGTCCTCCCAACGTGTTTGGGGCGCGCGCTGCAGCCTGACCCTCCTTAGGGCCAGCATCCTTGCGGTGGCCTATCTGGAGCAGTTGAGGGCCCTACAGCAGCAACAAGGGGGTGAGTTTTGTTCAGAGTTTTACATCTTATGTTACCCAGTTTTCCTTACAGACTGGATTTTTCACATCCACATTAAGAGTGCCCCATGTTCAACGCACAGGGAGGGTTCTTGAAAGTGTAAGTTCTGTACAAGGTGTATGATGATGTGCTTTGCCTATTGTTTCACATGATTTCTATCCACAACTAATGTCTGTTCTGAGCAGACACATGTCTGCCTCAACTCCACATATACCTCAAGGTGTTTGATGTTGTGGGGGACAGTTGTACCAAACAGGCCACTAGTCTTTGCTGTGTCAGGGGTGACCGCCCTCCACTAATGTGGATGATGGAATGGTAGCCCTATTACATGTGAGATAGCATACTGGGCACACAAACAATATTTGATTCAATACATATCCCAAAAGGTGTTTAGCATCACAAATACTATTTCATAAATGTTTAGAGTGTAAGATTAGCACAAGGTCTCACTCCTTCACAAATGTGTGTGTCAGCCAGTCTTTTTTATGACAAATAATGGTGATAGGTATCCAATTATTGTGGTAGCACAGACAGGAATGTTTACACATTGGTGACTGAGTAACACATACCCTAAAGCATTTCACTATGTCCTTTGTCATTCCCGTATGATGAAGTAATGTTGGAGATAAATGGCATTCTTGCAGGGATTTTTGCCGGATGGGAACTCCCATCACATATATGTAGGCGGATTCAATATGGTGATTTGTAACCTAGGGCAGACTCATGACTCATTAGGCAACTGTTAACATGCATCAAGGTGTAATATGTTTCCAATTCAGATTTATGTGAGTGTTTGAGGTAAGCATTACATTGTGAATGAAGTATGTAAACAAGTACTACGGTGTTTGTTTTATTGTTTGTATTTGATTTTGCATAACCAACCAAATAACACCAACAGCCATGATGATAGCACACACATATAGTCAATATATATCAGATGCAGGATATCCCCCATGATGGCACAGTTGTCATAGTCGAGTAGAAGAAGAAGCACCGTTCTCAAGTTATCTAAAGAAAAACACTGTTGATTTGCCTTACGCTACCATATACATGAAGTGTAGGACGAATAATTATGAGTGATAGTACATGCCACAAATAGAGATAGCAGCAATGAGATAGCAATGATGCTAAGAGCACTGCGTGTAGCAGCAGTTAGTCCTCATGGCTCGGGGTTCCACTTCCACTGGTAGTTTCAACCTCCAATGTTTTTAAATCTCTGAGGTGCAAATAAGACACAAACGGTTCAAAGATGTCTTTAGGACGAGATCGAAGAGGCATAAGCTCCCAATAATAGGTTTATTGTTTCTGACAGTATGTTACATCTACCCACAATGCTTTAACAGTGGGGACTGGTTCCCTTCCCCAGATTATGGCCACTCGACGTTTGGCTAGGAGTAGTAGCATACTGTGAGGCGCAGGAGGCCGCATAACCCAACAGTCCCACCAGGACACTGAAAGGGGGTGAGTGGTCAGTGATTGCGTATATGATTTCATATACTTCTGCCTAAAATGAACACACTCTTGGACACTGCATGCAAGATGTAAGAATGTAGGCTGCCGCGAGCCACAGCGCAGGCAGTATGGATCAGGGATGAGCCATATTCTAAAGAGATGCAATGGCTTGCAATAAAGTCAGTGTATGTATTTAAAGTGGATGAGATGCAGTCTGTAATTAGGGGAGAGAAGTGCCAACTGCCTGCAACAGAAGGTCCATTGCTTGTTGGTTATGGGTAGATCTATGTCTACTTTCCTTATTTCAAGCACTTTGGGGATATGATGGGCGAGGATTGTTGCATCTGGTTATTTATGCGAGTGATGAGTTTGTGTGGTGATGGAGAGGTAAGTATGTGTTCCAATACTGAGAGGGTCGGTGGGGGGATGGATAAGTATGATACGTCGCATTACAGGTGGCCCTCAATTGATAGTATAGCAGCGATTCAAGAAAGTTGCATTATTTGGTTTGAAATTCCCCTCTCATATAATGCACCTGCCTATATATATATATATCAGATTATCAATATGTGGCTAAATAGATGTCATTTGTGTTCACGTTATGCAACCCACTGAGTTATCCTTGTAACATGTAAGCTTTCGTTAGCCTGTGTGACTCCATTTTGTATTTCATAATCTGTATTAGACTGCTTGGACTGTGCTCATATTAGGCCTTAGTATTCAGAATTGCCTGCCTCATCAGAACACTGTACTTCGTTATTATTTTCTCTCTCGTTCAAGGTTGCTACCCGACTTGCTAACAAGCAATTATTCTGCTTCTGCATACCATTCTCAATGTGTAACTCTGCTCCCACGTTAGAAGACGCTGAGACTAGGCACAGTGGCCTTGGACCACTGATACAATGTACCCATCTGGCAGGTGTTAGCTCATCTCTGTGCCTCCTTTGGCTATGCCTGGCTCAGGCCGGTAGTTTTGCACTAGAGGTGTGGCCAAAGTCTCCGAAAGGGGTTTATCATGTATTAGCAAACGTTAGGGAGTCAGTCCCCTCGACAGACATCTTAGTGTGAAGGTCTCATAGGACTTCTCTACAGAGTATATGCTGAATAAACGTAAGTTTGTATTCTCTACTGGCTGACCGTCTCTTCATTTTGGGAAGGCATAGCTGGTGGTTGTAAGTAACCCGCGTGGCCCTAGAGGGCCCCGTCCTTCAGCATGCTTGTGATGTGGTGTTGACAAACGACGATATGAAGCAGTCATTGGGATATAGATCTGAGAATGTTCTGATATTATACCTTGTGGCGCGTGCTATGGTGCCTTTGTCCTACCGTGGTGGCATAGTAGGATTGTTGGCAAGGGGGAAAGAGGGAGCATATAAGATTGCTAGTCCAGCCCTTTTCCTCAGGCCCTGCCAGGCCTATCTGACGCAGTCAACTTTGTCATTACCCGTCCTCGAAAGCCTGCGGGGAAAATAGAGTGCAGTTTGTAGAGTCAATGGGGATGCCCAGTCTGCCACAATTGCTACCTGAGTTTGGAATGGTGCCAAGTATATCCAGTAATGTAGGAATTGAACTTGGGTGCATAATGCATATAGCTGCATATCTGGTGCTCCCAGCCCACCCTTTGTGAGACGTAGCATTAAGAGCTCATAGGAGGCCCATGTTTCTTACCTGCCCAGATTAGTGAAACCAGGTTTGATGTCAATCGTTTGAAAAATTGATCAGTATTATGGGGATGTTAAGAAAGAGATAAAGGAACTTGGGAAGCATGACTATTTTTGCTATTGCAATGCAGCCAGAAATTGACACGGGCAAGTTGGACCAAATCGGTATTCTATCCTCCAGCCAGTCAGAAGCACGGCCGTAATTGGCTCTCCAAAGCACCTCCGGGTCTCTATTGAGCTATATAACAAGGTATTTTGCTGGTTCTGTGGCGCACATCAATGGGTACTCTGTTATGAAGGGTTATGTGCCATGTGTGAGGGGAGAAATATTAGTCTTGTACCAATTTATCTGCATTCCTGAGTAGCCCCCAAATCACACCACCTCGCAAGTCAAGGGAGCCAGGTTTTCTTGTGGGTCAGATGCATATAAGGTGACATAATCTGCATACATTGAAACCACCAGTCCTCCTGTAACTAATCCAAAGCCCTGGTTTGCATAGCATTGTAAGTCTCGCCACCAGAGGCTCCATTGCGATGGCAAAGATGAGCGGTGATAGTGTGCAGCCCTGCCGCGTTCCTCGGATCATTGGAAATGGATTGAACAGTTGCCCATTGAGAGGCACGCAAGTGGTGGGGGAGACATTTAAGATATCTGTTTAATTAATTGTGCGCTGAGACCTAGGTGAGCAAGGAGTCGGAAGAGGTAGTCCCAATTTAAGAAGTCAAGGACCAGATGTACGAAGCATTTTACCGGTTGGTAAAATGCTATTTGGCATGTACCAAACCTACTTTGCGAGCCGGTAACCTATTACCGACTTGTAAAATAGGGTTTGATATTCGCTATTAGGAAGGGGCATGTTAAGGGCGTCCCTTCCTAAAAGCGAGACGCACTGGTATGTAGGAATGTTTTGCAACCAGGAATGTTGCAACAAAACATATGCAGTTGGTGGTAACCCACTCGCAAACGGGAAAGGGTCCCCAAGGGACCCCTTCTTGAATGTGGGCACCAACATTTTTTAAGAGCAGGCAGTGGTCCCACGGACGACTGCCTACTATTAAAGAATGAAAAGTTATCTTTTCATTTTCATTTTTGAAATGCATCCTGTTTTCCATTAAGGAAAACGGGCTGCTTTACAAGAAAAATAGCTCCATTTAAAAAGCAATCACAGACATGGTGGCCTGCTGTCCCCAGCAGTCCACCATCCCTGTGAGTGCAGGCCATTCCTAATGGGTCGCAAAGTGAGACCTACCTCATGAATATTAATGAGGTCTAAGCCACATTTGTACATGGGTGTTTGCAATTTTCGAATTGCGAATCGCCAAAATTTGCAATTGGGAAATCGCAAATTGACTTTTTTTGTACAACTGCCCCCAAATGCCTTAGTAGCATCCAAAAGGGCGGGAAAATTGGGGCTCAAGATGGTGCATTGCCACGAAGATGGTGCAGAGATTGTGGGATGTGGAGCGACCGGGGATGAAGCCCGACTGATCTGGTCTTACTATCAATGGAAGAAGAGGTGAAAGGCGGTTGGCAAGCACTTTGGCATTTATTTTATTGTTGAAATATATTAATGAGAGGGGCCTATAAGAGTTGTAGTGCTCAGTGGGTTAGCCTGGCTTGAGAAGCATCACAATGACAGCCTCTCTCGTCGAGGGGGGAGTGAACCCACTTTTGATGACCTGTTCAATCTCTTCAAAAGTGATGGAAGAGTCCATATATGCTCGATGAGCACGGTCCAGCCAGAGTAGCTGTATAGTGTCAAAATATGAAGTGAGGTCATCCAGGCCCAGGATCGGGGTATTAATGTATAACTGGGAATAAAATGATGACATCACATGTAGGAGTTCAGTTGGCGAAGAGACTAGATTAGAGGCTGCATTGATTAGTTCAGAGAGATAGGTGGAGGCATGCTGCTTACAGATCATCCCAGCTAAAGTCCTGCCCAGACGGTCTCCCTCTGTATACCCTTGCGCCTGTGTGTCCTTGTAGAGGTAGTGTGTCTCGCGAGTGCCCTCCTCCAGAAATGCAGTGAGCTTATTTTGTATTGTGGCTAGTGTTGCGACGTTGTTGGATTGAAAATATTCTGACTCTAAAGTGCGAATATCCCGTTCAAGTCTGGAAAGGATGCCCCTATTGGCCCAAAGAACCCCGGATTGTTTTGTAATACAGACACCCTGGATGACTACTTTAACCACCTCCCATAGAGTAGGCGGTGATGCCACAGAGCCCTCATTGTGCGCAAAATATTAAATTATTTCCTTGCGAATATCCTCACGGAATGCAGCATCCCGCAGCATGCCCTATGGTAACCACCAGGTGAAGGCCCGAGGGGTTGCTTGTGGAAAACGCAATATCAGCAGTACTGGGGCATGGCCTGAAAGTGTACAGGGCATATGTTTTACTGGTGTAATCCATGACTGGGCATCTTTGGACATTAGCCAATAGTCAATTCTGGACAACGCGTTGTGCTGTGCTGAGAGACAAGTGCCCTCAAGGGTATCTGCATTTGTGTGACGCCAAACGTCTTGTAAACAGTGGTCATGGATAAGTGCATTAATAGTGGATGCTGCTCATGGATGCTGACACTTGGAGACAGCTGAGCGGTCTAACCGATTCTTCAGTACAACGTAAAAGTCGGTACCTCATATGATGGTTTGCTGTCCAAGGCTTGAGATCAGCCTCCATGCCCCTGAGAAAAAGTCAGGGTCATCAGTGTGTAGACCATAAATGGCAGCCAGTACCACCGGATGTCTGTGTAGGTATCCCGCCAGAAACACATAACACCCTTTCGGGTCAATGAGGGGATGGGATAGCTGCCAGCGAAGTCCCCTAAGAGTATCATAACACTTCGGGCATAATTGGAGTAGATGGAAGATTTTGTTTTCCCACTCCATCGAGCGCGCAATCCGGGGGCAGACGCACTCTTGAGGTGAGTCTCCTGAAGGAAGCATATGTCTATTTTATGCCTGTTGAGGTAGGCATGTACTAAGCATGCCTTTCTATAGTCATTAATGTCACGAATGTGCCAGGTAAAGGCACGTTGTGTCAGTCATATTGACCGGAAGCTGGGGGGAAGGCATTTAGGTAGACTGTGCAGTGTATTGTGTAAGGTGTATGGGAGAGCGAAGAGCATGGTGTGTTGCAGCTGTACCTGATGAGGCAGGAAAAAAGCAAGATAAACAACAGAAAAGGAAACACATAACCCAAACCACCCTCCGCGCCCTTAAATGCCCCGAACTTGGGTGAGACGATCTGGTCCACCCCTTTCCCCAAGGTACCCAACATAATTTAGTAACAAGACTGTGAATCATCCCACGATGGGAGGCGAAAGCTAAGCATACTACCCTGCCAGAACAGCGAGGTTGCCAAACGACCCCATCAAGTGCAACCGATTGCAATGAAGGTGAGTATACAGCACACACTAAGGAGAAAAGGGAATATTAAGAGTGAAACATGAATATATTGAACACCCAACAGATTGGGTTACAGATCAGATACAACCGGAGTAAAGCACATTAGTTCCAGACATTTAGCGGTGGTGTAAATCAGTCATTGTCGCTACAACAGGCATTTTTATTGGCACACGGGGAAGCACAATGGGGCCCCCCTCCCCTGAAAGCATGTTTGCAAATTTCAAGGCTGAGGCGGCATCTGTGAAGAAATGTTTTTTGCCTTAGACTAAGATATGCAATTTTGCCAGGTAGAGGAGGTCTTACAGTATGTCAGCTTTCTGGAGGATTTTCTTGGCGGGCAGTATTTCACAGTGGGCCACCTGCACTGACAATATAAAATCTGGATAGAAGGAGGTATTGTTCCCTTGATGTTGTATAGAGCCTTACTCCGAGCCAGTTTCAGAATTGCATCTCTTTCATCGCACGGTCAGAGACCAGTGAGCGTGCTTCACAATGAAGACCTTGGATAATCCCTCTCCAAAAAGTTTTTTGAGCAAATCCTCAACAAAGCCCCCCAATTTTGGAGATTGCAGTAGATTTGGGAATTCCTCTAATTAAAATGTTGTTGCGCTGCGAGCGAGCTACTAAATCTTCATTTTTAGTTTTAATGAGTTCTAGGACCTTGTCCATGAATAGTAGGTGTTTTCTGGATTGAGTTTGCGCGTCGTCAATGTCAGAGATCGGGTTTTCAAGGTGATCCAGTCTGTCTTCATGTTTATCAACGTTCTTGTTGACACTGTCTAATAGACTGGTAAGTAGATCTAGTTGGCGTCTATAGCCTTCTGGCTTGTCTTGACATTGATGAGGATCTCCATGAGATCAGCTTCTTATTGGGTATCATCGTCAGGCAGAGCTGGTGGGGGTCTCAGAATTAGGGTCTAGATGTAATTGTCTGGTGAGGTACCTGCCCTCAAACAAGAGCTTGAATTGCTTCACATAGTGCTTGCCCATGATCAAGGTGGCTGGTGGCCTCACTGCAGGCACAGCTCTCCCGGTGGGCAGCCAGAGAAGATAGGTAAGTAAAGCCGCCAAAACCCGTGCCATTGCAGTGCACTGACCCTCAGGATGTATGAGATGCAATGCTGGGGTCTGAGATGTTGGATCCATGAAGCCCGCCTCACCCTGGGCTGTCTGAACACCAGGGTGGACAAGCAGGCTCCTAAAAACAACAGTCTGCTTGGTGGGAACCTAGTTTAACGGTAGAACAAAGTTTAACGTTTAGATGATGATGAGTGGTGATGGGGACCATCAGCAGGAAATGATGTGCTCTCAGCTGGGTTCAATGAGGAAGAGTAGGCACCCCAGGAGCTTCCAGTTCGAGACCCAGTAAGTTACCCCACCAGTCAAGGGATATATACGAAGGAGAATGAGGCAGCAATCCCCCTCAGGTGTGCTGGGCTGCAACAGGAGAAAGAGAGAGTGCTGTGACAGTGCGTGCCCTCTAGGCCACGTGGGTGATAATATACCGAGGAGTGAGCTGCCAATGTCCAGCCAACGGACTTCCAATCGGGGATGAATGATGGGGGTATGTAGAGGGTTCAATAGGCAGGTTATTCGCTAATCAAATAAGGATCTAAGGGCACTCTTGTACCAAGGGAGGTAAGGATCAAAGTTGGGCACCCTATTTACATAGTCCTCTGACTCACCAGAGCGGGATTTTATTAACTACAGTCCAGCGATGGGGAAACTGTCAGCCCCCACAAAAGCCCAGCAGGAAAGCCTGCGGGGACACCAGGCAATGAGCCCCGCTTAGGCCTGATCTGCCACTGTCAGGCTCAGCCGGCACAAGAGTCACGAGACACCCTGGAGAGCTGTAGGCATGCAGCATCAGCTCCCCAGCAAGCCAGGCTGTGGCGGAGCCGTGGAGGCCCAGCTGCCAATTGGGGTACAATATTGTAGACCGCGCTGCCACTGGAGTAGCTGGGTGGGCTCATGTGAGGGGACGCAGGACAGCAGTTGTGTGGCAGGGTTTTGTTACTGGGCTGGGGGCCTTATAGCCTCTCGGATCACATCTCTCTGGCACCCACGGGCCGCAGTCCTTCCTCCGCTGCGGCTGGCACCAGCAGCCAACAGGCAAGCACAAACCGAGACCACAGAGCCCCCAGGTGATCTGTGTCACCATGTGGGCTATCTTCTGTCGTGGGTAGCCCGTCGTGTTGCAGATTCCTGCCAGATTGCGCATTCTGCTGGTGGAGCCACTCTAGGAAGCAGCCATTCCACAGCTCGTCTAAGCCGTGCCCCCAAGTACTGTGAAGTTCATGAACATTTAGAACCGCAGTGGAAGCTACCATATGTAGGGGAACCATTTTTACTTAGACACCACAAACCTCTATTAAATATAGGCATTTAGGAGTTTAATGTGATAATGTATTTAGCTCTGTACTGAAGTGCATTCGGATGGGTTCTGAGGCTATGTCAGTGAATCTGTTGCCTGAGTCATTTGTCAAGTCTCCCCAATCTTTGTTTCTTACTGTCATCAACATCCTAGGTATGTAAATGGTATGTTATACATTGCTAAAGTACTTCAGTACTGATTTCACCATCAAATTTGACAGCAGGCTTATACTTTATTGTTTTTTAGTGAGACTTCGATATTGTCAAATGCACATAGAAAGATAAAGTGCTTTCTTTTTTTTCAGCTATTGGTACAACATTGCTGTATTTGTTGACTCCCATTGATTCATATTTTACATTTGGAAAACGTACAGTAAGCAGACTTTAAGACCTTGTGGAGACACTGTACTAAGGCATTTTTGGTAGGTATCCTTTTTAGTAACATCAGTTCACTATACTGAATTACAAAGCTAAAGTATTGAAGGGGTAACACTGTTCCAGGAGATACATAATGAAGGGGTAGAGACAAGTTCATTCATGAGTTAGGAGCTATCTGGGGTTGTGACAACACTGTGACCGAATGTTTTGAGAATATTTTGCATAATGTATATGCACGCCCTCATGCTAATGGTGATTCCAAGATTGGGAGCCTTGAAGCATGTGAAATCCGTAAACTTTGGAACTGTTTTGTGTTCACAGGTCAGTATCAGTTGTCTTTACATAGATTCAATTAACCTATTGTATATGTCATTTCAAAATCATCCAGGGCAAGTGAAGGAGTAAGGACTGACCACGGTGGGGCAGCAGCTGGCCACAGTGGTTCTGGTCCTGACACCATGGAGACTGAGGTAGCCAGTGGCCCAGAGGGTGAGGGGAGTGCAACGGAAGATGCAAGTTCCATGACTTCATCACCTGAAGCAACCTCCAGTGGACACTCCCTAGTGGTGGTGGACCCAACAAGGACTCTGACAACATCATCCTTGTCCACTTCCCAATACCATCTCCACCCTCCCTGTTTCTCCCCACCCAGGTGGCCGGGCCCACAGCTCTAAGAGGGATGCTATCGCCTTCGCTCCAGGCGCTTCCCCCTGCCCCTGTCCGCCCATCTGCGCTGAGTGAGGAGGCTATTGACCTTCTGAGGAACATCTCTGTAGGTCATTCTGCAATACTGAATGCCATCCAGGGGCAAGACAGCCATGTGCAACACATGGTGGCCTACCTGGAAGGCATTCATAGTGCAATGTCTTTTCAGGCTCAAGCCTCTTCCCTCAACGCAGACTCCCCTTCCTCATCCCAAATTCTTTTTCCCAAACCTGTACCAAGCACATGCAAACATTTGCATGCACCCACTCATGCAGACATTAGTACAACACATACACTTACACACAAACCCCACAAGAGACAAGAGCTCCTTCAGATATATTGGCACTGACACCACCACACCCACAGTCACCACCACAACCATCACATCCACAGAATCCACCACACCCACATTCACCATCCCATCCACAGATGACACCACCAATACAACACCCACAGTCACCACCACATCTGTCACATCCACAGACTCCACCACACCCACATTCACATCACATTAACAGATGACACCAACTCTACCACACCCACAGTCATCACCACAACAACCATCACATCAACAGACTTCACCACACCCACATTCACCAGTCACAAGCCACAACCCCTTCACATTCACAACACACACATACAGAGACACAACATCCGTAGAGTACACACTTAGGAAACAGAAGCCCACCCAATCATACATACAACGGACACAAAACACACCCACACTTGCCAGACATGCACCAGACCCAAAGGTAAGAGCACCATCAATAGACACATGCATATCACACACAGACAGTCCCTCTGTTCTCTCAAACACAACTCCTTCCTACACAGCCTTCCAAGTTGCCCATTGAGGATCCACATTTTACCCTTGCCATAATCCCTCCCATAACTGAAACCACACTTAAAAAACAGAAATCTACCACTCTCACACCCAAACCCACCCATCCAGCATTCAAATCTACCCCTGAAAAAGGCCCATCCACCCCTTCCACTTCCAAGGCCCACACTCCCAAATGCAAATCCGCCCCTTCCACTTCCACAAGCCACTTCCAATACAAATCAGTCCCTTCCAATTGCAAGACCACCCCCCTCCCAAAGCCAAGGACCCCTCCCAAATCCACGTCCACTCCTACAAACCCCAAACCCCCCCTCCGATGTAGGTAATGTGAGGTGCCTGCTCTGCCCATTGGATGCCCGTTCCTGAGGAGGTTCCCCTTGGAAGTGATATAGGAGGCAAGCTTTGCGGCATAGCATAATAGTGCACAGGACTTTACTTGCAGCATTTTGGACTGCCATTTGGCATAATTTATTTTGAGAGAGTTATCCTATTTGTTGGAATAAATCTATGGTTTGAATTTAAACAAGTTAGTTCCGGCATTTTATTCCCCAAAGTAATTATTTGATCCCTAGAAATGTTTGAGACTGACATGTGTATTACAAATTTGTTTTTAACATGATGTTAGGTAATCCAGCCTATACCCTTTATTGGGGGCATAAACTGGTTGCCTTGGTAAGTGATGGCCATATGCATTTGGGTGCAGGCATTCATCATTGTAATGGGCATATACACCCACAAATAGACATTTTAACTTGATTTTATGATATTTTCATACAGGAGTGTTTGTTTCCCATTGATTACTGATAAGTATGTGCACATATGTATGCATCGCCCCATGTGAACTAATGTGAAGCATTTAATTGTATGCAGTACAGGACTTCCACTAGACAAAGACAAATGTTGAGGTGATGAACATGAAGAATGGTTAAGATTTGGGTCTGGCATTGATTTTCCTGGGAATTGTTGAGGCAAGGCTTCCACCTCGTCTAGTGCAATTTTTACATGTAGTTACATTGCACTTATCACAATAATGTGTTTATCATTTTTGTTTAATGTGCCTTTTACGTAATTTCTGTGAACACACCTTTAGCTTTATGATTTGATGGGCTTTTGAGCGCGTGCCCATTTTTGGGAAAGCAGCTTGGCCAACATTGGGCCACAACCTTTACAACGCAACTTTTACAACGCACTACAGTTACAACGAAACTGTTACAACGCGAGTGCATTGACAACGCAGGACATTACAACGCAAGTCTTTACATCGACTTGCACTAGATGGCGTGCTAACATTAAAAATAGTGTAGTTTACTATCCCAACACCTTCCCTACTGTTACGTGGACTGGAGTTGGAATAGTAAATTACACTTTTTTAATGTTAGCACGCCATCTAGTGCAAGTCGATTTAAAGACTTGCGTTGTAATGTCCTGCGTTGTCAATGCACTCGCGTTGTAAAACTTTCGTTGTAACAGCATGCGTTGTAACGTCATACATCCCCAACATTCAATCATAGATTGTAGTCATCTAGGTGTGTTACTTTACATGTTGTAAACATCAACATTGCTGACATCGACACAACACATTGCTATGCTATGGCTTGTGTGTGTAAATTAAAAATGCACAAATTCTTAGCAAATGTGACCAGCCAAGTTAGGTGGTAACAGGTCATGGTGGTGCTTACCTTCGGTTCTGGTGACCACAGTGTTGATTTTATTCGTGTTGAAGCAGCAGCAGCATGACTTGTAGGATCGGGTCCATGGTGGTACAAGAATTGCAAAGGTGAGTAAAGGGGAGTTTTGGCATTATATGCGTTGCTTTCCGCCGCCTCAGGTGTTGAAGTTTGACCATCACAGTTTCCTCGGTGGCAAAGCACATCATGATTGGCCAGGCAGGGAAAGTGGCTGGGCTACTGCTGTCAGCCGTTTTTCCCTGAGAGTACTGTCAGAGCGAGCGAGCAAGACCAGAGGAGCTGGCAGGAGCTGGGCAGTCTTTCAGCAGACACATCTAAATAGTGTGGATGGACTGCCTACAGGGCAGACGGGGAATCTGACGCTGCCGCTATAGTGGGACCGCAAAAAACACACAATTGACGGACGGAATACAGAACAAATCAAAACATTCACTCCCAGTCAAGAGATCCGGGTTAAATCCATCATTCTTTTGCTCACCATGCCACCCCAGTTTAGATCTAGCCATTTGCAAATCAGCCTTGACCCTATGCCTCATGGGAACAGTCCAGCCCAAACTGCCAAGCCAGGTCCTCCCTGTACCAGAAACGAGCATCCTAGGACCGGTTTCGGGGTTTCACCCTTCTTCAGCCAGAATAGCTTGATTCCAGTGGCACAGTGAGCCAGGGAGGACCTGGCCTGGCAGTTCGGGCTGGACGGTTCCTATTGGGCGCAGGGTCATGACTGATTTGCATATGGCTGGGTCCAAACTGGAATGGCATGGTGAGCAAAAAAAACATGGATTTAGGCCCAGATCTCTGTACTGGGGTGAATGTATGACATTGTTCTGCATTCTGTCCATCAATAGTTCTTTTTCTATAGCGGGACCATCACAGCCAAGATCGCAATCAGGCCCTAAGTCACATGGGCTACACCTACAACCACAAAGTGCATCACCAAAAAATGTGAATTGGAAATACACCAAATATTATTATAATGCATGCTATGGGAGGGCCACTACAAAAAATGAAGTTGTAATTAATGTAAGAGATCACAACCACCCTCAAATGTAAAAGATATAGAAGAGAGGTATTGCAGTATATAAGAGAGGCAAGCACTAGCTACCAGGAACCCACAACCATAATCCTAAAAGATTCACTGCTTAAAGTCCCCAAAAACACCACAGGCCAACTACCACCAATGCCCACTTTAAAATGTTTAATTGCATGAACTAAAATGCCATCAGCAATAATCTACTTGCCCCTAGAAGATACTAAACATTTAACAATGACACATATCCTTTTTATAAGACAACCTAAACAATGATGAACGAATCCTACTAGTCTCTACAGCAGATAACTTACTAAAACTACACCATTGTCAAACCTGGATGAGACCTGGATGAGACCTGGATGAGACCTTCAAAATGTCTCAAACCGTTCCCTCAGATGTACACCATATATGGTGAATATCAGAATAGTATTTGGACAAAATATTGAATTAGAAATATTGAGTTGCAGAAATACTGGAAAACAAATATTGTGATACAAAATTATCGTGATGCAGAAATACCATTGTCAAGAATATTGATTTTTCAGGTAAGTTATATCATTATCAATAATATCGTTGTCATTAATATAGTTTTCTATAATAGTTGTAAAAAATATATTTTATAATAATAATATATATAATATATATAATATAATAATATTTAAAAATATAATTTGTAATTTGAAATGATTTATATTTTTTATTTAATTGCTAATAGTAATTTATATCATTGTAGCGGGTTGCTAGGTTTGTAAGGCTGTAGGGTGAAAAGTTAATTAAATATAATTAATCAATAATTCTTAATTAATTAATTAATAATTATTTAATTAATTAAGAAGTATGTAAATAGTGTAATAATTATATATTTTAAGTTTTATAATAGGTGTTGTAGGGGTATAGAGCAGTAAGTTAATTAAGTAATAATTAATTAAATAATTATCAATTTATTATTAATCCTTTAATTGATTATTTATTATATAAATTGTGTAATAATTGTATTTTTGAAGTTATATATCAGATATGGGCTGCTGGGTTCATAGGGGTATAGGGTACAAAGGAGCATATGCATCAACCAAACGAATGCCGATTCCTTAATAGCGAAAAATAAGGAATCGCCATTAAGGAATCGGTAAATGGCATGCATCAACAGATTAGGTAAAATTTAGCGATTCCTTAAAAATTGCTAAATTTACCGATTCCTACATAGCGGGGCACGCAAACTCCCCCTAGCAAATAGCGAGTTCGGTAATACCGAATTAGCTAATTGCGAGTTCGGTAATACCGAGTTAGCTATTACCGAATCGGTATTAGCGAAATCGCAATTTGCCGCGTCGCTCCGGGAACGTGCAGATGACATCACCAACCAGGAAATACTGCTGCCCCACCCACATTGCCTCGACAGAGGAGCAGACAGGAGCTGGGAAGGAGGACTGCCTGTGCAGAGTGAGGCCACACCGACTCTGCAAATCCAAAGCCACACACATCATGGCGCAGGAAGTGCCATCCAGCGCAGAGTCTGCACGCAAACGAAAGCGTAAATTTTCAGACAGGGAGCTCGAGTACCTAATCGAGGGAGTCTCCAGCAAACACGACCGCCTCTTTGGCAAGCTGTCCCTCAAGGTGCCTGAGCAGGAGAAGCGGCGCATATGGCTGCGCATCCGTGAGAGGGTGAATGCAGTTGGCGTCACGACCCGCAGCATCGACGACCTCAAAAAAAGGTGGTACGACCTGCGGAAGCGTGCCAAAGAGAGGATTGCGGAGAGGCTCCGGGAGGCGAGCAGGACTGGAGGCGGAGCATCCACAGCACCAGCCAACACAGCCCTGGAGGACCTTGTGGAAGGGACGATAGAGAGGGAAGCCGTCGTGAGGGTGACCCAGATGGACACGTCCGGCGCAGCCACAAGTGCCCAAGGTAAGATGCATGCCTGTGCCCACACCCAGCATTGCGTAAATCCATTTCCATGCCCCCAGCCCGATCTCAGTGTGTCTGCAGCTCTGGCACAGACAGCTTAACACATGACACCAGTGCATCTTGGGAGTTGTAGTCTAGTCAGCCCAGTGTGCATGTACAGGCGTAAATCCAATGACCATACACCACATCAGTTGAACATGGATGGAGACTGTTCATGTAGTGGACCACAGAGGGAGATTAATGTGTACAACACTATGTAGTTGTAATTATCCCACTAACCATGCACTGTTTCACACACAGATGCATCACCTGGGGATTCGGACGACAGCAGCCAGCTGATCATATCGGAAACACCCGTCGAGTCAGACCAGGAGACAGCGCAGGACGCGCATGCATCGCCAACACCTGCCACCCCAACAGCACCACCTCCACCAGCGCCACTAGCTACGGCACCTCCACCAGCGCCACAAGCTACGGCACCAGCACCAGCGCCACAAGCAACGGCACCAGCCAAACAGGCTGCAGCTACTACAGCCACAATAGCGCAGAGGCGCAGGTCCCAAGTTGCGCCCTTGCAGGAGATGGAAACACCCACCTCGCAATTGGCACCCAGGCAGAGCACATACACACCACCTGATGCACCACCTGGAGGTGCTAGACGCGCACGGCGGCACAGGGCTCGTCGCAGTTCCGTCTCCTCAGCCGAACAGGATGTCCCAACAACCTCTGCAATTGAGGAGAGGATGCTGCGTACACAGCGCATGCAGGGGCGACATGTGGCTAACATTAGCTGCAATATTGTGCGCCTTCCTAGGGAGATGCGCGCCATGACTGCAGCAGTCACGGACATGAGCAAGGCCGTCAGGGACATGACCACAGCGGTTGCAGAGGGCAATGCTCAGCTCAGGGAGGAGGTACATGAGCTCACCCGTGCCACGAGGGAGGGCCATGAGTGCCATAAGAGGAGTCACCGGCAGCAAATGTTGCGTACCGCCGCCGCTACCAAGGCCATCACACGGCACAGCAACAGCACCGCTGTGTTGGCACGCCGCTCAGTCGCCCTGCAGGTGGACCTTGGGCACTTCTGCAGGGATGTGGCAAAGTCACTAGGACACATCACCACTGCTGTGGAACACCTTCAGAGCAGCACATGCAGTGCTGCTGCATTGGGAGGGGATGACACAAGTGAGGCTGCCTCCAGTGTCAGCAGCGTGTCACTGGCAGAGGCCAGCACCAGGCGCCGCAGTTCGCGTGCCTCCGCGGGGACAGGCCGTGGTGAGGCATTGGATACACCTGAGCGGAGGCTTGGGGTACGTGGGAAGCGCCACTAGACAGTTGGACATGCATGCAGGACCATGGTGGGGCAACCATGGCCATCCAATCACTGTGTATGCACAGGCGTGACTTTAAGGCACCTTTTATTTACAATGATGCAATTGGAGCATGATTTACAATGCTAGTTTTGTTGCACAATCCTCAGTGCTACTGTGCATTAAACAGTTGCACCCCAAACCAACTTGTAATGTCTCATTTCCCCATGTTTCAAAAATTATGTTGCATAATGTATGTCCGCCTCCTATGGCCCTCTGCTGTGTTTGGGATGTGTGCCTGTCGTTGTTGGGCGGGTGGTTGGTCAGCCCGGTGGTCGTCATCCCTGTCCACCTCTATGGGTATCCCCCTTCTGGTGGCAATGTTGTGCAGCATTGCACATACAGCAATTATCCGACAGCATGTTTCTGGTTGGTATAACATGGCGCCGCCAGTCTTGTGGAGGATACGGAAGTGGCTCTTGAGAATCCCAAAAGTCCTCTCTATCACATTCCTCGTGCTGATGTGTGCAGCGTTGTAGCGATGTTCCTGCGGGGTTGCTGGATTTAAGTATGGGGTGAGTAAGTATTCCCGCAGGGGGGAGGAGCCAAGATGGCGACCGGAGCAGTCGCTTGAGCGCCCGGCTCCGTCGGCCCTTGGCCTCGGACTATCATCCTGATTCCTATCCTTGCCGATTTTCGAGGTGCAACGCGTGCGACGACGCGCTGACTGCGCCGCCGCTTTCCCGAAGTCTTAGCCCGCCCGGATGCCGGAGTTTTTGGTGCCTTTGTTCCCCGCCCTGGACCCTTGCTCTACTGTGGCCTCGGCCGACCCCCTGGAATCGTTGCAGTCACCGGACCCGCTGGTGCAAATCTGAGCCCGAGGTCCCGATCCCGCCTCACGCCACGCACGGTCGCCAGAAGAGCCGGGAGAGAGACGCCCGGACACCTCCTGTACCCTGCATCTGATGGGCTGGAGCCAGAGGGTAAGCCCCGGTGTGGCGGGTCTCCTGCCCCGCTCTGTGGACCACGCTGTAGAAGGCTGCAGACCCCCTTCTTCTATGGTCTAGTCGGCTGCAAAGAGAGCCTGAGGGAGGGGAAGAGACTGCTGGCTTTCACCTGTTGCGGCGCAGACCTGTTGGGAATTGCCTCCTTGTCACGATCCCCCCCCTGGCCACGGTACCGTTCAACGGTAAAACATGGCGCTGATTGCCTGCTCGCTGCGGGGGGGTGATGCTCCGGTCTCGCCCGCTGCCCGCTTCGCCCTCCCTCTACCAGACTCCAGCTCCCCAGTGCCGTCCCGGATTGTTGCCGTTGGGGGGACGCAGCTTCCGCTGACATACGGCTCCGTTCTGGCTGCCCTGCGGGACTTTCGTCTGCAATTGTGTGTCGGCTTGCAAACGCTGAGTGAGCGGTTCGACTCTACACTGTCTGCTGCGGGCCGTGAGCGCCCCGTTTGTGATCAACAAGACGTGAGTCTGCCAGTGCTGTGGTCCTCCTGCGGGGAAGCAACGACTGGGTATAACGGTGCTACACTGGTGTCTGCATTTGGCTTTCCTGGCGCTCAGGATCAATCGCTCTCCTGCTCAATGGCAGATACTTTGTTTCCCCGGTCATTGCCGCCTGCTTTGTTGTTGCCTGCCTCACCGTGCCCGCAGGAGTTTCCAGCTGAACTACACCTGGCGACCTCGAGGAACTGTTCACGGTGGCCTACGACTCCTTTTATGTGGAACTCATGTACTTTACAAGCCAGGTCTGGATTTTATATGGTGTGCAAGGGGACCTCAATAGATGATCGGCGGCCATTTTGTGACTCTACTTCTCCATCTTCTCCCAAGTGGCCATATTGTCTTTGTCTGTTCGGGATGCGGGGCATTCACGAGGGGGCGGGCCTAATCGTACGCCCGCGATCGGGCCAGGGCTAGATTACTTTCTATCATCATGGCTTCACGGCCGGGCTGGACTGGGACTGGAATTGTCTACTTATGTTGTGCGCACTCGTCGCGATCTGTCTGCCTTCATTTCCGTGGTGTTACATTCTATCTTCCCACGACCGCCTTTGGGTGTAGTGGGGTTTCAGTGTGTGGAGGCTTGGTTGGCCGGTGGTGTCGGGCGCTCCTGAGGATACGTGGGCTCCTCCCCGCCTCCTTTCTTCTTTCTTCTCTTAGTTTCTTTACTCTATTCCTACTTTCTCTCTTGGCTATATTTCGGGTTCATTGGGCGACAGGCACTATGCTGGGGGGGGGGTAGGCCATAGCCTCCGCATTGGTGTAGGGTGGGGGGGTAATTTACTGTTTCTTTTTTAGTTCTATGGGCCTCTTTCTTTCATGTCTCTGCGCTATACTTGTTTCGATTCGGGGTCCGGGTGTGGGGTGGATTGAGTGGGGGCGGCTTTTAGGGGGTGCGTATTTACTACTGTGATGATCCTGTTATCTAATTGCAGCGCCTTACTGTATGAGATTTTCTATGGCTGTTTTAATGATGCTGCTGCTCTCCAGTGTATGAAGCCGACTTGCGGACTCGAATCTCCTTGTTTCTATCCTTTACTGACTTTTTTCCCGAAAAATTTTTTTTTTTTTGAAAACCTTAAAATTAACCTTCACTTCTCCTTCCCCCGGTGTCAAGGCTCCCTCCAGTGTATGAATCCTGAATCGTTGCTAATCTTGACCTTGACGCACAGGGGATGTATTGTTTGTCTCTGTGCTCAACCGTATTGTGGCCGGCCTGATGGTTGTAGGCCCGTATTTGTTCTTTTACTATGCACAAATAAAGGTTTTTTAAAAAAAAAAAAAAAAAAAAAAAAGTATTCCCGCAGGGCGTAGGCACTGTCACCTAGAAGATAGAAGCATAGACTTAGCATTGGTGATGTACATACATGTGTGGTGTTGGTGTGGGGAAGCATATTTCTACGTACCTAGCAGGAGTCCCTCTCCAAATTCTCCGTTGATTAGTCGCCTGTGCATTCCACTGTTGCGGAAGATGTATGAGTCGTGTGTGCTCCCCGGGAATTGTGCCACTAGGTCCGTTATGATGTTATTGGCATCGCACACAACCTGCACGTTGATCGAGTGGTATGACTTGCGGTTCCGGAATATGTACTCATTTGCAGCTGGAGGGCATATGGGGATATGCGTGCAGTCGATGCATCCAATCACATGTGGGAATTGTGCCACCTGGTAGAAAGCCTGTTTGGTGCGGTCCAACTGCTGTGGGGTTGTGGGGAAGCTGATGTGTGTGTGGAGCATTGTCAGCATGGCATCTAGGAATTTCTTGAAGAAGCGTGACAGTGCGCTTTGCGAAACACCTCCGGCCACCGCAATTACACCCTGGAAACTCCCTGAGGCCAGTAGGTGCAGGCTGCATAGGACCTAAACGTGCGCAGGGATTGCATTTGTCCGGTGTGTCTGGTGCTGCAGTAATGGTTCCAGGTCTGCAATCAGGCGCATGATCATAGCGCGATTGAGGCGATACTTCTGGTACACCTCGTCCTCATTCTGCCCGAGCAAGGTTATGCGCAGTCTGAAAACTCGCTCCTGGACCCTTCTCCTGCGCTGTCCTGCTGCATTGATCCGCATCCTCCTTGCAAGCACGTAGAGGGCAGCCATTTTGTGGGAGCCAACAGGGTCTCCTGGGCCACCTTTAAGGGATTAGTGATTGCCTCAATCATTTGCACATGTAGGAAAATTTTTTGCATTGTCTTTTTTTTTTTTTTTAACTTTACCTCCAGGTTTTGATTCCCCTTATTTAGCTCTTGCAAAATAGCGATTTTTGGGATTTTCGTTATTAGCGAGTTTTGTTGCATTGGGGTGCGATTCGTTATTTGCTATTGGCACTTTCCGGGAGCTAATAGTGATTTCGGTAACTGCTAATTCGGTATTTAGCGATTCGGTAACTTAGCATTTTTGGTATTACCGATTCGGTATGTTAGCGGATATTTATTTAGCGATTCGTTATTTGCTCACGTTTTGGGTTGATGCATTGGGATTGGGTATTTGGGACTCGCTACCGGGAGCTAATAAGGAATCGGTATTTTACCGACTGGATTTTGGCTTGATGCATGAGGCTGAAAGTCAATTATGAATTAATGACTTAATTATTCAATTATAAATTCATATTTAATTGTTAATAATTATTCTAATTGTGTTACATTTATTTATTTTAGATATATTTTTGGTGTGGGCTGGTGGGTTTGTGGGGGTACAGCTTGGCAAGTTATTTAAGTAATAAATACATGAAAAATGTATAATTATTTTGTTTACTTATCATCTTAATTGCTTAATAATTTTTGTATGTATATTTTGGGGGGTTTAATAACGAAGCTCATATTAAGAGTTTAATATTTGTTATAAATTAATAAGATTATGTTTCATATATGTTAAGTGTTTGAAATGAAGTACTTTCCCTACTGTTGCACATACTGGAGTGGGAAAAGTAATTGTTACCCCCCCCAAATTTAACACTTTCCCTACTGTTGCACAGACTGGAGTAGGAATAGTTCATTTCACCACTCCACAGTTCAACTCTTTCCATACTGATGCACAGACGGGAGTGGTATAGGAGGTGGCTTAGTATAAGGTGCACACTTATTTAAGTGAAGCACCTTGCACTAATCCAGACAACCCACATGGGGATTTTAGTCATCTTAGACAACCATAGAAAGCTCTCTAAGTGGTAGCTGTGGAGAGCAGCCTTCAGACTTAGTCCAGAAGGAGTGCTAAGCACGTTGTTTTACCAGATCTAATCATATAGTGTAGGTTAAATGAAAAAGAACTGCACAGTGTATTTATAAAAATATGTCTATTTATTATACAACACTCCCTAATACATTGGTATATCTCCTACCAGGAGATATCAACACAACTACACACAATACTTCAATTGCAAACAGGTAAGTAAGCACAATACACAGTGGTCTTCAGGGGGAGACCAAACCATATACTAAGAAAGTGGAATGCGAACTGTGACCAAAGTCAGGACTTGGACCAGGAGACTCAGAAGAGCTAGGGGCACAAGGGACCACCTAAGGTAAGTACCCAGGAACCCCACGGAGGTTGTGTGCAGATTGGGAACATAGCTGCGTACTCAATGGAATTCAACAGGAAAGTCGTGGTTGCAGTTTTGAAGAAGAAGGGCCCTTCCCAGTGGACCCTGAAGAAACCCTGTGGAACACAGAAGGTTGATACCTCAGGAACCAGGATACCTACACCAGGAATGCTGGGTGCATAGGTGCAAAGTGACATCGGAAACCGCCATCCACCACAATGGAGGACTACAGAAAAGATGCCACTGGTGAAGACTGTGCAAGAGTCCTGTGGAAAATCAATGGGTGGTTTCTTGAAGAGAAGAACTTGCAAGCAGAGTGAACAGAGTATATGCCGCTCAGAAGTGACCAGGAGGCACAGGAGAACAATGACCACTGATGACAGAAGAGGCAGGAGTGATGACGGTGAACTTGTCGCTGAAGCTGTGAGGACCAGGCAATGCTGTGGAAGACCAGGAGTCATTCACAAGCTGTCCCACATTGGAAGTCAAGAACCAGGGTGTCAGTGTCAGGCGGGAGCACCAACAAACCTTGGCAGCCACACGGTCCAAGGGACTCTCCAAGTGCAGGAGAGTCAGAGCAGGCCCTGAGCAAGGAGGGGAGACCACTGAAGCAAAAGAAGAGCTTTGAGAGGACCCACAGGCTGAAGGCACAGGAGTCGCAAGAGGACCTCGAGCAGCTCACCAAAGACGAGGGCCCACAGTGCATAGGATGTGGTGAGGATAAAGATCCTAGCATGAAGAGATGCTGGAGGCTGGAGCTTCTTGTAGCCTGGAGCTCTCTGGAGTGCAGAGCCCACAAGTCTTGGGAATGGCAAGTCAACGCGGTGCACAGGGTTTTGGTCCCAGCAGTTCCGACAAGGGATACTGGACTCAAAATTGCAGAGAGGACAGGTCAGGCCTCGGGGGAGTTGCAGAATCACCACCTGTGTTGCTGAGCCTTTCGTAGTCCGTGGCACGTCAGGAGCAGCAGACTGGTCAGCTTTGTTGAGGTGCCTGCAGATGCAGAGGAGTGATTCCTTCACTCCAAGGGAGATTACTTTGGGTGCTCTTGATGCCCACGAGTCTGTTGATGACCAGGGGCGGTTCCTCCATGAGAGTGGAGTAGCGTCGCCCCACTAACCAAATTGCCCCCAAGCCCCAGAGATGAAAAATAAATTGATAATAAAGTTAATTTATTACCATTTTATTTTTCATCCTCCCATTCAGAACCGAGAGTCAGTATAGGTGGGCTGCTGGGCACTTCATTTCAAAGTGTGCATATCCCTTTGGACAGCCGTCTTCCGATGGCTAACCAGACATGCGCACTTTGAAACCTCTAACCCAGCTGTCTTAAGACAGCTGGGTTAGAGCAAGTGCAGGCCTCAAGTGCCTTCGGGAGTGCCGAGAACAGCCACTCCCTCCAATCCTGGTGCTGCTCTCATGCAGCATGAGAGCAGCACCAGGATTGGTTAAGACACTTCGCTGGGGCCCGCACTAAACACCAGACTGCAGGAGGAAGACCACCAGTGAGGAGGAGGATGTGCTGCAGATGAGTAGACTTTATTTTTTAACCACCAACATTTTGCCCGCCACACCACTTGCCACAGATGCCAGCAGCCACTGTTGACAACCTATTTTTCATCTGGAAGGGCTCAAGTGCCTCAGCCACAAAGATTGTATCCAAATTGAACAACAGCACTCCGAATCTTGTTTTTAGCCACACTATTAGCTGTACCAGCATTGAATATCTGGACTTGGTAGTTCAGATTGTTAACAACAATATACATGCCAGATTATTTTGAAAAACCATGGCTGGCAACAGCCTTCTCCATGCCCAGAGTGGCCATCCAGAAAATCTAAAATGGAGCATCCCCTATGGTGAGCTTCTCAGAACCAGAAGGAATTGCAGTACAAATGAGGCATACAAAAAAAGAACAAGACATCATGATGGGCTTGTTCAAGAAAAGAGGGTACCCCAAATGGGTGCTCAAGAAAACCAGTATCCCTGTCAATTCAGTTCACAGAGAACACTTACTATTTCACACACCATTCCTGATGATGAAGTTCCAACTCTCAGACTCATACTGACTTAAAATAACAGTTTAAAAAGGCAAGATAGATTCTGTCTAGGATTTGGTCCATCCTTGAGAGTGATCCTGTATTCGGCCATAAGATTGGACAATCTCCCAGTATCACCTTCCGCTGAGGAAAATCATTCAGGGATACACTCGTTAACAGCGACCTCACCCTCATCAAAGGGATCAATTTACACAACCTCAAAGGTTTGTATCCCTGTGGCAAGTGTAAGGCTTGTAAAGGTAGCACCAAGACTAACACCACATTTAATGGCATTACACACACCACCTGTCAATTTCTGACATGCAGTACGAATCATGTGATTTACACCTAGTATGTCCATGCAATTTGAGGTACATTGGCAGCACTGTATTTGCAGTGCAAAAAAGAGTGCTGGAACACTTCAGGGCCATTGAGCACAATGACCAGAAATATCCTGTGGCTAGATATTTTCACAACAAACACTGTGGCGACCACAACTTACTCTCTTTTTAAATTATTGAGCAGACTCATTGTACCCCAGAGGGGGTGACCGTGTTTTGAGAATGAGAAAGAGGGAGTCACAGTTGGTAATAGATTTTAATGCACTACATCTGGGTGGTCTCAACCAGGGAGAAGAATTGAGTGTCCATCTGTATGATGACTCAAGAGGTGTCACAATGAGAATCATTTTATGCCATAGGGTATAATGTTTTCTTGCTTTAACCTTTTGGAGTGTGTCTCAACTATTTTACTGTGCCTCACGGATGTATATTTATATTCTGTTACCTGTTTTACCAGGGGATCCAGTTCTTTCCTCTCTACTAATGTGAGTTTATCGTGTTGTATTTACAGGAGGCAAGGAATGGGTACTCGGAGCCAGGACTTTCAGAGTTCCCTACCATTTTCTTCATTCACTTTCATGGTGCTCTTCACATCACAGATAAAATTTGTGTTTCATTTTGTACTTTTGTAGACTGTGGACTAGATTTTGCTTAAGTTTCTTGCATTATCTGGGGTACTTATGACCTATAGTTTGGTTACCATGTGCAGCACTGACTTTGCCTTGTATGTCACTGTTTTCCTTTTATTCCATTTATTAATATTTCCTTTGTACAACTGATTGTCACATGACAGCAGTGGCCCACTATGGACTCTATGGGCTGTTTCCTGTGCAGACCACCCCTTTGTGGACTGGCAGTCACAGGACATAAGTGGCCCATTGTGGTCTTCCTCCTTGTGCGCACCTTACCGGGGCCTGACCTAGGCAGCCATGGCTCACATGAGTGTTATGACCCTGTGTTCTCTGCAACCGCCCAGCACAGGGGTATTGCGCTAACAAGGGTCTCCATGCCCTATTGCTGGCATGTGTCCCCTGCCCTGTTTTCAGCGACTATGGACTCTATGAGGCTCCTTGCACTGCCCCTTGTGGGCTGGCGACTGACACAATTTCCTATACCAGTGTGGTACCTTTTTTTTACTCTCACCAGTTCATTCGATACAGCACTCTCACCGGACTCGAATTCCCAGCATACACTGGTCAAAGGTTCTGGCAGCACACTGGTGAGGCCCCCGGTCTTACAATTGGGATCTTCTGATGCTGATGGAGCTCCACAATGAGTTCTTTTTTCCTTACCAAGCTCCGATTTCTGCGGGGTGCTGATACCGCCTGCCACCCCTTTGGTCTTTTTGCACATTTTTAGCTAACGCATTACAGTAGTATATACACTAGACCGCAGATGTACACCATCTGTAGGTTTCTGGGTCAAACTACTGTGTATGGTATTTGTTGTCCAACTCCTCCAAGCGAATGATATGAGCTTACATGAACTGTGTATATTGATTGGTATTTGTATGCATACTTACAGTATATAATAAACACTGCAGTGCAATTTTGTTTTTTTTTTCACGCTGTGTCTGTTTTCTATTTTCATGGCATGGTCCACTGTTTGTTTTCACTATTGGGAGATATAATTACTACAATTGGTCTAACATGTACATGTGATCAAGACCACTGCGAAGGCCGAAACCCTTCTTGTTGGAAGTAAAGCACATTCTTTCATGCATCTCTGAGTGAGAGCCTTTTGTGGTGTTGGATCCTGTACCTTTTGATTGAAAGCTGGGAAGCTCATACGGCATATGCACTCAATCCCTCACGGGCCCTTGGTCTTTTCTTTTATTCGAGCAGCTGGTTGGGGATATTTTTACAGTAGAACATTTAAAAAATGCAATATAATGTCAAATATATTTTTTTCATAACAGTGTTATATTATATATGTATATATAAACATACACACACAATGTTTTTGTGTATGTTTCTATAAGTATAAATGTATGTATAGTATTAAATGTTACTTAAAATTATTTAATTTACATTATATTAATGGTATATATTAAAATATTTAAGATTTACCATTTCTAAATACATATATCAGAAAATAATATTTCTTTTCGTTTTTTAATGACATTAGTGTGAAACATTATTTTTAAAACTTTAGTACTTACCTTTATTAATTATGGGAAACAATATTTGTGTAATCGATATTTTTGACACAATATTTTTGTATCATGATATTGTTGTGATCAATATTATGTCAGTGAACCATCAAAACACAAAAATACCTTTTATAAATGCCCTACTACATTGTAAACAAAGCAGCACTTATTACGACCTCTTAAACCAGTTCAAACTTAACACAAATAACTACTACCCACACAGATTACTCATAGACTTTGAACAAGCCATGATTCAAACCATTTTAAAAATGTACTCCCACACAGCCATACAAGGTTGTTACTATCATTTCAATCAAAGCATTTGGAGTCTCCTCCAATAATCTGCACTAAATGTAGAATATGCTATAAACAGCCAAATTGCCTTTGAAATAAAAAGATTATAGCTCTGCAACAGGCAAATTCCCGATTACGGAACTAGCCCACCAGTACAATTTACTAATAGAAACAAAAAATTTAACATTTCCCACTCAAAAGAAATAAAATAAATATGACTTGCTGTTCTGTAGCTGCAGAACTTCCTCTGTATCCACATGCTCAAAAGTAGAAATCCACCAAAAACAGGAAAAATATTTTCCAAAAAGCCCAATAAAATGCTTAAATAAAACTAACCCATCTGACACCCCTCAAAACAATCCAAATGCTCTAGTAACCATAAAAACAACCAAAAAGTGTTAAAACAAAATAAACAAACCACTCCTGGAAACCTAAAAAAGGAATTCAAAGTTGAAAATATTAGTTTATTTTATTGTAACCAAAAGTGATTTCTAAAAAAAAAACAAATTTAACTACCAATGCCCGTGTGACACATTTGTAGACAAAAAGTTGTAAAGTAAAAAAGAAAACCCTGCCGCAAAACACATTGCATTCCCGAAAATACATATAAATTATACTTAGGGCCTTATTACGAGTTTGGCGATCATGGAGCAGGCCGCCACACCAGCGCCCTGCTCTAAAACCAACAAAATCTCAACTGCCGGCCGCCAGTCAGATTACGAGTAATCTCGTGGTCTGGCAGGCGGTCATTTGGCGTTCCCACAGGCAAAGCAATGGGAGCACCAAAGCCTGTTGCTGAACAGCATGAACTGTAAAGTCTATGCTGTGCAGGAAAGGGGGTGACTGTAAACAGGGGGGCACAACATGTGCCCCCTGCTGGCGACCCATGGTCCTGAGGCAAGAGGGGGCCTTTGTTTCCTCACCGCCACAGTTTTCATGGCGGCCTCAACGCCATGAAACCTGTGGCAGTGAGGAAACTCCTAATATGCTCTGCAATGCAGCAGTATCGCCGGCATATTAGGGCCTCTGACTGCCACGCCACCACCGCGGGATCCATGATCCCTGCAAGTTACAGCAGTCCTGTGGCGGTCCAACCGCCGTATTCATAATAAAGCGGGTGGACCGCCACCATGGATTCGGCGTAATCAGGCACTCAATCATCATAAAATAAGTAACATCGCACAATGTAACATAACATAATAATGCATTTATAAAACAGTGCACAAAAGCCCCAAACTAAACACTAGTGAAAAGCAATACCATTAATATTATTAAGAGGTTCATTACGATGTTGGTGGGACTGACACCAACGGCACATTGGTGTCGGTCCCACTGACATCTGAAGCCGCATTCAGACCGCCACATTATGATGCGGTTGGTCAGACCGCATAGGTGCAGGGTCAGGTTGACAGCTTCCGACGGGGGTCGGTCGGATCGCATTCCCCACAATGGAGGTGGTGCCTTCTCAGGCACCGCCATGGGGATTACGATCCACCTTTCCGCTTGCCCTTTTGTGTCGGTCCGCCCGCCATGAAAAGGCAGGTGGAAAGTGACTTTGGGGGCCCCTAGCATGGCCACTTCCCCCCTGGCCCTCTGCTATGGAGTAATGGGGGGCACCTATGGGGCCCCCTAAACATCCATGCACCATATGGCAGGTACCGCATGGTGCCTGCCACACGGTGCATGGATGTTTCCTAAGTGTATATTTTCTATGGCGGCTTGTGCTGCACCTTGCAGCACAAGCCGCAATGGAAAGTATACACTTTCCTGCCACCATGAAGGTGTTTGCATCCAAATAATGGAAGCTGGATCACCGACTCCTTGTCGGGTGGTCCAGCTTCTTCTAAAATGCCGGGCATCGTAATAGGGCCCTAAATGTATAAAAACCCACAAACAACTCTATAACTAACCTCTAGACCTTCCCCTACCCCATACCTTCAAAACCCTTGAAAAGGGACCCACCTGTTTCAACAAATAGCAAAATTGTCTAAAATGACACAAATAGACTACAAAATAGAAGGTAGCAAAAAAAGATAATGGCTGCTAAATAAAACTAAAAATCGACTACCTCCTGATAAGAATGAATGGGAAATAATTTAGAAATGGTAAATGTATTTAATAATTGTAAAAAGTATTAGACATGTAAAACATGTCATACAATGTTGTAAATAAAGTTAATAAATTGTAAAGTATATATTAAATACTAGTATACAATTTATTGAATTATTTATTATATACTAAATAAAAACTTATGTTAAAATGATGTTGAAAATATGTATATAAAACAATTTAGACAAATTTAACCAAAGGAGAAAAAGTAAAAAAATTACAACATACAATACTCTTGAAATATGATTTTTATATATGTTTATTTTTATGTTGAATTATATAAAAAATGTAAAAATATACATTAAATAAACTTTGAAAACATAAATAAAATTAGAAAAATGTGTTGCATGTCTTTAATTTATAAAAATATATCATTAATAATATTATTTATTTTAAACATACAGCTGCTTTGTGGCTTGTGTTGCGGCTCTTTTCCGGGCCACTGCACAAGCCTCAGGAGAAAACTGCATGTTTCCGTCCGCCTGAACGGCAGTTGGATCATATTTTGTCAGGTGGAACCAACAACTACATGTTGCCGGGTATCCATCCCACAATGATGGCGGTTGCCTGCTCATCCGCCCGCCATCATAATAAGGCCCAAAGTATTAAATAGAATGGCTATGGAATCCGAAGTAGGCTGGGAAAGTTGAAGACACACATAAGGCTGCAATTAAGAACCATCTCTCACTTGTCAAACTGTTAACACAGAAACATTATAACATTAACCGCAGAACAATTGTTTAAACAATTTCTAAATGTACCACCCAAGCTTCCCTCCTATGTTGTCACTTTGAGTCATTGATATGGCCAACAACGCTTTAATAGGTGATAAAGATGCAATTGATTGCAATAGGTTATATAAATACTAAATAAAGTTTTACATTTTCATTTGTGATACCTATTTTAATGTTGGTTTTGAACAGCACTCACTATCAAAAGGTCACTTTAAAGCACTAATAAAACATGATAACAAATATATAAGTAAAGATAGTAAAAAAAGTCTTTATTGTATGATTACCTAAAACCATTTACAAAAGCAATACCATAAAAAGGCACTAAATATAAACATTTTAAAAGACAATGTAAATTGTGCTGTAAAGTGATGCTGTATAAAAGTTTGAGGTGTCACAACGTTTATCGCCAAGCAAGGTTGACAGTGCCGGATAGTGCTACAGCCCTCGGTGTAAAAACAGCAAGTGATTAGTGCAAAGTAAGGCGACACTGGGCAAGGACAAAGCCGGGGAGTACGTGGGTGTGCAATGTTGTGCCATGCAAGCGTTCGTGGTATTGAGTTATACGTGGGCATTTGTCAAAATAAATATAACATTTGATACTCCTCCCAGGTCAATAATAATCTGATGTTAGAACCAACAATGCATGCTATGTAAGCGCGTGGGGCTGTATGGCGTGTGAATATGCAAAGGGCCCCACCAGATGATTATGCCAGAGATAGTTAGGGTGCTAGATGGGGAGTCAGAACCGTGTGAGGGCCCCTAGAGTGGTGCATCCTTCATGCATGCCCGTGTGCACCTTGGAGGTCAAAAGGGCGGGGTGCAAGAGTGAAATCCTTTCGGGCCAGTACATATGGGATGCTCCTCCAGAGGATGTTGCTGCAGCATTTGACGATCAGCAGCCTGTGTGTTGCAGACTCTTGTCTCTGTTACTTGGGTTGTTCTTAAGATCCTTGCTGCGTCCGCGTAAAACTTGCTGATTCGTGCAAGGGCCATTGGTGTCGTGATGGTGTATATAAGCGTTAGGGCCTCTTTGCATTTTCTCACTCCGTTTTGCATAACAAATATATACTATCCTTGCATTTAAAACAACACTTATGTCTCGTGTCTTTACTGTTTCCTTAATAATCCCATTTGACATCATATGTCATTTCGTATATTAACTTGATGAATTGCAGGTGTAAATGTAGCAGTAGTGGAGGCTTTCTTAAAGCAACACTTACATTCCGTGGTTTGTATTTTGTATCATGGCTGGTATGACTGAATGTTTATAGATATATGCATTACTTTTAAAATGGGGCTCATGCATTACCTCATTCACTGTTTTCCATTGGCAAGTGAATGGCATAAATGTGTGGTTTGTATATGAAAATAAACGTCATAAACATACATTCACATCGATATATATTGCAATGTTTGCTCCTGAGCTAAGACTGCAAAGGTTGTGACAGTCATTCTTAGGATCAAGTGACATCACTGCATACTGCCTATGCTAATAAATCACCCACCTACTTTTTAGGACTTGTGTTTTCAGGATCAAGGACGGCAGCTTTGGTGTCCAACGCTTTTTGGTTGACAAACAAGTAACTTATTCACAATTCTGCAGTCTGGGGTGTGATTTCATGCCAGGTTCTTTTCCATGGACCATTGGCACACCAGTGGAGTGGCCCCCGTGCAGAAGGTGGTGAGGGGCTCCTAACATTCCGTAAATCACATGCATTTCGAGGATTAAGGTTGAAGGTGGGTATTCTGTGCGGGGGGGGGGCTTCAAACTGGGGTGCAGACCCCCTAAGAGGGGCTTCAAGTGATCCCAGGGGGGTGCGCCAGGCTCTGGCCATAAGAAGCATTATGCTGATAACAGTGCTTTGTTTTAAGCTGAGAATATTTTAGCTGCAGTAAGCCACGCTGGAACAGGCCATCACTAACATGTTTTGTCATTCATATTCTAGCAGAGAGTATGTGTCAAAAGGGAAGGGACACTGAATCTTGATGCCTAATTGACTTGTTTTTTTGCCCCAAAATTAATTTGCCGAGCCTAGCACCCACAGCCAGTACATTTAATCGATGCTATGACAGTGATAACTGAGCCGAGGAGGGAGCCACATAATGTGTTTTCCACCCAAGCTCGCGCTGTACGTTTCTCTTTGATATGTAAAACCAGCAGAGGGCGCCCTAGTAGTTCTAAGTATGAGCAGATGTCCCGTCACGTTTAATAAAAGGATAAATAAAGGAAAGGCAACACTTCACTGTCACTGTCTGCAGCATGGAAAGTAGTACCTAAGTACTCATATTGCCGATTAAAGATTCGGCACTGTAAAATAGTTCAAAAGTCAGACCATGTTTTCCGAGAGAACAGGTCATTGGAATGAGTCACCCAGCACTAGAGTGCAAAGTACGGTAGCACATTGTCTCTGCTGCTGACACTTCACTTCAGCCCACTCCATACAATGAAAATAACTTGCTTTTAATACAGCTCTCCATCCGCACGCCTGCGGCTCGTAAGCGCTAGAGATAACATGTTGCTCAACCTATTGGCATAATGAACTAGACCTGCCTGAATTCGAACTTCATACCCGAAGAAGAAGAAAACAGATGTCAGCTGTGAGCGTTAACTCACATGGCCCCTTTGCCGGCTCGGGGACGATTCTAGGTATAAGTAAACATCTTCATTATTTATGCCATCATTGTACTTCTTCAGTGTGGCTCATACGTCATCTGAGAATCTAATGTCGTCGAATACGTTGTCCCTCTACCTAATCACTCATCAGGCACCTCGAGGGCAGGTAAACCGTCCCATTGCTCATAAAATAAAGCCCCCTTTATTAGCTTTTTAAAGCAGCAATCCGACGCCACTTGCTTGTGCCAGAACTACACGGCGTCAATTTAAAAGGCTCCCCTGGAGTTATGCATATTTTGACCTTTCTGAAATCTCCATTAGCACGCGCTGCGAGGCGAAGCAGCCTTACCCACCTTTTGTTTCGTCTGCCACGGGAATGAAGCCTGGAGAGATGCGGATGCTGACGAAAGGAGCGTCGCGTTCCAGCTCTGCGTCTCGCCAGGAAGAATGTGGCACCCGCAGCGTGAAAGTGAGAAGCAAGGAGGAAGCGGCCGCCTATACTTTTCAGCGACTTAATCCTCACCACCACAGATTTCCAGTGAGAGGTCAAAGCAGAGATATTCTATCCTTTGCTGCTGTGACCCTTGTTATTCCCTGTGTTGTCGCAGATCACAGCTTTAAAATAGACAAGACCGAGTCCTTCTTCTCTCTGACGTTGCTTGTTGATGGTAATTGAGTTGATTTTCTCCTGATGAAGGGTCCTGTGAGGTACTAAAAAGCTTCTATCTGTAACACCAATATAAGTAGAAACACTGTGATCTCTGCACAAATGGAACTATTCGCAGGGCTTTAAGTGAGGTGAGTAAGGTGGAATGGTGCGGGGGTGGTTGAAGGTCTCTAAAAGAGTGTGGCCTATGCAGAGGTGCAACTAGAGTCAAATTTCGGGGGGGGCTAAGAAAAAATTTCGGGGGAGGCTGAAAATTCAAGCAAAAGGCAGAGTGGAGCGGCAGGGGCTCTTAGAAGGGGTGAAAAAAGAGCGAGGCCTCATTAACATGCAAATGGTCTTTTAAAGACCTGTGAAGTGCTCGGGTGCAGCTGTGTGTGTGCCTGGGAAGCTGTCTCATCCCGGGCTGCCACACACGACAGGGGGGAGCTGAAGCCCTTTGAGTCCAATGGGCGTTGCGCTCCTGGGCCTATGTACTTGACGGCGTGACTTGAACCCATAATCTAAATTTCAGTGATTTCTATAGTGCTTATCCCGACTGGTACTTTGGTTCCTCACTGAGGGCCTGAATACGAGTTTGGTGTAGCGCTGCCGGCGCAACGCCACCTCCGCTGCGCCAAACCTGCACAGGGACCGCCGGCCTTATTGCGAGTTGAACTCGTGTAACACAAGTTCAACTCGTAATACAGTCGGCGGTCCTTTGCCTGTCCGATGGCGGTGCCTGAAAAACATGCACCGCAATGGGAGCAGCAAAAAACGTTCCAGCACGGCATGGACCTCCCCTGTAGGGCCCACTTTGTTCCACCACCACCAGCCTTTTCATGGTGGGACTCCCACTATGAATACTGGCGGTGGACGAACTCATAATATGCTGAGTGGGACTGAGCCAGTCCCCGCTCAGTATATTGAGTTGTGGCGCAGCTGCGCCACCGCTAGGGAACAACCTGGCGCAGCTGGTGGTCCACCGCCGATACGACTTTGAAAGTCGTAATCAGCAAAATGGTGGACCACCACCGCAAGTCTGGTGGTTGCAAGACCGCCAGACTCGTAATCAGGCCCTGAGCTTTCTGTTATATCATCCAGATATATTACAAGTGACATACACTTGCAACTGACCAGTACTGTTGGCTTTGTCAAAGACTGTTATGTGTTTAACCCCTTCTGTGAGTCAGACGGGCTGGAGCCCCCCGACGCTACAGTGCTCGTGTGCGTAGAACGGCTCCCGGCCATCCGTGCAAATGGCACAGGAAATCCCTTTGGTGTGGGGACAAGAGGGATTTCCTTCAGTCCAAAAGTGCCTTGGGAGCCAGCTTCCCCAGCTCCAGATACTGTTCTGGGGTTGTCAGTGAAATGACAATTGGCACGCTGATGTAATTTCTCTGAAACCGAAACTGAAATGGGCTTGTTTCAGTTTCACTTCCTACATGCTCGTGGGGCTATCTAAGCCCCCCGAGCACATACCAAGACGGGAGAGGTATCACTGGAAAGGGTAGAATCTCTCCTTTACAATGGTACCCCTCCCTAGTTAATCCCTGCTTGGGAATCACCCCAAGAGGGCGATCCCCCAGCAATGATCCACCCACTAGTCACCAGGGAGGGGGGAGCAGCTCCCTGGGCAAGGGCTTTTGCTCCCCCCAATGTTTTTGGCAAAATTCAGTTTTATTTTTCCCCCGGAGGCAGATGGGGGCAATGGGGGAATTCTGCCTCCCCCGAGGGGTCAGAGAGTACACTAGGCACCAGGGATTTATTTTATGTGTGCATATAGGGGTGGGAATTGTTCAAAATAGGCATGCCAATGCCCCCACCCCCCAAACAACCTCTACAGTCTTTCTGTCCCAGAGCCCGGGATAAAAAACTCAGGTGACTACCTTGCAAAACAATGTCTTTTTTAATCAATAATTTTGAAGTCTCCACAGTAAGTTTTGGGCCGTTTCATGTCCAGGGCACTAGGCCTACCCACACAAGTGAGGTACCATTTTTATAGAGAGATGTGTGGGAATGCTGGGCGGATCGAATTTTGTGCCTCCCTGCAGATTCCAGAACTTTCCATCACAGAAATGTGAGGAAAATATGTTTTTATTTTATGAAGCTTGAGGTTTACAAGGGATTCTCAGTAACAGAACCTGGTGAATTTTTGGTTGCACTGGCTGGTGAAAATTCAATAAAAATTCTTTAAAAAAAAACAGAACCTGGTGAAAGCCACACAAGTCACCCCATCCTGGATTCCCCAGGGTGTCAATCTTTTAAAAATATACAAGTTTGCACGGTTTCCCTAGGTGTCGGCAGAGCATCGTTCCAAAATCCACAGCCAGCCACATTGCGAAAAAAGGATCAGTTTTCAATGGAAAAATGTGATGTGTCCATGTTGCGTTTTGGGCTGTTTCCTATTGTGGGCCCTGGGCCTACCCACACAAGTGAGGCACCATTTTTATCAAGAGACTTGGATGAATGATGGGTGGTTGGAAGTTTGTGGCTCCCCACAGATTTCTAACCTTCCCATCATGGAAATGTGAGGAAAATGTGTGTTTTGTTTTTCAAAGTTTGAGGTTTGCAAGGCATTCTGGGTAACATAACCTGGTGAAAGGCACACAAGTCACCCCATCCTGGATTTCCCTGGGTGTCTAGTTTTCAAAATTGTACAGGTTTGCTAGGTTTTACTTGGTGCCAGCTGAGCTTGGGTCCGAAAACCACAGCTAGGCACATTGCAAACAAAGGTTCAGTTTTCTGTGGAAAAATGTGAGAAAAATGAGATTTCTTTTCACCTAAATTTAAGGTTTGCAGGGGATTCTGAATAGAAACACTTTGGGAGGTCCACACAAGTCACATCTCACTGGACTCTCTTAGGTGTCTAGTTTTCAGAAATGTCTGGGTTTGGTAGGTTTCCCTAGATGGCCGCTGAGCCTGGTACCAAAAACGCAGGTGCCCCCTTGCAAAACCAGGTCATTTTGTAATAGATTATTTTGATGTCTCCACAATACGTTTTGAGACCGTGCCTGTTGTGGGTACTTGTCCCCACCCACACAAGCAAGGTACCATTTTTCTCGAAGTACCATTTTTATCGGGAGACCAGGGGGAACACTGGGTGGTAGGAAATTGGTGTCAGCCTCGTGATTCCGCAACTTTCCCACACAGAAATGCGAGACAAATGTGATTTTTTTAGCTAAATTTGAGGTTTACAGAGAATTCTGATTAGGAAAACTTTGAGGCATCCATGCAAGTCACACCTCACTGGACTCCCCAGGGGGTCTAGTTTTCAGAAATCTCTGAGTTATGTAGGTTTCCCTATGTGGTCGCCGAGCCCGAGATCAAAAACTCAGGTGACTACCTTGCAAAACAATGTCTTTTTTAATCAATAATTTTGAAGTCTTCACAGTACATTTTGGTCCGTTTCCTGTCCCGGGCACTAGGCCTACCCACACAAGTGAAGTACCATGTTTATCGAGAGATGTGGGGGAATGCTGGGTGGGTCGAAGTTTGTGCCTCCATGCAGATTCCAGAAATTTCCATCACAGAAATGTGAGGAAAATAGGTTTTTATTTTATGAAGTTTGTGTTTTGCAAGGGATTCTCAGTAACAGAACCTAGTGAAAGCCACACAAGTCACCCCATCCTGGAATCCCCAGGGTGTCAATCTTTAAAAAATATACAAGTTTACTAGGTTTCCCTAGGTGCCGGCAGAGCTTCGTTCCAAAATCCACAGCCAGGCATATTGTGAAAAAAGGATCAGTTTTCAATGGAAAAATGTGATGTGTCCATGTTGCGTTTTGGGCTGTTCCCTATTGCGGGCGCTAGGCCTACCCACACAAGTGAGGTACCATTTTTATCAAGAGACTTGGATGAATGCTGGGTGGTTGGAAGTTTGTGGCTCCCGCAGATTTCTAAACTTCCCATCACAAAAATGTGAGGAAAATTTGTGTTTTTTTTCCAAAGTTTGAGGTTTGCAAGAGATTCTGGGTAACAGAACCTTGTGTAAAGCACACAAGTCACCCAATCCTGGATTCCCCTGGGTGTCTAGTTTTCAAAATTGTACAGGTTGGCTAGGTTTCACTTGGTGCCAGCTGAGCTAGGGTCCCAAAACCACAACTAGGCACATTGCAAACAAAGGTTCAGTTTTCTGTGGAAAAATGTGAGAAAAATGAGATTTCTTTTCACCTAAATTTAAGGTTTGCAGGGGATTCTGAATAGAAAACCTTTGGGAGGTCCTCACAAGTCACATCTCACTGGACTCTCTTAGGTGTCTAGTTTTCAGAAATATCTGGGTTTGTTAGGTTTCCATAGATGGCTGCCGAGCCTGGAACCAAAAACGCAGGTGCCCCCTTGCAAAACCAGGTCATTTTGTAATAGAATATTTTAATGTCTCCACAATACGTTTTGGGACCTTGCCTGTCGCGGGTACTTGCCCCCCACCCACACAAGTGAGGTACAATTTTTATTGAAGTGCCATTTTTATCGGGAGACCAGGGGGAACACTGGGTGGTAGGAAATTGGTGTTAGCTTCGTGATTCCGCAACTTTCCCACACAGAAATGTGAGAAAAGCTTTACTTTTTCAGCTAAATTTGAGGTTTACATAGAATTCTGGTTAGGAAAACTTTGAGGCATCCATGCAAGTCACACCTCACTGGACTCCCCAGGGGGTCTAGTTTTCAGAAATCTCTGAGTTATGTAGGTTTCCCTAGGTGGCCGCCGAGCCTGGGATCAAAAACGTAGGTGACTACCTTGCAAAACAATCTCTTTTTTAATTAATAATTTTGAAGTCTCCACAGTACATTTTGGGCCGTTTCTTGTCCCGGGCACTAGGTCTACCCACACAAGTGAAGTACCGTTTTTATCAAGAGATGTGGGGGAATGCTGGGTGGGTCGAAGTTTGTGCCTCCCTGCAGATTCCAGAGACCTTCCATCACAGAAATGTGAGGAAAATATGTTTTTATTTTATGAAGTTTGTGGTTTGCAAGCGATTCTCAGTAACAGAACCTGGTGAAAGCCACACAAGTCACCCCATCCTAAATTCCCCAAAGTGTCAATCTTTAAAAAATATACAAGTTTGCTCGGTTTCCCTAGGTGCCGGCAGAGCTTGGTTCCAAAATCCACAGCCAGGCACATTGCGAAAAAAGGATCAGTTTTCAATGGAAAAATGTGATGTGTCCATGTTGCGTTTTGAGCTGTTTCCTTTTGCAGGGGCTAGGCCTACACACACAAGTGAGCACCATTTTTATCAAGAAACTTGGATGACTGCTGGGTGGGTGGAAGGTTGTGGCTCACCCAAGATTTCTAAACTTTCCATCACAGAAATGTGAGGAAAATGTGTGTGTTTTTTAACAAAGTTTGAGGTTTGCAAGGGATTCTGGGTTACAGAACCTGATGAAAGGCACACAAGTCACCCCATCCTGGATTCCCTTGGGTGTCTAGTTTTCAAAATTGCACAGGTTTGCTAAGTTTCATTTGGTGCCGACTGAGCTAGGGTCCCAAATCCACAGCTAGGCATATTGCAAACAAAGGGTCAGTTTTCTGTAGAAAAATTTGATGTGTCCATGTTGTGTTTTGGGCCGTTTCCTGTCACGGGCACTAGGCCTACCTACACAAGTGAGGTACCATATTTATCAGGAGACTTGGGAGAATGCTGTGTGTGAGGAAGTTTGTGGCTCCACGCAGAATGCAGAACTTTCCATCACAGAAATGTAAGGAAAATGTTTTTTTTTTTACAAAGCTTGAGGTTTGCAAGGGATTCTGGGTAACAGAGCCTGGTGAGAGGCACACAAGCTACCCCATCCTGAATTACCCTCGGTGTCTGGTTTTAAAAAAAGGAGCATGTTTGCTGGGTTTCCCTAAGTGCCGGCTGAACTAGGGTCCCAAATCAACAGCTAGGCAAGTTGCGAAAAAAGGGGTAGTTTTCACTGGAAAAATGTGACGTGTCCATGTTGCAATTTGGGCCGTTTTCTGTCACGGGCACTAGGCCTACCCACACAAGTGAGGCACCATTTTTATCAGGAGCCTTGGGGGAATGCTGGGTGGGTTGAAGTTTGAAGCTCCCCATAGATTCCAGAACTTTCCATCACACAAATGGGAGGAAAATTTGTTTTTTGACAAAGTTTGAAATTTGCAAGGAATTCTGGGTACCCGAACCTAGTGAAAGGCACATAAGTCACCCCATCCTGGAATCCCCTGGGTGTCTAGCTTTCAAAATTAACAGATTTTGCTAGGTTTCCCTAAGTGCCAGCTGAGCTATGGTCCCAAATCCACATCTAGGCACATTGCAAAAAAATGGTCAATTTTCTGTGGAAAAATGTGATGTGTCAACATTGCATTTTGGTCTGTTTCCTGTCACGGGCACTAGGCCGACCCACACAAGTGAGGTACCATCTTTATCAGGCGACTTGGGGGAATGCTGGGTGTGTAGAGGTTTGTGGCTCCAGGCAGATTCCAGGACTTTCCATCACAGAAATGTGAGGAAAATGTATTCTTTTTACAAGTTTGAGGGTTGCAAGGGTTTCTGAATACCAGAACCCAGTGAAAGGCACAAAAGTCACCCCATCCTGGATTCCCCTGGGTGTCTAGTTTTCAAAATTGTACAGTTTTGCTAAGTTTCCCTAGGTGCCGGCTGAGTTAGATTCCCAAATCCATAGCTAGGCACATTGCAAACAAAGGGTCAGTTTTCTGTGGAAAAATGAGATGTGTCCATGTTGTGTTTTGGGCCGATTCCTGTCACGGGCACTAGGCCTACCTACTCAAGTGAGGTACCATATTTATCAAGGGACTTGTGAGAATGCTGTGTGTGAGGAAGTTTGTGGCTCCACGCAGAATGCAGAACTGTCCATCACAGAAATGCAAGGAAAATGTGTTTTTTTTACAAAGTTTGAGGTTTGCAAGGGATTTGCATTACAAAAAGAATAAACAAGCATTGGCTCACGAAGAACATCAAAGCGGCCGCGAAAGTGAAAGTGATCGCGATCAAGCACGGCGCACACCCGCGCACATGCACTCAAGCTCTAGGCCGGCCATGGTAGCATTTTTTAAGCCCTCACTAAAAGTCTCACCCGACCAGCGCATGCGCTGGGTCAGGCGAGACCTAAAAAGGGGCCTTTTTCTGTGGAAAAATGTGATGTGTCCACATTGCATTTTGGGCCTTTTCCTGTCATGGGCACTAGGCCTACCCACACAAGTAAGGTTCCATTTGTATTAGGAGACTTGGTGGAGTGCTGGATGGGTGGAAATTTGTGGCTCCATGCAGATTCCAGAACTTTTCATCACAGAAATATGAGGAAAACTTATTTTTTATTTTACGAAGTTTGAGGTTTGAAAGGGATTCTGGGTAACAGAACCTAGTGAGTTCCACACAAGTCACCCCATCCTGGATTCCCCTGGTACCAAGTCAGGAGACTTAGAGGAACATGGAATAGTAGAACAAGTGTTATTACCAATTGACTTTCTTTCCATTTCGGCCTTCCAAATGTAAGACAATGTGTAAAAAAAAAGTCATCTTGACATGCTAGTATGGGTACCCACAGTTTTGGAGATGTGCAAATAACCACTACTTCTAAACTCTATATTGTGTTCCCATTTAGGAAATATATAGGTTTCCTTGATACCTATTTTTCAGTCTTTATATTTTACCCAAATGAATGGCTATATACCCGGTATACAAAGAAAAACAATTGCAAGATGCAGCTCAGTTATTGGCTCGGGGTACCTAGGGTTCCAGGTGAACCTGCAAGTTCAATATATCCCCGCAATCAGAAGGGTCCAGCAGATGTAATGGTACATTGCTTTAAAAATCTACCATACTTAGATGAGGCTACACGTGAAAAAGTTGGCACAAATAGCTGTGTTTTTCAACTCAATTTCAATATATTTTCATTCCAACAGTTAGTTTCTATATGACAACCTTGAAGGATCTACACAAACGACCCCTTGCTGAATTCAGAATTGTGTCTACTTTTCAGAAATATATAGTTTTCCGGGATCCATTAATACTTTCACACCCCTTTCTACCACCAACTGGAAGGAAGTTGAACGCGCAAAAAACAGAAAAAATAGGCTATGTCTCAGTAAAATGCCTCAACTGTGTAGAAAACTTTTGTTTTCTGTCAAAAGTCTGCCGGTTCCTGAAAGATGGGAAGATGGTGATTTTAGCACCTCAAACTCTTAATTGATATCTTTTGCAGGGAAAAAACAGACACTTTCTTCTGTAACCCTTTTTTCCGATTTTATGAAAATAAAAGATTAGCAGTATTTTGACTAATTTCTCGGTCCCCTCCAGGGGAATCCACAAACCCTTGGTACCTTTAGAATTCTCAAGATGTTGGAAGAAAAAGATGCAAATTGGGCCTGGATACCTTATGTGAACAAAAAGTTACAGGGGCCTAAGAACGAACTACCCCAAATAGTAAAAAGAAAGGCTAAGCACAGGGGGGAAAAGACCTAGCTGCCAAGAGGTTAAGATACATGAGTAACAGCAATGATTTTGTTGTCAACAATCAGGAACATTTTTCAATTCTGTAATTGTGAGACTGAATTAAGTGTTACTGATGAATTTGGAAAATATGGGGCCCCCTACATACTAGATAAACTTGCCAGCTGCAGGGAAATAATATCAATTGAGAAAAGACCTGGGCAAGTGGCTATAAATTCATACATGCGGACCTAACATGATCAAACTTGTAATTAACCTACAGTGTAACAAAATACCATACATGACCTACTTTGTTGTTTCTCAAAACAAATATATTTTTTATTTAGTATAATAAGTAATATAAATTCATAGTAAATTATCACAAGTTGGACTTTAATAAATAGTTTTCAATATAAAAACCTTTCACAGCATTTAATGCAATGTCCTGTATGGCAGTGAATAGAAAAACATTTTTTTGATGTACTTTCAGTGGCATTCTTTTTTTGTTTTTCTTTTGTTTTTAAATATATATAACATGGATCATTCACATCACAGCATGATTTGAAAAAATATATATATTCCACAGCATGGATGGCTGTAATAAATTTGTGGGCTGGCGGTATGTTGACACACTGCGCATGTTTCCGCTGGAATGCCTTTGTCAGTGGACCATTACAATTGCTGCATAAAATATAAAGGAATGATAAACACTCTTCATGTATGTCCACACTTATATTGTTATGCCAATGTCTTACTAGAAGATCATTTTCAGATAAATTTAGTGAATAGGTTTGAACCCCTCTGACCTTGCTTTGGGTAATTTTGTGATAATTGGAAAGGTAGAGTAGCAGTAATAAGAACAGCCTTTTTATTATAGCCAATAATTGAAATTCCACACCAAAGGATGTGAAAATAAGCTAAAAGTGAGTTTCTAAAAATAATCTAATGTATTTACAAAAAGAAAATGGCCATGTTGTGCCCCTTTACAGACATCATGCTTGCATCTAACCTTAAAGGGAAGAATATGGCAAATGCCAAAGCTGATAAAGTGTTAAAACAGAGCAGAATAAAAATTCAAAAAGCTTACTCAATTTGTGCTTTCAAAGACAGACTGCTTAAAAGTGGGGGCATCTGTAGTTTTATAGGAATGCTTTAGTTCTAACGTTAGGTGAAATCTTGGTAAATCCTAAATGTGGAACAAAGTAAACGAGCAGTCATGAACAGGGCCAATATTAAACCTGTTGAGTTGTTCGAATGCTCATATTAATTAGGATTTATACCTTAATATTAATGACGGGCCCGCAGATGGGGGCAGCTTAATAGCTGTGACCTTAAATGAATTCCATTGGGAGGTTTCCTTGATGTATGCTCTATAGTTGCGAAGAGCTGGCAAAAGAAGGCAACAGAATATTGTGGATCTACACGACTAGTTATGTGATTTTATATGTAACTTGATGCTGGAATCTATGATTGCAAAAAGCGTGCTAAATAGGTATGCTTTAAATAAATGCGGCTATGAAAAGGCCTTAGATAATTTGCCAATAGATAAATGGTTTCCATATCTCTCCTTGCCTGCATGTCAAACGGAATCTGCCAGCTTTACCTCTTTGTGAACGGAGGTCTTGCCGGAAGTTTCAGGCTGCGGTCTAAATCAAGCCCAAACCAGGCATCAACACAGAGGCAGTGAGGAAACGTAGAGAAGTATATTGGATTTTCCATTTGGATACCTCAAAACGGGGCCTAAACCAAGAAAGGTATTTATATTGAAAACTATTTATTAAAGTCCAACTTGTGATAATTTACAAAAAATGTATATTGTTTATTATTCTAAATAAAAAACTATATTTTTTGAGAAACAAAAAAGTATGTCATGTATGGTATTTTATAACATTGTAAGTTAGTTACATGTTGTGACCATATTATGTCCACATATATGAATTCATAGTCACTTGCCCAGGTCTTTTCTCAATTGCTATTATTTCCCTGCAGCTGGCAAGTTTATCTAGTATGTAGGGGCCCTATTTTTTCCAAATTCATTATTCTCACAGCCTGTCTGTGAGGGGATTCTTAATGATGTCCAGCTGGATACATTATATTATATAAGTAATTAGTGGAAACTGAGTTGTTTTCCAGGTGACCTGCTTTTTGGTTTATTGTAGCACCCTGCTTTCTGTCCCTTCGGGCAGACTCTCTATTATTTTATCCTCCCATAGTAAATTTCACACTGGTTCTTTTCATTTATTCCTTAACGAAACTAACATTGTGTATGTTAGAATATGGCAAATCTACAATCCTTTGGGTTTTCCGATTAGGAATTTGCCTCTATGGTAGGAATCTCAGTGAGCTTTGGCCAACAGACAGCATCTAACATTTAAAAGAATGACGATGTAAATAAACGACTTGCTCTCAAGAAAAAAACGGAAAGAATTGAACTGCATGGATAATATATGTTAGAATATCTACAGGCAGGAGTTATTCCCCAGGGTCTGAGAGTAAAAAACATACCAGGACTCTTTGTACAGATAAAAAAGTCCTTGGAGCGATGGTCTAGGATCGCAACACATTGCACAAGATATCTCATGATGCTGATTGTGGAAACAGCAAATGAAGTAATGCAACAGCTATATGAGATATGAATTCCTACACAAACTACTTAACAAAGAGAAAGGCAGATAGATTAAAAAAGGACATCCATTTTTATAGTGAAGAGAATATATACCCCAATTTGTCGGAGAATTATTATAGCCAATTAGACACTGCACAAAATGATCAATACCCCTGTAGACAATACAATCGTAAGGTAACTACGTTCTCAGACACTTCAGATTCTGCCAATGAATTCCAGTCAAATCAATTTGATCCCAGAGGTAATCGATATAACCCAAGAGTGCAACAGAAGGGTCAACCTTTTTTGAGCCAGGCTGAACACGAGGAGAGGCAATTGGCAGACGCAATATCAACCCAGATACCGGGGCAATCAACAGACCGACTACAACCAATATTTGGTGACTCACAATGGCCAATATTGGAGGGAGTAAAAAAGATCCCAATATTTAATCTGAGTACCGCTAGCCAAACTCCATTGACCTACTCTTTTCTATCTAGAGGATTATCTTTTGCACGCACTCTGGTATTAAAGTATTTGAGCTGTTCGCAGTTCTAATGGCGTTCTTCAGGAAAATTCACCTTAGAGTATTTTTGGCCCATCAAGACACTATACCTCTATTGTTTAATCATTCCGGCCTAGCTCTAGCATCCACCTTTACCCCCACAATAGATCAAATACCACCAGAAGTCGCAGTTTTTCAACAGGTAATATACCAAAAGCTTATTTCAGCTACAAAGTATGTACCGAAAACACCATACCATCTAGATCCAGAAGAATACAAAGCCTAGTTGAATCTGAAACAACCTCCTGAAATAACAATCAAAAGCTGAAGAGAATGTGTTTGAATTTAATGGACAACTGTACAAACAAATGAAGGGTGTTACCATGGGAGCATCATGTGCTCCCACGGTAGCCAACATCTATATGGCCCAATTTGAAAGGAAATTCATCTATAATGAAGTGGCTCCATTTTTTGAGTCAGTGACCAAATGGTTTTGTTATATAGATGACATTGTCTATATATGGATAGACTCAGATGAGATCTTAGCAGAATTTCTATCATGGCTGAATCTATGTTACAATAACATCAAGTTCACATCAAACTCAAGCAAGACTCAGGTTGAGTTTCTCAACATCATTATCAAACATGTGACAGGTACATTGGCAGTGGACCTATATACTAAGCCCACAGCACGCAATACCCTGTTACACTATGACAGTTTTCATTCCTCAGCCCAAAGGAACAGCATACCCTTTGGCCAATTTTTATGCCTTCGGCTGAACTGTACCAGCATTAATGATTTTAATTCAAAAGCAGTGATCATGAAAGAAAGATTCTTAGCACGTGGTTATCCAAATAAATTAGTGAGTTACTCTTACAAAAGGGCCAGATATTACGATAGACAACATCTACTCACTAACACCACAATCAAAAATACCTCTGCAACAGGTTTTGTGATTCGCCAAATAATCTGCTCGAATTGACAGATATTAAACGCCAAAACAGAACATAAGGAAAAGGTGCCTAAACCCCTGTTTGCTTACCACAGAAATAGAAATCTAAAGGATCATGTAGTCAGATCTAGAATGAGATCACAAAAACAGCTGGTACAGAGAAGCATTGATGGGTCACAACCAGTGATTGGAAATTACAAATGTAGCATGTGCAAAGTATGTCCATGGGCTTTAGAAACATCAAGCATTCAATTCAATGAACACATCATTGTAGCGTTGCTAACGCTATGATCTGCATGCTCGCGCAGTCGCGCTAAATAATCACAGGAGCCGGTACTTTACACTTTACACGCGGCTCCCGACTGCCGCGCCGAGGCCACGCCTATTTATTTATACCCGCTAGCGTCTGACGTCACGCATCAGCGCTAGCGCACCCCGGCAGCGCGGAAGGCTAGAACGCCTCGCGCGCGCCGAACATTACACTCCTTCCAACCTTTATAAAACATTAAATCAAAATGCAGAAATCAAAACCAACGATGAGTCTGTTACCAGTCTGCCAGTCCTTTCAGGTTACACCATATAGTCCGCCAACTGGGACGACAGTGCCGGGTTCTTCCGCAGGCTGTAGCGGGATTGGCCGCCTCGGGATAGGGCCACCTCTGGGGTTCTGCGCCTTGGGGTGTTAGGCTCCTCCCGGGACGGGGAGCAGCCGGGCAGGTTACCCCCAGGTGTGGCTGGGATAGACTGGAAGTCACAATCTTCACTCAGACCGTCCTCCCCCTCCTGGTCTCCGCTCAGCTGGTCGGGGCTGGGTCCCTCTGGTTCGGCCCCGGGACGTGAAGGTGTTCCTGGGTGGACTTTTTTGAAGAAGGATACATCTCGGGTGACCGTTTCAGCTCCTCTTTGGGCGGTCACCATTGTGCCTGTCCGGCGGGTGACGATCCACGGTTGTGGTTCGAAAGAAGTCTGAACTTGCTGCCTGGGTAGCGGTCCTTGTTATGTTATGTTATGTTATGTTATGTTATGTTATTTATACATTTCTATAGCGCACGGCTACTCAAAAAGAGTGTCCCGGCGCTTTAATGGAGAAAGAGATAATACTGCAACATAAAAAACATAACACCAAATAGAACTAACAGAAGAATGGGCCAGAGATTCACGCCGAACCAGCTACTGACTAAACAACCAAGTTTTAAGGCCTTTCCTAAAAGCTAATAGGCTGCTGGCTCCCCGCAGGGCCAGTGGTAAAGAGTTCCACAGCTGAGAAGCCAGCAATCCAAACGAGCGGCCTCCGAGGCGCGCTTTCTTTACCCGGGGGACAACAGAAAAATGCAGGGCTTCCGACCTCAGAGACCTGGTTGGATGGTAAAAAACCAGTCTCTTTTGGAGGTACTTGGCTCCCTCCTTATGAAGAGCCTTATAGGCCAAGGTCAACGCCTTAAAAGCGATCCTCTTGCGAATAGGAAGCCAGTGTAAAGTTGCCAGCAGGCCCGAGGCCCTGGACCGCCTGCTAAGGCCAAAAATTGCCCTTGCAGCGGCATTCTGTACCACTTGAAGCCGCTGCAACAAGTACTCCGGGAGGCCCAGGTAGAGAGCGTTGGAATAATCCAACCTGGACCCGATCAGAGCCTGGACAGTCAGCGTCCTGTGTTCCACGGATAACAGAGGAAGAAACCTCCGCAGCATCCTGAGGACGCCAAAGCAAATGCCCGACACCCCCAGGATCTGGGATTTCAAGGTAAGCCTGTTATCCATCTTCACCCCCAGATTCTTAGCAACCTGAGAGGAACAGGACGGAGGGAACATATCCCGTGGCCACCAGGTCTGCCAGTCTGGTTCTGTATCACACCCAAAGAAAAGTACTTCGGACTTGTCGGAATTGCACTTAAGGCTGTTTAGATGGAACCAATGAAAAACAGCCCCAAGGCAATCCCGAATGCTCTCCCCATCAAAGTCGCCTCCTCTCTTACAAGAGAAGAGGAGCTGGGTGTCGTCCGCATAGGATACGATCTGGGCACCATGCGACTCCACCAACGCCGCCAATGGGGTCATAATGATGTTAAAGAGGGTCGGGCTTAAGATAGAGCCCTGAGGGACCCCGACTCCCAGAGGCGGCATCACGGCGGAGTCCGGCGGGGCCCAGATCGACTGCCGGCGGCCGGCTAGAAAAGAAGAAAACCAGTCGAACACCGTCCCCCGTAGGCCTATCTCGGAAAGTCTAGCGAGAAGACCAACATGGGGAACGGTGTCGAATGCCGCCGACAGATCTAACATCACCAGCATGACTTTGCCCCCGGAGTCCAGAACCCCTTTAATGGTTTCCGAGACCTCCAGGAGCGCAGTCTCAGTACTGTGATGGGGACGAAAGCCCGATTGGGTGGCGTGCAGAATCCCATTAGATTCAAGAAAGTTGGAAAGCACGCCTTGGACGTGCTTTTCCAGAATCTTCGTAAGGGCCGGCAGCAAAGAGATGGACCTATAATTAACCGGGGCCTTCGGATCCAAACCAGATTTTTTGAGCAATGGAATCACCATCGCCTGCTTCCAGGACTGCGGGACCACACCGAGCCTCAGCGAAAGATTTAAAAGCGGATTAGCCAACGGGTTGATCACCTCCGCCACTTTCGCCAAAAATTTGGCAGGGCATGGGTCAAGAGGAGAACCCGATTTTAAATTGCCCATAAGAGCCAGGGAGTCCGGAGCAGAGATGGAGGGAAACACGCTCAACGTCGCCCCTGGCCCGGCCTGTGGCAGTATGGTGATGTCAGGTTCAGTCTGGCCGGCAGACACTGGTGCCAGGAATGACTCCTGAATGCGTAGGATCTTGCTCGTAAAAAAATCAGCAAGGTCCGTGGCCCAGGTGCCAGATGGTTTTTGGTCCGAGGCGTTAGACCAAGATGAGGTGAATTCTCTCACAATAGAGAAAATCTCTTTGCAAGAGTTTGAAGCCGCATCGATTCTCCTGGCTAAATAAGCTTTTTTTTCTAAACGGATGTCCCGGTGGTAAGCCTTAACCACCGTTTTGTATGCCAACTTGGCAACAGTGTCATATTGTGCCCGCCAGGCTCTTTCGGCTACCTTGCACTGCTGCCGCGTAGCCGACAGTGCAGCGGTAAACCAAGGCGCAGAGACCCGTTTTGGTGTCGAGCGTGATGTTACTTCCGGGGCAAGATCGTTGAGCCTATCCAGTAGCCAATCATGCAAGGTCTGCGGATCCCTGTCTAGATCACCTGAAAGAAGACAGGGATGGGCCACAGCTGCCTGGGCCAACATCTCCAAGGTAACACAATGGAAAGGCCGATAGACACGACCCTGATGATGTACCGGGATAGCCACAGATTTAACTATGCCCTTGATCACAAATTTTGCAAGGAAGTGGTCAGACCATAAGACAGGAGTGATCTCAATACCCTCGAGAGGAACAGACGAAAAGACCTGGTCAAGGGTATGCCCCTTCTCATGCGTAGGCTCCTGAAAATAGGGAATGAGCCCCAACGGGGTCAGTGCCTCCGAAAGTTTAGCGGCCGCCGGGTCGGATGAATCATCCATCCGGAAGTTGAAATCGCCAGCCACGATGAAATGGTCGGCTTTCAGGGCCAGCTCCACCAGCACCATATCCAGATCTTCAAAAAAGGTGCCGGGGGAGCCAGGCGGTCTGTAAACAAGCAATCCCTTAAAGGATTGGTGGGGCGACAGAGTGATAGAAAAGGCTAGGCTTTCCGAGCCACGAATGTCAATAGCTGGCAGGATCTCGCAAGGAGTTCCTTTCCGGACCACTAGCGCTACTCCGCCTCCCCTACCGATGGCTCTATCCTTTCTGAAGATGTTATATTCGGGCGGGATTGCCAGGACGACATCAGGGTTAGAGGAGTCGCCCCACCATGTCTCAGTAAGCATGAGACATAGTGGTTTATCTACATCCAGAAGCTCATAGATGTCCTGCGCATGTTTGCAAGCTGACCTGGTGTTCAATAGCATACACCCGAAGCCCATACTAGAGCCATTGGTGCTCGGCCGTGAGAAGAGCGAGCGGGTCGGGCGCCAGCCACAAACCGGGCAGCGGGTTTTACCATGGTAACGGCCAGGGAATACAGTACGACAGCCATTGCCGAGAGGACGGAATGAGCGAAGATCGCCAGGGGAATAGCGCAAACCGAGGGTCCCAGGGGGACACATCCCTGATGGTAGAGTCCCCCCCTGCCGCTCCGCCCGCTTCCGGGACGCTGACGGGCGCAGACGGGCAGGACTCTGGCTTGACTCCGGCGAGAGTCCGGCGCTCCCGCTGCGCGTCACCGCTGCGCGCAGGAGGCGAGCTTTAAGTAGGGCTCACCTGTGTTACAAAAGAGCGCTAGAGCGCTCCCACAAGTGGCACACTCGCTCCACACCACCCCCAAGATGGCGCCCAGCGCCAAACACGAAGGCTAAAAAGAAAGTGACATAGCTCCGCGAAAAGCGCGGTGGGGGGCCCAATTTAGGGTGCAAGTGAGAAGGCACACAAAGAAGAATCTAAAAACAAGGTAAGTACAATTTAAAAAGCAAAATGCAAAAGCAATTGTTTTAAAAGTTACAGCAGCGCTGATAGTGTAAATTTCAGCAGAATAGCGCGCGTGCGTGCTACTCCCTCTCTCCAGGTCGAGCTACTACCTAGCTCGCCTTAAGTAGGGCTCACCTGTGTTACAAAAGAGCGCTAGAGCGCTCCCACAAGTGGCACACTCGCTCCACACCACCCCCAAGATGGCGCCCAGCGCCAAACACGAAGGCTAAAAAGAAAGTGACATAGCTCCGCGAAAAGCGCGGTGGGGGGCCCAATTTAGGGTGCAAGTGAGAAGGCACACAAAGAAGAATCTAAAAACAAGGTAAGTACAATTTAAAAAGCAAAATGCAAAAGCAATTGTTTTAAAAGTTACAGCAGCGCTGATAGTGTAAATTTCAGCAGAATAGCGCGCGTGCGTGCTACTCCCTCTCTCCAGGTCGAGCTACTACCTAGCTCGCCTTAAGTAGGGCTCACCTGTGTTACAAAAGAGCGCTAGAGCGCTCCCACAAGTGGCACACTCGCTCCACACCACCCCCAAGATGGCGCCCAGCGCCAAACACGAAGGCTAAAAAGAAAGTGACATAGCTCCGCGAAAAGCGCGGTGGGGGGCCCAATTTAGGGTGCAAGTGAGAAGGCACACAAAGAAGAATCTAAAAACAAGGTAAGTACAATTTAAAAAGCAAAATGCAAAAGCAATTGTTTTAAAAGTTACAGCAGCGCTGATAGTGTAAATTTCAGCAGAATAGCGCGCGTGCGTGCTACTCCCTCTCTCCAGGTCGAGCTACTACCTAGCTCGCCTTAAGTAGGGCTCACCTGTGTTACAAAAGAGCGCTAGAGCGCTCCCACAAGTGGCACACTCGCTCCACACCACCCCCAAGATGGCGCCCAGCGCCAAACACGAAGGCTAAAAAGAAAGTGACATAGCTCCGCGAAAAGCGCGGTGGGGGGCCCAATTTAGGGTGCAAGTGAGAAGGCACACAAAGAAGAATCTAAAAACAAGGTAAGTACAATTTAAAAAGCAAAATGCAAAAGCAATTGTTTTAAAAGTTACAGCAGCGCTGATAGTGTAAATTTCAGCAGAATAGCGCGCGTGCGTGCTACTCCCTCTCTCCAGGTCGAGCTACTACCTAGCTCGCCTTAAGTAGGGCTCACCTGTGTTACAAAAGAGCGCTAGAGCGCTCCCACAAGTGGCACACTCGCTCCACACCACCCCCAAGATGGCGCCCAGCGCCAAACACGAAGGCTAAAAAGAAAGTGACATAGCTCCGCGAAAAGCGCGGTGGGGGGCCCAATTTAGGGTGCAAGTGAGAAGGCACACAAAGAAGAATCTAAAAACAAGGTAAGTACAATTTAAAAAGCAAAATGCAAAAGCAATTGTTTTAAAAGTTACAGCAGCGCTGATAGTGTAAATTTCAGCAGAATAGCGCGCGTGCGTGCTACTCCCTCTCTCCAGGTCGAGCTACTACCTAGCTCGCCTTAAGTAGGGCTCACCTGTGTTACAAAAGAGCGCTAGAGCGCTCCCACAAGTGGCACACTCGCTCCACACCACCCCCAAGATGGCGCCCAGCGCCAAACACGAAGGCTAAAAAGAAAGTGACATAGCTCCGCGAAAAGCGCGGTGGGGGGCCCAATTTAGGGTGCAAGTGAGAAGGCACACAAAGAAGAATCTAAAAACAAGGTAAGTACAATTTAAAAAGCAAAATGCAAAAGCAATCATACACCTGATCCTGCCATTGTATCGTGGACTCCTTAGCTCCCCTTCGTCGGCTGGCTTGGTCATTCGAGCGCGTCCGATTGGCTAGAGTCTTTTCATTAGTGGCTTGTGCCGGAATCTAAGTTGGGTGGTGAGGGATCGTGTCACTCACGATTCTCCCCATGGTGGCTGTTCCTGGCGCTGCCTCTGTTGTGACATGGGGGGTCATCCGGTATTCCCTCAGGAAACTGTAGATCGCCCGCTCCAGTGGAGATCCGTCAGCCATGGCTATGCGTATGGTTTTGTTTAGTGTCCTCATAAACCTCTCCACCTCTCCATTGGCTTGGGGCCATCGTGGTGTCACTTTGCGGTGATGGATCCCCCAGCTCTTGAGATATTCTGCAAACTCCTGCCCCTGGAAGGGGGGTCCATTGTCAGTCTTGACCACCCCGAATATGCCATGAGTGGCGATGGTTTTCTCAAACTTCGCTATTACTTCAGTGGCTGTCTGGCTCCCCACGATTTCGACCTCTGGGTATTTGGTGAAATCATCAATGATGACTAACGCGTACCGTCCATCTGGGAGATGTCCGAAGTCGGCGCTCACGCACTCCACCGGCCACAAGGGATTTTCTTCGGTCGCCACCGGGTGAGGGCGATCAGGCTGTCCTGCCGCTTGGCACCACGTGCAGGTTCTCACCGCCTGCTCAACCATCGCATCCATGCCAGGGAACCATACTTTGGCTCGGAGCTTGCCCTTCATTTTCACCATTCCTTGATGCCCCCTGTGGGCGAGGTCTACCGCCTGTTGGGTGAGGCTGGCCGGCATGACCAGTCTCGGGCCACGCAGAAGGCATCCTTGGGCATCGACGGACAGTTCGCCATTCACTCTCAAGATGGATTCCAGTGTCAGCTTGCCTTGGGGAGTCCTCCGACTTAGTGACTCTTGGATTGTTCTCCAATCCCCCGACCTGACGGCCTCCGCCGCTGCTCTCAAGCATTCATCACCTCTCGATGCTTCTATGATTGCGGCCAGGCTCATCGGGAGGGGTCGTGACCGCTCTGTCACATACCGTACGTACTCCTCGGTATCCTCTGCCTCTTCCTTTTCTTCCGTTGTGGCTTTCCGCGGGTGCCTTGACAGATAATCCGCCGGGTTCGTGGCCCCCGGTTTGTACTACACCCTGTAGTCGTACCCTTGTAGTTGGAGCATCCACTTTTCGATCCGGGGTGGCGGCTTCGAGGCTGACCCTTGGAATAGAGGTATGAGGGGCTTGTGATCGGTTGTCACCGTGAAGTGATGGCCGTACACATATACATGAAAGTGCCGGCAGGCCCAGTGGATGGCAATGGCTTCTCGCTCGATTTGCGAGTAACGCTGCTCAGTCTCGGTCAGGGACCTGCTGGCGTAGGCGATGGGGGCCCACTCTCCGTTGCTCTGGAGTTGAGTCAATACCGCTCCCAGACCAAAAGGGCTTGCGTCTACCGCCACGTTGGTGGGCTTCGCCGGGTCGAAATACGAGAGGGTAGTGTCCGCCGAGAGGGCCGCCTTCGTTGCTTGGAACGCTTGCTCCTGTTCCGGGCCCCACTGCCACGTGGTCGACGACTTGGTCAACTCACTGAGGGGTTTGGTGAGGTTGGAGAGATCCGGAATGAAGCGGCCGCAGAAGTTGACCATGCCCAGGAAACTCCTGGCCTCCGAGATGTTTGTCGGGGCTGGGGCTTCTTGGACATCCTTCACCTTGTCCGGGTCTGGGGCCACTCCTTGGTCCGAGAAGGTGTATCCGAAAAAGCTGATCTTGTTCTGCAGGAATTGACACTTCTCTCGGTGCAGGGTCAGGCCTGACTCCTGAATCCTTTTGAGGACCCCTCTCAACCGCTGGTGGTGTTCCTCTATGGTTGACGCATATATCAGCAGGTCGTCGCTCACATTAAGCACGCCGGGGAGCCCGCTGAGGACTTCTCTGATGGTATTTTGGAATACCTCGGCGGCACTCGAGATGCCGAAGTTGAGACGCCGATACCGTCTGAGGCCCACATGTGTGGAGAACGTGGTAATGTACCTCGAGTCCGGGTGAAGTGGCAGCTGGTGATAGCCTGATCGTAGGTCCATCTTCGAAAACCACCTGGCCCCGTTCAGCTCTCCCAGGATGTCATCAATGGTGGGCGTCAGGTGTCGCTCCCTCTTGACTGCGGCGTTGGGGAGGCGCATGTCCACACAGATGCGGACTTGTCCTGGCTGTTTCGGCTTCCTGGCGATGACGATCGGGGATACCCACGGGGTTGGCCCGCTGACCTTTTCAATGATGCCTTGTCTCTCCAGGGCCTCCAGCTCCTCCTCGACCTTTTGCCTCAGATGGAACGCGATTCACCTGTGCCTCAGCGCCACTGGTTGGACCGACGGGTCGATGTGTAAGGACACTTCCTTTCCTTTCAGGCACCCGATGCCTTTGAAAACGTCTCCGAACTCTTCCATGATGGTATCCAGTTCTTCCTCTAGGACTGCCATGGCAAACGAGATCAGTCTCAGCTCTTCGGCCGATTGCCCGCTCAGCAGCATCCCACTGCCCTCTTCTGTGACATAGACGGTGGTGCTGATCCTCCTCTCTCCATGTTGTAGCTCTGTCTTGAAGCACCCGATGAGAGGGATGGGTGTCTTCTGGCCGTACGCGAACACCCGGATCTTCGCCTCTCGCAGCGGAGGCTTGGTGCGCAGTTGGTGGTAGACATTGGCGGCCATTAGCTCAATGGATGCCCCAGTGTCAATTGTCGCCTTTACCTCCTGTTGTTGGACTAAGATGCGGCATTTTGGAAGTCTGTGCTTCTTCTTCTGTGGCTGGTGGATCGCAAACACATAATGGACTGGGTACTCTTCGGTGTCATCGTCCATGTCTTCGCTGTCTGCCTTTTCCTGCACCGCATGGGCCGCCTCCTTCTTGACTCTGGTGGACCGGCACACCGCCGCAAAATGATTCATCCACCCGCAGGCGCTGCACTTTTTCCCTCTGGCGGGACAACCTTGCATGCGGTGGGGCTGGCCGCCACAGTATCCGCATTCTTTCTTCTTCATCTCCGGTTGTCTTTTCCCTCCGGCTGGTCTCCCTTTGGGCCGTACCACGTTCACCGCTTCCGCCACTTGCACTTGTTCCGTCTTCACGGGACGATGTATGTAGGGCTGCTTCCATGTGCGAGGCCCTCGCCTGCGAGAGCTCCTTCGACCGTCCGAGGGTGAGGATGTCCGCGAGGGGCTTTTCTTCTTCCTGGAGGACCGTGACCCGGAGCTTGGACGAGTAGCACCCCTGTATGATCTGCCCTCGGATCTCCTCTTGCTCATCGCGGAACCCATACGTGCTGGCTAACTCCTTCAGTCTGCCGTGGAACGCATCATGGGACTCGTCCGCCTCCTGTTTGGCTTGACGAAAGATGAATCTTTCATAGTCTCTATTCGCCATGGGTTCAAAATGGGCGTTGAGAGCGTTTAGCAGAGTGTGGTACGTTTTCGGCGTTGCCTCCACAAGAGTTTTGTAGATGCGGTGGATGTCTTTGCCTCCTAGGTGGAGTAGCAGTGCCCTGCGCCTTTCCCTCGAGATGCCTGCCCCTTCAAAATAAATTTGTAGGCGGTCTGTCCAATCCCTCCAGCGCGGGGCGAGGGACGACGGGGCACCGTCAACGACAAACGGCTCAATGGCGGGAATCAACGCCATCTTGGCACGTGCGCAGCACGCGGTGGAAGCCGGCTACCTCTCCTCTTCATCAAAGCCGATAGGTGTGCACCCCCTTGTGGGCGTTGCGCGTGGACTTCCCCCATGCCTCTACACCATCCAGCGGGCGCGTATACCTCCAGGAGTCATCATCGGGACCCTCCGGGTGCTCAGGGGCTTGGGCGATCCCACCAGGCGTGGGCCTGCTCTGGGGTAGGGTGCGGCCGTCGTCAGGCTCCTCGTGGTATCAGGCGTGTCACCACCCAGGCGAGACATACCCCTCACAGGCTGCAGGATGGAGCTCCAGGGCTCTCACCGTGTCTCCACAGGCTGCAGGATTGGCCTTCAGGGCTCTTTCTGTGTCTCCCACCGGAACCACCAGCAGGCACAGCCGGGTCACCATGAGGAGGGGACACCAACCACAGGCCTAGGACACATGTGTGGCCGATTTACACACCGTGGGGCATAAAGACAGCAAAGCAGGGCTCAATACACCCCTCGTCGCCAGTGTAGCGTTGCTAACGCTATGATCTGCATGCTCGCGCAGTCGCGCTAAATAATCACAGGAGCCGGTACTTTACACTTTACACGCGGCTCCCGACTGCCGCGCCGAGGCCACGCCTATTTATTTATACCCGCTAGCGTCTGACGTCACGCGTCAGCGCTAGCGCACCCCGGCAGCGCGGAAGTCTAGAACACCTTGCGCGCGCCGGACATTACAATCATCACTGTTACGAGTGGACTAAACTCATCAGTGGCAGCGCAAGAATTGGCATGCGTGAGTTATAAGAATATATGCAATGTATCTGCATGATGTTATCCCCCAAATTTTTGTCCCGCAATATGTTAAAATCATGTGCTCTTGATGTTGCCAATGCTTGTTGTCAAAATGATATACTTTCATGTGTCCACGATGTTGCCAATGCTTGTTGTCAAAACAATTTACTTTCTGGAGCACAAGTGCATTCTGAGCGTGAGGATAATGAGCTGTCAGCCGTTGTAACGTGTACATGTGCAAACTGCCTCAACGTGCACACGCGGATCGAAAACAGAAACCGAGCACTCGGGTATTTAAACCCCGCTCGCGTTTGCTCATATGCTTCGCTTTTTGGATTCCCCAGTGCTTACCTGACCAGTCCAGTGTCGCTCCTGCCCTCGCTCCGACTTCCACCAGTGTTGCTCCTGTCTTCGCCCCGACTTCCTCTCAGCATCCTGAAGAGCTGTTCCGGGCATCTTTGGAATTCCCCCTTCAGTGCGTCTTCCGCTTCCCTGGAAAGAAAAACAAAGATCAACAAGCGGTTATGTAACAGCACCTCAACTTGAAAGGTGAAGCGCACCCGAGGCTAGAAAGACCGTCGGCAAGACTTTCCTTGCATTTAGAAACCATGTAGAGACTTTTAAAAAGGTGTGTTCAAATCGAAAGTACATCGAGGCACCTCATTTGTTTATTTTGGAACATTTGAACAAACGAAGCAATTCAAAAGGAACTCTGCTAATAAAACAAAAGAAGCATTGCAAAAGAAACTTTGTTAGTAAAAGACTCGAATTATTTAATTGCAAAAGAAACTTTGTTGGTAAAAACTCGAATTATTTTATTGCAAATTCTGCAGGACAGTTCATTCTGTTGAATCTCAGTCGTCACTGAAATAAGTGTTTGAATATTACGAATCGCATTGTGCTCTGTGCTTTCTTTCTCTTAAGTTCTTATATTTTAGTTTTGCGGATCGTTTTGGGCTAAACACAAGAAAATAACAGGTATGTGGAAAAAACATACCACTACAGATCTTAATGTTATTACGTTAAACAAAATAATGATATTCTGACATCTTGCATTGTGCTTAGATTATATCTGAAGGTGTACATGTTAAGAAGTGTGAATGCAGACGTTTCTTGCTGAAGTAACTGGATCAGGGCACACTGATAGACCGGGTAGGTTGTTAGAGATTCAATATATGTGTCATATGTAAAACCCAATTATATTGTAGCATATGAATAGTAAGGTTAATTGTTTCTTTTAGATTGATGTAACTAAGCAGTCACAAGCCAGAAGCCCTAAGCCTTCGTTGACAACCAGAAGCTCTGTCATCCTCCTATTTCCCCTGTAAGACGTTCCTAAAGAGACATACCCAGCAAGTTTGTCTGCCAGAATCCAGTCTCTTGTTTTTTTCCTGTCTCTCACTCCCATCACCCTTCCTCCTGGGAGTTATCGGAGCCGCAAGCGTGCACCTTCCTTGCCATTCTGGTAATTTCTGGAGGGATCTGGGAACAGTTAGCATCAAGGAAGGAACAAACTGGAGTGCAGGTGAGTGACTATTGTAACAATCACAGCAAAAGAGTTTTCCAATCTTAAAACTAAAGATTTGATCTATTTGCTCATCTGCCCATGCAATTTGGGTTCAGTCTGAGAAACCTCGCGCTCTTTGAATACAAGATTAACTGAGCATAGATCAGCTATACGTACAAAAAAAACACAGTGCTCCTTTGGTCCATCATTATACAGAGATGAACCATACTCCAGATGACATAAATGGTTCATACTCGAGAAAATCAACCCCAAATCAGGCATCAACACCGAGGCAGTGAGGAAACGTAGGGAAGTATATATTGGATTTTCCATTTAGATACTTCAAAACGGGGTCTAAATCAGGAAATCCATTGGAATCAAGTAATTAAATACAATTACTAAATAACAAACTGTGATCCTATTTTCCTCACCCTAAGGTCATGACTAGCCTGCGCTTGGCCACAACAAGATTTACATACATACTCAGCCATGCTAAGGTTATGATCAGCTTATGTCAGGCAACAATATGATTGACATACATATTTGAGCCATACCATAGGTTAGTCCATCTGTAATAGCTGATTGCACCGAAAGTCAGATATAGAATGTAGCTTTTCCCTATTTTATAGTTTGAGAGAGAGATGACTTCCAACTAGGTTATAGGTTAGTATATCCTTTAGGGCAAATCATAGGTCAGTACATCTGTAATTGCTGATTACTCTGAAAGTCTGACATGTAATATAGCTCTTTCCTATTTCATAACTAGAGAGCGACATGACTACCAATCGTGCCATAGTTTAGTAGATCCTTATTGGCCATACCATAGGTCAGTCAATCTGTAATAACTGATAGCACTGAAAGTCAGACATGGAATGAAGCCCTCTCCTATTTCTTAGCTTGAGAGCGACACAACTTCCTACTGTGTCATAGGTTAGCATGTCCTTATTGGCTGGTTACAATGAAAGTTATATATTGTAAGTAGCTCAAACTTATCCTACAGTTTCAGAGTCGCTCTTAACATATGTAGCACCAGTAAACTGTAGATTTAAAATAAGTACTTACTTAGTTCCAGAACGCTCAACCAAGTCAATGATTTTAGATCCACCCGATAAGACCATTATTAAAATTTATTTTTATTATTGGTAAACCCTTTTTTTCAGTTTGCATGCTTGTCCATCTATTTTCTGTAGAAGACTGATAGGATACAAAAAGTGCATTCCTACTTTTGGAATTCTTAGGTATTGCTTTACAAAGTAATTTGATATCCATTTAGAGATTGTGCATTATATCATAGTCCCCTTTCTATGTGCATCATTGAACGTAATGAAAATTAGACCGCAGCCCGGAACTTCCGGCGAGATCTCGGTTCATAAAGAGGCACAACCGGCAGATTCCGGTTGCCATCAACGCAAGGAGAGACACGGAAACCACCAATATAACGTAGGTAAGAACAACTGTTTCCTTCCATACCTAATCAGTCCTTTTCAGTAGCTTGCCACAATAACCTTTATGTCCATCTCCATTACAGTGACGTGCAGTTCATCTCTATTGCTGCGGTAACTCTTGCAGCTTAAAATTTTGAGTCCGCGATCTTTAATATCTTTTCAATGAGTATTCGCAATCTTATAACCCTTTCACTTGGTAATATGCTTTATATGGAGTATATAAGTATCTGTCGTATTGAAGCTGGACAAAAGTATTACTGTCCATATAATTTTTAGAGTGTACATCGGGCCACTATAAATGTATCTATTGGCAAATTATCTCAGGCCTTTTCATTGCCGCATTTTTCTAAAGCATACCCATTTAGCACGCTTTTTGCAATCAGAGGTTCCAGTATTGAGTTACATATAAAATCACACAACTAGTTGTGTGGATCCACAATAATCTGTTGCCTTCTTTTGCCAGCCCTTCGTAACTATAGAGCATACATCAAGGAAACCTCCCTATGGACATCGTTTAAGGGCACAACTATTAAGCTGCCCTCATCTGCGGGGCCTATTATTAATATTAAGGTATAAATCCTAATTAATATGAGCACTTGAACAACTCAAAAGGTTTAATAGTGACCCTGTTCATGACTGCTCGTTTATTTTGTATTTTAGGATTCACCAAGTTTGACCTAACGTTAGAACTAAAGCCTTCCTATGAGACTTCAGATGCCCCCACTGTTAAGCAGTCTGTCTTTGAAAGCACATCTTGAGTAAGCTTTTTGAATTTCTATTCTGCTCTTTTAAGGCTCAATAAGCTTTGGCATTTGCCATATTTTTCCCTTTAATGTTAGATGCATGCATGATGTCTGTAAAGGGGCACAACATGCCAATTTTCATTTGGAAATACATTAGATTATTTTTAGACACTCGCATTTAGCTTATTTTCACATCCTATGGTGTGGCATTTCTATTCTTGGGTATAATAAAAAGGCTGTTCTCATCACTGGTACTCTACCTTTTCAATTATCACGAAATTACCCAAAGCAAGGTCACATGGGTTCAAATCTATCCACTAAATTTATAATTTGAATACGATCTTCTAGTAAGATGTTAGCATATCAATATAAGTGTGGATATACATGAAGAGTGTTTATACCTTTATATTTTATGCAGTGAATTTTGTGACGGTCCCCTGACAAAGGCTTTCCAGCCGAAACGCGCGTAGTGTGTCAACATACCGTCAGTCCACCAATTCATTACATCCATCCATGCTGTGGAATATATATATTTTTTGGAATCATTTTGTAATGTGAATGATCAATGTTATATATATTTGAAAACAAATGAAACACAAAAAAAGAATGCCACTGAAAGTACAACCAAATTGTTTTTCTATTCACTGCCATATAGGACATTGCATTAAATGATGTGAAAGGTTTTTATGTTGAAAACTATTTATTAAATTTGTGATAATTTACAATAAATGTATATTGTTTATTATACTAAATAAGAAAATCTTTTTTGCGAGAAACAACAAAGTAGGTCATGTATGGGTTTTGTTACATTGTAAGTTAATTATATGTTGTGATCATGTTATGTCCACATATATGAATTTATAGCCACTTGCCCAGGCCTTTTCTCAATTGTTAGGTGTTACTGTTGCCTTTGTAAGGCAATTTGCTCTTCAGAATGTCTCAGTCGCTCCTGTTATGTTCTTTCCTCTTCAGCAACCTCTTTTCAGTCTCTCCTCAATGCACTTTCTTGCTTCTCCTTCACTTAACACATCCCAAACACAGAATGCACATGCTCATCTATAGGCACTGCATTTTCTTTTACTTTCACCTTGTCATTATTTCTACAACTGTGTAACTCCTTCACACACAATTGCACAGAATCACAATTCCATGTGGAAAACGTGACCATTGCTCTGTTCTCTCTGCAGGGAAGTCAAGCAGGACCTGAGTGCTTAACTTGAGCCAGTGGTTTCCAGTGCTCACCACCGACACGTAATCATCAACACCAGCACTTTTCATAAGCACCGGTTAAAGGCACATTCATTTATGGTCAGCACTGGGAGATGAAGTGATTGCCCAGATTCACAGGATGTTGAGCCAACAACAAGACTCGAATCTGATGCCCCCGCTCTGAAGTCGGCAACTCTGGCCATTACACAATATCCTCTCCCCACTTTCATGGTAGGTTCTGTTTTAGACAGCGCTAAAAGGAGGAGACCCAGCACTTATTTGTTTTACAAAGCCACTACTGATCCTGACGGTGCAATGGAGGCAAAGGCGGCTGTGAGTGGCGGTGGTGCCGAGGCAGGCCCCACTTATTACGAGTTCCCTATTCCACAGCCTTTTTATGGAGGGAACGACACAATAAAAAAGATGGTGAAAAGGGAAGGAAGGGGCCCCAAACAGGGCCCTTGGGTGATTTAGCTCAGGGGTGGTAGTGCATAGGGGCAAATGTTGTGCCCCTTTCTGCATGCAGTGTCGTGCGTGCACTGTGTGCCATGCACAACATGGTGCATGGCACACAACGCACGGACGTGTTCTGCTGCAGCAGGATCTACTGCAGACCTTCTCAATGGCCGAGCCAAACTGTCAATGTGGGACTGCCGCCTTCGGAACGCCAGCCCGATCATCCGCTCGTAATATGGCGGTCGGGCCAACGCAGGGTTTGCAGTGTTCTCCTGACCGTGGCATCAGCGGTCCAGCAGATAGCTCGCCAATGTCATAATCAGGCCATTAGTGTAGATTGTTGAACGTGTCTCCAAATTGTAATTAACATGGTAGTAAGAGCCTTGTATAGCGGTCGGCTGATAAAGTTTTGGGAATGTTTGAATCATGGCATGTTCAAAATCTATTATTATTTAATGTAGTGTAGTTGTTTGTTTTGCTTTTGATGTGGTTAAGTACTACATAGTAAGTACTACATTATTTATTAGATATAAACGAATGGCATATTAGTGTTTTGGTATTCACCTTGTATGAATAAGTGAATGGTTTGGGCACTTAGTGAATCTGCCATCCTCCATTTTTGATATTGTGTTAGTTTCAGTAAATTATCTGTTGTAGAAAATATTATGACATGTTTATCGTTGTTTAGGTTATCATTTAAGAGGAAGTGTTCCACGTTATGTGTGATGGTTAAGTGCTCAGGAATTTGGATATTTTGTTTTCTTCTAGGGACAAGAGGGGTGTCAGTGGTTTTTAGTTTGTGCTCCTCAGGGCCTGATTCACAAAGGTAAATGTACACAACTGTGTAAGTTTGCAATTGTTTGGTATTCACAAAGGGATTTCCGAGAAGTATGTTTGTGAGTGCAGAGTCTCCGCACATAAAAAGATAGAGCGGTCCTATCTTTTTAAGTGTGGAGACTCCGCAATCATAAATATAATACTCATAAATCGCTTTGTGAACACCAAACAATCGTAAACTGACACAAAAGTATAAGTTTACCTTTGTGAATCAGGTGCTAAGCCTTTTAAGGTGGGTAAAGGTGGTAGCTGGCCACTGGTGTGGTTGGGGACTTTGGGAAGTTTATCTTTTAGTATTTTAGTTGTGGACTCTTGGAAATTGGTGCTTTCCTCTCTTTAATCTTGGAGTACATGCCTTACTTTCATTTCTGTGACATCTGGGGGATAGTTGTGATCCTTCACATTATAACAACATTATCTTTTGCAGTGGCTCTACCATTGCATGTGTGAGAAATAGCATGTGGAGACAGGACACAGCCTATTCATGTGAAAATGAGGCGGGGCCCAGCTCCTTCCTCCCATCCTGCCAGTGATGTCCCATTCGGTTACACCTAAGCTCTCCATTATGTGTGGATTTCCAGGAGGAACACACAAAGCCCACCTGTCATCTACACCCAGTCATTTGAGACAGAGACAGACTGCAAGCACCAAATGTCTAAGGCAAGAAAAGGCCATCTTTTTCAAAAAAAATATTTAAAATTCAACTTTACCATAAATTAAAATTTGAAATTACAATTCCAGAGACACCAGACATAACCTATTCCCATTTGAAAGGTACACTTATAAAATGTAACAAGGTAACTCTGATGTTATCCTATGGGAGCGGTAAGCCCTGTAGTAGTGAAAAAGGAATTTAAGACTTGTTCGATACCAGGGCATGTAAAACTTAAAAGTACATTTCCAACTTTTTAAACAAATTTGACCCTGCTGCCTGGGCTGTTCAGTGCCTACCCTAGGGGTGACATACATGTATTAAAAAGGAAGGTTTGAGCCTCACAAAAGGTGTAAAGGACCAGAGTGAAATGGCAGTTTACAACTGCACACACAGGTGCCGATCACAATCCGGTAAAAAATTCCCCCGTGCGACTCGTATCGGGTCTTTTTACCGTACGAATCGTACAAGTGCCGTACGAACTGGCAATCACGATTCGCATGGTAAAAAGTCCATACGAACCGCACTGGGAATCATTCCCCACACGTCCTCGGGTCGGAAAATGTGTCCGACACGTCCTCGGGCGATTTACCTTACAAACGTGAAAAGCCAAGTCCGACCGAGGAATCACGATCCATCCCGTGCGTCCGAGCGTACAACCGTATGGAAAAAACACCGTCCGCACCGAACACCCATAGCAACCATGGAGACATGTGCCCGCATACGCGCCCAACACTCCCCCCAGCCCCCGTACGTCCGACACGTACCCCCTGTATATGTATACCCCCACCCGTCTAGGTACACCCCAGTACGTTCCAGTCGAACCCCCACCCCAGTACGTGTCATACCCCCGTCAATGTACACCCCCCCACCCCTGTACGTGTCGTACCCCCGTGTACCCCCACCCCAGTACGTTCCAGTCGTACCCCCACCCCTGGACGTGTCGTACCCCCCGTGTACCTACACCCAAGTACGTTCCAGTCGTACCCCCACCCCAGTACGTGTCGTACCACCGTCAATGTACACCCCCCACCCCTGTACGTGTCGTACCCCCGTGTACCTACACCCCAGTACGTTCCAGTCGTACCCCCACCCCAGTACGTGTCGTACCACCGTCAATGTACACCCCCCCACCCCAGTACGTGTCGTACCCCCCGTGTACCTACACCCAAGTACGTTCGAGTCGTACCCCCACCCCAGGACGTGTCGTACCCCCCCGTGTACCTACACCCAAGTACGTTCCAGTCGTACCCCCACCCCTGGACGTGTCGTACCCCCCGTGTACCTACACCCCAGTACGTTCGAGTCGTACCCCCACCCCAGGACGTGTCGTACCCCCGTGTACCTACACCCCAGTACGTTCCAGTCGTACCCCCACCCCAGGACGTGTCGTACCACCGTCAATGTACACCCCCCCACCCCTGTACGTGTCGTACCACCGTCTATGTACACCCCAGTACATTCCAGTCGTACCCCCACCCCAGTACGTGTCATACCCCCCGTGTACCTACACCCCAGTACGTTCCAGTCGTACCCCCACCCCAGTACGTGTCGTACCACCGTCAATGTACACCCCCCCACCCCTGTACGTGTCGTACCACCGTCTATGTACACCCCAGTACATTCCAGTCGTACCCCCACCCCAGTACGTGTCATACCCCCCGTGTACCTACACCCCAGTACGTTCCAGTCGTACCCCCACCCCAGTACGTGTCGTACCACCGTCAATGTACACCCCCCACCCCTGTACGTGTCGTACCCCCCGTGTACCTACACCCCAGTACGTTCCAGTCGTACCCCCACCCCAGTACGTGTCGTACCACCGTCAATGTACACCCCCCACCCCAGTACGTGTCGTACCCCCCGTGTACCTACACCCAAGTACGTTCGAGTCGTACCCCCACCCCAGGACGTGTCGTACCCCCCCGTGTACCTACACCCAAGTACGTTCCAGTCGTACCCCCACCCCTGGACGTGTCGTACCCCCCGTGTACCTACACCCCAGTACGTTCCAGTCGTACCCCCACCCCAGTACGTGTCGTACCACCGTCAATGTACACCCCCACCCCTGTACGTGTCGTACCCCCCGTGTACCTACACCCAAGTACGTTCCAGTCGTACCCCCACCCCAGTACGTTCCTGGCGCACCCCCAACACAACCTCCTAAGTACGGAGCGCACCCCATGCCCCAACATCACAACCGCATGTACGAGTCTTACAAAGCCACACACAAGGACAAAATCGTACAACCAAATGGCCCATGTACACACCGTACACACGCTCAAAACGCACGTACACAACCAGGACAAAATAAAACAACACAAGAATACACCAGTCGAAAGGCACACAGCCACTAAACATGGCCAACAACCACTTAAATAACACAATCACTGACCTGCAACTGCCAAAAACAAACAGAGGCCCAATACACCACCACTCCTTATAACACACCCACCCAAAATTCAAAAACTGCCACACCCACCCATGGACCAATAAAAAGGGCCCACACACACAAACCATGAGCCTTTCCAACAGACTCACTGCTGCCAGACACCACAGAACCAGACTACAAGCTACACCACACCTTACACTTGCACACCTTCAAACGACCACCCTCACAAACACCCTCTCATCACATTCACACACACACACAACCATCCACACCCCCCCCCAACATCCACACCCCCCCCCACACCCACACCATCCCCACCCACACCCCTCACCATGCCCACTACCAAGAATCCAAAGTTCAGTCACCGAGAGTTGGAGGTCCTTGTTGATCAAATCCTCAGAGTCGAGCCACAGATCTTTGGAACATTGGTCAGAAGCACCAGCCAGGCAGCCAAAACAGCCATGTGGCAGACCATCGTCGATGCTGTGAATGCTGTTGCGGACACCAGGAGGACCAAGCAGGATTGCCAGAACAGGTGGTACGATCTGCGGAGGAGGGTCAGAGCCAAGAGGCAGGAGGAACACGACCAGGCCAACGCCACCGGAGGAGGGCCCTCCCGCAGAGCCGTACAGTACCATCCCTGGGAGGAGAGGGTGATGGCCATACTGCCGGTGGAGGCAGTTGAAGGAGTAGAAGGACTCCGAGACCCGGGTGAGTACACAAACAACGCACCTCACATGGGGGGAACTGCAACCACAACCAAAATCAATAACAGGCACGCAACCACCACAAGCCATCGCATTACTCAACCACACTCCATGAGCAGGCACATGCCACTGCTGCCACCATGCCCCATGCACCCAGCTGGACAATGTCAAGTCACAGGCCACAGAAGACAACAACACATGACACGGTAACCCGGATGGCGGGAGGCTGGGCACCAAGAATCACATAGTGCGACTCCAAAGCAGACAACAATGCCCTCTGCCCATATGGCCTAGGTCACAGCCAGACAAACACTGTGTCCCAATACAGGAATGACTTGCCAGCAAATGGCGGACGCCTTGCATCAACACATGGGGGTGAAGGCACTGTTTTGCACATGCCAGCAGCTAATGAACAGCCAACAGTGTGAAAGAGTGGCAGCACACACCACCACAGCAGCAGCGCACAGACACACAGCAGACAAAATGGGTGCCTGGAGATCAGAAACAAACTCACATCAACAGGCCAAGGGCCACTCAAAGATCTGCTAACAGTGTGTGCCCAGGAAGCTGGGCCAAGGTGACAGAGGGTGACACACGGAGGGAGGGAGAGGGGGACACAGAGGGAGGGAGAGGGGGACAGAGAGGGAGGGAGAGGGGGACTGAGAGGGAGGGAGACGGACAGAGGGAGGAGGCTGACACACGGAGGGAGGGAGAGGGGGACACAGAGGGTGGGAGAGGGGGACAGGGAGGGAGGGAGAGGGGGACTGAGAGGGAGGGAGAGGGGGACAGAGAGGGAGGGAGAGGGGGACTGAGAGGGAGGGAGACGGACAGAGGGAGGAGGCTGACACACGGAGGGAGGGAGAGGGGGACACAGAGGGAGGGAGAGGGGGACAGAGAGGGAGGGAGAGGGGGACTGAGAGGGAGGGAGACGGACAGAGGGAGGAGGCTGACACACGGAGGGAGGGAGAGGGGGACACAGAGGGTGGGAGAGGGGGACAGGGAGGGAGGGAGAGGGGGACTGAGAGGGAGGGAGACGGACAGAGGGAGGAGGCTGACACACGGAGGGAGGGAGAGGGGGACACAGAGGGAGGGAGAGGGGGACAGAGAGGGAGGGAGAGGGGGACAGAGAGGGAGGGAGAGGGGGACAGAGAGGGAGGGAGACGGACAGAGGGAGGAGGCTGACACACGGAGGGAGGGAGAGGGGGACACAGAGGGAGGGAGAGGGGGACAGAGAGGGAGGGAGAGGGGGACAGAGAGGGAGGGAGAGGGGGACAGAGAGGGAGGGAGACGGACAGAGGGAGGAGGCTGACACACGGAGGGAGGGAGAGGGGGACAGAGAGGGAGGGAGAGGGGGACAGAGAAGGAGGGAGACACAGGGAGAGCAAATCAGTCCTTTGGTGTGTGGGAATGTCTGCTCGTCAGCAGGTGGACTGCGTGCATGTAGACAAGGGTGCCCAGTGCCAGAACCCCCCCTCTTCATCATGGCAAAACGCAGGGCCATGTTACAACCTGTACACGAGCACAAGGACAGCCACCTGCATCATATGAGTGTGTGGATCCACTCCATGTGCACATGTACAGTGCTACAAGGAAGGCGCAAACGCATAGCTCGGCACACATGCACACTCCACTGCTGACTGCAGTCACACTTGACGCAGCAAGTAAGACTGTGCCACACATAGTTAAAGGGGCCAAATTGGTGCCCAAGGGACACACACATGCACAAGTGCACTGTGAGTGGAATGCAAGACAGATCCTAATTCCAAGAGGAAATGTGCCAACTTTGTAACGGATGAAACATGGATGTTGCATGGATCAAAATTAACATTGTCTCTCTCACACACAGGTCAACGTCGTGCTGCACCCCCCAACACTGGGGGGGAACACTCACAGGACCCGGATCTGCAGGAGACCGATCCCACCGGCAGCGACCACTCTCACCACTCTGCGGACGACCCCGACCGACCTGGCCCCTCTGGTGTCCAACCACCTGCAGCACCTGCGTCAGGTACAACCGTGCCAACCACCACCCCCACTCCTGCCACATCCCAGGAGACACCCAGGATCCCTGCCCCAACACCACAATGCAGCCAGGCTCGCCAGGAGGGACACGGTGTCCCGGGCACCCAGGAGGAGGCAGGCGACAACGCCAATGCCACCCCTCAGGGGTCCCGGAGACCCCATGTGCCCACAAGTGCAGGCCAGACGCAAGTGGGCAGGGGTGGTGGGAGTGGAGAGCGGCGGAGGCGCGAGCCTGACCAGTTGGCTGGGGATCCGGTATTTTCCCATGTCCGTAACATCCTGGACTCATACCGGCAGGACACCACGGGCATGGCCCAGGTTGTGTCCGTCCTCGAGGGGATCAAGGTCCAGCAGGCCCAGCAACATGCGGAGCTAATAGCCTGTCTACAGCTACACCAACGGAGGATGGAGGACAGACAGGCTCAGCAAGTGACGGCGTCCCAGGGGATTCACGCTGAACTCCGTCGGATGGCCGACACCATGGCCGACCCTCCCTGTGCCAGAAGGCGGAGAACATCACCACCCACAGGGAGGGATCATGAGGAGGAGGAGGAAACATCCGACGGAGCATCCCAGACATCGTCACGGCCTGCTGCTGAGGTTCCCCGCAGGAAGCCGGGTCGTCCACGGAAAGGACCGTGAGGGTGGCTGCTACATCACCATCTCCCTGGCCTGGCACCTGGCCCACTGGAGCAACAGCATCACAGCATCAAGAGACATTCTCTGCCACATGGCCCTGCTGGTCACTGGCTGACCAATGTTGACAAAGACTGTGGCATGGACTCTGAGGATTTCCAATGGCAAGGACACCAACTCCCCTACTGAACTTTGGATTCCCTAATCCCGGAAAGGCCCTCACTTGGCCCCCCCCCCCAATAATAAATCACACTATTAAGAGTAGATGCCTGCTGGTAGCATTATTACCTAACATGTGTCTTGTACAGTCTAAACATGCCTGAGTCATCTGTTCACTTCAACCATCCACACCCTGGGGCCTGAGTCTGGCACAGGACACATGGGTCACAGTTTTCTAGGCAAGACAGACATGGAGCACCATACACACCCGTGATGGTCAGAACCAGCTGAGGGGGTGGCCGAACAACCGTGCTGACAGACACATTGAGTACAGCAACAGTCATGCGCAGAGGTCAGGGATCCTGGCCCGTGTCCTGGGGGGCACCCAGGTACGTGTAGACAGGTGGCAGAACCATGTCCTGCAAGCTTGAGTCCGGTGGATGCAGAGAATGGGGTCATGGACAACGTTGGATGCATGGGGATGGCACATGTCACAATACCCACACAGTCATGGACATCATGCCCATTACACAGTCTCAGCACACACACACAGCTTGCATCTTGCCACTCGACACATTGACACATAGCCACAATCAGGGAATACCATGCCAGACATGCAGGATGCACCGTGCCAACACACCAGCATTGAGTGAGAAGAGGCACCTTGGAGGCATAGGGACACCTTTAATAGTCATGTGTTTGGGATTGCAGAGGCAACTTGAAGTACACATGAACACATCATGTGGAGTAACATGTGGCTCCAACACTGGCACCCCCCTTCTGCAGCACAAATGCGTGATAGCCATGGAACTGGCACACAAGTGTCGGATAATAGCTAAATACCCACAGCTGCTCACGGAGAGCCTGCCATACACCATACATCCGCTGATGTGGAAGTCCCACGCCATGTCAAGACAATGTTAACCGTATGTGTCCGAGGGCAGTGTCACACACATTGATGCCTTCATCACAATCCACCATCCCATCACTGATGACTGACAACCAGGCAGCCCATCTATTCAGGTGTACCCAGCTGCATGTCGTGTCCCATGGGGATGCCACATGTCTGCAGAGGACCCAAACCCCGACCGGGGCAGTGTGCACACATCGTGAACAACTGCCACACCCAATACACCCCAGATGCATCCCTTACCCCATGGAGACTTCCAAACATGTCCGTGCCTGTAACGCTGAGTCAGCCCACGATGCCATGTCCATGAGGAATAGCAGTGCCACAACAATGCAACCAGCAAACGGCATGCGCAGGTACCTGGGGAAGAGAGACACACAAGAAGTCAGCCACAAGAAGCACAGCCACTTGCATGTGCATTTACTCGACACATGTATGTATGACAACATGCTAGGTCACAATTATGCCTGGGGAAATACTACCATCACTGCCACCATCACTCCAGTGACACACCCACACACACCTCTGACCCACGTGCCATACATGCAGGTGGAGACACACATCACAACGCATGCCACACGGGGACCAATGCGTGCACACTCAGACCCTGGTACTCACCACTAAGCAAAGAAGTCGCGTATGAGCCGAGTCCGGATGTCCTCTTGCGGCTCCACATCCTCCACATCACTAGCCCCATTGCCAAGGCCTTCGTCCTCCACGGGTGGATGGTCCTCGTCATCTTGATCCAGGATGAGGGGCACAGCTCTTTCAACTGCCATGTTGTGCAGCATGCAGCAGACCATGAAGATCTTGCAGACCTTCGCCGGGGCATATGGGAGTGCGCCGCCGGTCTTGTGGAGGCACCGGAATCGGCTCTTCAGCATGCCAAACGTCCTCTCTATCACTCGCCTTGTCCGGCCATGGGCGGTGTTGTAGCGGAGCTGGGCCGGCGTGATGGGGTTGCGGAGAGGTGTCAGCAGCCAAGGCATGTTGGGATAGCCAGCGTCCCCTAAATGGAAAGCACATGGATATCGTTAGAACTGGCGAAGCGGTAGTGCTGCTCGGCCAAACAGAATACAGGACAGACAGACTGTACCCACCAACAACACATGCCCGTTCGTTGCGCAGCTGCATCATCATATCAGGCATCCCGCTACGCCTCATGATGTAGGCATCGTGTGCTGATCCTGGAAAACGAGCACAGACATGTGAAATCACCATGTTGGACAGACACACCACAAGGGCATTGATGGAGTGGTAGTGCTTCCGATTGCGGTACGCCACCTCCCGTGCGTGTGGTGGTACCAAACCTACATGTGTCCCATCTATGGACCCAATGACATGGGGCATCCCTCCCAGGGCATAGAAACCACGCTTGACCTCAGTCATCTGTTCAGGGGTTGGGAACTTGATGAAGTCATCCAGGTGAATCAACATGGCCTCCAAGAAATCATGCAGCACACCGCTGAACATGCTCTGGGACATGCCACCAACACGCGTATGCGTACCCGTAGTGGTACGGACCGTACACTCGCATCTACGCTCACTATCACTATGGGTCTGCACGCGTATGCGTACCCGTAGTGGTACGGACCGTACACTCGCATCTACGCTCACTATCACTATGGGTCTGCACGCGTATGCGTACCCGTAATGGTACGGACCGTACACTCGCATCTACGCTCACTATCACTATGGGTCTGCACGCGTATGCGTACCCGTAGTGATAGTGAGCGTAGATGCGAGTGTTCGGTCCGTACCACTACGAGTACGCATACGCGTGCAGACCAAAAGTGATGGAGAGCGTAGGCATGCATGTACGGGCCGTTGCCATGCATTTGGGGTGCCCTAGGGCCCCCACACGCACCGTACCTGTGTGTGATGCTCCAAATTACATGGGGGACAAGTATTAAGGCCTACATGCATGCTGGTTGTCATGGAGACCAAGTTCAAAATTGGAAATTGTTCTGGAAGGTGCACAGCAGAAGTCAGTTGGGATTTGTCTACTTTGTTGCAATGTGTTTGTGGGGCTGACATCATGCAGGAGAATGAAACCGATAGAGAACCCACAGACTGCTAGGTTTGAAGGGATTGGTGGAAACATAGGATGCAAATGTGAGTGACCAATCTCTCTGTACTCCTGTGCATGAGACTGGGCAGAAGGGCACATATAAGGCAGCCAGGTCCCATGAGGGAGCACTTGCCTGCACATCTTTGCATTCGTCGACCCAGCTGCTGCTACTGATTCCCTGGAACCATGTCAAGGGCTGTGGAGAGGACACAGCCATTCACCCTGGAGGAGAACATGGCTCTGCTGGATGTGATCCTCCCACAGTACTCCATGCTGTATGGGCGACCAGGTTATCAGGTGAGTGCATAGGCCACTGCCACAGACTGTCCCTATGTGGTGACTGTGACTTCTGCCATTGCGTCCAGGTGTAACACACATGCCATGTACTGTCGGGGGGGTCCCAGGGGGGGGGGTGCCTGATGTCTCCCAGCAGTGCCCTGAGACAGGAGGGGTGGGGGCCTATCACTCACAGCAGTGCCCTGAGACAGGAGGGGTGTGTGCAGAGTCCTCACAGCAGTGCCCTGAGACAGGAGGGGTGGGTGTGGAGTCCTCACAGCAGTGCCCTGAGACAGGAGGGGTGGGGGCCTATCACTCACAGCAGTGCCCTGAGACAGGAGGGGTGGGGGCCTATCACTCACAGCAGTGCCCTGAGACAGGAGGGGTGTGTGCAGAGTCCTCACAGCAGTGCCCTGAGACAGGAGGGGTGGGTGTGATGCACAGTGTGAGCCTAGATCATTGATTGTGACATTGCCATCATTCCACCTGTGTACCCACTGTGGCACGTACTGCTTTTTCCCTCACCAGGGGATGATGTCCCTATGACAAAGGTGCAATGCGTTGGCTGCATGACATGCCTTGTTGTTACCAGCTAATTTGTACCCATATGTCTCTCTGTGACATGTGGCTGGTGTATTGATGTGGTGTCACTTGTTCCTCCTCACAGGTAGGCGCCACTGCCAAGGAGCAGATCTGGCTGACCGCCGTCAGTGCCGTGAGGGGTGTGGATGGTCGGAGGCGGCGCCTGGCCCAGGTGAGGAAACGCTGGCAGGATATCCGGTGCTGGACGCGGAGGATTGCACGGCTCCTGCTGGGGGACTCACCTGAGAGCCACAAGAACCGCGGCCGCCGCCGTCTGAGCCACCTCCACAGGCGTGTGCTGCCGGTGGTCTTTCCAGACCTGGAGAGGCGCTTACAGGCGATGCAGCAGCCGGAAGGGGGTAGGTACATGTGTGTTTGTTGTGTGTCACCGGCATTTGTAAGGGCACAGTAGCATGAATCCACTGGCAGGGTTTAAAGGTGCTGTGCAGATCCTGTTTGGCCCAGTATAGCGCTGTGCCCCTGCCACCCTTCCCCTCCTTGCAATGTGTTCCCTGGTCTGTGTGTAGTCACTCCTTCCCAGGGTAATGTAGGCTGGCGCTTTGTCCACGGGAACAATGTCTGTAGCATCATGTGTGGGGGTGGTGTGTAACAGGTTGTGGGACCTTGCCTGTGCACTGTCAAGTTCACTGCATGTGGGTTCCATGTCAGTTGGCACTGATGCTGACTCCAGACATGGGAGTTGGTCTCTCATGTGTCATGCCTTACAGCGCGCATGTCCTATGTAGTGGCCTGTGACATGATGTGCATGACTGTGCGATACACATAGTGCAGGGATGGTGACGTGTGTTGCTGTCATTACCATTCAGTAGCATGTAGTTGCGTGCCCACTACTGTCCCCTGGGGCACCTTTTCCTCAGTGGTGTATGTGTCATCATGAACGTGGCCACTGTCAGTGTCTACAGCGTAAGTTGTGCTCTGTGCCATTGTCCCCTGTCACCATGTATATAGACGTGCTAATTTGTACAGGTGTCCACTGTGCAGCCTGACCTGATTGTCCTTCTTCATACTCACAGTTGCCAGTGCCTGTGTGTCTTGTTATACTCATCTGAGGATGGGCACTGGTACCTCATTATTTGTACAGGCGCACCTTGGCTGTTTGGCGTCCAATCTTGCTTTTTGCCTGCCCCTGTGTGTATCACCCAGACCATGAGATGTTGGTGCCACCTGTGTCTCCACAATTTGCCTCGTGTAGGGTCTTGTTGGGGCGGGCAATGCCTATGTGTTAAATCCTGATTACCACTTGCTGGGTCTGGGCAGTGTGTGATGTGCCTGGACACACACGCAATGTGCAGTGACCGAGTCATGTTGTGCATGTATTCAGCATTACCTATGCAGCATGTGTCTCAAGTTCATGGATATGGTCCCTGGTCATCGGTATTTTCGCAAACGCTGTGTGGTGCAGATGCAGTGCTGGATTGTCCCCAGGACCTGGGTGCTATGTCAGACTCCTTTTCCTGTGTTTAGCTATTGTCTCATGCTCTCCATGGTATTTCAGTGGCATGGTGGCTCAACCAACTGTGTGTTGCATGCCCTACATCGGTACCCTGTTCAGTAGATGTTAGGGATCTTCCTTTTCAGGCCATGCAATGTTACCTATGTAGATTGGACTCATGTGACAGATGTGTACAGGTGTCTGAATAATTTCTGTCTCTCCACCCTGCCCACAGCATCGTCGGGGGACACAGAGGGAGACATGGACACAGACCAGGCGGAGGGACCGAGCACCAGTGCCAGCCGTGACATCGGGGCTGGCACATCGAGTGGGACAGAGGCGGAGGAGAGTGTGGCCGAGGACCTGTCGACTGGCACATCAGACTACGAAGCTGACAGGTCCGGGGACGATGTCTCCGAGTGGGCGGAGGCTGCACCAGCAGCTGACAGCGGAACAACACCTCGCACCGCCCCCTCAGTTTCCACCAGCCGCCTCCCACTTGCTCGTGTCCCTTCCCAGCGTGCCCGGTCACAGCATGTCTCCTTCCTGCCAGGCACCGCGCCCCCTGCCCCTGTCTCCACTGCTGCCGCCAATGCAGAGTCTGTGGACATCCAGCGGCAACTGCAGGTTGGTCAGGCTGCGATCCTTAATGTCCTCCATGCCCACGGCAAAACCCTCACCAACATCGAGGCTTTCTTGGAGGGCATTCATTCATCGCAGGCTGACCAACGCAACTTGCTGAGGTCCATCGACTCCACACTGACTGCAGCAGTGGGTCTCCTGCAGCGCGACCTCCCCCCACCTACCCCTGCCCCATCCACACTTCCCACTCCCATGCCTGTCACACGTACACCCAGACGTCGGCATGCACCCACATCAACGGACACGGGCACCACACCAGCAGGGAAGGTCCACCGCACTCCTCCTGACACGCACACACAGGGTGAGGTAGGCACACCCACTGGGTCGGGGGGCAAACGTGTGACACGCAGCCATAGTGGGAGTCCGCATTCCACCCAGTCCACTCCCTCCAAATCCCCTCCCCTCAGCTCTCCTGGCCACATCTCCCCCAAGGACTCCTTCATGGCCGCTCTGTCCCTGAGCCCCACAGTTACACCACCACGCAAGCGGTCACGGAGGTCCCCGGTCAGGGTGGTTGAGTCTCCCCCCCTGTCTCCACCCTCCCCCGGTGGCGCTGCGACCCATCCCTCTGACCCCCCCCCCTCCTTGGGGCCTGAGGTCCCTTCGGGTGCAGGGGACTCCCTGGATGACCTTGCAAAGGTGTGTAGTGCCATCCTGGCCTCCGCCTTTGGCACTGACCCACCCCCTGTGGTGGAGTCCTCCATCCCTGCACCCACAACACCGCCCCTTTGCCCTGATGTCCCTGCGGTGCCTGTTGCTCCCCCCCCCCCTGATGCCCTCACCAGTGTGGAAGACGATGCCATTTGACTGTGCAGGCAAGGTAGGGGACACGCATCCCACTGTGTCCCCCATCCAGCTGAGAATCATTGACTGCCCTATGGGCTTTGTGAAGATTGAACTGCCTGCGATCCACGGACATTGTGCTCCTGCAGAATAAAGCTTAATTTTGTTTTCATTATCACACTACTGCTATGCTGGTATTGGTGTTGGTGGGGCTGCAACATGGTTTTGGGTGGTGTGTAAGGGTTTGGGTGTGTGGGATATGTAGTAGTGTACTGCTCATTGGTGGGACCCTGTGATCTGTGTGCCATCACAAGGTGTTGGCTAACTTTCTTTGTTCATGTAGGCAGTTACTGCATGGTGCACTTGTCCAAGGGTGTATTCCTTCCTCTGTGTACCCAGCTTTCTTCCCTGCAGGGTGTTCCCAATGTTTAGCGCAGAGCTGTGTCTACATGAGCTGTGTGTGTGACGGAGCCCTTCTACTTTGGCCATGCATGCAGGGCCATGTCTCCACCTGCGACAATCGTGGCATCCTTGGTGATCACTGTACTTGTGTGTGGAGTCTGTTGACATGAGTTCATGGGGACATGTTCCCTTGTAGCCAGTATGCATGTGGATAATTCTGGCCTCACACACATGTGTTACACCCCTCCAGTCTCAGGGCACTGCTGGGAGGACTCTGCACCCACCCCTCCTGTGTCTGGGCACTGCTGGGAGGACTCCACACCCACCCCTCCTGTCTCAGGGCACTGCTGGGAGGACTCCACACCCACCCCTCCTGTGTCAGGGCACTGCTGGGAGGACTCTGCACACACCCCTCCTGTGTCAGGGCACTGCTGGGAGGACTCTGCACCCACCCCTCCTGTGTCAGGGCACTGCTGGGAGGACTCCACACCCACCCCTCCTGTCTCAGGGCACTGCTGGGAGGACTCCACACCCACCCCTCCTGTGTCTGGGCACTGCTGGGAGGACTCTGCACCCACCCCTCCTGTGTCAGGGCACTGCTGGGAGGACTCTGCACCCACCCCTCCTGTGTCAGGGCACTGCTGGGAGGACTCTGCACCCACCCCTCCTGTGTCAGGGCACTGCTGGGAGGACTCTGCACCCACCCCTCCTGTCTCAGGGCACTGCTGGGAGGACTCTGCACACACCCCTCCTGTCTCTGGGCACTGCTGGGAGTGATGGGCACCCACCCCTCCTGTCTCAGGGCACTGCTGGGAGGACTCCACACCCACCACTCCTGTCTCAGGGCACTGCTGGGTGGACTCTGCACACACACCTCCAATTTCTGGATATGTGCGCTTGGCACATACACGGTGGGGTTACGCACACTGCATTAGAGGTGAGGGTACGAGTCTACTGACACTGGTGTGGTGGGGGTACGCTCCGTACGTCCGCGGGTGTGGGTACGGGTCGTACTTACACTGTTGGGCAGGGGGGTACGCTCCTTGCATTCGTGGGTGGGGGTTCGAGTCGTACTTACACTGTTGGCATGGGGGGTACGCTCCATGCATACGCGGGTGGGGGTACGGGTCGTACTTACACTGTTGGGCTGGGGGTACGCTCCGTACGTCCGCGGGTGGGGGTACGGGTCGTACTTACACTGTTGGGCTGGGGGTACGCTCCGTACGTCCGCGGGTGGGGGTACGGGTCGTACTTACACTGTTGGGCTGGGGGTACGCTCCGTACGTCCGCGGGTGTGGGTACGGGTCGTACTTACACTGTTGGGCTGGGGGTACGCTCCGTACGTCCGCGGGTGTGGGTACGGGTCGTACTTACACTGTTGGGCAGGGGGGTACGCTCCTTGCATTCGCGGGTGGGGGTACGGGTCGTACTTACACTGTTGGGGTGGGGGGTACGCTCCTTGCATTCGTGGGTGTGGGTACGGGTCGTACTTACACTGTTGGGCTGGGGGGTACGCTCCTTGCATTCGTGGGTGGGGGTACGGGTCGTACTTACACTGTTGGGCAGGGGGGTACGCTCCTTGCATTCGTGGGTGGGGGTACGGGTCGTACTTACACTGTTGGGCTGGGGGGTACGCTCCTTGCATTCGTGGGTGGGGGTTCGAGTCGTACTTACACTGTTGGCATGGGGGGTACGCTCCATGCATTCGTGGGTGGGGGTACGGGTCGTACTTACACTGTTGGGCAGGGGGGTACGCTCCTTGCATACGCGGGTGGGGGTTCGAGTCGTACTTACACTGTTGGCATGGGGGGTACGCTCCATGCATTCGTGGGTGGGGGTACGGGTCGTACTTACACTGTTGGGCAGGGGGTACGCTCCTTGCATACGCGGGTGGGGGTACGGGTCGTACTTTCACTGTTGGGGTGGGGGGTACGCTCCTTGCATACGGGGTGGGGGTAGGGTCCGTACATATCCGTCCCCACGCTATGTGATGTTTGTGCGGCCCGTACCCAGGCCTTTGCCACGTGGGTGCGATCCGTCCCGCCATTGTTGGGGTGACGTGTGTGGGCGTGGTCCGGCTCGTACCCACGCTCTTCAGGCGTGGGTACGGGACGTACCTGTCTGGTTGTGTTGCCGGTTCGCGTGGTGACGGACTTCCGTTGTGGCGGTCGCTGGATTATCAGGACACGCCCCCACCCCCTCGTGGTGACCAGGGCATGGGAGTCAGGTATGTCCAGGCCATGTGTAGTGTGTCACTCATGTGGTTGTTTTGTGGCCTGCCCTGGTAGTGCCACCCCCACCCCACCCCACTTTCCCCCCTCCCTTAGTTATTCTGACCTTCTGCGGCGTCTGCGTCGTAACCTGTAGAGGAGGTGGACTGCTATGAGGGCAGGGATGACTCGTAGGTTCGGGTCCATGTCTGTCCGTCACGTACTGGTCCTCCTTGTTCGCGGCGTCGTCTGTCCGTCGCGTACTGGTGGTCCTTGTTCGCGTCGTCCTGATTTCCCGGCAGTTTTTGGCTGCCGCAAAATATTCACCGTGCGGGGTGACGTCGGTGCGAATCGTGATTCCTGGGTCGTGAATGGCTGGCTGCGTGCGTCCCGACGTCAGGTCGGCGCTTTCCCGGATCGCATTGGTAGGTGTTTTTTGTTCGGTCGGTCTTTTTTACGATTCGTACGGTTATGGTGTACCCGTGCGAATCGTAATTCCATGTTTGTATATTTTGACGACCGGGTACGCGTCGGACGGAGAATATGCTCCGTCCGACGGTTCGTACCCGGTTTTTACCGGATTGTGATCGGCACCACAGTCTGCATTGGCAGGCCTGAGACATGTTTAAACTGCTACTTAAGTGGGTGATACAATCAGTGTTGCAGGTCCACTTATAGCATCCAATTTACAGGCTCTGGGCACAGGTAGTGCCACTGTTCTAGGGACTTACAAGTAAGTAAAATAAACCAATTGGGTATAAGCCAATCTTACCATGTTTTAAGAAGAGTGCACAAGCACTTTAGCACTGGTTAGCAGTTGTAAAGTGTGCAGAGTCCTAAAGCCAGCAAAGACGAATTCAGCAAAATGTGGAGGGCAAAGGCACACAATTTGGGAATGACCCTGCAGAAAGGGCCAAGTTCAACAGCATGCATTAGTGTATCATTCAGTACATTTCCAGTGGTCTGTTTCTGTGCTTGTACATTTTCCTTTCTTTGATGTAATGTATATTTCTCTTTCTGTCATTTTTCTGAAAATACTGTAATAACATAAAGTATTACATGTTTTAACATGTAAAACTTTAACATGCAAAGTTATCAATTTCATTTGCTATACATTTCTGCTCTAGCTGGAAACCGCACAGTTTATTTTCTGTTTTTCCCTTTATGTCCTTGTAATGTCGGGTGCTTCCTTTTCTGTTGTAGAAAAAAGTGTTTTGTTTTATTTTAAACATTTGTATGTTGGTAGTTAGTGGGGGCTTAGGGAGTTTAGTTAGTTTCTACCTGATTTAAGGTGAGTTTTTATTTAGTAATGTTTTAATTTACTTAATTGTTGTTACTCTTTGTCTTGGTATCTGTTTTCTGTTGTCTGTTTGCAGTTTGGTATTTTCTTGAAGTTGCAGTAATTGTTTTGTAGAGTCTATATTAAAAGGCATAAAAGTAGTAGCGTGTTCAACTAGTTTTTATTTTACTGAAGTCTCATCTTTTTGCAGCTTGTGTACTTTTTAGAGTAGTAATTAGTTACATTTTATGTGCTTATTATATAGTAAGTTAAATTGAATGCTTAATTGTTATGTTATGTTAATTTATTTTGTAAAGCGCAATGATTACCCAGAGGTGTCTTGGCGCTAAGCTCGAGCAGAGCCTACTTAACAGTGTCAAACCTAAGAAGGAATGATTCATAAGAAGTTAAAAACCCAGTTTTTTTAGTTTCTCTGAACTCCAAGAGAGTTTTCATGTTTTTTAAGTGAGTTGGAAGGGTGTGCCATGAGGGAGATGTCCTATGGACAAAGCTTCTTCTTCACAAGGAATTGAGTCTAAATTTAGGAACCAGAACGTTTTTAGCTCTGGAAGACCTCAGGGTACTAGATGGCTTTTACCAAGTACATGTAGTCATCAGGTGTTAAGGACCCATGCCACGTAGGGCCTTAAAGACAATACAAACGGTCTTGAATTCCACTCTCTGTCTTATGGGCAGCCAATGTAGCTGTCTTAATGCTCTGGCTACAGATTTAAATTTGTGAATGTCTAGGAGAAGCCGTAAAGTTGCATTCTGTATAGTCTGTAGTTTATTCAAATGTTGTTGTTGTTGTTAGTTGGATTATAGCCCATTACAGTAGTCGAGTTTTGAGAGCACTATCAAGGTGGCTATTGTTTTTGTCAAAGTGGGCAGTAGAAAAGATGAGAACTTTTTGAGTGTCTTGATAGTATATACAACTGAAGAGGACACCATATTTACCTGCTCCAAGTCTCTCATTGATGATCACTCCAAGGTTGAGGGTCAATTTGACTGGGGTTGAAAGGTTACTAGCTCTTGTGGCCACCAGGAGTGGGACCGGAAAGATGGTAATTTTCTAAAAACCATGACCTCTGTTTTGCTAGAGTTTAGCTTAAGGCGGTTATTAGCTATCCACGGATGAACTGCCACCATACAGTCCCTAAACCTAGAATCTATGTCGGGATCATTCTCTGTTAAGGACACAACAATTTGTGTTTCATCTGCATAAGAGGTTAACAAGAATCTAAACGGTCTCAGGAGAACTGCCAAATTAGAAACATAAAGTTAATCACTAGCAAATTACTTCAGTTTAAAAACATGAAGCAGTGGATGAATTCTTCAATATGCAGTTTATTGGATGTGATATGTCACAGGAATGTTGTGGTTGGCAATGCAGAATGATCAAAAATTGTGTCTAACTTTGAAAGGCAAAGATTGAGCAGGTAAGAATTTGGTGGATAGTCAGACACTATCTCCCAGAGAAAAGGCTGAAATAAGCTCTCATTTGTCACTTGTGGACATATCATCTTTATCCTTGTTAAGATTCAGGAACACTGTAACTGATTGTGATATTCTATAGCAGCTTGATCCATAGGCTAGATCTAATGTGAATCTGAAAATGCTCAGGGTGAAAACCTTGAAGACAGAAATACATTTTGATGGTGCTGTGTTTGGCATTATTATTTTATGAAAATTGGCCAAAGCCTGATAATTTGATCAACTATTTTGGGCATCGTTACAGAAACATTATAGCTATTGTTCTGAGTACCAGTTCTCCCTTTCAATTTGGCCATTGGATTCAGAATGATAACAAAATGAAAATGTTCTTTGGATTTCAAGAGCGGAGCAAAGAGCCTTGCTAAAGCAAAACAAGTGTTATGACAGTTGAAAGGCCATGAAGATCAGAGTAATCAGTGATGAAACTTTGAGCTGCAGTAGGTGTTGACCGAAACTTTTTGAACAAGGTAAACTTAGCAATCTTGGAAAAAACATCAACTGTAACCATTACCACTCGGAAACCATTGGAAACTGGAAGAGCATTAATACATTCTATGGAAATTGCATATCACAGTTCTGGTGGTGCCTAAAGACCAGTAAGATAACCAAGAGGCCTAATGTGTGAAGACTTCCACTAAGCACACAGGACAAGAGGTAACATATACTTGAAATTCCTTTGTCATCAATATGCAGAAGGAGGACCTCAAAACTTAGTCTAATATTCACTTTGACAGAAATTGTGGAATTATTAAATCTATTTCAGGATCATCTGTTGTCTGATTTACTAAGGCTTCTTGTTGAATGTATGAATTATATAAAGGTGTCTCAACTAATAACTATTCCAACTCCAAAGGTCTATGGGAGGCCTGTGATTCTTTGACCTTATTCAAAAATGTCCGTACCACTCCAATAATTTGGTTCTGAAGAAGAAGATTTTGATTACAAGCCACAAGAGAATCAGGATAGGGTTGAGGCCGAGTATCTACTAATGCATTATTAGATCCAGGCAGGGAAATGATGAAAAATAATACTGAGTGAAGAAATATGTCCAATGTGTATGTCCACAGTTATGGCACTGAATGTTGTGGAGACTCCGAATATCCATCATTCCAAACCTGAAAACCTGGAAAACCTGAAAAAAAATAGCTTGGGTCTCCATTAACAAATGTCTCCTCTCCTGACAGGCATATTTAATGGATAACCGTTCACCCTCAAGAATAAAATATTTCTGTTCACAGGGAGATAAAGTGGGCAGAGATAATAGGTTGGATGTTCCAAACTGAATCTGTCATCCTCTTGCGTCTGCAACGCAACTGCCCCCACTGCTCTGTCAGAAGCATCAGCTTCCACAATATCCTTGTTCTGCGATCCAGAGTGCATACAATAGGAGCTTGGGTGAATGCAGTTATGAAATCTTGGAAGGTTTTCTCCACATCTTTATTCCAAGAGAATCCATTGTTTATGTTTTCTTTCTTGAGAATGTTGGTAATTTTACTGGTAAGCCAACAAACATCTCAAATGAATTGACAATAAAAATGAGCAAACCCTGAAAAACATTAAGTTTCTCTAATTGTGGTTGGAGTTGGCAAACATCTCTTGGATCCAGAGATATTCCATTTCTATGATATAATAAAGCCAAGATAGTCAACCTGCACAAAATAGAGGTACCATGAAATCTGTAGTCAATGAGACTCCGAGACAAAATTAGTTTATTTTCCAGGTATACTTCCACATATTGATTCAAGATATATGCAAATATGTGGTCCAAGAATCTTTGTCACACTCCTGAAGCATTGCACAACCCAAAGGGAATGACTCAAGCTTCACAATGCCCAAATTGAGTACCCAATGCAGTCTTCAACTAAGCAGATTGTTAGTGCCTCATAGATTGAGCTTAGGGTCCTGATTGTGATCTTTCTGAGCCCTCAGTAATCAATGCAGGGTCATAATGCAATCTTTTGAGACTAAAAATAAAGAAACCTTTGCTGCAGAAGAAAATGTAATTATTAACCAATTTTACAAATATTCTTGGCAACACGTTTCAACTGTTTCTTTTTTTTTTTACAAAGAATATATCCCCCCAAATGGAATCTGAGCCTCGGTCTCAGTAAATATGACACAGTCAAATTCCTTATGGATTGATAAAGAGTAATCTGTAGATGATTCAAAAATATCTGTACAGTGTTTATATTGTGCTGAAATCAGTGTTATAGAGACACTGATAGCAAGACACCAGCACTACCGCTGGAGCAGCTGGAGCAGAGGGGACGCCAAGCCCCTGGAAGCCTTGCCTTTGTCCAAGAGGAGGAGCTGCTCGATGTGCTGAAAAGTACCTACGTCTTCCCGCGGCATGGGACACCAGCACTACCGTGGGAGCAGTGGGGGACTCCAAGCCCCAGGAAGCTTTGCCTTTGCCCAGAAGGAGGAGCTGCTCGACGCGCTAAAAAACACTTACGTCCTCATGCAACGCAGGCAGCGCCCTGGCGAAGACCGGGCCAAGGGTGGGCCTGTCCTTGCCTGTCATTACTAGGAAGAGGCAGGGCACGGCCAATCCCCTTGGTTCTGTGATCCTGTTACATTTGGAACTAACTGATCCTAATTCACCTAACTGTGAGTTGCTGCAAGCTCTTTTTATTTTGTGTGACTGTGTTGCCCGCCTAGACTGTTCACGCTTGCCCACCCAGTGACTCACTAGGAAGTTAAGTTCTGTTCTGTTTTAATTGGTTGCATCTTGGCTGTGGCATCAGCACAATCGCTAGCGTCTTGTCTCCTAGTGGTGGTGGGTGGGGTTTGTGGCCTGCTGGGACCCTAGGGCTTAGTGACTGATTGGCTGGCAGTGCGGCCTCTGACAGCCATGGCGCGCTGGTCTGCAACTACTTTAACACGTTTATTTTCTATATTGCATCCCTTCTGCATTCATGGGCAAAAGGAAGTCGGCTGAAAATGGGAGCGAGGAGGGTCGGCCCAAAAAGATGAAGGCTAAACAGGTCCGCATGTCGTCAGGAAGCAATTGCGTCCTGTACCGAATTGATGACCTTTTAGTCGAATGCAAAGATAGTATTCTTCGGCACAGTCTGGATTTCTTCAAAAGGTCAATAATCTCCAGAAAGAAAGATAATACTCATTGCAAACATGAGAAGGCATGGAAATTGTTGTTGTTGCCCAATTTACATATGGTTTGTGTCTGATTGACCATAGTAGTTAAAATATTATTGAATAATTAGGCAAAGAGACAGTATAAAAATATAAAGTTTCTTTATGATCTCCAAAAGAAACCTTTACTCTTACTAGACCAGACACTAAAGGTGTTCTGTGAACAATCTGTACGTGCTCAGGAACCTTTTTTGAAACTCATGGATTTTGATTCTTCTGGGCCCATTCATCATGAAAGTAAATCCCAGAAGCACTGCAAACAAGTAGGGCTGGAATTTGAACAACAGATCCATCTTCTGAATGCAGAAAGTCTAATTGAGAGTTGAACTCTGTAGAACCAAATGAAGGGGGCCATTGAGTACTTGTCTCCTTCTTTCTTACAAGGGGTCTGGTGTTTTCCAAATTTCTTGTCAGATGAACAGGATCAAATGACCCTTTCTCGGCTGTAAGGGCATAGGCTAGCTCTTTTGCTTTGGTCTCTATCAGTCTGAGACAGCGGACACTTAGCAATTCCAGTCTGCTTTGGTTCTTCTTTTAAGGTTGTTCTAGCAGCAGAAATCGACGTTTTGTTCCCAGCAGAGAAGATTTGAGGCAAGTAGATAGAACAAGGACCTCAAATCATCCATCTCTTATTCTTGCATTCCAACAGACCACAATGCTCTATGTAAAGAACTATTTCTAACTATTTCTTCTGTCTACAGCGACAAGGATGTAAATCGAGTTGAATGCACTCATTCAACTGCAATCTCTTGTTTAAATCCTCGCCAAAAAAGTGTAATCTGGGTTCTTTCCACCAAGATGGTCTGAGTAGCCAATCAGCATTCCCCTGATGGATGTCAAACAGTGTTTCTTCAACAAAAGAATTCTTCAGTGAACCTCTCAGTCGTCTTCCTAAAATGAATTTTGGAAGGTAGCATAATTATCTAGCAAGGAGTTAACTCTGCAACGAATAGAGTGACACAAGCCAAGGTTACCACAGAGAGATTGACTATAAGGATATCCACTGTAGAGTGGTCGGAAAATAAACTGGACTGGGTGAGAGGCAAAGTGAATCAGAAGAGAATCCGGAAATTCCTTTAGTTCAGTTGGATCTCTGGAAAATCGAAGAGTACTTGGATTAAAGACAGTGAGTGAGATCATAAGCAGCCAGAGGACTGTATTTTTGCTTCTCAACTATTGCAGGTTTTTGAGTTTGTGGTTCTAAAGCTGCTGCAAGGCCCTGCACAGGATCTATATCAATATTGAGGGCTAGGGGATGCTGCTATTGCAATGTGTCAGTTGTTGAACACAACAGTTGAATATTGTTTTTTTTAACTGATACTGACAGAAATAAGGGTGACTCTTTACTGTAGTGACGGTGTTGCTTAACAGTTAGGAATATAACATGGAAGCAGATAATAGTTAGAATAATACATGGAAGCAAAAGGTGTCTCCTTGAAGGGTCACTGATTGAGGGAAAAAGAAGGGTCACTGATTGAGGGAAAAATCAATGCAACACAAAAAGCTTGCAGGCAGACAAAATATCCAAAGCAGACTATCGTTGATAACCCTGACACTCATAAACCCCAGATTGGAGTACATGAGGGTCTAAACCAGTAGGATTCCATGAGATGAAGCAGAGTTCAAGGAGATGAAGCAAGGATTCCAGGAAAAAGAGCACAGTATTTTAGGACATAGAAACAGGATTCCAGGAGCTAGAGTAAGAATCAACAAGAAACCAGACTCAACTAACCAGGAAGGAAAACCCATCACCTCGGTTACTGGAGTGTTTGGTACACAAGTTACTGAGAGTTCTAGCTTCCTTTATAGGGTGAAGAAGGTGGAAGAGGAAGCATGAAATGGCATACAGGATGCAATGCCAAGTCTGTTCATGTTAAATCACTGGACTGTTTATTGTAGGAACTACAAAAGATATTACAAAACATATTACATGATAATGCGTTTGCTCAATTTCCTATTTATAGATGACTTCTGAAATATTGAATTCTAGTAAAGGCATCTGTGATGACACTACAACGTTTTGAATACAATACAGCTTCCATTTTCTGAAGTCCTTAATAAAAGTCATAATGGACTCAGTGAAAATCTCTGCATGTATGACATTTTTAGAACTGCCTATGAACTTAGTGAAATGGATAATTATATTGTAAAAACAAGTATTTACAATGCAATAGGTCTCGCAACTGCGAGTTTTAGAGTTATCGGTTTTGTAAATGGCAATGCCTTTTGAAAAATTAACAGGTATTGTCATTTATAATAGTAATTTTCCACCGGTACCATAACTACCACTATTATTATTACTATCACCACAGAGTAGTAATAGTAATAATTGTAGTGGTGGTTATGGTACTTGTGGTGGTGGTATTGGCACTGGTGGTGGTGGTACTGGTGGTGTTAGTGGTGGTGGTACTGGTGGTCTATGTGGATTTTATTTCATTACTTATGCTACTACTGGAATATTTTTTAACAAAAACTACCAAACATTATCATTTGCAACGCCAATAGCTCAGATTTTTATTAATGCCAGCCCTATTGCATTGCAAATGCTTGTTTTCTGTTGCTGGCATGAGGTGCATCATCTACTTCCAAAAATACAATCTTAGATTTGTAGACACTCGTAACAGTCCTATGGTAGGAGGCAGTTGTTCAGCCTGTGTAAGGCTAATAGCTCACACAACTTTGCATTTTGATACCTGAAGTTTTAAATTACAATAAATGTAGTAGACCTCAGGCAGGAGACTTGAGTTACCAGTAACTGTGGAAAGAGCAATAACGTTAGAAACTGGGGCTTTATTTCTCCTTTTCCGTGGTGTGAAGGTTAAGTAACTGTTTTATTGCACTTGAATGGGCCCAATGGGGCTTATTTACAAGTCCTATTCACCGCCGGTGCTTCACTTTTTGTGTGGGGGAAAAAGTGATGCAGCGGCGGCGCAAGGGGCTTGTAAATAAGCCCCAATGTCGTTGGCAGAATGCTTTAAAGATGCCAGTCGATTGCCGCTCACTCTATGCGCACACATATATCCCAGAGAAAATCCTGCTGTTAAGCAATGTTGCCACCTTTTGGTATCCAGTGAAGCTTGAAAACTTCCAACTGAAAAACGGTTGTGAAACCAGGAGCAGCTGAATCCGCGAGACAACTGGAACTACAGCCAGAAACATCTGGTATTAGCAAGGAATTTAATACATCATTAAAAAAATCCCCCTGGGCCTTAATGTCCTGTGGCAGTGGAAATCCATCAGTCAGGGCACATACGTTGTTGGCAAACAGTTTAAAGCCAAGGCGTATTAATAACCCTCAAAGCCTCATCAGAATGTAGCCGAGAAGTAGCACAATCAAGACATATACACAGTTGGAAAAAGTGATCTTAAACTTCCAGACCGCACCACAATGCCGCATAAATTCAACTAAATTCATACTAACTGCCAGTGATACGGCACTGTGAGGAGGACCAGGATATCACCCCGCCCATGACCCTTGTGGAAACCCCGAACATAGCGAAGCTAGCCAGGGTCCAGCACAGACAGGGTTAACCTCCTTCGGCTCCTCTCCTTCGCAGGACCAAGAACGCCCTTCCTGAGGTGTCGGCCAATGGCGGAAGACGTCGTGGGCTGTAGGGGCGGACCCTCGCGCTGAAAACCAGGAAGACGCCGAGATAGAGGCGCGTGAGAAAGGTGCCGGGAGAAGAAGAGCGAAGCAGTGGAGCAGAGACAGGCCAAGGGTGTACCAAACCAGGACGAGAAGCAGACCAAAGACCAGGACGAGAAGCAGATGGAAAGCCGGGACGAGAAGCAGACGAAGAGCCAGGACGAGAGGCGGACGAAGAGCTCCAGCCCTCCAGAGGAAAAGGCGACGCCGAGCGGGAAGAGTGGTCCGAAGAGTGGTGGACACCCCCGGAGGACGCCATAACACCGCCACAGCTCCGGAAAGCTGTAGCTCCAGTGGTACGTGGAACAGGTCCGGGGCCAGAGACATAGGGAAGGGGAGGTGAGTCTGGGAGACTCGGGGCACTCAGGGACGTGTGGTGGTCACAAACTCCTCCGCCGTACACATCATCCTATCTTCCTCGTTTTGTTTTTCCTTTTGTCATCTTCTTTTGTGGGTCTCTGTTACGGCGGTCGTTCCCTCACTCCCGTTCCCCTTGGGACGTTATTTTTGTGTGGACCCTTTCTTCCTTTCTCCCCCCCCCTTTTTGTAGAACCAGTCTTCCAAGGGTTCTTGCCTAACACACCCCTTCACTCCCTCAGTGGTGCTCTAAAACCTACGGTGGTGGAACATAACACGTTTCACGTTGGCCTGAAACAGTCGAGGTAACCCTACTGACTGACCTTTCCCTTTTTTCTTTTGTACTCCGGGGTTGTGCCAACATCGCTCCAACAACGGGAGAAGACTACCCCTCACCAAACCAACGGGAGAAGACGACATCCAAGCCCCAACCTCTATGCCCCTCCGCTTAATGGATTTTGTTGTTTTGTTTGTTTTTCAATAAATGCAGCCATCATTCAGCCCTACCTAAGACCACCTCGCTTTACTTTCCGCCCATCCCTCTCACAGGCATCTAAGTTTATGAAAGGTTGAGAAAAAAGAAGAAAAAAAAGAAAGAGAAGTAAAGAAAAACATCCTAGTGTAAATGTATATATGGCATCTAGTACTTAATTACAAACAGGGTTCTCTGGCTCTATAGCAGCTCTGCTGACCCGGTTCTATCGCTCTACAGCAGCTCTGCTGACCTGGTTCTCTGGCTCTACAGCAGCTCAGCTGACCTGGTTCTCTAGCTCTAAAGCAGCTCTGATGACCTGGTTCTCTGGCTCTACAGCAGCTCTGCTGACTTGGTTCTCTGGCTCTACAACGGCTCTGCTGACCTGGTTCTCTGGCTCTACAACGGCTCTGCTGACCTCGTTCTCTGGCTCTGCAACGGCTCTGCTGACCTGGTTCTCAGACTCTAGAGCAGCTCTGCTGACCTGGTTCTCTGGCTCTAAAGCAGCTCTGCTGACCTGGCTCTCTGGATCTACAGCGGCTCTGCTGACCTGGTTCTCTGGCTCTAAAGCAGCTCTGCTGACCTGGTTCTATGGCTCTAGAGAGGCTCTGCTGATCTGGTTCTCTGGATCTACAGCAGCTCTGCTGACCTAGTTCTCTGGCTCTAGAGCAGCTCTGCTGACCTGGTTCTCTGGCTCTACAACAGCTTTGCTGACCTCGTTCTCTGGCTACACAGCAGCTCTGCTGATCTGGTTCTCTGGCTCTACAACGGCTCTGCTGACCTGTTTCTCTGGCTCTAAAGCAGCTTTTCTTACCTGGTTCTCTGGGTCTACAACGGCACTGCTGACCTTGTTCTCTGGCTCTAGAGAGGCTCTGCTGATCTGGTTCTCTGGCTCTACAGCGGCTCTGTTGACCTCGTTCTCTGTCTCGAAAGCAGCTCTGCTGACCTGGTTCTCTTGCTCTACAACAGCTCTGCTGACCTGGTTCTCTGACTCTACAACAGCTCTGCTGACCCGGTTCTCTGGCTCTTCAGCAGCTGTGCTGACCTGGTTCTCTGACTCTACAGCAGCTCTGCTGACCTGGTTCTATGGCTCTAAAGCAGCTCTGCTGACCTGGTTCTCTGGCTCTAGAGCAGCTCTGCTGACCTGGGTCTCTGGCTCTAAAGCAGCTCTGCTGACCTGGTTCTCTGGCTCTAAAGCAGCTCTGATGACCTGGTTCTCTGGCTCTACAACAGCTCTGCTGACCTGGCTCTCTGGCTCTAGAGTAGCTCTGCTGACCTGGTTCTCTGGCTCTACAACAGCTTTGCTGACCTCGTTCTCTGGCTATACAGCAGCTCTGCTGATCTGGTTCTCTGGCTCTACAACGGCTCTGCTGACCTGTTTCTCTGGCTCTAAAGCAGCTTTTCTGACCTGGTTCTCTGGCTCTACAGCGGCACTGCTGACCTTGTTCTCTGGCTCTAAAGAAGCTCTGCTGACCTGGTTCTCTGGCTCTACAGCGGCTCTGTTTACCTGGTTCTCTGGCTCTAAAGCAGCTCTGCTGACCTGGTTCTCTGGCTATAGAGCAGCTCTGCTGACCTGGTTCTCTGGCTCTACATCAGCTATGCTGACCTAGTTCTCTGGCTCTAGAGCAACTCTCCTGACCTGTTTCTCTGGCCCTACAACAGCTCTGCTGACCTGGTTCTCTGGCTCTACAGCAGCTCTGCTGACCTGGTTCTCTGGCTCTAAAGTAGCTCTGCTGACCTGGTTCTCTGGCTCTAGAGCAGCTCTGCTGACCTGGTTCTCTGGCTCTAAAGCAGCTCTGATGACCTGGTTCTCTGGCTCTAAAGCAGCTCTGCTGACTTGATTCTCTGGCTCTACAACGGCTCTGCTGACCTGGTTCTCTGGCTCTGCAATGGCTCTACTGACCTGGTTCTCAGGCTCTAGAGCAGCTCTGCTGACCTGTTTCTCTGGCTCTAAATCAGCTTTGCTGACCTAGGGACATATTATCAAGGACAGCATTAAAAATTATCGCCGGTTTAGCGGCAGACAACTGCCGCTAAAGCGGCGATAATTGGCTTGATAATATGCCCTTGAGAATTCCAGTAGAAGTCCATGTTCTGGTGTGAACATGGGCTTCTATTGGGATTCTCCAGGGTATATTATCAAGCCCATAATCGCCGCTTTAGCGGCAGTTTACTCCTGGCTCTACAGCAGCTCTGCTGACCTGGTTCAATGCCTCTAGAGCAGCTCTGCTGACCTGGTTATCTGACTCTACAACAGCTCTGCTGACCTTGTTCTCTGACTCTACAACAGCTCTGCTGACCTGGTTCTCTGGCTCTTCAGCAGCTGTGCTGACCTGGTTCTCTGGCTCTACAGCAGCTCTGCTGACCTGGTTCTATGGCTCTAAAGCAGCTCTGCTGACCTGGTTCTCTGGCTCTAGAGCAGCTCTGCTGACCTGGGTCTCTGGCTCTAAAGCAGCTCTGCTGACCTGGTTCTCTCCCTCTAAAGCAGCTCTGCTGACCTGGTTCTCTCCCTCTAAAGCAGCTCTGCTGCCCTGGTTTCTCTGGCTTTACAGCAGCTCTGCTGGCCTGGTTCTCTGGCTGTAGAGCAGCTCTGCTAACCTGGTTTTTAGGCTCTAGAGCAGCTCTGCTGACCTGATTCTCTGGCTTTGAAGCAGCTCTGCTGACCTGGTTCTCTGGCTCTAGAGCAGCTCTGTTGATCTGGTTCTCTGGCTCTACAATGGCTATGCTGACCTGGTTGCGACAGATATAGGGTCGATTCTGAAGAAATGTCACCCAGGAGTACATTTCCTGACATTTTGGAATTGGCAGAGGATTGTAGGAGTACTGCCGGGAAACCATGATGACAATCACACTTTCCTGAGGCCAGTTGTGGAATTCTTTGTAAATCTCAACGTTCTCACATGCGTATATGGGTATTTTTGGAAACAAACATAGGTAACGTACATTTACGCGTGCCCAAATCCCTCTCAATTACAGAAACCCATTCCCCTGCATCGCAAACAATTTTGTGTGAGTCTGTTCTCTGTTTCCACCCTCCTTAAAGACGTAGTCCTGCCCGGACAATATTACATTTTGGACAGTGTCACAGGAGGGAACGGATTGCGAGAACACCCACAAACACGCAAGCTTGGCGGGGAGAAACTTCCAGTCCCAGAGCATTCCGTGCTGGCACAGCGAGCAGGAGACAAGGAGGGACTGGCGATGTGCACGCGTTCACATCTCCTGTCCTTACGCGTGCACATCTCCTGTCCCCCTTCAGCCAAGAAACCGACAACAATAGATCTCGCCAAGACGACAGCGCATGTGCTGCGTCGCTAGGCAAGACCTAAAAAAAAGGCCTTAGAGAAGAGGAGCCCTACATTTGGAATTTTACCTCAGGACATGGCAGGATTAGAGTGTGTGAGATAAGTGGCCGCAAAAATCATCCGTTACAGTTTCGCCTCGTGAAATAGAATCTGTCTTTATTGCTTAGTTTATGCGCTTCATATCATCCACTGTTACTAGCGGGAATGATGGTAAAACGGAAATCGTGCATTCCTTTGTTTGATGAGACACGGATGCATAAGGAAGGAATTTGGATTAGAGTGCTACAACAGCAGACTGCTTAATTTGCCCTTTGTAAAAACGCTTACTTTGTTTAAAGACAAGTACTCTCTAAGAAGAAAATATGGAATTGTACTTAAAGAGTTAAACAAATGATTAAAACATGGACAGAATTTACACATATAATAACCTTAGTGATGTATTGCAGATTGTGTCATCTTTCATGAATCTGGTACACTTCATGCATAATTTTCATTGATAGCATAATGGGCGTTTGACTGTTAAAAATATATTTTACCTATGTAGCTGTGTTTTTGTGTGTGGTTAATGCAATTATTTCATTGTGTATGTTAGTTTGTATGTATGTGTGGGACAATTGTTCAACTCTGCCAGTGATGCAATGTAGCACTGAATAATAGAGCTAGAGCCCATGGTGCATGTGAGGAAAATGCACTTTTTGGGAGGCTCACCCCCCTTTTTGCTAGATTTAGCGTTGGTTTTCCACCCCCATTTTGCTAGATTTAGCCCTGGTTTTCTGACTCTGAACACTGGGGCACTGATGTCCAGGGCCCAGTGTATATGCTTTGCCCCCTAAAGTATAGGTGCAGTTGGCTAATGCCTAATTGCGATACTAAACTTACCTATAAGCAGCTGCGCTCCATGTAGGTAACAGCGGTGGGGCCGGGTGGGGTGGATTTCGGGGGACGATGCCGAGGGGAAAAAAATTATTTATTTAATTTTCCCTCAGCATCGTCCCTCGAAATCCCCCCCCCCCCGCAGCCCCACCTCTCCACCACTGTTACCTGCACGGACCGCGGCTGCCTATAAGTCACTAGTATATGGTACTCTATGCAGCCAGGGCCTGTACATTAAATGTCTCTAGTGGACTGCATTATTGATTGTACCTCCACTAACCGCTTCCGTGTGTCGGATGGCCCCCGGCCGACTGATGTCACAGTTGGCGTGTGCGGAGGACGGCCGGGGGCCGTCCGAACCCCACACGCGTGGAATTCTCCAGCACCACAGGGGAATTCCGGCCGTAGCGAAGCGGTTAGAGTAACAAGTGAAAACATGACTCTGGCACTGCCACTGCAGCCTAACTGTGCAGCTTTTAAAGTGCTAATTCGACCTAGAAAAATAAACATTTTGCAAGTCCAAAACCTTCCTTTTTAGTACTTATATGTCACCCCTTAGATAGGACCTAAGTGCCCCTAGATTAGGGTGCTTGGTATTCAAAAACTAGAACATATTTTCTTATGTTTTGCATATTCTGGCAGTGAAAGAACTCCAAAGTCGGTTTCACTGTGGGAAGGATCTCCCACAGAAAAGCACTGGACTACATTTTAATAACTCATATTGTATAACTTCGGTTAGGGACTAACTAGACCCATTGTTCAAGCACTCAAATAAGTAACATTTTAAAAGCCAATCTGATGATAAAGTCGGTTTTTTAATTATTATTTTCAAAATGCCACTTTTCATAAAGTTGGCATTTGCCTGTCTAAATTCCCTGATAGCCCTTAGATTATCCCCAACTTTCACCTGGTAGCCTTCTAGGAGGTGCGAATTGCTCTCAGTAAAGGGAACTTTGACTTCCAAAAACGTTTCTAAGTGCAAAGTTAGAAATCTTCACTGGGAGAAGATGCTGAAAGTATCCAGCCGATAAGGGAACTTTCCTGGGAGCAAATTTTAATTCTTCCTGCTCTGAGATTTCCCGCTAAAAGCCAATGGCTTCACCGCGACTTCGTCCAATGGCTATCTAGCCTCGTGGAACACAATTCAGCCACATTCTGCTCCTTTCCCAGCTGAAGATCTTCGACTTTGAAAAAAGCTTCTAAGTCAGAAGGTAAACTTCCTACCGGAACGAACCTGGTTTCTGTATCCGACCCTCGCTTCATAGCAGTCAGCCTTACCATTTGTCTTTGATCCGGAGTAGTTTGATCAGATATCCACAGTTGGCAATTTGGACTTTTTGGAACTTGATGAGGTCTCCTAACCACACCAAATAATATTCCAAATTCTCACAATGCTCAAGTACAAACATTTACACTGAGGCACAGAGATGTGGGTACCCAAAGGTTAAGATTATAATGTTCTGGTGAAAGGGTTGTCTCCAGTTTCTTTCTGAACTGCAGGAGGGTCAGACCAGTTCAGATGTCAATGGGGATGCTCTTGCAGACCTTGGGGCCATATAATGAGAAGTCTTTACTTTTCTAAATTCCTTCATTCCAAATTTGGCACTATATGCGGTCCTTGTTTGTTGTTCTATGTTGGCTGGTTACTGATTGTTTATTATATCAGGAAAAAAAAGATGCATCATTTTCTCTTTTGAATTTGTTTTAGATAACCCATTGCATGTTTGGGTTTCCTCTCATTGAGTAAGGACTGGGGTAGGCGGATGAGGAGGTAATGGCCGGTTACTTACTGGTTATCTTAATTACACAGAGTTCTAGGGTCCCTGGCCACAGTCCATCCCTCCATTCCCATCAGGGTTATCAGCTTCATATGTTTTTAGCTTGGGAATACAGCATGTGCGGTCAGCATGTATCCTGTTTTATGTCAGGTTACAGGAAAGGAGATAAGGCATAATGCGGGGTGGGAAGCATATTGTTTTAGCTTGGTGACTATTGTGGTGGTAAGCGACTTTGCTCATTGAGTAAGGACTGTGGCAGGGAAGCCTAGGCCTTGAAGTAATGAAGATTACCAGTAAGTAACCGGCCATTACCTCCTCATCCGCCTACCCCAGTCCTTACTCAATGAGCTGTTACCCAAACATGCAACGGGTTATCTAAAATAAATTCAAAAGAGGAAATGATGCATCCTTTTTTTCCTGATATAATAAACAATCATGGTTCAAGTCATCAATAAGTTTCTACCAAACATAACACTGAAATGCCAAAAACAGAAAAAAACATTTCCCACCAACAACCTGTAGTGGTGCATAATGGTATGTGGAGGGAGGTTGATCAAGTTACAGCATTACTAATCTCTGCCATTGAAGGGCCTTTCGATGCATCTCAGGAAGCTGCCATACCTCTTGTCGACTTCTTTCCGAATTCTACACAATGGTGCCTCCCCTTGAGCTTCAAACCCTTAAATGATAGCTAGTTTTAACTAAAGTAGTGCCTGAAATCTTTAACCCTTGATATACTGGACCAAAAGTAATGCATACAGCATCCAATTTCTGAATTAAACAGTTCTAGTCTGTCATACCATAGTCTGCCTGTATTTTATGCTCTGCGCTGTCATCACGGTTTTCAAGTTCGGCAGGTGCCATGTACTCTGCTTTCTATTTTTTTACATACTTTGCTGAGTGCTTAATTTAAATGCACTTTACTTTGAGCACTGTAAACAAGTCTGTTTAAAAAAGTACAAGTACCTGGTATTTTTGTGACAACAAATTACACTACTGAGCAATCAATTAAAGGCCTAATTTCCTGCTGTCCCTGTTTCCTGCTGGAATGTCTGGTATTTGTGTGTGTACAATGGCTGGTGACTAATTAAACACTAATGCAATGAAGGATCTCTGTTTACGGATGCTCTTCTTTCCTGCCAGAGTGTTTTGGATTTTGTTTTTGTTTGTACAATGGCTGTTGACTACATGTACAGTGGCTCACTGGTTAGAGGCAGCAGACCCGGAAGCAGAGGAAGGCCCGGGACCAGGGTTCAATTCCCGACGCGGCAGGGTCATGGACCAGGGCCAGCGGACTCTATAATTCTCGCCTCGGTGCCTACTCTAACCAGGGATCACACTCGGCAACTCTGGGCATTAGCTTGCCTCATCTCCACAACGGCCCCCCACATTCGCCAGGGATGCCTGGTTTCACCTTGGAGATACCCAGGAGGGAACATCTCACAGGGATAGCCAGGATGGGTTCCCCAGCGGTCTACAGTGCCGGGATGCCTCAGGGCAGCAGTGCGCTTTACAAGACGCATACATTTACTAACTACACACTGATGAGCAAATAAAATCATCCATTTCCTTCTGCCCTTGTTTCCTGCCAGCGTGTCTGGTATTTGTATTTTGTTTGTAAAATGACTGATGACGTATTAAGGCCTCTGATTGCTGTCCCTATTTCCTGCCGGAGACTGTCTTCTGATTGACAGGCAGCACTTTCCAAGTGCATGATGGACTTTCAATACCATATTCAAAGTGTGGTTATTTGCCTGGCTTTATCAATCACAGTGATGAAAGTGCTGTGTCTCCCACCAATACCGTATGGGCATTTATAGCTCTGTGGTAAATATTTAATTACCTGTACTATTTTTCATGCGGTAAAGTCTAGTAAGAATAACTCAGTAAAAATAAGAGGCAGAATCCGTGGTATTAGAGGTTCTGAAAGGCTTTATTCCTTACAAGGAATTATGGTTCGAACCATAGGCATCAAATTCCATCACCACGAGGGTTCAGGAAGGGAAGGCAATACATTATTGACAGGTAAAGATATTTATATGAAAAGCATTACATTAAGACAGATGCAGGAGGCGTAACAGCTGATAATATAGATAATGATACACATACGTAATGAAAAAAAGGCGTAAACATAGGCGTAAACTAGAAACGTCATTTAAACATGATGTACAGGTGGGTGGATCCATAAAAGAATCCTGCAATGTCAGCAGAAATACTTGGCAGAGATGCGTGCGCAGCCGCATGACGTGTGATTGACGTGCAACTAGAGGGTGAAGGGGACTTGACATTTAGCTCTACATGTGGAGACAGAAGTCTGGGGGGTCATGTCAACCTAATCCCAAATCATATCTAATATCTTATGTTTAAAGAACTGTATTATCCAAAAGGAAAGGTCTCTCGGACGGAATCTATTCTATACTGACTGTTAGTGCGTGTACAAGCGTCTAAGTGTCTACATGAGATGCGAGGGGGCAGGAATCCTCCATAGTAACAGGGGCTATGAATTATTTGCATGAGGACAGTGAGGCCTGGCCCTTTGCTCGGTAGCTGGAAGAATGTTTACCTAAACTACTAGACAGGAATGCATCGGATGAGGAGCGGAGCAGATAATCTTGAAGGTGAAATACAGTTTTTGGCAGGCAACAAGCCGGATCAGGCACCGTTAGCCGCGCAGGGAGTAGGACAAAGTTCATGGATACAGATGCGGGCTCGGACTGGAGCTTTCAGAGGCAGAAGGCAGGAAAAGGCTTGATGGCAGAATTCAGGGCCTACTCGCCTGAACTGTAAAATGTGGAAAGTGAACCACATAAAGTCGGTGGCCTTTCATACTTAGGAACGGAATATCCGACTCATTCATGGCGGATCTGAAAGAGGACATGTTGACGGTGGACGCACATGTATTTGCGTCTTCATAACTGGAACTGGAGGGAACATACATGTACTTGTAGCATGTACATGGAGCCGTTGGGGTCTAAGATAGGGGACATAATCTGATCATAAAATTCATATTTCCTCATTCCCTCCTTGTCCCCTACGGACCCTCAGGAGATATCGATCTTCATCAATCCATCAATCTGTTCATATAGCATCATTTGTTCTTCTTTCTTCTTCCGGGATCTTGAACGAAAACTTGAAGGCGGGATACACGATGTGGCACACAGACCACAAATCGCTGGCCCACATTGTAGACATAAGCAGCAACTGAACAATATGAGAAAGCCAATACCTAGGAAGGATAGAATCCTCCATCCCCAGGCTGACAACACGCTCCAGAACCAACCGGACCAAGTCCAGGTGCCTGGACTCTGGTGTATCTGGCTTATAATCTTATGAAGGCGAGTTATGGCTTTATATACTGACGGCGAGTTTTCTGGTATGAAAACACAGCAACTTGATCCGATGACCCTACAAGCTCCGCCCCTATCGGCCAGGATGACGTCAAGGACAAGACGATTTTGAAGCACAACAATCCGCATCGCAGACTGCTCCTCTGTTAAGTTGCCTAGGGCGGAAGTAGTCTCATTCACTACTGCTTCAAGGGTTCTAGTTAATCTACGTATCAGTTTACTATTAGTGACTGTACCTATATAGGGAAAGAAACCTTTATTGAAATCTGTGTATTGCTCCCATGCCGTTTCAGTGTAATCGACAATCGGGAGATCTCTCTGCTGTCTATTGTGTACTAAATGGGTATTTCTGTGATAGTCAGGAGGGGCTAGGAAAACAGGTGGCAGAAGGAATGCTATGTAACAGGTACCATCCCAATCTAGAGGTAAACGTATATATGCAGTCTGGCCACATATGAAGTAGGAATGACGAGAAGCTCTAAATGTAGACCTGCCTTGATCACTGAATTCTATTACAGTGGTACATTTACTATGGCCCATGTGTATTGAACCATTCTTTCTTACACAAAATTCACCTTTAACTGGAAATACTGACATAGCGGGCAAGATTGGTGTAGCTTCGGATTCAACATTCAGAATCATGAGGTTAAGTGTAAAGTTACCTAATCCATATACTTCATTTTCTAGATCAGTTCCTGTTCTTTTGGGAAGTCCCTCCTTGTTAGGGTAGCAGACTTTAAGCAAAACTAGGTTCAGGTTTCCCCATACCCAGTTGTCTTGATAAACTACTGAATTTGAATCTAGGGAATTAATCAAACTAAACCATGCTCCACAGGAGCCATTGTGTGTGAACGGATACGGAAAGAGAGGCAAAACTCCCTTATAGTTCTGATAGGGAGGGAGTCGGCCACATATCCAACAATTGGTAGCATTGTTGGTCTGATGGGAATGATGTAACATACTAATAAAAGTGTTGTTGCGCAGCGCAAATCTATAAGACAACTCATGCGGAGGTAGTTCGCTAAAAGAATGTTCAGCAGTAGCATTGTAAGCACGCTTAGAAATAGGGTAATACATATGTAGCAATACACTAGAAATGATGATCAGAAGACTTAGAAAAAACAAAATTAATAATGTCACTATGCAGTGACTACGAAGCGATTTACAGTACGCATGTTTTTTAAGCTGTATCTGTCTATTTCTCTCTCTATTTCGGTCTAGAGGATACATGTCAGAGACAAATTCAACCGATTCACCTTGGAGAGGACTTAAACAATCAAATTGTCTGACTTGCTAGACCTTAGTTTTAGTTTATAGAGTTCGTTCTTCGTCCTTTCAACCAAGGGGAGTTTTGAGTCTGTCTGTGAGGGAATGCAGGGCTGAGTGTTCACATCGGACGGTAGTCCATAAAATTTTTTGATATGGCTCGAGTGCAACCACCCTTTACGTCCCTCAATCTTCACGGCTGTCCTTGTAGTCAGCAAGACGAGCTTGGGCGACTGCCACCTGGGCTCCAGCTGGGTCTTCCGGTCGAAATTCCTCACAAGAACCAGGTCACCTGGAACCACGTCATGGGGCTTCACCTCAGTGTTATCGGGAAAAGCTGCAGCTACCTGTGAACAACAAGATTGTAGTGCAGACATCAAGGAAGCCAGGTAATCTGTCAGCATATTACAGTCAACATCAGTGATTTTACGAGGTATAGGCGTCCCCCACATATTTGGTGGTCTACCGAAGATCACCTCATACGGGGATAGCCCTGTTCGGGAATGTGCTACCATTCTCATGTAAAAGAGCGCAACTGGTAAGGCTACTATCCAATCGACACCTTTTTCTCTACATACTTTGGACAATCTAATTTTCAGAATTTGGTTATGACGTTCCACGAGACCTGCTGCCTCGGGATGTCGGACACAGTGGAATTTCCATTGGTAACCTAACAGAAGTGAAACGTGTTTCATTAGTTCGGATGAGAATGGCTGGCCGTTATCTGAGTACACGCTACGAGGCAAACCGTACCGTGGGAAGAATTCTCGAACTAGCTGTTTGGCAGTAGTCGGGGCAGTGTAATCTGAAACCGGGTAGGCTTCTGTCCAACGGGAAAGAGCACAGACAACTACGAGAACATATTTGAATCCTCGACATCGTTCCATCTGGATATAATCCATCTGGAGGACTTCAAAAGGGTGATCAGGAGGTTGAAATCCACCCTGCTCTACGGGAATGCTTTTACCTGGATTAAACTGACAACATATCATACAAGTACGTACTTTCTGTTTGGCTGCTGCTCGCAAGTGTTTGTTGAACCAAATGTGTTGAATGCTGTCTAGCATAGCTTTTTCTCCTAGGTGCGCTGGACTATGTATTGTGTTAATGATGACTTGAACCATGGAGTCGGGAAGAAACCATATAGATTTTCCCTTCGTCATCCATCCTTGATCCGTTTGGATCCCTCCTAATTCAGTCCATTTCTTTATTTCTTCTGGTGTAGCATGTGTCTGTATGTCAATTACATCAAGGGCGGGATCCTTAACTGTCATGCAATGTGTTGGTGTCGGAACTATAGTCTTTGTTGTGTCAGTTGTATGAGTCTGGTTCTGAGCAGTCTGTTTAGCTGTTCTGTCAGCTAGGTCGTTACCCTGGGAAATGATATCGGTAACTTTCGTATGGGCCTTGCATTTCATAATCGATATTGCAGTAGGTAGATGAATCGCGTCTAATAGAGCTTGAATGAGGGGTCCGTGTTGGATGTGGGTACCGTGAGAAGTTAAATAACCTCTCTCTCGCCACAGTACGCCGAAGTCATGGACGACTCCGAATGCATAACGTGAATCTGTGTATATGTTGACTTTCTTATTTTTGGCTTGAATACAGGCTTGTGTCAGAGCTATGAGCTCTGCTGCTTGAGCTGACAGAGTGTTAATACAATTGGTTTCAATGACTTCAGTGTCTGTTGTGACTGCGTAGGCGGCCACTAACTCTCCTGTACTTGTTCTCATACATGAACCATCTACATACAATGTTAGGTCCGGATCTGATAAAGGGATATCTGTCAAATCTTGTCTGGGTTTCGTCGTGATGGTAATGACTTCAATACAATCATGTGCTAATGGATCTGTTCCATTTACTGGCAAAAGTGTGGCAGGATTTAATGTATTACAACGTCTGATTTCTATGTGTGGCTGAAATAATGTTAATTCATAACCGGTGAGTCTTGCTATAGTCAAGTGTTGTGTTTGTGTGCGGTTCAAGAGAACCTCTACTGCGTGTGGTACTTGTACTGTCAATTGATGTCCTAGTACTATGGCATCGCTTTGTCTGATTGCTAAAGCTGTTGCTGCCACTGATTTCAGGCACGCAGGAAGAGCCTGAGCTACGGGATCCAATGTACTAGAAAAATAAGCACATGGTTTGTGTGATCCTGCTTGTTCCTGAGTGAGTACTGACAAAGCAGTACCTTCGCGTTCTGTAACAAAGAGTGTAAAAGGCTTACTGTAACATGGTGTTGCTAAAACAGGTGCTTGGCATAAAGCTTTCTTTAAGCTTTCAAAGGCATGTGTATGTTCTTGAGTCCAAGGGAGGACAGTCGATGTGGCTGCCTCCTGTGTTGTCAACTGAATGAGTGGTTTTGCTAGAAATGCATATTGAGGGATCCACTGCCTACAGTATGAAGTGAGACCTATAAAAGCCCGCACCTCCTTTTGTGTCTTAGGTGGTGGCATGTTGGCAATTAACTGGATGCGGTCGGGTGTAAGCTGTCTTCCCTCCTTGGACAGCGAGTGCCCAAGGTAAACAACTTGCTGGACACAGAATTGCAGCTTAGAAGGGGACACCTTGTGCCCCTTTTTGGCTAGAAACTGTAAAACCATCAGTGATGCTTGTTCACATTCAGGTTCGCTTCGGGCGGTGATCAGCAGATCATCGACATATTGAAGCAGGGCAGTATTAACTGGCATGTGGATACTGTCAAGTTCTCGTTTCAGTGCTTGGCTATAGATGCTGGGGCTTTCTGTGAATCCTTGAGGTGCGCGTGTGAATTTAAAACTTCGCCCATTTAAACTGAATCCGAACAAATATTGACTTTCCGGATCTATTGGGACGCTAAAGAAGGCGTTTTTGAGATCAATTACAGTAAAGAACGTTGCTTCTGAATCAATAGCTGTTAATAATGAAGAGATATCTGGGACCACAGGGTATTGTGGTACAATACATTTATTTAATTCGTGCAGATCAATAACTAATCGATATACTGGTGGTGCTTTTGGATCCGTTCTTTTAAGAATCGGAATTATCGGTGAATTACATACATTGGAGTCTGTTTCCACAACCACTCCTTGTGCAATGAGCTCGTCAATGATTTGCAGTAAAGCCACAACAGCATCTGGTGGTAACTTGTATTGTCGCATTCGTGGTAGTACCACTCCTGTTTTTAGTGTGACTCGATATGGTGTAATGTTCATGCAACCAACATCAGTAGGGCCTTGTGCCCATAAATGTGTAGGTAAATTCTGCAGCCGGTGATCCATGTCTCTGGACACGTAGTGACCTTTGAAGTCACGTAAAAATAATCGTACTCCATCCGGAGAACAACATATTATAGCTCCTAGAGCTTTCAATGTTTTTATACCTAACAAGTTTTCTGGACATGATTTAGTAAGCAATAAATCTGTTGTTCGTGTCAATGGACCAACCGTAAGTGGAAGGGGTTGCGATACTTCATTAATGATAGGCTTTCCTGAGAATCCAAGGGAAATATTCTGTGAGCCTGAGAGGGGTGCCCCTGGAACTTCACTGCGTCGTATAGTTGTTCTGCTTGCCCCTGTATCAAGTAAAAACTTTCTGTCTTCCCCTAATAGTTCACTATGTACATAAGGTCCCTCTTGATCTACAGGAACCTCGATAAGGGGTAAGCCAACTTCCCTCTCTAGGCTATTTCATGTGTATCGTTGATAATCGGGATAATCAGTTTGTGCATACTGGTACATCTGTTGCGTTGTTGCTTGTGTGGCAGCAATAGGCTGCTGCTGTGATGTTGCTACGGTCTGTTGTGGAGCTGCCTGTTGCGGAACTGGCCTAGATTGTGCATGCTGAGGGATTTGTGGTTGGTTCTGATCCTGTCTAGGTGGACGTGGTCTTTCCTGGGTTTTACCCGTGGCGATATTATGTTTCAGAACTGCACAATCGTGTATATAATGACCTTGTTGTTTACAATAGTTGCATGCCCCTTTCGCCGGACCTGCGGAATCACCCTTTTTATGACCATCAGCTGGAACTGACTGAGCCACAAGCATTTTCATTTTCGTGTCTTTCATACGTCTTTGTTCATGTTCTTGTTCTTCTCTAATTCTATTGTGGTGATATTGTAACATCTGTAACATCTGTGACGGGGTGTTACCTTGCCAGGTACTCTCGAATTTCAATACTCTATTTTTAACTTGCGGTAGTGAATTTTCAACTAATTTTGTCACAAACAGATGTGGATATGACTCGCTACTTGCTTTTATGCCACTATTTATACCAAAACATTTTTCAAATCGGGAATAGAAATCACTAGTGTCTTCATCTTGCTTTTGTTTACAGGCTGAGATTGCACCCCAGTCCTCCTTTTTCGTAGTTAATAAACGTGGCAGTACCTGCACTAGTAATCCTGGTAGCGCTGTAGTCTTTTCCCCAAGCCCTGATCCTGCAGCTCAGGCCTTTTCTTCGTTTTCTAATGCTGTCCAATCTATCTTTTGGTCTCCCACCTCCCATTCCTTTTCTTTGAGTTTCTCGTAAATACCGGCAGGCATTAATACTTTTAATATTTTCATAATGTCGGGGTAGGTATACTCTCCCATGAGTAACATGTCTTTTATCTCACGGTGGAAACCTGCTGGATCCTTGTCATGGCTGGGTACTACTTTCTTCATTTCTAATAATTCAATTTTAGTTATAGGCGTGTACACAAACACGCGTTTAAAGGTATTACCTTCACCTCTGATTGGGTGTACTTCGCGTAAGGGATTCTGTCTATCTATGTGATACATTTTTCTTCCCATAGTGGGAACTGGAACATGTTCTGGGCATACGAAAACTATATACTGGTTTCGAAATTCTAGAATTTCTTTAATTAAATCAGTACCTGAACCTCTCCATTTATTCGTGAGTAATTCTGTCAATATGTCAGGTAGGGGTCCAGGATCGGAGTGTTGGCTTTTATATAATATAAGGAGGTGTTGAATCATGTATATACCAGCTAAACGCTGTTCGTCTGGGGTAAGGTTCAGAAACGTGTGTGCTAGTGCATCATCACTGTATTTGTCGGGACCGTCAGCCCATTGTACTGCTGACCTGGCTAACTCTTGTTCATCCATGGAATCGAGCATATGGTACCCCCTTCGGTCTCGGAGTAGTTTATCAGCAGCTTGGAATAGGTGTTCAGGAGACCTTATATTTAACATAGGGGCTTGAAAATTTCTGTTACATTCTGGACGTATCGGACGTATTGGATCATTAAAGCATCTGGTATTATTAAAAGATCTTCCTTTACCTACATAAGCCATTGTCTCTAAGCGTCCTGTGGGCATTTCTGATTCTTCGTCCTCCTCTCCCTCTGATTCATGTTGGTCTGTCTCTAATCTTTCTTTATGCATTCGTTCTACTTCTTTGCGGATCTTTCGGCACATAACTACTATACACGTCTGTCTATCATGTTTCCCTTCTGATATATTCTGACCCCATTTGGTAAGTACTTGCATTTCCTTCTGCTCTACCTCAGGCCTGTCTTGGTTTCTGATCACACAGTTTATAAAAAAGCGTAACAGTTGTCTCTGTACATCCACTTTCTGGTATTCCATGGCTTCGTCAATGCTCTCAGGGCCTCGCCCTGATTGGACAAAGTGATATATATTGTCTAAATGTGCCACCATTCCTGGTAGCGTCGCTAAATACCTTGAAGCTCGTCGTATACGTAGTGATGACAGCAGCATACCGTCCCGTCTACCGGGCACAGGATCATATCTACAATCCACTAGATGCTCTTTAAACATGTCGGAAGTTGCTAGTTGGGGTGTACGTTCGTATGCTAAGTCTCTAAGGGATAATTTATTTCCTCGGGGTGGCGTGGCAAAAATTTCTGTCGTTCCTCCTGTCGCACCGTCTGAGGTGCTAGGCACAAAAGGATTTGTTGGATGTAAGATAGAAACTGTAGATGTAGGAAAAGCGGTAGAAACAGATGGACCTGTGGGAATGTGCGTAGGAGTTTGTTGTTGCGGGGATACAGACGGATGATCTTGGCGTTGAGCACCATCGGTAGGCGGTGTGTGTGGCGGAACATTAGCATATTCAGGAGCTACATCATCTAAATAGGAAGAAAGGAAAACATCTTTTGCTGTTTTGGGATGTGCTTTTATCGGGAGTAATGGAGGTGTCAAGTCTTTCGGTATTTCCGGGGTGGCCTGAGGTAACCCTTCGGCCAGAAGAGGATACATACCATTCATAAGGGTGTTTCTTTGTCTGTCTACTTGTTCTGCTTTTATTCGGGTACCTTCCTCAATTAATATATTTTCTCGGGCTTTATTCGAATTCTCCCTACTTTTCTCTTCCTGTCTGAGCGCCTTTTCTGTACGTCTATATGATTCTTTACGCCATAATTCAATGGCATCTTTCTGTGACTGTCTGGCTTTCTTTTTCCATAATTCTTCTTCTACTCTCATGATGCAATCTGCATCCCAGGTCCCAGCTGCGGGCCACCTCTGACTTTCTGGTAAATCTTTGGTGTAGTCCACCCATAAATCAAGAAATAATACGGCATCTAGGCCATGCTTATGATACATAAAGTACCCTGGAGTGTCCCTAGGTGGAATGGGAACAGCTTCTTCGAGTACCCCTTTTCTGGTTTTGATCTGTCTTAATTTTGAAAAGAGCGGCATTTTTAGACCTTATTACTTAATCTTGAACACACTTAATACAATAAACACAATAATGAACAATCATTCACACCACAATATGTAGAACGTATTAAAACTTTTAACATTTAACAGTTAACGAACAAGGATAACTAATAGGAAACTAGTTACTGACATAATACTAACACTAGATAATACCGAATTATATGCAAGACATACTAGATATACTGCTAAACAGTACAGATACACTGCTAAAACAGTGCAGACCGGATTTGTGTACCCAAACCCGTCTTGACCGGCACAACCTAATGTGCACGTCTAAATGCCTCCCCGGCAACGGTACTCACCGGGTAGCACGGAACGGAAGGCCTCGGAACTGAACTGAACTGGACCGGACTGGACTCGACTGGACTCGACTCGACTCGGAACTTCGGAACCTGGTGGGCCTCTGTATACCTCGGATCTTGCTCTCTCAGCTAGGCTCTGGTCGGGATACTTCGCACTTCCCACCGCCTCGTCTGGGTGTTGATCGCAGCCTCAGTCACCCCCGCTTGGCCGGAGGGAGATACAGGAAATCCTGCGGGTACGCGTTTTTGTCCGTCCAGCTGTGGCAGGAGACCGGGCCTGCAACGCACCTCCGGCGCGTGAGATGAGAAAGTGTCCCTATTCGGGCGCCAAATTATGTGGTAAATATTTAATTACCTGTACTATTTTTCATGCGGTAAAGTCTAGTAAGAATAACTCAGTAAAAATAAGAGGCAGAATCCGTGGTATTAGAGGTTCTGAAAGGCTTTATTCCTTACAAGGAATTATGGTTCGAACCATAGGCATCAAATTCCATCACCACGAGGGTTCAGGAAGGGAAGGCAATACATTATTGACAGGTAAAGATATTTATATGAAAAGCATTACATTAAGACAGATGCAGGAGGCGTAACAGCTGATAATATAGATAATGATACACATACGTAATGAAAAAAAGGCGTAAACATAGGCGTAAACTAGAAACGTCATTTAAACATGATGTCACAGGTGGGTGGATCCATAAAAGAATCCTGCAATGTCAGCAGAAATACTTGGCAGAGATGCGTGCGCAGCCGCATGACGTGTGATTGACGTGCAACTAGAGGGTGAAGGGGACTTGACATTTAGCTCTACATGTGGAGACAGAAGTCTGGGGGGTCATGTCAACCTAATCCCAAATCATATCTAATATCTTATGTTTAAAGAACTGTATTATCCAAAAGGAAAGGTCTCTCGGACGGAATCTATTCTATACTGACTGTTAGTGCGTGTACAAGCGTCTAAGTGTCTACATGAGATGCGAGGGGGCAGGAATCCTCCATAGTAACAGGGGCTATGAATTATTTGCATGAGGACAGTGAGGCCTGGCCCTTTGCTCGGTAGCTGGAAGAATGTTTACCTAAACTACTAGACAGGAATGCATCGGATGAGGAGCGGAGCAGATAATCTTGAAGGTGAAATACAGTTTTTGGCAGGCAACAAGCCGGATCAGGCACCGTTAGCCGCGCAGGGAGTAGGACAAAGTTCATGGATACAGATGCGGGCTCGGACTGGAGCTTTCAGAGGCAGAAGGCAGGAAAAGGCTTGATGGCAGAATTCAGGGCCTACTCGCCTGAACTGTAAAATGTGGAAAGTGAACCACATAAAGTCGGTGGCCTTTCATACTTAGGAACGGAATATCCGACTCATTCATGGCGGATCTGAAAGAGGACATGTTGACGGTGGACGCACATGTATTTGCGTCTTCATAACTGGAACTGGAGGGAACATACATGTACTTGTAGCATGTACATGGAGCCGTTGGGGTCTAAGATAGGGGACATAATCTGATCATAAAATTCATATTTCCTCAGCTCACTGCCTGTGACAAGACCAACCTGGATATTGGTGCCTTGAAGCTGGGGGCTTTCGATTCTCTTCAAATCCTATCCCTTCAAGACGACTTTCTACAACCTTGAACCCTGGAATCAGATTGTTCAGCTGGCACTGCCATGCTTCACTTCCCTTGCCTTGACTATGGCCATCATTCTCTCATCCAGCTATTTCGGCCCATTAAACAGACCTTAGTTTAGTGGACCAGTCAGACACCTCTTGCTTTTGGTTTCTTCTTTCTTTAAAATACCCTTACAGTTTGAATTTAAGTGAGGACATTTTAGCAGAAGAAAAAGGGAAAATTGTGTGAGTTATGTGACGACACATAACTTAAAAAACAATAATTAGGATAATTATCAGTGAAGAAACTTAAAAAGTTCTTAGGATTTAGCGAAGGGGGTCAGTGCTCAAAGGACCCCCAAGTGGACTAGATTTCTCACAGTAATTCTTCTTTGATATTTTATCAAGGACTTGCACCAAAAAACTCTCTAAATTAACCCTTTTAAAAAAACAAGCAATTTTTCTCCTAAGTCTTGGGTTTAGGGATTGTGGAGGTAAGTCACAAATAACTGAGGGGTGTAGGAAAAGCATGCTCAAGCTGATTGTAAAGCATTCATGTTTGGTTATCTAAAGTGATTGTGTTCTTTTGTCACAGAGTAACTCTCCTGGAACAATGAGTGTGCCTTACCACCAGGACTTGAAGTTTCCTGCTCAAAAGGATCAACACTCACCTTCATTCTTTCCACAGGAGCTCCAGGTATACTAGAACCATCTCTCTCTCCCTCTCTCTCTCTCTCTCTCTCTCTCTCTCTCTCTCTCTCTCTCTCTCTTTCTCTCTCTCTCCTCCAACCCTTCTGAGGGTCAGTCATTGGTATCAGCCGTCATTTTTAATACTAAGGATTAACCTCAGGGGGAAGTGGTGGAAGATCTTTGCTGCTACAGAAGTCCTGAGAATTCAGGTGAGTGGCCCTTGACAGAAAGCCAAGCCCTCAAAATAATAGTCTGCTCAAGCAAAGATGGAGACTGATAATTCCATTGAATCTGAGCTTTGTCTAAAGCCCTTTCTGAAGATACCCAGTCCATGGCAGACGTGACCCAAGACCTCACCAGTGTCCACGCAGAATTGTAAAACCTACATTAGGAGAATCAGGTCCTGAAACTGGAACTCCAAAGATGCAAGCTTAGGATTAGCCTCTGGCCTGAAAACCCAGAAGCAGTTCCTGAGACCATTCCCACTATTCTCCAACCTGCTAGTGTAGAAACTGAAAAAACCTCTAGAACCCAATACAAAGCCCGTCACACCACCTGAGTGAAATAAAGACATTTTTATTACGTGCACAGGAGCATCAGTTGGGTGCTGAATGCTCGAATAAGTAGAAGTAGAACATGAGCATATGTAGTTGCAAACCACAAGATTTCATCATATGTGTAGCAGGTCATGAGCTGGGCCATCATATTCCGGCAGGTTGTGATGAAACACATTATGCTCAGAAATTTACAGTACATCGTTACACAAGAATAGATTTGGAAACCACCTAACGCGTACATGACAAGTCAGTTGTGTCTAAAGTTGGACAGTTTAACAGTTACATTATGCCCAAGTTCCAGAAATAGATCCTGGCCAATCAGAATGGTCCATATTATCTCTTTGTATGTCTGGATATATTTTTGAGGCCTAAAGGGCCTGTTGCTGAGGTAAGCAGGCAGAATGCAGTAACATGGAAAAGGACTCTTCTGTGTAAGCCTTGCAATGTGTTGCGTTACCGGCAGCTTACTGGCAGACAAAGTGCAAACTAACTATCAGGTCTGCTACATGAGCTCAAAAAATGATTATTCATTTGTCTACAATTTCCATCATCATTGAATTATCACAATGCCAAGTTATACAAAATGGATGCCACCATTGTTATGTAAACTTAGCTTCCACACTAGCTTCCTGAATATCAGTCCAAAAGCGCAGGGAGGTCCTACAGGGGAGCTCAGGGAACACCAAAACCCCAGTGAATGTGACCATGACCACTCCCACTTCTGTCCTCTGGAATGTTTCTCTGGGGATTATTCCAAGTTTGGAATCTTTATGAATCAATGTCAACTGCAATTCCTTTGTAGACCTTCTGCATTTCTGGATGACACTTCCAAATTGGTGTTCATTATCTTGTATCTAGTGGGAAATGCAGCAAATTCATCTATGCTCATAGTTTATATTGACGATGTGATGCTATACAATCTTGATTCACTTGAAGAGGCAAATTGCTGAGTTATTTACCAAGCATCATTTTAGGCAGACAAGCAACAATGAGTTACTAAATCTTAAACAGGAAACAAAGACCTACTGTTCTATATGACCAACATTAACCAATTAATACTGGAAATAAACTTGCCTGAGGAAAAAATAACTTCTTTATTCTAATGTTCTTGCACAGTTAATAGATCCCCCTGAGGACTGTGTAGAATCCATTGAACTACTGGTTAAGTAGGACCATAGTACTGGAGAGCGCAAGGGAGAAACATCCTGGTTTGATTCAAAAGTAGGGACAGTCATAGAGTAAAATAAAGTAGCAGAGGTCAAGACATCTGACGTAGGGGAACTTTATGCAGATTGAGGAAACTAAGGACCCTCTTTCAAAAGTGAGGGACGGACAAATGTAAAAAATGAAACCTCTGTCTGTATTGTGGAAATGCTGAGCATTTTGCCCATGAATGCCCTGTCAAAACCAAGGGCCCCCAAAAGGTAGCGCAGGTTGACAATAACCCCATTCTGGAGATGAAACACTGAAAAATCTAGAGAGGTCCACACTTTGTGTTTGGATATTGTGACACCCCCTACCTTAGGGCAGGGGATCTCATAATAACTTGCTAACACCTTTGCTTGAACTCCAAGACACTTTACCATCATTGTCATGCTAATAATTTCCAATCATTTGTGAAAAGCCCTCCCTATTATGTTGTAATCCTGAGCAACTGGAAATTTCTTTGATATGACTCTAGCCAAAACCCTTGGCATCCGCATGGTTTGTAAGGATCATCCAGAAAATCAAAGGGCAGTGGATGACTCAAAATTATCTTCCTGCTTGATCACTTTTCAGGCCGAACCCATCCAATTATTTTGTGACATCGGTCATTCTGAGGCCATCAGATTTGACAAATACTCCAATTTTTTTAGAGACATAACAAGAGTACCTTGGCTCCAGTTGTATAACTTAAAATTAGACTGGTCTCTATGAAAAGTGACTCTGGATTCCAAATTTAGCTTACCGAGCTGTTATGTTTGAGCCACGGATTGGGCACTTCCGCTCACATGTGCTTCATCTTTGAACTTACATTTGAAGGTTTACCTAGTCAATAACAGGACTGCCATGATGTGAAAGCTACTGTTTTGCCCCCTTAAAATAATGTTTGAGTGTTGCATTGACTTAATACCAGGGACAACATTGCCTTGTACTCTAGGACACATACTTTCTGAACCTAAAAAATAACACCTAAAAGAGTATTTGGATAAGCCTCAGGCCAGCGGGCTCATTAGACATTCCCCTCGCCAGTTCTTTCCTCATTGTTTTTGGTCCTTTAAAAGAACAGGGAATTAAGAACATGTATAGACTAGTGAGCCCTAAATAAAGTGATATTAAGAATCGATGCCCATTACCCTTGAATCCTATTCTTTTGGACCGAGTAAAGAAGTCGAAAATACATGCCAAATTAGTTTTAAGGGGGTGAGGTGTATCACTTAATTAGCATGTGCAAAGGCGACAAATGGAAGACCACCTTCTTCACTAAGTAAGAACTATGTAAATACTGTGCAATTCCCTTTGGGCTTTGTAATGACCAAGTGGCATTTCAGTGTTTTCATAATGATGTACCCAGAAATCTACTTGGCATATGCATAGTTGTCTACATTGACAACATCTTGATTTTCTCCCAGAATAAGCAAGGACACATTGCTCAAGTCTTGAAAAGATTGCGCAAGAACCAACGTTTTTGATAAAATAGACAGATGTACATTCCATGTCACCCGAGTAGAGTTGTTAGGGTTTGTAATTTCCTCAATCGGAAGTCAAATGGAAAATAAAAAGGTGGGCACAACCTTTAAATGGCCAAGACCGAGCAATGTGAAAAATATTCAGTCTTAAGGGATTTACCAACTTTTATTGGTGTTTTATCATGCATTTTTCTAAGAATGTACCCCATCACAAAACTTTTAAGGAAAAGAACCCCCTTCTGCTGGACAGAGGAAGCTGACCATGTCTGTTCTGTGCTCAAGGAAATATTTATGTCTGCTCCTATGCTTCGATATCCTGATCCTGATCCTGTTTGCTATACCTTGTAGATGGCAGACACTTCTCAATATGCTGAGGGTGGAGTGTTAGCACAACAAGACTCAGACAGAGCACCTGACCCCTATAACCTTCTTCTTTACAAAACTACTTGCCGCAAAGCAGAGCTATAACTTTGCCGAATGAGAACTGTTGGCAATGAAAATGGCTTTTCAAGAGTCGAGACATTACCTCTTAGGGGAACAACACACTATCACCATATTCTCATATCTTAAGAATCTACAGTTCTTCCCCTCTGAAAAACCTTGACTGCACGTCAAATGAGATAGATTTTTTGTCTTTAGCGAATTCAATGTCATAATTATGTTCCATACAAGTTAAAGCAGATGCCCTTTCACAAGTAGAAAAACCACTAGCAGACCCAAGAGATTATAGAACAGTCTATACTCCCTAGTAAAAAAGTCATCAGAAGATGTAGTTCTGAATATTTTTGGCAAAGGTTAGTAAAGGCTACACAATTCCTAGACCCCAGAGGATGGTTAGGGAAATTCAACCACACTAAAAGAGAGGGCTGTTCCTATCACGAGAACTTACTATATATCCCCTCACCAGAATTAAGGAAGGTAGTGCTAGATTGGTGTCATTCCACTACCGTAGCTGTACATCCAGGTGAACAAAAGACCAAACAAAGCTGCCTGTGATGGTTCTGGTGGGAAACGGTGTCCAAGGATATCACAACCTTTATCCAGACTTGCGCAACCTGTGCTTGTAGCAAATCAAGCTTCTCCCAACCTACAGATCTCTTTCAATTAAAACCCATTCTACAGCTATCCCTTTTCCCCGCCATACCATCAGCATGGATTGTGTGTCAAAACTTCTGTTCATCAAAGGATTCATTACCATTTGGTTGCTGGTAGATTTGTTAACAAAAAGGCCCATTTAGACCCTTTGAAAAAACTTCTTACTGCTACGGAGGTGGCTGACATCTTTCTGCAACAGATAACAGGGTTAAACAGAATTTCCTCAGTGATCATTTCGGCTCTAGGCCCCATATTCAACTCCAGGTTTTGGCAAGGGTTGTGTTGATTGCTTAGCATAGACCTTGGGTTGTCCTCTGCATATCGCCCCAAATGCACAAGAAAACTGAAATGAATAATCAGTCCTTGAAACAATCTCTTCAATTTTTACTATCTACATACAGTAGTAATTGGGTGCATGCCCGCAGTCTGGTCCTCATATAACACCATGCACTCTGCTACTGGAGCCTCTCCATTCTTTTGTAGCTTTGGTACCAACCAAGGGCTTTCCCTTAGAGCTGCAAAAAGGCATGAGTCAGGTCTCCGTAGTACAAACACACCATGCCAACATGATAAATATTTGAAAAACGGCAAAATAACACATACTCAAGAGCATGATCATAAAGAAAACATATACCGATCAGCTATGAAACAAGAACCGGTCTATACAGTAGGTGATTTAGTCAGGTTGGCCTTCAAAAATCTTCACTTAGACCACAAAAACTCCAACTCCTCTATGTAGGTCCTCACCCAATTTCACAAATTATCAATCCTGTAGCCATGAAACTCACCTTGTCTGACAAATACAAAATCCATCCTGTTTTTCATGTGTCACTTCTAAAATCCTACAGATCAGGTACTCATACCGAATCACCTCTCACCCCTGTGATGGTAGCTAAACATGGTGAATAGTAGGTACAGAACATTTTAGACTCTAAACGGGATAAGGGAAAATTATATTATCTGCTTAATTGGAAAGGTTATCATCCACAAGACAGGTCATCGAAACCAGCCACACATGCCCATGCCCCCTGTCTGGTACGCAACATCATGCTTGACATCCAGATAATAGATCTCACAAAAAGGGTCAATGGGAAGTATAGGCTACAAAAATAGAAATATCTTTCCTATACTGCTCACACAGAGTATAGGTTAGCCTGATGCACTAGGAACTAATAAGAATAAAAAAGGAAAAGAAAAAGAAAAAGATGATGTGGGGGCACTACAAGTGTTTTGACGAGAACCCTCACTCACCTGAGCATGACATGCTTCAACATTTCGTCCCTCCACACTCTGGGACTGCAAGGCACCCAGTGTGGGCTACAACTTCCCCTCAGGAAAGGAGCAGGAGTGTTTTAAAGTAGCACTTGTAGTGCCCCCACATCTTCTTCTTTTTTATTCTTACTAGTTCCTTGGGCACCACGCTACCCTATACTCTGGGTGAGTAGTATGACATCCAGATAAACCACACTCAGTCAGTCAGACTTTGGGAGGGGGAGAACTGTCATACCCCGATCTGCCTGTGCTGTCTGTTGCTGTTGTCATCACAATTTTCCAATTAGGTAGGTGCCTTGTACTCTGCTAGGTACTTTATTTTGCATGCTTTGCTGAGTGTATATGTACTTTAGTTTGTGTGCACTGTAGACAAGTCTGTTTAATTAACTACAAACCTGGTATTTTTGTTAAAACAACATCCAATGCTGAGTAATCAATTAAAGGCTTTTGTTTCCTGCTGTCCTCAAGTATCTAGTATTTTTGTTTGTACAGTGGCTGCTGACTAATTATACACAACTGAACAATTAAAGATCTGTTTCCTGCTGTCCTTGTTTCCTACCAGTGTCTGGTATTTTGCTTTTGTTTGTTCAATGACTGCTGAATAATTAAGAGCATCTGTTTCCTGCACTTGTTTTCTTTTTGAGGTTGACTTCTGGTTGTCAGGCAGCCCACTCCATGTCCATGACAGGCTCTAAACACCACATTCAAAGTGTGGTCGCCTGCTTGGCTTCATCAATTCTCTGAAGAGAGAGCAGTGTCTCCTGCCAGTACCACCTGTCGGTTATGAATCCCTCCACCTGCAGCAAGAGCAACAAGTCATTGTCACATGGGAGCTGGTAATTTGAAACCTCTCTTGGAATCCAATCCCTTTAACCCTCAGATCTAGTCATTCAGCCTGCACAGCCGCACCTCCCTCACTTTGACTACGACTATCCTTCTCTCACTGCCGCTCAGCACTCCATATACGTCAGCCCATTACACTGACCTCAGGTTAGTGAACTAGCCAGGTGCCTTTCATTTTTAGTTTCTCCTTTCTTCAAGGACACCCTTACAGATTGAATTTAAATGAGGAGGTTTTCCAGAAAAAAAGGACATTTTGTGTGAGTTGTGTGAAGTAGCACAATGTGGAGAACAGTTAATAGGATCATTACCATCAGTGAAAATACTCGCTTATGATTCAGCACAGGGGACAGTGTTCAAAGGAAACCCAAGTGAACTCCGATTTCTTACATTCATTCTTGTTTAATATTTGCTCAAGGACCCACACTCAAAAAACTCTCTAAATGAAGCTTTTTTTGGTATAAAGAACACTTATTTTGCCTTTCTAATTTTAAATTATGGAGACAAGAAGGGTTAATTCAACGGTGGTCTCCGCAAGTGGGTATAGTTTGTGGAGGTAAGCCACAAGCCAAGCAAATTGACAAAGCTCTTCTAGCATCCAAAGTATGAAGTGCCTGTTCCTTATATGAGCCCAGAGAAGGACAGAGCAAAGGCAAACCAAATCATCAGAAATATGAAAACTGATAGTAGTTTTGGAAGAAAATGGTGACCTGACTGAAAAATCACCTTGTCAGGAAAAAAACTTTAAAAAAGGTTCTGAACACAAAACAGCCCACAATTCCCCTACCCTCTTGGCTGAGGAAATAGCAACCAACAAAAATAATGTATAAGTGTAGAGTTCCAACTCTATATGGTGTAAGGGCTCAAAGGGTGGTTCTTTTATTGCTTGTAATACCAAGGGAAAGTTCCATACACGTAACAGGTTTTAATTCTTGAAACCAATAGAACCAAAGTCTCAAACTCAGGATTTCAAATTTCCCTAACCGCTACCTATTGGACTCACGAGGTGGAATTTGCTGACCACAATCAAATTCTGCTGTAAAAATCTCAAGTTTCTTAATAGTTTCAATCACCAATTCAGATGTCCCTCTTTTACTGTATCAATTATCAATGAATGCCAGTGCCAAGAGTGTGACCTCAAAGTAGATAGACACCTGGTTTGTTGAATAAACAAGGACATTTCTGGAGAGCATCCCTTCAATTCTAAATTCAATCTTTCAATATCCCAACACAGCCAGAGGCAACTCTTTTATTTTTTTTTCCGGATTTGTAATGCGAATGGCTGCCTCAGCGACGAGGCGTCCCAACTCTGAAGTCTGAAGAGGATAAGCCTCAAGTGGGATTTTTCAAGGAGGTAAGACTGAAAGCTGGAGAATTAATGGCAACAATTCCAATATGGGACTACTAAAAGAACCGTCGATCTGTTCTCCTTTAGTTTCCTCATTACTCGCTGAATCATGGGCTTGGGTGGAAAAGTATATAGCAATTCCTTTGGCCAGCTGAAAGGTATTGCCTCCATTTTCCATGCCCATGGTACAATTTTACAAAATTTCGGAAGGAGGGCATTCCTTTCTGATGCAAAATGATCTATCTGGGGGAAGCCCAACCTTTTTGGTAACTGTTGGAACATTCGTCTCTACAATGGTAGTGAAGACACTGACAGAAACATCCTGTCAGGTGGTCTGCTGCACAGTTCTCCCTCCATGGAAGATAAATGGCTTTCAAAGATAACAGATTGTGTATTTCCCATTTATGCATCTCCTGAGCTAGGAGATTCAATGACTGTATACAACTTTCCATGGTGATTGAGATAACTCATAACAATCTTGTTTGTTCTCAGCTGAACTTTATGCTAAAACATCTGAGCACCAAAACTCATTCAAACTAACTGGGCCACTTTTAAATCTCTTCAATTCGATGAGGCGTCCACCCCCTGAGATAACCATTGTCCCTGAGTTGAGATCTGTTTCAGAAATGCACCCCAACATAACCTTCTGGCACCTGTAGTAAACACGTTTGTTGGGAGAGATCTAAATGGCGACTATTTGACTAGTTTTCTCTTCCCACGACCACCACTGAATGGAATCAGAAATCTCTGAATTCATCGGGAGGTGGGATTCCAATTAACCAAAAGATGATTGACCAGAAGATACATGTTCAACTTGGCCCACAGCAGAATCATGACTGTAGAGATCATGAAACCTTGTAACCTTAACCCTTCTCTGGCTGAAGCACACTGGTTTCAGAGAAACATAGTTGAGTCTGATCTCAGTCTCTGAACTCTTGACTGGGTAAGAAATGCTGTTCTTAGGCCCTTCCTAAAAAGGACCCCTATGAATTGTAGTTCATGTTTCGAGGTCACATCAAACTGGGCATGGTTCAATAGTAGTCTGTGCTGTTCTACCAGGGTGCACACCTCTCTGATCCATAGTTGATCCTTGTAAAAAGAAGAATAATGGATAAGTCAATCATCTAGGTACTGAAATAATTGAATTCCATTAGAATGTATAAATCCCATGAACAGGGCTGACACCCTGCTAAGACAAAAGGAAAATACCTGAAACTGATAATGGTTCTGTTGGATACAAATACGTAGGAATATCTATGAGGCTAGATGTACTGACACATGAGGATAAGCATTTAGGAGTAATCTGGATGATAAAAAAACTCTCTCTTGGACTACTTGAGGAGTCTATGAAGTTTATGGGCAGTATTAGTTGTAGAAAGTTTGAATTTTATGGACAGAATAAAAAAGTTCACAACCTTTAGATCCAACACTGGTATGTACATCTCTGTTGGTTTCTTCTCATGCGTGTATTGAACATGTCCCCTTTCCCTTTGTTCCCTATCCTCTTTGATGGAAAGGAACATAATAAATTGCTTTTTCAACCAGCAGATTTTGAATCCCTCTTTCTAGAGCACATCTTTTTTCTGGACTGGAGGGAAAATGTATTACACCAAAAATGGCTGGTGGAAGTGACTAGAACTCCTGCTCACCTGTTGGCACCTACATATTTTTTTCGGGTCCTCAGCTAGCACCCATTGTGGTGCCATAGGGAGCCGGCTCTGTAGTGGCAGCTTTTTTCTGCTCTAGCCCAGGCGGGAGCAAAACTGTGTTCTCTGCCGGGGAGAGTGTCGGCAGGGAATAAATTGTGTATTCCCTGTCTGCACTCTCCTGGGCAGGGGACACCAGTGTCTAGGGGGATGGGATCTCTAGCACAATTCAATATTCAGGCCTTGGGGGATGGGTCCCTAGGGATGGTATTTGGCTCAGGTAGGGAGGCTGCACAACCCCATCCTCAAAATTTAAAGCTTGACCCCGGGGAATGGGGTCTCCAGGGCATCTGTGAGTCTCAGGAATGGGGGGTCATATACCCCCTCCTTTCGAATTAAAATTCGGCCCAAGAGATATATATATTTACTAAAAGTAAATATATATACTTGTGTCCTGAGGTCCACAGGACACAAGAGGACCTCATTGCTCCACCAGCAGTGCACCAGAAGCCGCGTTTGCAGGGTGGTGTAAAAAGGGGTGTGGCCTCGGACCACCTCCCTGCAACGCAGCTCTGTGGCGCTTACTGAAGGTACCTGGTGGGCTAGTTGGCCCCCAGGGACCCTCAAGATTCAAGGGGAATTAATTCCCCAACCACCAACGCACCAGGAGGTGTGTTGGCAGTGTGGTGGAGAAAGGGGCGTGGCCTCTGGCTAGATGCCGGCTTTTTAGGAAATATTTCTTCTTACATGGGGGGCTGTGTGGACCCCCGTCTTTCACAGTTTTTGGGCCCTGGGGACCCCATCCCCCAGGGCCTGGCCCCTTTTTATTCATTTAAAAAAAAAAATTGGGAAGGGGGTCGCGTGGTCCCTCTCCCGAGGCCAATTTCGCCCCGTGGACCCCATCCCCCGGGGCATGGCCAATCGTTTTTTTTTTTTATTTAATTCTTTGGAGGGGGGCCACGTGGCCCCCTCCTCAGGCTAATTATGGCCCTGGGGACCCCATCCCCCGGGGCCGGCCTTACCTTATTATTATTATTTTTTTCGCAGGGGAGGGTGCCATGTGGCCCCCTCCCTGGTCACCTCTGGCCCCGGGGACCCCATCCCCCGGGGCATGGCTGCTCCACTGGGGACCGTGGGGGGAGCCCCAATGCCCCCACGGTCCTGCCGGCTCCCTGCCTCCTGCGGGAGCCGCCATTGCTTTTGAGCAAGGGGAGCTGTTGACATGCAGCTCCCCTTGCTCAAAAGCAATCCTGCTTTCCTGCATTGAAGGGAGAGCTGGTTTCCCTGCTCTTGCTTCAATGAAGCAAAGCAGAGTTTGCTATGGAAGGGTGGGAGCTGCACGGCTCCCGCTCTGCCATAGCAAACGGCAATGTCCCGGGGGTTGGCACCCCACTACATTGCTGGAGCTGGCTCCGGGGGTTGGCAGTCCCCAGGGCCATCAAGGGCTCCTGGGAAGGGGACGCGGCCCCCCTCCCATCATATGCACAGCCCTGGTGAGGTGGCGGTCCCCGGGGCTTGGGGGGTCCATGTGTCCCCTGCGCATATTTAAGAAAAGCTTTGGGGGTGGCTGTCCCTGGGGCTTGGAAGGGCCCGGGAGGCCCCCCGCAGATTAAAAAACATGCCCCAGGAGGTGGTGGTCCCTGGGGCTGTGGGGCCCCCACGGGCCCCCGCAATATATTTTTGCCATTCTCCCTGGACCTGGCCCACCCGGCTGCTCAATTTTCTCGGCCGGATTCGCCACCCCAGCGCTAATTCGGATGATTTTGTTTAAAAACAAAATGCTTTTTTTGGCCCTGGTGGTCCTTGTGGGACCCCCTGAGCAGGCCTAGGGGGTCAGGGTGTTTGTACCCTGCCCCCTTTTCTTGTTTTTTAACCTCTTTTTCACTGTTTTTTTTGTAAGATGGCTGCCAACACTTCCTGGTTTGGAGTGTTGGCAGCTAATCAGAGTGAAGCTTGTGCCCGGAAGGGTTCGCAAACCCTCCTCGGTGCTCAGATATATACATTTTTTCTTTTTTAAATTTCTCAGGAACTACTGAGCAGATTTACACCATTTTAAAAAAGGTTTTTTTCAGAACCAAGGGGTACCTTTTTGCCAAACTTGGAGTAATTCCGTTCAGCAGTTCGGGCTGTAGCCCATTCCAATTTTTCCTATGGAAATTAACATGGGAATAATGTGTTTTGGGACCCCTCTTTTTTCTCTGCCCCTGCTTGATGAATCACCCCGAAACTTTCAAGACATGAGCAGACCGGATCGCGCCGCTAGTTTTTAAAAATACACAAAGATTCGTCAACCGGCACTGAAGATATCAGTAAAAGAAAAAATGCTATTTGAATAGAAACGAGGTCCTAACTATAACAACCTACTGGCGGCATATATATATCAGAATCAAGGAATATCCACGTAAAGAATATCCACGTGCCCACTGATCCAGCAAAAGGTATTTATTTATGGCAAAAAACAACACGTTTTGACCACATCTGTGGTCTTGTTCACATGACCTCTTCCTGGGTCACACAGTTCTTAAAGATACATGCATCAACATAACCACAACGTGATGTTTTGATAGACATTGAAAAGTTGAAAACAAAAGTTGTAAACTTAATACAGATGCCCAAGAATAATAAACAATTTGTTACATTGTTGTTCAAATGCTCATTGATGTGACTACCTGATTCCACATGACTTTTAAATCAATTATAAGACAAATAATGCTACAGCATTTCGTGTGTAAGCTCTACATAATGCTTCATTCAAGTTTTGCAACTTTATCGATTCACAATATGGTGACAGAAAAACGTAGACAGAGTCAGTGGGATTTATAGGCGTTCATTAGTGCGCGTAATGTAAAGGAGTGAAAGTACACTTAGCAAAGGCATTGGGAAACTGTTGGGTTGTTTTTCACAGAGATAACAATGCGGCTTATAGAATGATATGCAAACGTTCGGCATCACATAAATGCAACAGCCTCAGTATGGGGTATAGTACCCATTTTCGGACGCCCAATAGTGACGTGTGAAAGACACACAAGATGCGTAAACAATTGCATTAGACTGTCCATGTTCTGGTGTCCCTGACAGAAGTATGGCGAGCATTGATATATCATCCCTAGAAAAGTGACTGCTCACAGGTGAGGTACCACTTGTCAAGTTGGTCTAGTACCCAATCTTGCTGTACACTGAGTACATCATTTACTTGTTAAGCAATGATTCTTACACTCCATCTCGTAAGGGATACCTGCTATACATATGAATGTTGAGACATATAACCCAATCAAATTAAAGGAGATAAGTGTGGATAGTCCCTGCATGACTATAGTGACTAGGAATAGTGAAAGTTCATTGGAACGTCTGTCCACTCCGGTGCGCATAACAATAGTGCTGGTGAGTCAATTCCATCTTAACTTGGCTGCCACACAGATCCTATAGAAGACAATATAGAGGAAGAAATTAGAAATACAGTCTCCTGTTTGGTAAATGTTACCACAACCGCCTAACATGCACTACCCATTAGTAAACTGAGCAAATGAAGTGTACACACAGCAAAGGCATCTGATATCTATAACGTACATTTGAAAATAAAATAAAGAGGAAAAGGGAGGGAAAGGGAGGATTCTGCCATTGAGGTCTGGAGTAGTTATAAAGTGATTCTATAAATGGGAATGTATCACCTCATCCAGATTTAACCCATCAGGAAAATTGGTGCCAGCCTGTAGAATGAAACAGGTTTCTAATTTGCGTAATGCTGCCAAATGGTTCCCACCCCTCTGGTTCAAGTTTATTGAGTCTAGACCAAAGTACTTTACTGAGTCTAGACCAAAAGTACTTTACCTGCGTCCAATCACCTGCATGTTTGTCTGTAAAAAAATGTTTGGCTGTGCTGTAGCTATGATCTTTATTAGTGATGGCTCTCCAATGTTCCAATATCTGTTTTTTAACTGGAAATGTGTTGGAGCCAATGTACCACATGCGGCATGGACACATTATGGCGTAAACCACATAGTCCTTGCTGCAGGTGATCAAGTTGGGGATTTTCCGTTTTGTTTTTACTCTCTCCAGGGTAACTTCAGAGACGTTATTGCTATACCTGCAAGCCTTGTATTTACCGCATCTGCGAAAACCTTTGGCTTGTTTGAGCCAATTGGTTTCTTTACTCTGGAGGTGGCTGTGGACATGAAGATCTCTGAGTGTGGAGTTTCTCTTGTAGGTCATAGAGGGATTGAGAACTACTATATATATATATATATTACCTACTGGAAGTCGCCAGTAGGTATATATTACCTACTGGTAGTCGCCAGTAGGTAGTTATAGTTAGGACCTATTTTCCATAGGAAATCCGCAACATTCTATTTGAAATAACGTTGGTGCCGATTGACGAATCTTCGCAAAATTTTCCAAACTTTTGCCCAGCTCCAGTCCGCTCCTATCCTGAAAATACCACGGTGATTCGTCAAGCGGGGGCTGAGAAAAAAGGGGGGTCCCAAAATGCATTTTCCCCATGCATTTTCCCATAGGACCTGTTGACGCAGCTACAGCCCGAACTGCTGAACGGAATTACACCAAATTTGGCAAAGAGGTAGTCCTCAGTTCAGACTCGTGCCTTTTGCTTAAATGGTGTAAATCTGTTCAGTAGTTCCTGAGAAAATTAGAGTTAAAAAGATAGATATAGCTGGGCGGAGCCTAACCACACATCTCACCGTGAGATCTGTTTAATTGTCAGTACTTCATCCAAGAAGTGTTGGCAGCCATCTTGGGACCAATATACATGATAGCACCTCATTAAAAAGCATTGCAGTTAATAGAAGGTTTTAAGACTTTAGTTACATTCTAAATCATTTGTTGATGGTAGCACACTCATTTTTGGAATTGTAGTGTGTTCTAAGGTGATTTTACCATGTGAACAAGATTTCTGCTGTGATATTATGAATCATGTTTGAGAGAAAACTATTTTCTCATGCTTTTCCCACAGAGGTTTGGAAGGTGATCTATAAGCTAAACTGAGAGCATATTTTCTGTAAATTCACATTATCTTTCTCAGTCATGTGAGAATGAAGTCTGACATTCTCAGTAAAACATGTACATCCAACAAGGGCAGAGACTGTCAGTTGATTCCTTTGTCTTCTACTGCAGCTTCCCACAGTGTTCTAAAGAAAAACTAGAGCGCTAACAGTCCTACTTATGACAAATGTATTCCACACCTGAAGCCATCTTGATTGGAATAAAGTGGTAACTCTTAAAACATTTAATTTAAAAAGGAACACAATGAGGGGGTTCATTATGCCATAGAAAGTATGATTAGTGCTGCAGAAAGAAAAATCAGGGCACATTTTGAGTGACTTCTCAAATCCTCTTCTATTTCATTAAAAAATTCTGACATGCAGACTGAAACATGCACTTTCAATACCAGCAGCAGACTTCCCTGGTGAGCAGTAGCTTTACTACAGTGATCTAATAAGCAACTAGAGTGCTAACATTCAGAATTTATGACAAATGTGTGACACATCTGAATGCCTTCTTGATGGAATCAAAGTAAAAAACTGAAAGTATTTCCTACTGAGGAGACTGTAGTAAATGAGGAAATTAGGAAACTTCATAACAAATAAGTCTCCCAAAATGGCCACCAGAGACAAAAGAGCCCAAATGTAGCCCAAATATCACCCAGATGTAGCCCAAGTATAGCCCAATGACAGAATGTCCCAGAGTGCTCTAACGAACAACTAGAGCGCTAACAGTCTTACTTATGACAAAAGTATGGCACACCTGAAGCCATCTTGATTGGAATAAAGTGGTAACATTTAAAACATTTAATTTGCAAAGGAACAAAATGAGGGGGTTCATTTTGCCATAGAAATTATGATTAGTGCTGCAGAACGGAAAATTAGGGCACATTTTGAGTGACTTCTCAAATCCTCTTCTATTTCATTAACATTGCTGATATGCAGACTGAAACATGCACTTTTAATACCAGCAGCAGACTTCTGTGGTGAGCAGTAGCTTTACTACAGTGATCTAATGAGCAACTAGAGTGCTAACATTCAGAGTTTATGGCAAATGTGTGACATATCTGAATACCTTCTTGATGGAATCAAAGTAAAACACTGAAAGCATTTCCTACTAAGGAGACTGCAGTAAATGAGGAAATTAGGAAACTTCATAACAAATAAATCTCCCAAGATGGCCACCAGAGACAAAAGAGCCCAAATGCAGCACAAATATCACCCAGATGTAGCCCACATGTAGCCCAATGACAGAAGTGTGCAAAACCCTTATTTTTTGTTCATTTGCAGTTTTATATAGTGCAGACTTGTCAGGTATTGGAGTGCTTTACATGAGAATTGGTTAAATCACAAAAGATCAAATTCATTTTGGTTGTAGACATGGGGAGATTAAGTGATTTGACCAGAATCACAGAATGTTGAGCTGAAGCAGAAACTCCAACCTGGTTCCCCGGTTGCAAAGTCTGCAGCTCTGGAAGTAACACCACATCCTCTCCCCTAGGTACAACATTTAATCAAGTGGTCAACTGGATAAAAAAACATAAAGATTACAAATAATTTAAAAGTTCTTTGTTGCTATTTGAAAACTCAGAAAATATGTCCTAATTTTAGTTTTTTAGAGCACTAACCATAATTTTGATGCAAATAAGACCCTCTCATGTATGTAATTTCTAAAGGAAATACTCTAGGTATTACAGTTTTGATTACATCAAGATGACGTCAGGCGTTCCACACTTTTGTAATAAATATAGAATGTTAGCAATCTAGTTGTTCATTGGGATACTGTTGAGAGGCAGAGGCCAGGGGCACGGACTCTAAAAATTGAAGGCAGGTAGGAGAGTGCAGTGGCAACAATTTGACCACACTGGGCAGACAGGAAGGGCAGTGGCAGCCCAACAGACTATGGAGGGCAGTGGAAAGGGGGGCAGGGGCAACAAACCAACAATACAGGACTGGCAAGAGAGGCTGAGGCAATATAATAGACCAGTTTGGGCAGAAGGAAGAGGAAGTGGTAGTACAACCATACATACCAACCGACCCGTTTAAGCCAGGAAACGTCCAATGTTTTTAAGCTCAAATGGGCTTTATTTGATCTGTCTCCTGTCTACAATCTCCTCTTTTTCAATGTAACTCAAAGGGGAAAATCAATACCCCAGTTTTTTTTCAAAATCTCCCTCTTACCAAGTTCAAAATGTTCGCAAGTATGGTACATTGTATCATGGTAGGCAGGAGGAATTGGGGTAGGGACATGGACTCGGATAACAGAGGACAGGAGGGACATGGAGAGGTGCACCAAACTGACCCTACAGGGCAGGCATCAGGGTTTGCAGCAGCACAATACACCACACAGGGCATGCAGGACGGGAGTGCAGCACAACAATCCATAGAAAGCAATAGGGAGGGGACCGGACCATGCACATGGACAACAGAGAACAGAGGGGAAAGAGGCAATGGTAGCTAGCTGACCATAATGGACAGACAGGAGAGAAAGCTGCAGCATAAGAGACCATAAAGGGCAGGAGGGACGGATCAGGGGCATTACAGTGGAACAGACAAGCCAGGAGGGAGGGAATAGGGGTCTGCACATGGAAACAGAGGGCTAGGGGCAAGGGGGCAGGGCAGGAGCAGCAAGATGACCATGGAGGTCAGGCAGGATGGACACTAGAAACAAGACACACCATGGAGAGCAGCAGTGAGACTATGATGGCATACACACAGACCATGGAGGGAAGGTGGGAGGGGGTCAGGGGCAGCTAGCTGACCACACAGGGAAGGTGGGAGGGGCCATGGCAGCACAGAAGACCATGCATGGCAAGCGGGAGGGTTAGTGGCAGCACAATGGCTATGATGGGCAAGAAGGAGGGTGCAGGGGCATGCACAAAGGACCATGGAGGATAGAAGGGAGGGTCAGGACCTGGGCACAGACAAGAGAGTTCAGGGGAAGGGGCCTCACAACAGACCGCGTGGGGCAGGCAGGAGGAGCAGTTGCAGCACAACAGACCAGGGAGGGCAGAAGGGTGTGGCAGTAAAATGGACCATGGAGGACAGGAGGAAGGGGATAGGGGCATGGCATGTGGACAGGCAGGATGGAGGTGGCAGGGACAGGTTACAGTCATCTGACAATGCTAGGCAGGTGGGAGGGGAGTGGCAGCTCAACAGAACACTCAGAGTAGATAGGAGTGGCAGGTCCATGGAACATGGTGGGCAAAAAGGATGGAGCAGGGGCATGCACAAAGACATCGGAGAGCAGGGGGAAGGAGAATAGGGGCAGCAAGCTAAGCACAGAGGCTAAGCAGGAGGTCAATGATGGGCCATAGAATTGGGCAATGGAGGGCCGGAGGAGTGGACTGGTACATCATGCTAAATGGAGGGCAGTGGCAGCACATCAGACAATGCATGGCAGGAGGGAGGAGGCTAGTCCATGGATTCAGACAACAGAGGATAGGGAGGAGGTGGATGGGGCAGCAAGCTAACTGTTCAGAGAAGGTGGGTATTAGGAACTTTATTGTTTTTTAAATGTGTGTCTGTGTGAACTACTTAAAATATGAACAAGAATGCAGCATAATCTCACTTTTATTCAGGAAGAAGAGGACGTTTGTGACTGTGACTCCGGGCTCACTGGGCAGAAACACACAAAATGTAATGCCCGTGAAAAGGGTAGGTGGACACAGTGTTATATAGAACATAGTCCTTAGAGCACGATTGAAAATGAAAACTAGATATTGTATATGGTATAAACTATGCACCAAAAAGTGTGATATAAGATGAACCGGGCGTGAAATATAATATGCAATACATTGTGCGCAATGACAGATTCATTGGAGAGCACAAGATAGCACAGGCACTAGTGCATGCTATGCGATATGGGCCTTGGAGTGTAATATGCACAGGGCAGTGTTGTGTAACCTAACTAGTCTCTAAAGTTGTAATATAAAATATGTGCTGGGGAGTGTAACGTTGCATATGCAGTGTGACAAAGATATGGATCCCAGATTGTAATATGTATGGCATAGCGCAGGTGCGTTATAACATAGGCATCGAGGAAGGCACGTTAGATGGGGCAATATAACCCGTGCGAAGGCAAGTGTGGCATAACATATTCACGGGGTGGTGTTACAGTGCACATGGGCTAGAGAGTGTCATAGCATACGCACTAGCTGGTGGAATACAACACAGAGGTGTGTGGCACTCGGCGGGCACTGGTGGGTGTAACACAGCATTGGGCTCAGCCAGGAGCACGCTGTGACTCTCAAGTGAGGTTTGTCTCCTTTCCAGAGAGTAAAATAAAAAGTATTACACACCCGGCGGGGGATGTGTGTTTTATTAACCGTGAGGGGGGTTTCTTGCATAGTTTTGTCGAATTTTTGTCGAATCTCCTTTGACTGGCTTGGTGTGCGTGAATATTAAATGTGCCCGTCAATAGCAACCCATGTTTGTATAAATAAACGACAAGGTTGTCTACTTGGAGAGTACCCACCGGCGGGGGCGCCTGGATTAGGCATGGTAGGGCGTCAGACACGTCCGAGCTGCATTAGCGGTGTAAGTACATTCCACGTGATTTCATTGTATGCATAGTCGCCTTTCAATGAATATCACGCAAATCATCATGGTGATAGGTACATACAGTTTGTCCAGCATGTCCTAGGTGTTTCTATAAATATATATTTTTTTAAAATAATAAAAAACAAAGGCCGGCCCCGGGGGATGGGGTCCCCGGGGCTATAAGTGGCCTGAGGAGGGGGCAACGCAGCCCCCCTCCTAAAGAATTAAAAAAAAAAAAGGCCATGACCCGGGGTTTGGGGTCCCCGGGGCCGATTAAGGCCTTGGGAGGGCCAAATTAATTTTTTTCAACAAAAAAAATTACGGTGCAGGCCCTGGGGGATGGGGTCCCCAGGGCTAATAAATTAGAAAAAGAAGGGGGGCCACACAGCCCTTATTCTTAAAAAAATAAAAAAAATAAAAGACCAGCATCGTGCCAGAGGCCATGCCCCCTCTTTGCAGCACTCTGCAAACGCGCCCCCTGGCCAGTTGTAAATTGGGGAATTAATTCTCCTTCAATACTGAGGGTCCCTGAGGGCCAACTAGCCCAACAGGTATCTCCAGTATGCGCCAGGGAGCTGCGTTGCAGACAGGTGTTCTGAGGCCACGCCCCTTTTTACACCTCTATGCAACGCAGCTCTGTGGCGCTTACTGGAGGTACCTAGTGGGCTAGTTTGACCCTAGGGACCCTTAGGATTCAAGGGGACTTAATCTCTCAACTTAGAACGGTCACAGGGCATGTTTACACAGTGCTGAAGGGAGGGGATGGGGCCTGTGGCGCGTTTTAATTTGGGGAAATAATTCCCTTTCAATCCTGAGGGACCCTGGGGGCCAACTAGCCCACCAGGTGCTTCCATTAACCGCCACTGCTCTGCGTTGCAGAGAGGTGCTGCAGGCCATGCCCCTCTTTACACATCTATGCAATGGCGCTTACTGGACATACCTAGTGGGCTATTTAGCCCCTAAGGACCCTCAGGATTCAAGGGGACTTAATCTCCCAACTTAAACAACGGCCACAGGGTGTGTTTACACAGTGGGAAAGGGAGGGGACGGGGCCTGAGGTGGCGTGTGCAAACACGCCCTATGGCGCGTTTTAAGTTGCGAAAATAATTCCCCTTCAATCCTGAGGGCCCGTGGGGGCTAACTAGCCCACCAGGTGCTTCCAGTAAGCACCACTGAGCTGCGTTGCAGAGAGGTGGTCCAGGCTGTGCCACTTTTTACACCTCTCTGCAACGCAGCTCTGTGGCGCTTACTGGACGTACCTAGTGGGCTAGTTGGACCCTAGGGACCCTCAGGATTCAAATGAACTTAATCTCCCAACTAAAAACGGCCACAGGGCGTGTTTACACAGTGGTGAAGGAGGGGACGGGGCCTGAGTTAACGTGTGCAAACAAGCCCTGTGGCGTGTTCTAAGTTGGGGAAATAATTCCCCTTCAATCCTGAGGGACCCTGGAGGCCAACTAGCCCACCAGGTGCTTCCAGTAAGCGCCACTGCGCTGCTTTGCAGAGAGGTGGTCTAGGCCGTGCCCCTTTTTACATCTCTCTGCAACGCAGCTCTGTGGCGCTTACTGGAGGTACCTAGTGGTCTAGTTGGACCCTAGGGACCCTCAGGACTCAAGGGGTCTTAATCTCCCAACTTAAAACGGCCACAGGGCGCGTTTACACAGTGGGGAAGGGAGGGGATGGGGTCTGAGGTGACGTGTGCAAACACGCCCTGTGGCGCGTTTTAAGAGGTAGTTTTAATCCCCTGCCCTATTATATACTAGGGGCTTACAGAGGAGGTCATGCTAATCACAGGGGGACCCCAACGCATAGTGTTCCCTAGTTTATGTAGGTGTTTTCACTGTATTCTGAGTGTCTTTTAACTTAGCACTGGCTCTAGGACTGGTTAGTCAGACTCAGTTACCACCAGTATCCGTCTGAAAAAGTTGAGGGTACAGCATGATTTTCCAACAAGGCTACTTTCTGCTCTTCTGTTTGTTCTTTCTGCACGTTATCCTTCTTCCTGCACTTTACTTCGTCTTTGAGGACTTCTGTTGCTTCTTTCTGCATTTCTTTTTTTCTTTCTGTGCGTTTTTTCTTCTTTCTTCACATGTCCTATCTCTGTAGGCATAGTTAGAAATTAGCATTTAAAAAACCTTTGAAATTCACTGGAAAAACCATAGGTTTCAGGCACGTTATAGTTAGGAATTAGCATTTAAAAAACCTTAGAAATTCACTGAAAAAACCATAGGTTTCAGGGGCGGTATAGTTAGCTGGACTTTTCACTCATACAAAACCATTGAAATTCCCCCGTTATAGTTAGTTCAGCTAACTATAACGCTGGGATATATAAGTTCCTATAAGAGGCAACATTTCCAGAACATGGAAGAAGAAAAAGAAAGACGAGCTGCAGCACAATCTCTCTTTGCACGCGCTCCTGGTAAAGGGAAATCGACAGTAATACCGGACATTAACAACAAAAAAGACAATGAGTTAAATATGCTATTACGTAAATATGAAAAACTGAAAAAACATGAAGGTTCCAAGTGGTGGGAGGCAATATCCCCTCAGGATTATGTGGATAAACAAATGATACCAAGAGGCCTAAGAATATACATTACGCCTTCACATGAATCCCCGAATCCACGAATGCTCGATGAATGGGCGAACAATTCTGCTGAAAGTTCTAAGAACATGATGATAATATTGATTAAATATGCCTGGGAAGATCGGGAAAAAAACATCAAAGAAATATCAGAGATTGATGAGAATTTGAAAAAATATGGAGATCAAGCTTGTATTCAAAAATTCAAGGATGAACTCAAGGGAAGACTAATAAAGTACGAAGATGACATAAAACAAAGGAAACAAAGAAAATTACACAGAGATTGTGTAGACTATGAAACAGGACGAATCCTGACTTATAGCCATAAGTATGACCATCTGTATAATCAAACTTTGACAACCAAAGAGCCAGTTATCACAGAGGAAAGTGCGACAATCCACCCGGAAATGACCGACTCAGATACCGATGTGTCAGTACACACAGCAAGTTCTTTGTCAGAAGTAGAAGTCATAACACATCAAGCTACTTTTTTAGACGAGTTTAGGATAATGAAGAGGAGCCGACAATCAGGGAAGATAACAGCAACGCCTACCCCACCACTGAGAGGACGGGGAAGAGGCAGAGGAAGAGGCAGAGGCAGGGGCGCAGCAAGCAGAGACGCCTCAAGCAGAAACATAGAAATAAGAACAGAGTCCATGGGAACAAGGCAAAGAGGCTCGAAACCAACGCTGTAATGGATGCCCAAATGGTAAACAAAACTATAGTCAATCTCTCTGCCCGTACATTGTCCCAGTTTGAAAAATCTACTCTATGTCTTGGGTTAACCTTTTGTCCAACTGAACTTTTCAACTATGCCAATACCCGTATAGACATTTTTAAATTTGTTAGAAAAGTGAAATTAAAAAAGTGGCATATACTAAACAATAGTGGAGGACAATATAATATGGCCCAATTGTACGATATTTCCACTCAACCAGGATTGACGCTGGGAGATGCAGATACATTGGATATGGTAATTGAGTTAGGAGCACCTTATTCAACTGATGCAGAGGATGTAATAACAAATAAGGCAGCATGTACCCGTTTTAAACCTCGCTCAGTATTCTATCCCAATTTACCCCATGATGCTATTGACACGCTTCACGGTGTTAATACTAAGGAACTTGTGAAACAAAAACACAATTTTGGCAACTTTAAGAGAACACAAAATTTGTCAAACAAACAATGCAAGTTTATTCTTTCATTATCCAAGGATAAGAGTTTGGTCGTACGACCATCAGATAAAGGTGGGAATATTGTCCTCTGGGGTAAAGAAATGTATATCAATGAAGCGAAAGAACAACTTAGTAATAATGAGTATTACTGTATTTGTGACACTGCAGCATACAATGCCAGCATAGTTGCAACATGGCAAAAATTGTCAGAGTGGCAGGAACTGGGTATCATTTCTTGGCATGAATACTGTTTCTTAAAACGAGATTTCCCTAAATTACCTATCTTGTATCTTCTTCCAAAACTTCATAAACATCCTACCATTCCACCAGGGAGCCCAATTGTGTCTTCTATGGGCAATGTGAATGAAAATGTATCCAAATACGTTGACCAATTTCTGAAAGAGTATGTTATGAAACTACCATCTTTTGTTAAAGATACCAAGGATTTTCTGAACAAACTTGATGGTCTCATTTGGGACGAAAATTACCATCTTATTACCCTGGACGTGAACTCACTGTACACTATAATAGATCACGCCCAGGGGGTGGAAGCATGCATGCATTTTTTAGGTTCGAGAAACATTGTATATCTTGAACATACACGCATGCTAGCTGACATGATGATGTGATGTTTAAAAAACAACATCTTCATGTTTGATGGGGTACTCTACAGGCAGGTGCGAGGCACGGCAATGGGAACGTGCTTCGCACCTGGATTTGCAAACCTTTTCCTAGGAAAATGGGAGGAGGAAATTCGATCTAATCCGACTTTCGCCAAATACTTTGAGTCAGTGGTTTTGTGGCTCAGGTATATTGACGACCTGCTAATTGTGTGGAGTGGCACAAAGGAAGAAGCGGTTGAGTTCATTAATGAACTCAACGCCAACCCATACAACATTAAACTCACATTAAACATCAGCAGGAGGGAGGTAAAGTTCCTAGATACTCATATAGAAGTCCTAGATGGGAAACTCACAACAAGTCTGTATAGGAAAGATACAGCTGGGAACAGTCTACTTCATGCCCTTAGTGGCCATCCTGAATCCCTGAAATGGAGTATTCCATATGGAGAGCTACTAAGGGCAAGGAGGAACTGTAGTACAGATGAAAAATTCTTGGAAGAACAAAACAACATGCTCAAAAGGTTTCGACGCAGAGGGTACCCAGAATGGGTCCTCAATAACGCAGTGACAAAAATTACCCTCGTTAGTAGAGCAAAGGCACTAGAACAGAGAGAAAGGTACCAGGAAGATGCAGATAGTGGCATTAGACTAATAACTACGTACAACAACAGATCACAGAAAGTAAGCAAAATGCTTACAGATAATTGTAAGATTCTCCAGACAGATGCAATCATAGGGAAAGAAATAGGAGAAAGACCCCTAATTACTTACAAGAAAGGCAGAAGCCTCAAGGATATATTGGTAAGAGGAGACATAACTGAATCGAAGAGCCATAATTTTCATGATCTTAAAGGGTTCTTCCCCTGTGGGCACTGCAGAGCGTGCAAATTTAGCCACTCTGTAAAGGGATTTAGTATCCCGGGAAGAAACAAAGAATGGAAAATCAATCAATTTTTGACATGCAGCAGTAATTTTATTGTATACATACTTGAATGCCCCTGCAAACGTAGATACGTGGGAAGTACCACCTGCATGGTAAAGAAAAGAGTGATGGAACATCTTAGAGCTATTACCAATGTCAATGTACAGTACCCAATTGCAAGACATTTTCTTGAATTCCATCAATCTAATAATTCTTTGTTACTGTACTTTGCCATTGAACAAATAGCCTTAGGCTTAAGAGGTGGCAATAGAGACCTCAGACTGAGACAACGAGAATCAAAATGGATACTAGACTTGGAAACTAGATTCCCGTGGGGACATAACCTTGACGAGGAACTAGCTTCACATCTTCACATTGAGTAACAACCATTTGATATTATGGATAAGTTGTTGCAGCATTACGGGAATAAATAATACGCTGTTTCTGTATGGATAATATGTCCCTTTTTGAGAAATTAATGGCTGAGTATCTCTTATTTGTGTCTTTTACAGGAGGAAAGGAAGGGGCCCATTCTGTGTCTGACTACCTCACGGGTTCCCTAACCTTTTCTTCACCGGGCTCGGGACCACACTAAAACACAGATAAGAGAATTTTATATTGGAATGTTTATTTGTTTCAGAAAATAATTGGTTTCATTTGTTTTCAATTTTTTACACTTGATTGTATCACGGGTTGGGGTGACGACAATAACTTAGAAAATGATTTTGGTCTATAAATATGTAGCAACAAATATTGATCAGTGCAAAACCAACGTATAGAGAAAAGATACAGGCTTTTTCAGGTACTAGACCGACATGAATGCATAGACAATAGACACCCAATGTATATTAATAAGCCACTAGTGCGTAGATATATGAAACGGATGATATGTGACATTGGAAAAACAAATTGCATGGTTTCTATGAATGCGTGTAGCAATGAATATCAGCAAGCGAAATTAACAACGGTGGCGATTGCTAATACAAAGAAAATAATAATGTAGCAATTTGTAAGGACATTAAGCCGAAATATATGGCGATTCAAATGGACACTTGTTCAAGGCGAATTGTATAATAATGTTAATAATGGAAACTATAAATCAAAAATACAATGACATCTATGTTCCAATAATTGAAAAAATAATTGTGGTGTCAACATCATAATATTGAAATAATGCTGATGTCAAATGTATATCTAGAAAGCAATGATTTGCACTTTCCAATATGTCTGCCGCATTGTAAAACATCAGAATAGACTACCTAATGGTATAGTCCTACCTTTGTTATCACTGAATTTTGGGTGGAATCACCTCAATGAACTTTATTTATATCGATGTAAAGCGTTTGTAGATTCGTGTGAACAAGACACTTTCAGTGTCGAAACGCGTAACGAAGATTAAACTACTGCCGTTTTTGAAATACCTGTGACTCTGAGCTGAGTGTGCATTTTACCGGCAAAATTGGATATATATATATAACTTGCACCTGACTCTCCACACTTCCCAGCCAGCAAATGCACGAAGAGAGGGTTATGGACACCAAATTCTCGTGGAAAAAGCAGGTATTTATTTAGGTTCAGCTTGTCAGACGCGTTTCGGATCACACAGTATCCTTGTTCACTTGCGGAAACGCAGTCTGCTTACAGTTTTTATATCTATATTTTATCTTGTTTGTTTTTCTTAGTGGTGCTCCCGTGTCACGTGATAAATAACAAACATGAAAAACATACTTTGATAGTGATTGCACTTACTTTGTTTTTCACAGAATTATTGCAACTTGTAGACAAACCGGATCGGTTTGTGGGTAAAGCATGACATTGCAAGGATACATATGCCTGCACATTAATGTTCCTATCTGCATAAATGCAAGGACACATCTAAAGCTAATTGCGGGTTCACATCATTGTCATAGGGGACTATTTAATGATAATGATTTGGACAAAATTGAATATATAAATAAATTCATATATTGTCCATTGGCAAAGTTGCATGTAATTGATCATGAAAATAAATACAATAAATATGAAAAAGTGGTCTTCATAAGTATTAAATATAAAAATTCACAATGAATAATAAAATCAATCACGCAATGGCTAATAATTCATATCTGAATAAAATCATGGATTTATGTGCCTCTATATGCATATGTAAACATGCTGATACCTCTATAGATATGTGTAAAAAGTCACAATGTGTAAACAATTAGATGGCGTGCATTCATTATTCGATTGCTATGCCTGAAAGTGCAAAAAGTGCAGTGTATATAGTGCAAACATTTATGTGCAATTGTGCGGGTAATATGTCCATTAAAACAAGTGTATATGAAAATTAATATTTACAAAAAACAGAAAAGGTTTTTTTGTCAGCTGGGGAAACAAATATTGTTGATAAAGGCCATATTGAACTCCGGGAAGGCTCTATAGAAAATTGTGGAGATCTTCAGGATTATTGAGCCCTCTGGGATGTTTGCTATTGAGTTCTAAAATGATTTTGGTGTCCAATTGTCTTAGAGACCTTTCCCGGTTACCCCCTCTCGGGTGGTTGGGAATAGCTGCAATGACAAAGTACTGAAGGCATTTCAGATCATTACCATGCACTGCTTTAAAGTGCCTGGCTACCGGGTACGCTGTGTCGTTGTTAACAATGGCTCGAAGATGTTGTAGTATTCTGACATGCACCTGTAACTTTGTGCTGCCTACGTATCTTAGGCCACAGGTGCATGTCAGAACGTACACAGCGTACTCGGTTTTACAATTGTAGTTGCCTTGGATCTTTTGTTCCATAGGGCTAAAAGGGGTCATGTATTTGGTGGTGCTAATTCCAAATTTGCATGCCATACATGAAGAGCACTTGTGGAAACCCTGTCTAGGTTGCAACCAAGTAGTTTTCTTGGTTAAGGTTTATGGACTTTTTTTCACAATTTGGGTTCTCATGGAGATGCCTTTTCTGAAAGTGATGGTAGGGCTGTCAGATAGATCTGGTGGTTGTACTGCATCCGTCAGGACTATTGGCCAATTACGGTTAATTATGGACCTTATTTGGTGTTCCTGCTTGTTAAATGTAAGGATGAGTCTAGGCATATTGGTTTCATTAGTTGGCTCAGTGGTATTGTGGGTAGGTTCAATCAGCGAGTCCCTAGGTCTTTGGGCTACCTTGGCAACTGCCTGGTTGAGGGTAGATGTTCTGTATCCTCTCTGCCTGAACCTTTGGAGTGGTTCCCTCATGCATGTTTCCTGTTGTTCTGTGGTGCTGCAAATTCTCTTTCTTAATTCTTAGCAGTTCACCGTAGGGTATGCTTTGGACTAGATGTTGTGGATGGGCGCTCGATGCATGAAGCGTCGAGTTCACAGCTGTTTCTTTTCTGTGAAGGGTAGTGTTAATCTTGCCCTCCTCAATATTTACTCTAACATCTAGGAAGTCAACTTCTGTTTCACTCGTATGCGAGGTAAACCTTAAGTTGGCTGTATTGTCATTGATGTTCTTAACAAATGTAGTGGCACTCTCTTCACTTCATTGTCAAACTATAAAAACATCATAAATGTACCTGAGCCAGTGTCTGACATGCCTGGTGTATTGTTCATGATGTGCCTGCATGAGGGTCTGCACCTCCCACCAGCCTACTGTGAGACAGGCATAGTTGGGGGAGAAGCAGGATTCCATCGCCACGCCTCTTAGTTGTTTATACATCTGTGAACCAAATATGAAGTAATTGTTGTTCAAACACCATTGTATACATTTCAGGATGATCTTATTGTGCTCCTAGAATTAGGAGAGCGATATTACTGGAACGAACTTCCACTTTTTTTAAGAGAATGCTCAAATCATTTAGCTTTTAGGAAATCACTTAAAACCACTTTGTTCTGCTTTTAATAGAAATAAAATTAATCCTACAGCTTTCGCTATACAGCTGATATGCCTCCACAAAAGCGCAGAGATACTCCTCAGAGTCGATTCTGGCGCTATATAAACCCTTAAATAAAGAAATAAATAAATAGCATTCTGCTGGTGTAGAACTCGAGAAATACTTGATTGCTTCAAGCCCCACATATATATATATATATATATTTTCACTTAAAAAACACTGGTTTCAGTGACGTTATAGTTAGTTGGACATTTCACTCGTACAAAACCAGTGAAATTCGGTTGTTATAGTTAGTTCAGCTAACTATAACTCATGCCCCCGCAATGCACTGCTGATGACATCACATATTACATCACTCATGACATGGTCAGTGACATCACTGATGACAACACTGATGACATCTCAAATGACATCACTGATGACATCACTGATGACATCATCCAGTGAATGTGTGTTTCTGTAAAGTTTGTTTAAATATATTTAATATATATAGGCCAAGGTGTATTGAAGAATGAGTGGGTGTATGAGTGTCTGAATTGATGATTGGGTGGATGAGTGTCTGAATGGATGATTTACTAGGTGCATGACTGACTCTAAAAGTGAGTGATTAAATGTATCTAACTGTATGCATGGGTCAGTGACTAAACTGTGTGAATGTCTGTATCAGTCTGTCTGTTGGTGTGTAAGCGGATGCATGGGTTGGTGAATAGCTACAAGGGTCTATATGGGTTATTGATTGGTTGTCTGAGTATCTGTATGGGTGCCTGAGTGTCTGTGTGGGTTGGGGTGTGTGACTCTGTGCATAGATGTGTGAGTGGGTGATTCACTGGGTGTATGGATTCAAGAGTGCATCTGTGATGGACTGTATGGGTGGGTGAGTGTATGTATGGGTGTGTTGGTGAGTGAATGGATGTCTCAGTGGTACATGTGTGAGTAACTACATATGTGAAAGGCAGTATATGTGAGCGTTGGAGTATATAAATGACTATATGTGAGTGAGTGATTGTGAGAGTGGTTCTATGGATGAGTGTGTGCTTGTATCAGTGATTGTATAAGAGTGTAAGTATGTGTTAGTGTAGTGGAGACAGAGTTCCATGTACACACATTGCTATGTTAGCATAAGCGCCTTGGATGTAAAACGCCATCTCGCCACTTTTGCTGCTTTTGCACATGACACTGCAGGAAGCTGTTATTACAAGAAGAACTGCTTGCTTGCTTTTTCTTTACATGAGAACGGTCTGTTGTTCACATCCCTAGACATGCACCGCGACCTTAGTCTGAACACTGTGTGCAGAAGCCGTCAAGGTCAAATAAAAATGTATGCTTTTGAATTCATGTTGATCAGCCCACGCTCTAGCCATAACACGCACACAGCTGCAAATATCTGAAACTCGAGTGCCTTTAATATTTCATTTGCATGCATGATTCAGACACTTGGAGAAAACCTTTTCCAGACACAGAGCAGAGCTGATCCTGTGATGTGATTCACCTAAGCTGATATTTACGGTATGGGCTTCCCCATTCAAGCCTAGAGACCTTCTATTAGTTTCATAAAATTAGCTTACTAGCGAAGGGAGGGTGGCTTTATTCCACTATCATTTGTAATATGATTTCTCCCTTCATTTTCTATGGTATTGTAACAATGCTGATGGTTTTGTTTTTAATCATTTGTCTGCTTATGTTAGCCAAAGTACTGCACTTTAGGGCACACAGTTAAAAATAAACATTTTAAACTTTACCGTGTCTCTGATTACTCTTATTGTGGACTGACATGAGAATAATAACGAAAAGGTGTTTCTGATTCCCACCATTCCTGAGAGTACTCTAAGTCGCTTGTTCTGGGTTGTCTAATCATTGGTAGCTTCGAGATGATACGGAGAACGAATGAGACACTGATGCTAGTCGGATAGGGGTTCTGGGTACTGAGGTGAGTTTTTGGTACACCGCAATTCACTGAGGTCCTGGTTTCCTGTGCATAGTTCTGTGCATGTGCAGAATCCCTGCAACATTAGTATCTGTATGAATAAGTGAGGTGGTGTGTGTATAACTGTATAGGTGAGTAAATGAGAGTGTGATTAACTCTTTGCATGACTGACTAGGTGTGTGAATAATTCTATGGATGAGTGGCACTGTGTGAGTGTCTATATAGGTGTATGAATGCATGTTGTAGTCCTGACCAAAAGTATGAGTGACTGTATGGGTGAGTGAGTTGATGGGTGTGTAGGCCTAAGAATCAGTGAGTGGGTATGTAGTTATTGGTATTGGCGTTTCTATGGTTTTGAGAATGGCAGTCTGTAATTTAGAGTGGGTGTCTCAAAGATTATATTAGGGTGTGAGAAGATGCATCAAATTATCACGTGGATGATGTCATCAGTGTTGTCATTTGAGATGTCATGAGTGATGTCATCAGTGATGCCACTGACCATGTCATGAGTGATGTAATATGTGATGTCATCAGCAGTGCATTGCGGGGCGCGAGTTACAGGTTAGCTGAACTAACTATAACGGCCGAATTTCACTGGTTTTGTAAGAGTGAAATGTTCAACTAACTATAACATCGCTGAAACCTGTGTTTTTTTAGTGAATTTCTAAGGTTTTTTAAATGCTAATTTCTAACTATAACATCCCTGAAACCTGTGTTTTTTCAGTGAATTTCAAAAGTTTTTTAAATACTAATTTCTAACTAGAACGTCCCTGAAACCTATGGTTTTTTCAGTGAATTTCAAAGGTTTTTTAAATGCTAATTTCTAACTATAACGTCCCTGAAACCTGTGGTTCTTTCAGTGAATTTCAAAGGTTTTTTAAATGCTAATTACTAACTGTGCCTACAGAGGTAGGACATGTGTAGAAAGAGGAAGCAAGGCGCAGAAAGATGCAACAGAAGTCCAGAAAGACGAAGAAAGGTGCAGAAAGAAGCAAGAGATGTGCACAAAGAACCGACAGAGGAGCAGAAAGAGGCCTTGTTGCAAAGTCATCCTGTGCCCCCAAATTGTTGCTGACGAGTACTGGTGGTAATTGACTCTGACTAACCAGGCCAAGAGCCAGTGCTGTGCTAAAAGACACTTAGAATACAGTGAAAACACCTACATACACTAGGGAACACTACCCCTGTGATTGACATGATCTCCTCTATAAGGCCCTAGTACATAATAGGGCAGGGGGATTAAAACTACCTCTAAGTTAGAGGTGCAGAAAGATGCTTCTTTAAGTAGTAGTCACATTTGCAGAGTGGTGGAGAAAGGGTGCTGGGCCTCCGACCAGTGCTCAGGAATTACGCTGCATAGAACTTAGAGGCAGTACCAACAGGGCTGCTTGGCCCCCAAAGTCCCTCCAGAGTAAATTGGACTTCATTCCCCATCCCGTAGTCTGCCAGAAGGCGCGTTTGCAGAGTGTTGAAGAAAGGGGGCATGTTCTCCTTAGACGTCTTAGCAATCCCACTGAGTGCGACTTACTGCAGGTAACAAGAGGGGTAGTTGGCCCCCAAAGACAACCTTGGGGGCCAACTACCCCTCCTATTACCTCCAGTAAGTCCGACACAGCAGGATTGCTAAATTCTCATAGCAGGCCACGCCCCCTTTGCCCACCACTCTGCAAACGCGCCTCCTGGCGTGTTCTAAGTTGGGGTATTAAGTCCTCTTCATTCCTGAGGGTCCCTGGGGGCCAACTAGCCCACCAGGTATCTCCAGTATGCGCGACAGAGCAGCGTTGCAGAGAGGTGATCCGAGGCCACACCCCCTTTCTACACCACTCTGCAAATGCAGCTCCTGGTGCACTGCTGGTTCAGCGATGAGGTCCACTTGTGTCCTGAGGTCCTCAGGACACAAGAGGACCTCATCGCCCCACCACCAGTGCGCCAGGAGGCGCGTTTGCAGAGTGGTGTAAAAAGGGGCATGGCCGCAGACCACCTCTCTGCAATGCAGCTCTTTGGCGCATACTGGAGGTACCTGGTGGGCTAGTTGGCCCCTAGGGACCCTCAGGAATGAAGGGGACTTAATACCCCAACTTAGAATGCACCAGGGGTTATGTTTGCAGAGTGCTGCAGGGAGGGGGTGGGCCTCCGGCGAGATGCCGGCTTTTTTATTTTATTTTATAACGAACCAAACCACATTCACTGGATGATGTCATCAGTGATGTCATCAGTGATGTCATTTGAGATGTCATCAGTGATGTCACTGACCATGTCATGAATGATGTAATATGTGACATCATCAGCAGTGGACAGCGGGCGCGCAAGATGTAGTTAGTACAACTAACTATATCGGAGGAATTTCAGTGGTTTTGTTCGAGTGAAATGTCCAGCTAACTATAACACCCCTAAAACCTATTGTTTTTTCAGTGAATTTCTAAGTTTTTTTAAATGCTAATTCCTAACTATATCAGGTCTGAAACCTATGGTTTTTTCAGTGAATTTCAAAGGTTTTTTAAATGCTAATTCCTAACTATATCAGGCCTGAAACCTATGGTTTTTTCAGTGAATTTCAAAGGTTTTTTAAATGCTAATTCCTAACTATATCAGGCCTGAAACCTATGGTTTTTTCAGTGAATTTCAAAGGTTTTGTAAATGACAATTTTTAATGTATTAATTGTTATACTGATTTTTTTTATACTGATTTACAACATTTTTTAAACTGTTTATTTTTAGATATTTTATTTTTTTAATTACATTATACATTACAATACAAAATATACTTTCTCAGAATGAATTAATTTAGTTTAAATACTTTGCAAATAGGCAATAGACTTTTAAGTACAGTAGTTACAGTTGTTGAAATGGGCAACACAATTTCAAACACAAAGCAACATTGAGCTCAATGTGAATTTCTAGTCAAATGCAATTAGTTACTTTATGGATTACTTTTCTAACCACAGGACTGGATCCTAGATTCAGTCCTTGGACATCTCCTGTAAACAGTTGAGTAAAAGCGGTTTGGTTACAGTAGTGATTTTTAAGGATTATTATTGTATTTTAAAAGTTGACACTTCGAAATAAATTCACATAGAATCACCAATGTTATCCTATGGCAGAAAATTCACTTAGCAGGTAAGTAGTGTTATCGTTACTTTTTCTTACTCAGTGGTGGAACCTGGATCCAGCACTGGCCAATCTCCTGTAAACAGTTGAAAGAATGTGTTTAAGTCATACAGGGGACCTCTGGATTGAAGAGGAATTAATTCCCCAACTTAAAACGTGCCACAGGGTGTGTTTTGCACCCATATCACCTCAGGCCCCGCTCCCTACCATCACCACTGTGCAAAAACGCACCCGTGGCGTGTTTTAAGTTGGGGGATTGAGTCCCCTTGAATCCTGAGGTCCCCTGGCGACCAACTAGCCCACCAGGTACCTCCAGTATGTGCCAGGGAGCTGTGTTGCAGAGAGGTGTTCAGAGGCCACGCCCCTTTTTACAACACTCTGCAACGCAGTTCTGTGGCACTTGCTGAAGGTACCTGGTGGGCTAGATGGCCCCTAGGGGACCTCTGGATTGAAGAGGGATGAATTCCCCAACTTAAAACGCGCCACAGGGTGTGTTTCCACAGTATCACCTCAGGCCCGGCCCCCTACCTTCACCACTGTGCAAACGCACACCGTGGCGCGTTTTAAGTTGGGGGATTAAGTTCCCTTGAATCCTGAGGTCCCCTGGCGGCCAACTAGGCCACCATGTACCTCCGTTGCAGAGAGGTGCAAAAAGGGGCATGGCCTCATTACACCTCTCTGCAATGCAGCCCCCTGGCGCATACTGGAGGTTCCTGGTGGGCTAGTTGGCCCCCAGGGACCCCCAGTACTCAAGGGGAATTAGTTCCCCCTCTGCAGCCAGGGGGCACGTTTGCAGAGTGGTGTAAGGAGGGGGCGTGGCCTCCGGCCCGATCCAGTCTTTTTTTTCCCTCTGTTTTATAGAAGGGGGGCTGTGCAGCCCCCCTTCTTTTTCTATTTTTTTGGCCCTGGGGACCCCATCCCCAAGGGCCTGCCCCCAATTTTGATTTATACAAAAAAAAATCGGGAAGGGGCCGCGTGGCCCCCCCTCCCGAGGCCATAATTTGCCCGGGGACCCCAGCCCCCGGGGCATGGCCCTTTTAAAATAAAAAATTAAATTGTTTATGGAGGGGGGCTGCGTACCCCTCCTCCTATGGCCACTTTAAGGCCCCGGAGACCCCATCCCCCAGGGCCGGCCATTGTTTTTTAATTTTTTTTTATTTTTAATGGTGGAGGGGGGCCGCGTGGCCCCCCTCCCAGGCCACTTGTGGCCCCGGGGACCCCATCCCCTGAGGCCTGACCTCCATTGGGGGCCGTGGGGGGGTCACCAATCCCCCCACAGTCCCAGCCGGCTCCCTGCAACCCGCGGGAGCCGGTGGGAACCCTGGGACACTGCAGGAGCCGGCCCTGGGGGGTGGCGGTCCCCAGGGCCTATACAAGGCTCCAGGAGGGGAGCCGCATGGACCCCCTCCCACATTGACAAGTTGCCCCAGGGGGTGGCGGTCCCCGGGGCTGGGGGGGCCTGAGAGCCCCCCACACCAAACTGTTTCGAGCCCCGGGGTTGGCAGTTCCCGGGCTGCGGGGGGCCATGAGCCCCTCGCATATACAATGTTCGAGCCCCGGGGGGTGGCGGTCCCCGGGGCAGTGTGGGGGGGATTGGGACCCCCACACTTTTTTTTTATTCTGCCCCTGGGATTTGGCCCCCTGGGGGCAAATTAGCATATTTCCTCCCGCGCTGAATTTTTATTTTTTATTTTTTTTAGCCGAAATTTGCGCTGGGTGCGCGAATCTCGCCGATTTGTTTTATTTTTTTTATTCTTTTTTTGGGCCAGGGGGTCCTTGTGGGACCCCCTGAGCAGGCCTAGAGGGTCAGGGTGTTTCTACCTTGCCCCCTTTTTGCGTTTTTCGTGTTTGTTTTTTAGGTTTCTTGTGCCTCGGTTCTACCGAGGAACAACATGGCTGCCAACACTTCCTGATCTGGAGTGTTGACAGCCAATTAGAATACAGCTTGTGCATGGCAGGGTGCGCGCTGGGTGCGCGGATCCTCCGAGGCCATAGATATATATGTACTTTTAACTCTAATTTTCTCAGGAACTACTGAACGGATTTACACCATTTAAGCAAAAGGCACTAATTTGGTGTAATTCCGTTCAGCAGTTCGGGCTGCAGCTGCGGCTAAAGGTCCTATGGGAAAATGCATGGGGAAAATGTGTTTTAGGACCCCCCTTTTTTCTCGGCCCCCGCTTGACGAATCACTGTGAAATTTTCAGGATAGGAGCGGACCGGAGCAGGCCAAAAGTTTGGAAAATTTCACGAAGATTTGTCAACCTGCGCCAACGTTATTACAAATAGAATGTTGCGGATTTCCTATGGAAAATAGGTCCTAACTATATCTACCTACTGGCCAGTAGATAGTTATAGTTAGGATCGTGTTTCCATAGGAAATCTCAAAATTCTATTTTGAATAACTTTGGTGCCGGTTGACGAATCCTCGCGAAATTTTCAAAACTAATGGGGCGCTCCGTTCAGCTCCTACCCTGAAAGTCTCGGGGTGATTCGTCAAGTAGGGGCCGAGAAAAAAGGGGGGTCCCAAAACGCATATTCCCCATGCATTTTTCCATAGGACCTTTAGACACAGCTACAGCCCGAACGGCTGAACAGAATTACTTGAAATTTGGCAGAGAGGTAGCCATAAGGTCAAGGAAGTGCCTTTCGCAGGTCTGGTGTAAATCTGTTCAGTATTTCCTGAGAAAATAGCATTTAAAAGCATATCAATATCTATACACGCGCAGGGTGCGCGCACTGTGCAAGCCCTGTGCGCGCACCCTGCCGTGCGCGAGCATTATTCTGATTGGTTGTTAGATGTCAGTAAACATTCGAATCGGTCGAAATCAGGAAGTGTTGGCCGCCATTTTGTCTGTCGCACTGAAAAGGAAAGGTGGAGAACGTGAATAGGGGGCAGGGTAGGGAGTTCTTGACCCCCTAGCCATTGTCAGGGGGTCACAGTAGAAGCACGAGGGGGAAAAAAAAAGATTTTATTTTTTTTTAAAAACATCGCGAGGTGCGCGCACTCTGCGCGCACCCGAAAAAAAACATTTAAAAAAATAGAAATAAAAATCAAGTTTAAGTGTTTAGATATTAGGTGGCTCTAAAAAGAGCCCTTGTGTTTATTGAGTGTTTTTCGGTACGTACAAGTAAGTACCGATGCAGAGTCTAAAGTTCAAGAGGAAGACTCTGTTCCCTTCATCATTGAAATGTACACCGTCTCCTCTATAAATGTCTTGCATGTTGTAACGCAAGTTGTTGTGGTATATAGAACCCATACCATAGTCTCTGAGGAAAGCAGAAACAGACTTATTGACGTGCTTTCTTGCTTTGTCAATTTGCGGACAAAATTGGTTGGACCAGTTCCACTTTTGCCTTTGGCATATATTAGAATATACAAAGGCAGTTTGTGGAAAAAGTGACATCAATTGCAGAAAGGTGTCCTTAATAAGCATTTCCAGACCTACCCCAGTTAAAGTGCCTAGGTCATTTCCACCACAGTGCAAAATAATAAGGTTAGGCTGTGGGAGATGTAGAAAGGTTTTCACCAAAGGCATTAATTGGTGCCACTTTAACCCTCTCTGACCAATCCATTTAATGTCTACATTTGGCAAAGCAAGGTCTTTGAAAATACCTCTTTTTTCTGCATACTTTTCACTCCAGAAGACATAGCTATGACCTACAATCCACACTGTGAACATCTTCCAAGGAGAACAGGATGCACTCAGGAGGTGTCTTTCAGTAGAATGGCAATATGAAAAGAAAGACAGTTGAAAAATGGAGGCATACATACTTTTTTTTTAATAAAAAGAACTCATTGGCTGATTCAAGCCATTTTACAGTTAAAACTAGGCTGTATGTTTACATTTTTAAAAGCATGTTTTGGATTGGTACAGAAAAATGTGTTCCCACTGAACATTACTTTGGATTTGCTGTTAGGTTTGAAAAATCAAGCAGTCTTGCTCTTTGGATTTGAAACATTGTGTGCTGAACTTCTGACCTCTCTGCTCACACCAGTGTTCCATGACCTGTTGCTATGGTAGCAGGCAGAAGTCATGTTGGGGGAAGGGATGATTTGGAAAGGGGTTGAAAGTTGCAACCAATAGAAATGTGTGATTCCATTTGAAAAAATGTGGGAAGGACTGTGATTTTACATTAACATGTATATGTGTGAAAAAAGAGAGGGAACAATTGCCATTTACTGGTTGTGGAGAGAGGAGACAGGTGTACAGCTCTGAGATTCTGGCTCTGATAATCTGCTGTTTGAGTGCCACATTTCTTTCTCAACTAATTAATTTTAAAGGTGAGTTATGAGTTTGAGAGGGGAAGTATGTGGTGTATTTTGATATAAATAATAGAATTGTCATTCTTGTTTTAAAGTTGTGTTTTACATTTCGTGATTTAGGAGAAATTTAACTGTCTTGAACTTGTAAGATATTATGGAGTATGTCTTCACTGTAAGTTAAGGTGTACTGGTATCACTGAGGAATACTGTTTTGTGCCTAGAATCACATCATGAGTCTGTGTGCACACAGGATTTGTTGTCAGAGATTTAATTTGTGTTGCTCTTGTTCTGTTAGCCTTGCACTCGCAGAAAAGGGGCAGTTTGTTTGCTTAAAGTGTGATGGTTAGCATTCAGCAGAAATTAGTTACTCACAAAAAAGAGGCAAATGCAAACACATTTGAAAATAGCATGGTACATTTTCCTACCACTTTAAAAGTGGTGTTTTACATTTTATGTTAAGGAACATATTTAAGTGCCTTGAACATGTTAGATATTATGGAGTATGTCTTCACTATAAGTTAAGGTGTACTGGTATCACCCAGGAATACTGTTTTCTGCCTAGAATCACACCATGACACAGTGTGCACACAGGAATTGTTATCAGAGATTTAATTCGTGTTGGTCTTGCTCTATTACCCTTGCACTCGCAGGAAAGGGGCAGATTGTATTTTGTAATACATGGTCATGGTGTCAAGGAGCTGTTAGGACATGTGCGCTTTTCTGCTTGTCTAAAATATAAGAAAAAAGTGTCAGGCTGTCACAGTAATTATCACTTACTCCACCACAGTACTAAATGTGCTTTCAAATTGCCAAACAAAATATCGCTTTGTGGTTAGAATCACACCATGAGTCTGTGTGCACACAGGAATTGTTGTCAGAGATTTAATTTGTGTTGCTGTTGTTTTGTAAAACTTGCACTTTTAAGAAAGGGCAGTTTCTTTTTTTCAACTGTGTTGCTTAGCACTCAGCAGAAATCACTATCTGAAAAATGAGAGGCAAATGCAAACACATTTGAAAATAGCATGGTACATTTTCCTACCAATTTAAAAGTTGTGTTTTACATTTTATGTTACGGAAGATATTTAAGTGCCTTGAACTTGAAAGATATTATGGAGTATGTCTTCACTATAAGTTAAGGTGTACTGGTATGACCCAGGAATACTGTTTTCTGTCTAGAATCACACCATGAGACAACATGCACACAGGAATTGTTGTCAGAGATTTAATTTGTGTTCCTGTTGTTCTGTAAAACTTGCACTTCCAGGAAAGGGCCTGGTATCACCCAGGAATACTGTTTTGTGCCTAGAATCACACCATGAGACAGTGTGCACACAGGAATTGTTGTCAGAGATTTAATTTGTGTTGCTGTTGTTCTGTAAAACTTGCACTCGCAGGAAAAGGGCAGCTTGTTTTCTTCAACTGTGATGGTTAGCACTCAGCAGAAATCACTATCTCACAAATGAGAGGCAAATGCTAACACATTTGAAAACCACAGGGTAGATTTTCCTTCCACTCCTGCAATGGGTGAGGTAGTTCCTACATGTTCAAAACTCCAATTAACCTTTACCAAACATGTACTCTTACACACATATCTGCCGTCTTCATGCAGTTGAAAAAGTCTCCATGCAGATCTCTCTTGCAACTGACAATACACAGTCTCCAGAAACACACTCTTTGCACACATGCAGCAGCTTCTCCTACACTCCCATACATAATACTCAGCTCTGTGTTGTGTTTCAGATAGCAGTGTATAACGCAAACACATTCAACGTCACTAAGGCTCATTTCCTTAGCTCTACTCTAATCACTCACCCTGTAACACATGCTGATGGTCTCAAGTAGCTATTAGGACATGTGCTCTTTTTTGCCTCTCTAAAATATAAGGGAAATGTGTGAGGCTGTCTCAGTAATAATCACTTGCTCCATCCACACTACTAAATGTGCTTTCAAATTGCCAAAGGAAATATTGTTTTCTGCCTAGAATCACAGCATGAGTCTGTGTGGACAGAGGAATTGTTGTCAGAGATTTTATTTGTGTTGCTGTTGTTCTGCAAAATTTGCACTTTCAGGAAAGGGCCAGCTTGTTTTGTTCAAATGTGTTGGTTAGTACTCAGCAGAAATCACTATCAGAAAAATGAGAGGCAAATGGTAACACATTTCAAATCAACAGGGTAGATTTTCCTTTCAATCTTGTAATGGGTGAGGTAGTTCCTACATGTTCAAAACTCCAATTAACCTTTACCAAACATGTACTCTTACACACATATCTGCAGTCTTCATGTAGTTGAAAAAGTCTCCATGCAGATCTCTCTTGCAACTGACAATACACAGTCTCCAGAAACACACTCTTTGCACACATGCAGCAGCTTCTCCTACACTCCCATACATAATACTCAGCTCTGTGTTGTGTTTCAGATAGCAGTGTATAACGCAAACACATTCAACATCACCAAGGCTCATTTCCTTTGCTCTACTCTAATCACTCACCCTGTAACACATGCTGATGGTCTCAAGTAGCTGTTAGGACATGTGCTCTTTTTTGCCTCTCTAAAATATAAGGGAAATGTGTGAGGCTGTCTCGGTAATTATCACTTGCTCCATCCACAGTACTAAATGTGCTTTCAAATTGCCAAAGGAAATATCGTTTTCTGCCTAGAATCACAGCATGAATCTGTGTGGACAGAGGAATTGTTGTCAGAGATTTTATTTGTGTTGCTGTTGTTTTGTAAAATTTGCACTTTCAGGAAAGGGCCAGCTTGTTTTGTTAAAATGTGTTGGTTAGTACTCAGCAGAAATCACTATCAGAAAAATGAGAGGCAAATGGTAACACATTTCAAATCAACAGGGTATATTTTCCTTTGAATCTTGTAATGGGTGAGGTAGTTCCTACATGTACAAAACTCCAATTAACCTTTACCAAACATGTACTCTTACACACATATCTGCAGTCGTCTTCATGCACTTGTAAAAGTCTCCATGCAGATCTCTCTTGCAACTGACAATACACAGTCTCCAGAAGCACACTGTTTGCACACATGCAGCAGCTTCTCCTACACTCCCATGCATAATACTCAGCTCTGTGTTGTGTTTCAGATAGCAGTGTATAACGCAAACACATTCAACGTCACCAAGGCTCATTTCCTTTGCTCTACTCTAATCACTCACCATGTAACACATGCTGATGGTCTCAAGTAGCTGTTAGGACATGTGCTCTTTTTTGCCTCTCTAAAATATAAGGGAAATGTGTGAGGCTGTCTCCGTAATTATCACTTGCTCCATCCACAGTACTAAATGTGCTTTCAAATTGCCAAAGGAAATATCGTTTTCTGCCTAGAATCACAGCATGAGTCTGTGTGGACAGAGGAATTGTTGTCAGAGATTTTATTTGTGTTGCTGTTGTTCTGCAAAATTTGCACTTTCAGGAAAGGGCCAGCTTGTTTTGTTCAAATGTGTTGGTTAGTACTCAGCAGAAATCACTATCAGAAAAATGAGAGGCAAATGGTAACACATTTCAAATCAACAGGGTAGATTTTCCTTTCAATCTTGTAATGGGTGAGGTAGTTCCTACATGTACAAATCTCCAATTAACCTTTACCAAACATGTACTCTTACACACATATCTGCAGTCTTCATGCACTTGTAAAAGTCTCCATGCAGATCTCTCTTGCAACTGACAATACACAGTCTCCAGAAACACACTGTTTGCACACATGCAGCAGCTTCTCCTACACTCCCATGCATAATACTCAGCTCTGTGTTGTGTTTCAGATAGCAGTGTATAATGCAAACACATTCAACGTCACCAAGGCTCATTTCCTTTGCTCTACTCTAATCACTCACCCTGTAACACATGCTGATGGTCTCAAGCAGCTGTTAGGACATGTGCTCTTTTTTGCCTCTCTAAAATATAAGGGAAATGTGTGAGGCTGTCACAGTAATTATCACTTGCTCCATCCACAGTACTAAATGTGCTTTTAAATTGCCGAAGGAAATATCGTTTTCTGCCTAGAATCACACCATGAGTCTCTGTGTACACAGGAATTGTTGTCAGAGATTTAATTTGTGTTGTTGTTGTTCTGTAAAACTTGCACTTTCAGGAAAGGGCCAGCTTGTTTTCTTCAAATGTGTTGGTTAGCACTCAGCACAAATCACTATCAGAAAAATGAGAGGCAAATGGTAACACATTTCAAATTAACTAGGTAGATTTTCCATCAAATCTTGTAATGGGTGAGGTAGTTCCTACATGTACAAAACTCCAATTAACGTTTACCAAACATGTACTCTTACACACATATCTGCAGTCTTCATGCAGTTGAAAAAGTCTCCATGCAGATCTCTTTTGCAACTGACAATACACAGTCTCAAGAAACACACTCTTTGCACACATGCAGCAGCTTCTCCTACACTCCCATGCATAATACTCAGCTCTGTGTTGTGTTTCAGATAGCAGTGTGTAACGCAAACAGATTGAATGTCACTAAGGCTGTTTTCCTTTGCTCTAGTCTAATCACTCACCCTGTAATACATGGTCATGGTCTCAAATAGGTGTAAGGACATGTGCTCTTTTCTGCTTCTCTAAAATATAAGAAAAATGTGTCAGGCTGTCACAGTAATTATCATTTGCTCCTCAACAGAAGTAAATGTGCTTTCAAATTGCCAATCAAATATCGTTTTCTGCCTAGAATCACACCATGAGTCTGTGTGCACACAGGAATTGTTGTCAGAGATTTAATTCATGTTTCTCTTGTTTTGTAAGACTTGGACTCGTAGGAAAGGATCAGCTCATGTGATAGGATTTGAAAAGTTGAAAAAAAACTTTTTAATGAATTAAAATTACATAAAGGTACTTTTTTTTTTCTTTTTTGCAGGTATTGCTGAGCAACAGTGAAAAAATATAAAGATGCCTATAAAGTCAAGAAAGAGAAAAGAAAAGAAACAACAACTATATTTGAAGACAACTGGTAAAAAAATAGGAGGTGTGTTGGAAAACAGAAAAAGTCTTCTGGTAAGCAAACTAAAGAATTTTTAAAAAATATCTTCAAAAAAAAAAAAAATGATCGAAAGATAAATTCAAACAGTGTTTCAAGTACAAAACAACAACAGAGTCGACAGCAAAAACAAAATGCTAATGTAGACTCAGAAGTAAGAAAGAGTGACTTAACACGGAAAATAGATTTTAAAAACATTAGTCGGAAAATGTTTCAGAGAAGAGTGATGTTAAATTTGCTAAAGAATGTGAAAAAATATAAGAAGAAAACCAAATTTTATAAGAAAAAGAAATTAATTGAAAGTATTGTTACCAAGGCATTAGAAATAAAAGAAACACTATTCATTTTAATTTTGAACAGGATGCGTAGATTAGATAAATTAGTCAATGCAATGAAGTCACAAAGCAAAAGGAAAAGAGAAGTAAAAAAAAATAACTTTTGTAAAGTGTTCTTAGGAGAATGGAAGCATAGTTCAAGTACTGAACCATTTTTTAATGAAGAGAGTTATCTTCAAAGTAATAGTTTGTTGCATGCAGTTGACACCAATGGTAGAGCATATGAAGTTAAGGATGGTTGTGTAATGGAAAAGGAGAAAATGGTTCCAAGAAATGAGGAAGAAGTGATGGCTGATGAGGTTATGGGGAGACGTCCTAAAGCCCCAGTGTACACTTGGAATTGTAGTAGTATTTGTACTGTGCGTCAGGAATCTATTGATAAATTACGTGACTTTCTAAGAGAATATAGTAAAAAGAGTGTTAAACTGAAAATTAAGGTGCTTCAAAGACTAGATCCATGCAGAGTGAGAGAGAATACTGGTTTGCAAGGACATTCTCTGGCTTGTCTATCTAGGAAAGTGTGTCAAAGTGTTTTTCACCATTTTAGGATGCTGGCTGTTCATCATACTGAAATGAGAAAGTTTGTGAGAACATTGTATTTTGCTAAAAGTCCAGCACTAAAGTTGAATGAGTTGAATAATGCTCTGTTCCGTGGATCTGTATCAGATGTAGTGAAGGTTACTGATGAGATTCAGTTTTGTTACTTTGGTCCAGAACAAGAAAGTGCAGAAAATGACACAGTTATTGATGAAAATGTGGAAGAGAATGTAGAACTTACTGTTAGTAAAAATTTTGAAGATGAAATGACAAAATTTGCTATCATCTCTAATGAAAGACCAAATATTACTTGTATTTGTTGCCGGAGAAGCCATTACAAAATTCAAACAAGGAATGTTGATCTGTATAAAAAAAGTGAAAATGAAGATAATTATAAGTGGAAGGATTTTGCAACATATATATTTCTGGAAAATAGTTTTGATTTGGGTGAAGATCAGCGTATTTGTAAATACTGTTATAACAAGTTAGAAGAAAATAGAATGCCAGCAAGAGCTGTACATAATAAATTAGAAATGGTTGATATTTCTCCAGAACTTTCTGATTTAAATACGTATGAGTCTATACTCATTCAATGTGTCCATCCGTTTCAGACCATAGTGCGTATGGAGCCAAAAACAGGTAAATTACCTCCTTCGGATTTACAAAGAGGTTTAAAAGGAAGAGTTGTCTATTTGCCATTGGATTTGAAAAAAAATATGGAAACAATTGATGCAGATAGATTGGAAACTGAACCATTAGTTATTCTGGTTAATGGAGTACCAACAAAGAATAAGAAAATTTGGCTAGGAGCTGGTGGATGTACGAAAAGTACAACGAGCAAATTTGTATTTAAAAAAAATAATAAATGGTATGAAGCCATTTATATGGATGAAGATGAAGAAGAAATACTAGAAGACACAGGAATACCAACTGGGCAAATTGAAAAAGTGGATAAGTCAAAAGAAGAAGAAATTTATGAACATTTCTGCATACATCCTCTTCATTCTAAAGAAGTTATGGGAAACGCTATTGATCTGTTTCAGATGAAGAAAGCAAAAGGAACTCCTGTGAGTGTATGGGAGGAGAGCTTGGAAGCTCGTTGTTTTCCCCAACTGTTTCCTACAGGAAAAGGTGGACAATATGATGAACGTCCAGTACAGATTCCTGCTTCGGAGTATCGGACTACAAGATTATATGCAGAAGATCCAAGATTTCGTCAAAGTATTCCTTATTTGTTCCATCTTTTATTTGAAAGTGGCTTGTCTGCACTATCTTATGTAGTAAATCACATTTTAAAAACTGGAGTACATCACATAATGTGTCAGCAAAGGACTTTATCAACAAAGTGCAACAGCGAGATGATCATTTGGAATCTCAATTGATCAATTTGATGGCTTGTCAGCGTGGGACTAATGAATATTGGTACCGACGCCATGGAGAATTGAAGTGTTTGTTACGGAATTTAGGAACTCCTACATGGTTCCTTACCCTGAGCTGTGCTGAGTACGCTTGGGATGATTTACTGGATTTTCTGCGAGAGGCAAATTCAAACATTAAAAACATACAATACAAGACAGCAGGAGAATTGTGCTCATTGGATCCGGTTAATGTTTGCAGATATTTTAATCATAGATTTGAGGCTATGATGTCCTTAATCTGCAATAACAAAAAAAACGCCTCTTGGAGAAGTTGTGGATTTCTTTTGGAGAAAAGAGTACTAAGCAAGAGGTGCTCCTCACATTCATATGCTGTTGTGGATCAAGGATGCCCCAAAATTTGGAACAGATTCTGATGATGCAGTTTTATCTTTCATTGAAGAATATGCAACATGTGCTATACCTAAAAGCACAGAAGAAAAAAACTTAAAAGAGCAAGTTTTACGTTTCCAAAGTCATCGGTGTGGAAAATACTGTCGACGAAAGTACAAGAGTAAAGATAAATTCTACACAAAATGTCGATTTGGATTTCCACGACCTGTTATTTCAAAAGGAAGAGTAAACAGTTTTATGTCAGCTGTGCGACATACTATTACAAGAAAATCGCCTAAGAATACCTATAACCTAAGAAGAAAAGAAGAGTCAAAATATATAAATGACTACATCCCAGTCATTTTATCCATGTGGAATGCTAACATGGATATACAGTAGTGGCTGACAATTCTATTGCTGTTGCTCGCTAAGTCACATCTTACATCACTAAATCTGAGAAAATGGAATTGAAGGAAATGTGGTAAGAGATTTCTCACGAGAAGACTGTCAGTAAGAAGCTATACAGTGTCAGTTTAAAGATGTTATCGCATCGAGAAATTGGATCCTACAAATGCTCAGATAGGTTATCATCTGCAAGTCTGTACTCGAAATCCAGAAGAATAATTTGGGTAAGTTTAGGCCTTGCAGGAATGCGAAATCGGGTACTGAAATCTATTCGAGAAATTGAATATTTAGCAGAGTTTGAACCAGAAAGTACAGACATTTTAAGAACAAACATGTTGGACACATATTACCCATATTGCGACACTCCTGACAAAAAGGAATTTTACTACTTGGCACTTTTGCAGCTGTTTAAACCATGGCGTTTAGAGGACGAACTACTTGGAGAATTCCAGAGTTATGAAGATTCCTTCAATGCTAGCAAAGACAGCATAGAATGCAGTACTTTCACAACTTATGTTCAAATGTTAAATAAAGAAATTGAACAAGAAGCAACAATTGCAGCTGAAGTAGCTAGAGACAGTTCTCAAGACAGTCAAAGTTCTGGGACGTTCAGTCAAGATCCTCTAGGACAACCAATCGTAGAAAATGAAGCAGCAATAGCCATGACTGAAGTCGAAACAGCTATGAGCTCAGGAAGATTTAATAGACTTACCAAATTTGGAACAACAACTGAATGATGAACAACAACAAATTTATGAGGAAGTCACAAAACAAATTGATCATGGATTACTACATCAAAATAAAGAGTGCTCATGCACATCTTTTGAACCAATGAGAATGTATGTAAGTGGACAAGCAGGAACTGGAAAAAGTTTCTTAATTAATGTAATTAGAAGCTACCTACAGAACAAAACGGATTCAACTTTGTCTTGTGTTGTTACTGCTCCAACTGGGTTAGCAGCGTATAACATAAAAGGAGTTACCTTACATCGTTTGCTAATGTTACCAGTAGAGCATGAGAACAAAATACAATACCACAAACTAGCAGGAGAAGCATGCTTGGAAGTTTCAAGAGTATTGAAGAAAATGAAAGTACTCATTATTGATGAGGTAAGCATGGTATCAAACTTAATGCTTGCCTTTGTGCATTTAAGAATGCAGCAAATACTAAAGACAGACTATGACGTGTTATTTGGAGGAAAACACGTCATAGTTTTTGGGGATCTTTTGCAACTTACTCCAGTTAAAGGACAACCGGTATTCCATACACTTACACATGAAGACACGAAAAAGTCGTTAGGAAGTATAGGCAATGTAAATATTTGGACATATTTTGAGTATAAGGAACTCATTACCAATATGAGGCAAGCCAATGATGAGGATTATGCAAGTATTCTGAAAGATATAAGAATTGGACTACTCACAGAACATGGCAGAAAAGCATTACAGAGTCGATTGCTGAGTAATTTGTTTACAACAGAAGAAATAGTTCCAGAGAAAATATACAAGAAAATTGCTGAAAAAAATACTTGAATCTGCTTAATGCCAACACTACATGAATGCTCTGTATTCAATCAAGAACTTTTGAAATTGGAAAATGAAGAGATCAAAAAACTGGAAGCTGTGGATAAAATTCAACATGAACAAATAACTATTATATTGACAGGCAAATTGGCCATTAAATTGGATTCTCTGGAGAAAAACATTTCAAAAACAGCTGGTTTGGAAAAGAATCTTTATGTGTGTATGAACTGTAGAGTAATTTTAAGACGCAATTTGGATGTAGAAAAAGGTTTAGTGAATGGAGCTATGGGTAAAGTTGTGGGTTTTGTAAAGTACCAGAAAAAAGATGGAATTGAATTCTTAAAAATAAAATTTGATCAGATTGAAGAGGTTAAAGTCATTAGTCGTTGTTCAGTTCGTTTTTTGCTAGTGAAAGACTTATATGTACGTAGGAAGCAGTTTCCGATTTCTCTAGCATATTCTGTAACTATTCACATGTCTCAAGGATTAACTGTTGATAGTGCTTTTGTAAACATTGGGTCTACTGTGTTCAAAGAAGGTATGGCATATGTTGCTTTGTCACGCGTGAAACAATTATCTGGTTTATTCATGATAGACTTTGATGACTCAAAAGTAAGTGCTGATGCAAACTGTGTAAAGGAGTATAATAGATTAAGAAGAAGCTATGCTCCTCATTTAGATCAGTATCCTGTGTTTGAAAAACGTGTTGTTTGTCGGAAAAGGAGATTTGAGAATATCTGTAATATCTGTAATGAGGATGTACAGAAGAGAAAACAAAAAGATAGTGATGTGACTGCAAGCAAAAAGAAAAAGACCAGTGTGGAAGAGGTTGTTGGTTGTCATTTTGAAAATAGCTCTGGTGTCAACTGCTACGCAAATGTAGTGCTGAATGTTGTATTTTATCTTGAAACTTTGCAAGAGCAGATAATACTCAATCATGAAAAAAGATTCTGTTCTTTGCTGAGTCTCCTTTATGAGAAGCTGAGTAATGATAAAAATAAAATAGAAAGTGCTTCTGATGTTAGAAATCTTTTAGATGTATGTTCTGGATGTACACAGTTTACACAAAATGTCCAGCAAGATGCACAGGAATTCTTGATGTATATCCTGATGGTACTGGAAGACGAAGGAGTAGAAGTAGAAAATTTATTTGGTGTCTCTTATACATGGGAACATTGTTGTGATAACTGTATGAACACAAGCAGTAGTAATGTAGATTCTGAAAGGTTCATATATTTACCATTACCAGAAAGTAAAACAGTGACTTTTAGTAAATTAGTTAAAGATGCTAATCACAACATGGTATGTTCTAAATGTAAATCTGAAATGTTGTCAACGTTATTTTTAAAGAAATATGGACAGTATGTAATTTTAATGGTACAACGTTGTAGAGCTGATGGAACAAAATTGGAAACTTTACTAAAGAAGTTTGTTGGCAACCAATTATCTATATCTGGAAAAACTTTTGTAGCAGTTGCAATAATTTTTCATGATGGTCCTTCTATAACTTCTGGTCATTACACAGTTTATCTTAAATGTGAAAAAGGATGGACACTGTGTAATGATTCTCAATTGATTTTCAAGCAACGTTTGCCTTATGATTTACCCAATTGTTACTTAATTTTTCTGAAACCCAAATTTTAAATACTAAAATCAGCATCGGAAGAAAGCATTATTAAAATTTAAAAGGATTAAAATTGGATATTTCACTCAAAAGGGATTTTAAACTTACCATTTGGCCTCAAGGAAAGGTAAAACAAACAATTGTGGACTTCTTTGACAGATATTATTTTGGAAAATGTTCTTTTGCATCAAGGTTTACAGACGTTATTTCTTGTAAATTGTTATTGTTCTTAAAGGGTATTTTTGACATTTCTATTAAGGTATGTTTTAGTGAGGATACATTTGGGGGGTTTTTAAACAATCTTTCAGATTGGTTTTTTTTTTGCCCGCTGTTAAATGATGAATACAATTGATTTCACTATTTTCAGTGAAAATCAAAACATTCTGAAAACAGCAAAAAAAGGGCAAAACATTGCTTTGCTAAATATGAAAAAACATGTACTGTTTAATAAAGTGTATTGTTGAATATTAATACTTTTTTTCTTTTTTTCAGAACTAGAAAGAAAATTTAGAAGATGTAATTCAGTTTCCTTGCAATTAAATAAAAACATTTATTTCTAAATAAGTTACTTTGATGGTCAGGTAAGTTTAAAATATCTGTATGTGTCACTGCTTTCGTTTTATGCTTCCTTTTCTTCACCTCTCCTTACTCTGCTTTTCTCATTTCTCTTCTCTCTCTCTCTTCCTGCTTTACTACTCTTTTGTAACTCCCTCACTCCTTCTCTACTACTCCCCTACCTTTACTACCTCCATCACTAATTTTTCATCCATGTTTCTTTCTCTGTATCCATATGTCTTAGTCTTTTTAACTGCCTTACTCCTTCTCAGTTGTTTGCTCTCTGTCTCTGTATCTGTCACTCTCGGTTTGTCTGTTTTACCCTTAATTTCCTTAACATCTCTGGGGCACATTTACAAGCCACCTGCACCACCACTATGTCACTTTTCTAGACGTACTAGTGGCGCAGGGTGCTTTTCCATATTTACAAGGAGAGGATAAGCCACTCTGTGTGTCTTTTCCTCTCCTTGTAAATACAGCCAATTCAAATGCAGCACTAAAATGAGCTATTATCTTTTTGTGATAGGTTTAGGGTACCTATAGGTAAGTACTGATGCAGAGTTTAAAGTTTAATAGGAAGACTCTCTTCCCTTCATGTGTGAAATGTACACCATCTCTTTTTTAATTACTTTGCCACTCCCCTCTCTGTGTCAGGGAGTCCCTGAAGGTTTACTAAAGGTGAAAAAAATGATTTTTTTTTTTTAAATGTCATTGGGTGCGCGCAGGGTGCTCGCACCCGAAAAAAAAAAAGGGCAAATAGATTCAAAAAACAAGTTTTTGTATTTTGATTTTAGGTGGCTCTAAAAAGAGCCCTTGAGTTAATGTAGGGACAGAGGAAGAGAAAAACGAAAAAAAAAAATAACAAAACTATGGCCTAGTGCAAGGGTGCTCCTCAAATTTCCTCTGAATGAGATCAATACTGCTCTCACCCATAGTAATAAGAGTACTACAATCCATGCACCGTGTACTCATCCTCCCAAAACAAGGACGAATATCCAGAGGTGTGTTAGAAGGTGAAGGCACCATTGCAGAAGAAGTGCTCGCCTGAGCTGCCGAAGATGTGCTCGGCTGAGCTGCTGCAGATGTCGTCGGCTGAGCAGGTGGAGGGTTTGCTCCAGAAGCTTGACGAAAAGTCACAGGATGCATTGCCTCAACGTGCCTCATCATAGTGTGAATACTAAAAGAGTACTTCTTATTAGCATTTCCACGTGACAAGGTGCGCTGACACAGTGTTCAGGTGACCTTTGGTGCATTCACCTTCTTTTGTCCCTCAGGAAAAGTGAAAAACTGCCATATAAAGGAGTCTTTCTGCTTCCTCTGCCTCTGTCTCTCAAGAGTGTCCTTCTCACTCTCAGAAGGTGGCTGGTGCTCTGCCATTGTCTCACAAAAACAGAGTAGCTCCTTCTCCCAGGGAATCAGAACTAATAATGAGGGGAGTGGGTGTGGTTTTGGAAGAATGTGGAACTGAAAGTACTTTGAACCAATGAAAAGTGATGTTTCTTGATCACATGACTTGCCATGAGGGGATTGGGCGTGGTGTTGAAACAATATGAAACTGAAAGTAATGAAAACCAATTAAAAGTGTTGTTTTATTATTCACGTAACCCGAGGTGCGCACACGGAGCAAGCTCAGAGAGCGCACCGTGCAATTACGCATGCGCGAACGCGTACGCGCGCATGCGCATAAGTATTATGTGCATACGTAACGCGCATATGCAGCACACGCGCATGCGCGAACGTCAGCGCGCGTACTCTACGCGTATACGTCAGTGTAGCACGTGGAGCACGTACGATGCACGCATGCGTACGTACGCATGCGTACTGGGTGCGCGCTGCGAGCGCGTACTAAAACGTACGTATGCGTACGTATATAACGTACGCATGCGTATACAAAAAACGTACGCATGCGTACTAGGTGCGCGCTGCGAGCGCGCACTAAAACGTATGTATGCATACGTAGATAACGTACGCCTGCATACATGAAAAACGTACGCAAACGTACTAGGTTCGCGCTCAGTGCGCGCACCCAAAAAATTTATAGAAAAAAAAAAAAGAGAGAAAATGGACATAAGTTCATAGAAGATATTAACTATGCTGTTCAACTTTATCCAAATTCAAAGTAAAAAAAAAAATGACCCACACAAAATTAAAGGATACAGATAATTTATAAATGTATACATAGGGAAATTTTTGTAAAAGAAATATATAAAAAATATATTAAAAAATTAAAAATTAGCATTTAAAAAACCTTTGAAATTCACTGAAAAAACCATAGGTTTCACACACGTTATAGTTAGGAATTAGCATTTAAAAAACCTTGCAAATTCACTGAAAAAACCATAGGTTTCACACACGTTATAGTTAGGATATAGCATTTAAAAAACCTTACAAATTCACTGAAAAAACCATAGGTTTCACACATGTTATAGTTAGCTGGACATTTCACTCGTAAAAAACCAATGAAATTCCCCCGTTATAGTTAGTTCAGCTAACTATAACTCGCGCGCCCGCAATCCACTGCTGATGACGTCACATATTACATCACTCATGACATGGTCAGTGACATCACTCATGACATCACTGATGACATCTCAAATGACATCACTGATGATGTCATCCATGTGAAAAATTAGCACATCTTCTCACACCCTAATATAACCTTTGATACACCAACTCAAAATGTAAGAGTTCCATTCTCAAAACCATACATACTGCAATACCAATAGCTACATACCCACTTATTAACTCTTAGGTCTACATACACCTCCACTCATTCACCTGTACAGTCACTCATACTTACAGTCACTCCATACAAGACTATCATATGCATTTATACACCTATATAGACACTCACACACTACCAATCATGCATAGAGGTACTCTCACACCTACTCAATCATGCAAATAATCACACTCCCATTTACTCACCTATGTGGTTATACACACTCAAGTTCACTTAGTCATAAAAAAGTACCACATTCTTACCCTCTTATAGAATCATTCATACAAGCACACACTCATCCATACAGTCACTTTCACAATCACACACTTTCATATCTACTCATTTATATACTGTTACACACACATATACTGCCTTTTACATATGTAGTTAGTCACAAATGTACTACTGAGATATACATTCAATCCCTAACACACCCATACATACACTCACTCAACCATACAGTCCATCACAGATGCACTCTTAAAACCATGCACCCATAGAATCACCCACTCACACATTTATGCATAGAGTCACACACACCCTACCCACACAAACACTTAGGCACCCATACAGATACTCAGACAATCAATCAATAACCCATATAGTCACTCATATAGCTATTCACAAAACCATGCAGCCACTTATACACCAACAACAGACACATACAGACATTCACACAGTTTAGTCACTAGTCTGCAATAAGATACATTTAATGACTCACTTACAGAGTCAGTTACGCACCTAGAAAATCATCCATTCACACACTTATACACCCACTCATTCTTCAACAGGCCTTTACCTATATATATTAAACATATTAAAATTGTTCAGAAACACACATTCACTGGATGACATCATCAGTGATGTCATCAGTGATGTCATGAGTGATGTCACTGACCATGTCATGAGTGATGTAATATGTGACGTCATCAGCAGTGGATTGCGGGCGCGCGAGTTATAGTTAGCTGAACTAACTATAACGGGGGAATTTCATTGGTTTTCTACGAGTGAAATGTCCAGCTAACTATAACGTGTGTGAAACCTATGGTTTTTTCAGTGAATTTGCAAGGTTTTTTAAATGCTAATTCCTAACTATAACGTGTGTGAAACCTATGGTTTTTTCAGTGAATATATATATATATATATATATATATTTATATATATATATATATATATCTGTGTGTGTGTGTGTGTTGGACCTACTCGAGGTAACAGGAGCGGTTCTTAGCCCCCAAGCACCCTCAGCATCCAAGGGGACTTCATCCCCCAACCAGCAGTGCACCAGGAGGAGCCTTTGCAGAGTTGTGGAGAAAGGGGGCATGGCCTCCGTAGTCCTCTCAGCAATCGCATGGTGTGGGACTTACTGGAGGTAACAGGAGGGGTTCTTAGCCCCCAAGAACCCTCAGCATTCAATGGGAATTCATACCCCAACCAGCAGTGCTCCAAGAGGCGTGACTGAAGTGGTGGAGTGAGGGGGCATGGCCTCTGAAGTCCTCTCAGTAATCTCACTGTGTGGGGCATACTGGAGGTAACAGGAGGGTGTGTTGGCCCTCAAGGACCCTGTGAAGCCAAGGGGACCTCATCCCCCTACTAGTAGTGCACCCAGGAGGCACATTTGCAGAGTGGGGGTGAAAGTGGGTGGGGCTTATGAGACTTGCCGGGTTTTTTTATTAGGGGATGGGGCATCACGGCCCCCCTTCCCAAGGCCGATTTTGACACTAGGGATCACACCCCTGGATCCAGGCCTTTTTAAATTATGGAGGGGGGACCCGCAGGCCCCTTCTGTGGCTGATTGTAGCCCAGGGACCACATCCTTCGGGGGCCGGTCTTTTTGTTATTATTTTATTTTTTAAACAGGGGAGGGGAGCCACGCAGCCCCCTCCTTGAACTGATTTTGGCCCCAGCTATTTACAGATGGGGAAAGGGGCTGTGTGTCCCCCCTCACCTGGCCAAATTTGGGGGTACCCACTCTCCACTGGAACTGCAGGGGAGCCTGAATGTCCCCACCATCCCTGCTGGCTACCCACCTCCGGCAGGAGACGGCATTGCTTTCATAGAGAGGGAGCTGCTGAACATGCCGCTCCCTCTCTGCGTAAGCAATTTTTCTCCACTTTCAGCAAGCAAACGCATTTTAATTGCTCTTGCTTGCTGAAAGCAGAACATTTGCTATGGCATGGCAGGAGCAGTAAAGCTCCTGCCAAGACATAGCAAACAGCTATGTCCCAGGGGTGGGCACCCCGGGACATAGCAGGAGCCAGCCCTGGGGGGGGGGGGTGGCGGTCCCCAGGGCCATTATTGTCTCCAGGAGTGGGGCCACATGGCTCCCTCCTTTCTTGTTCTAGGGCCTGCCCTGGGGAGGTGGTGGTTCCTAGGGCCCGGGGGGGTCGCTGAGGTCCCCCACTACAATTTGTTTATGGCCCTGGGGAGGTGGTGGTCCTTAGGGCATGGGGGTCCTCGAGACCTCCCAATTTCTTTTTGGTCTATGGCCCCAGGGAAGTGGTGGTCCGCAGGGCCCAGGGGGGTCCAAGAGCCCCATATGTATCATTAAAGAAGCCCCAGGAAGGTGGTGGCACCCTGGGCATAATAAGCCCCAGGAGAGGTGGGCACATGCGCCCCCCTCCCTTATTATGAAAATGGCTCTGGGACCTGGCCCACCCAGGGGGCAATAATTAACGAAGAGCGGGAGCCCCAGCTTCATTTTTTGTAAAAAGTCTCAACAGGATACGCAGATCCAGCTCCTGGTGAAATAATTGTTTTTTAAATGCTTTTTGGGGCCTGCGTGTCCCTGTGGGACCACCACCCCCCCCCCCCCCCCAAGCCTAGGGTGTGAAGGTATTTCCAGCCCCTGTTTTTTTTTTTTTAATAATTCTGGGACTCGGCTCAAGCTGAGCCCCAAGATGGATGCCAACACTTTCTGGTTTGAAGTGCTGACAGCCAATCAAATTTGAGCACGGGGATTGTGGGATCCTCAGAGGATCCACATCCCTATATATACAAATTTAGATTTCGGCTAATAATGCTGCAACTGCTAAATGGATCTACACCAAATCACGAAAAGGCACTTCCCTGGACCAACATCAACCTTCCTGCCAAATTTGGTGTACTTCCGTTCAGCAGTTCGGCTGTAGCTGTGTCTAACAGTCATATGGGAATTAACATGGGAAAAGGAAATCTTTTACCCCGCTGTTACCAGGCCCCGCTTGACGGATCACCCCGAAGCTTTCCATACGCAACAAAAATCAAGAGGGCACTTGTTTTTGGAAACTTTCATGACGATTCATCAAACGGCATCAAAGATATGGGCAAGTCAAAAAACAGTTTTCATATGGAAACTAGGGCCTACCTATAACTGCACAGCCCCACCCTTTTGTAAGCCATTCGCCCCAGGAGATGCAGTCCCAGAGGTGTATCAAGGCTGAGGGAGGGTGGTGATCAGCCCCTTTCCTTTAAAAAAAAATAGGAGGCCCCAGGAGATTGGGTCCCTGGGGCCCATAGCAGTTAGGGGAGGGCGCTGTGTTCCCACTCCCCTTAAAAAGTATATTTTACGCCCCAGGGATAGGGTCCAAAGGGTCTCTATTGGCTCAAGGAGGGGGCTGTTTGCTTCCTCCCCTTAAGGGCCCCTGGGGATGGGACCCATCGTGGCTCGGGGAGGGGGCCAAATGCACCCCTGTCAGGACACTACGTCGTCTCTTACCTTATGAAGTCTTCACGACGCAGTAAATTTCGCAGGGACGCAAGAGACCAACTTCCCAAATATCTAATTTATACCTGTAATTGTTTTTGAATGTACTACTAGATATGAGTTAGAAATCTAGGAGGAGGGCCGGATACTGGGCGTAATGTTGGGGTTTCTGTTGTCGTCCTGTTAAATTACAAGTACATAGAATTACTATTAAGTTCTTAAAACTGGTTCCTAAACTATTCTTGTTAACTGCATAAAAAGTTTTATTTTATATCATAGCGCTGCCTACCTGCGAGCAACTCTTTTTTGGCCACGCCCGAGTATTTTCTTTTGTTGCGTGAAGAGGCTTGTGTAGGCGATGTGAGAGGAGGATTACTGTATTCTTGGATTTTCTCTGGTTGAGCGCCGGATTTCAATATTCTATGAGGTTAAAGAGAAGACATTATAAGCATTCATAACCTTTTTATCATCCCTCTATACGTTTTAAATTTCTAGGGTACTCACTTAAATCCTGCTCAAGCGTTGCGTGATATTTGGTCTCTTCTTCTTAGGTAGCTGTTGAATTAGCTCATCTCTAGGTAATCTAGTACTCATCACATTGGAAACATTTCCCCTAAAATTGAGCCCTTTTACAATAAACCACTGAATAGTTCTTATCACATTATAAACATTGCACTAATACAATTCCTTTTCTATAAGCACTGATTAGCTTGTTAAACAATAGTCCAGATAGATCGTTTTACTGTAGTTACTTTCCTTCTAGAAAGTTTTCCAAAAATTGTTCTGTCTTTTCTTAACAGGAACCTTTCTTTCGTTCGGCGCCTTATGAAAAATAAAGTACTTATCTCCTCATCTTTGTCTTTTTCTCTTTAGGGCCTGCCGGTGAAGAGAAGAGAACCTTCAGCATCGGAGATTTTCCAAGGGACTTCCGCTTCCAGAATGAGGTAAGGCTTAGTCTGCAAACGGAGGCTTTCTAACGCGGTCCGACGCGCTAGACAGAAAGAAGGCAAAGCGCCTTCCAGAACACTGGGTGCGGTTTAAATAGGAAACCGCACCCGGTGTCTTCACGTGCTGCTCACGTTATCGAGGTTGTGCTCACATGCGCCCATGCGCTCGTTTCCTTACACGTCCTTCCAAAACATGCTCAGCCAAAACGTGATGGATGTTAAAACCCAATGAGTTTACCAAAACGTGAGAAATTGTTCAAAACCCAATACAATGAGTTTACCAAAACGTGAGAAATACAGATTACAAAATAAACAAACATTCTTAATGTTCTTAGTTCCGCACAGTGAGTTACATTATAACTACCTTCATAGATATTCTACATCTTTGCGGAAGTGCGGGTGCACGGGTCAGGGGTGGGTTTTTTCAGTGGGTAATGATTACAAACTTGAATGGGGACAGTAGGGACGTGCTGGTGCTCGGGTCTGAGGTGGATTTGACTAAACCGAGTCAGAAGTCATGAAATTCATGACAGTACTCCCCTCTTAAGATCCCCCCTAACAATCTGGCAATTGGTCTAGGTTTCTTTGGGAATCTGATGTGAAAGTTTTTAACCATTTTGGGAGCATTCTTTAAATTAGTTAAAGGTTCCCAAGATCGTTCTTCGGGGCCATAGCCTTTCCAATCAATTAAATAAAATAATTTCCCACGAAATCTTTTGGAATCCAAAATTCTTTTGACTTCAAATTCTGGATGACCGTCTACAACAATAGAAGGAGGTGGACAAACCAGTCGAGTATTGGGGTGAAATGGTTTGATTAATGACACATGGAAAACTGGGTGACACTGATATTTCTGAGGAAGTTTAAGTTTTACACAAACCGGGTTTATTACCCTTTCTACCACAAAAGGACCTATGAATCGTGGAGTTAGTTTTTTACTTCCTTTTAGTCGTATATTTCGTGTATTCAGCCAAACCTTATCTCCTATTACATAAGTAGGTTGAATGGTTCGATGTTTATCAGCTGCCTTCTTTTGACTTTCTTTAGCCTGTGCTAGATGGTATTGAGCTTCCATATGTGTGGTGTTTAATTTTGAAATGTAGTCATGTATGGATGGCACCTCTGAGTACTTGCTTACTTCACTAGGAATGTTTCTTGGGTGAAATCCATAATTACAAAAAAATGGTGACATGCCAAGAGAAGAATGTTCTAGATTATTATATGCAAATTCCACAGTACTTAACAAATCGGACCATTCTTCATCAACAGTTGTTAACATACAACGCAAAAATTGCTCTAAGGTTTGATTAGTTCGTTCAGTTAACCCATCGGTTTGAGGATGATAACCTGATGATAATTTAACTTCCATATTCAACAATTTGCTTAACTCTTTCCATACATGCGAAATAAATTGGGAACCCCTATCTGAAATAACCACTGATGGAATTCCATGTAACTTTATTACATTGGCCATAAGAATATGAGCTAATTCCATAGCAGTGGGGAGTTTTTTCAAAGGTATGAAATGAGCCATGCGGGACAACTGATCTACAACAGTCAAGATTGTAGTATACCCTTTCTTGGTGGGAGGAAGTTCTACCACAAAATCCAAAGAAATAGTGTGCCATGGTTGAGGTGGTATGGATAATGGTTTTAGTAAACCACTAGGTGCTTGATGGGATGATTTATTCTGACAACAAACACTACAAGTTTTTACAAAATCTTGTACATCTTTGAACATAGAAGGCCACCAAAATTGTCTTTTGATGAGTTCAAACGTCTTAGTAATTCCTGGATGAGCTGACAATTTAGTATCATGATGAAGATGCAAAATCATTTGTTGATGTTCACATGCTGGTACCAAAATTTGGTCATTTACAAACAACAAATCGTCTCTCTTTTGAAAAAATGGGTAGTCTTCTTTCCATTTGTCAAATTCTTTCTTCTTAAATGATTCTTTTAAGTCAGTGATTACATCACATGTAGTTAAACAGGCTTGAAAACGGATTGCTGGTAGTACAGGTTTTTCCACAACATTGTATTCAAAGTCTTTTTCACCTATTCGAGATAAGGCGTCCGCCTTCAAGTTTTCTTTTCCAGGTCGATAAGTGATGATAAAGTTATAATCATTAAAGAACAAAGACCATCGCAATTGTCTGGCAGATAGGGCCTTGACAGATCTCAGTGCTTGTAAGTTACGATGATCTGTGTAAATAGTTACTGGATGTCTCGCACCCAACAAGTAATGGCGCCATTCCACAAAAACTGCTTTTATTGCCAGTAATTCCTTGTCTGCCATGGCATAGTTTTGTTCCGGAGCAGTCAATTTTCGAGAATAGTACGCGATTGGATGCATTTGACCGGTATTTTTATCGCGTTGTGATAGAATGCCTCCTAAAGCAAATTGAGAGGCATCTGCTTCCACGATAAAAGGCTGTGAAGGGTCAGGATGCCTCAAAATAGGGGCAGTAGTACATTTTGTCTTAAGTTCTTGAAATGCTTTTTCTGCAGAATCTGACCATTCAAATTTTACCCCTTTTCGTAAAAGCCGTATTATTGGGGTAATAATTTGAGAAAAGTCTTGAATGAATCGGCGGTAAAAGTTTGCAAAGCCCAAAAAGCTTTGTATCTGTTTCACAGAAACTGGTCTTGGCCATGTAGTTACTGCTTCCACTTTTTTTGGATCCATTTCTATGCCTAACGGGCTGATAATGTATCCAAGGAAATCTACCTGTGAAACATGAAACAGACTCTTTTCCAATTTAACATAGAGAGAATTGGAAAGCAATTTTTGAAGAATGGCACGAACTTGTTTTACATGTTCCTCACTTGACTTTGAATAAATGAGTATGTCATCAATATAAACGACACAACAAACATCAATGAACTCATGTAAAACTTCATTTATAAAAAATTGGAAAGCGGCTGGAGCGTTACAGAGTCCAAAGGGCATTACTTGGTATTCAAAGAGGCCAAATTTTGTGCGAAACGCAGTTTTCCATTCATCGCCCTCCCGAACTCGTACAAGATGATAAGCTCCGCGCAAATCCAATTTTGTATAAATTGTAGCTTGTTTTACTTGGTCCAACAAAGTTGGAATAAGAGGTAAAGGATACCGGTTCTTAATGGTAATGTTATTTAGCGCTCTATAGTCAATACACATGCGTAACTCCCCCCCTTCTTTGGTATGAAAAAAAGAGAAGAAGAGACTGGTGACTTGGAGTGCCTGATGAAGCCATTGTCAAGATATTCATCTAAATAATTTCGTAAGTGTTCATTTTCTTTTTCAGTCAAAGCATAGATCCTACTACAAGGCAATGTAGCTCCCGGAGTAAGATCAATTCGACAGTCAAAATCTCTGTGAGGAGGAAGAGTGTTTGCCCTTTTTTTATCAAAAACATCAACAAGATCCGAATATTCAGATGGTACACCTTCCAATAATAAGATGCTTGAAGACTCAATTGGAAAATCATACCCTTGAACAAGATTTTCTAGATGGTTACCGCTAAAGCACTGATGTTGACAGTGTTTTGATTTGAACATAATGCTTTTCGTCTCCCAATCAATACTGGGATTATGTAGTTTCAACCAAGGTATTCCCAAAATTAACCTAAACTGGGGTGCATCTATAATGTCAAAAGTTATGACTTCATTATGTATGCAAGAACTTGCCATGCTTAGGCATTCTGTTTGCCTTTGAATGGGACCTGACGACAATTCTTTCCCATCTACAGCTCTTACTACTTCTGGGTTTTTCTTACTCTCAGTTTTAAAACCCAATTTCTGTAAATAATGTGTATCAATAAAATTGCCAGTGGCCCCTGAATCAATCAGGGCGTCTACATCCCACGAACTCCTAGGATCTGATAAAGCTGTTAATCTTACCTTAATACACAAATGACGACTCCCTATAGGAGGAACTGTAGAGGCCAGACTAGAAATTGCACCCGACAAATTGACCTCTTTTTTCGTCGAGTGTACTAGTTTTCCGATTGAGGTTGAACTAAAGCTATCTCAGAGGTCTTGGTTTTCCATTTATTGGGACGAGTTGGGCATTCCTTAACAAAGTGTCCAGTCTTTCCACAATAAAGACACTGATTGAGTTTGCGCCTTTTCTCTTTTTCCTCCTTCGATAGAGGGCCACGAATTGAACCTATCTGCATAGGTTCTACACTATCTGTTTTAAACGGTGCATCTCTTTCTTTTATTGTGGTGGATCTTTCTTTGGTCAGAAACAACTTATGATCTGACTTCCCTCTTTCTCCCTTTCTTTCAGACAATCTGTGGTTAAGCTTTACTACTAAATCTATAAAATCATTTATATCTTCAGGAGGGTCCAAAATCTGCATCACCATATCCTTCAACTCATCTTTTAACCCCCTGTAAAAAAGGGAAACTCTTTTATGATCTGGCCACTCTGCCTCTAGGACTAATCTATTAAAGACTGAAATATAATGAAGCAAGTCTGAATTCCCTTGTTTTAAGTTCAGAAGCTCATTATCGGCAGACTGAACAAATACATGTTTAGCAAAAAGTTTTTTCATAGCACGCTCAAAGGCCTTGAAATTATACAGAACAGGGTCATCTTTTTCTACAAGAGGCACTGACCAAAGAGCCGCGTCTCCCCCCAAATAAGATAAAACAAAGGCCACCTTAGAAGAATCATCTGGAAAGGCGTTTGCTTTGGCTAAGAAATGTAAATGACATTGATTCATAAAAATGGAGTACTTATTATTATCTCCATAAAATCTCTCTGGTTGCGCAAGGGGTATTGGAACTGGGGTGACTACCTGAATCTGAGTTGGATGACTAGTAGAAGAAGTTGCAGTATCAGAAAATGCTTTAGGAAATGTTGCAGGCTTAATAAGGGGTTTCTGTTGGATTACTCCCTGCAACGCTGACAGATCTCTGCGCAAAGCAGCATTTTCTGTCTTAATTTCTGTCAAAATAGTTGCTATGTCGTGCAATGAGATTTGCGAGGTTTGGTCCATTGCGTCCAGGCGAAATTATCTTCTTGGGCTTTGCCTTCTGTCAGGACACTACGTCGTCTCTTACCTTATGAAGTCTTCACGACGCAGTAAATTTCGCAGGGACGCAAGAGACCAACTTCCCAAATATCTAATTTATACCTGTAATTGTTTTTGAATGTACTACTAGATATGAGTTAGAAATCTAGGAGGAGGGCCGGATACTGGGCGTAATGTTGGGGTTTCTGTTGTCGTCCTGTTAAATTACAAGTACATAGAATTACTATTAAGTTCTTAAAACTGGTTCCTAAACTATTCTTGTTAACTGCATAAAAAGTTTTATTTTATTTCATAGCGCTGCCTACCTGCGAGCAACTCTTTTTTGGCCACGCCCGAGTATTTTCTTTTGTTGCGTGAAGAGGCTTGTGTAGGCGATGTGAGAGGAGGATTACTGTATTCTTGGATTTTCTCTGGTTGAGCTCCGGATTTCAATATTCTATGAGGTTAAAGAGAAGACATTATAAGCATTCATAACCTTTTTATCATCCCTCTATACGTTTTAACTTTCTAGGGTACTCACTTAAATCCTGCTCAAGCGTTGCGTGATATTTGGTCTCTTCTTCTTAGGTAGCTGTTGAATTAGCTCATCTCTAGGTAATCTAGTACTCATCACATTGGAAACATTTCCCCTAAAATTGAGCCCTTTTACAATAAACCACTGAATAGTTCTTATCACATTATAAACATTGCACTAATACAATTCCTTTTCTATAAGCACTGATTAGCTTGTTAAACAATAGTCGAGATAGATCGTTTTACTGTAGTTACTTTCCTTCTAGAAAGTTTTCCAAAAATTGTTCTGTCTTTTCTTAACAGGAACCTTTCTTTCGTTGGGCGCCTTATGAAAAATAAAGTACTTATCTCCTCATCTTTGTCTTTTTCTCTTTAGGGCCTGCCGGTGAAGAGAAGAGAACCTTCAGCATCGGAGATTTTCCAAGGGACTTCCGCTTCCAGAATCAGGTAAGGCTTAGTCTGCAAACGGAGGCTTTCTAACGCGGTCCGATGCGCTAGACAGAAAGAAGGCAAAGCGCCTTCCAGAACACTGGGTGCGGTTTAAATAGGAAACCGCACCCGGTGTCTTCACGTGCTGCTCACGTTATCGCGGTTGTGCTCACATGCGCCCATGCGCTCGTTTCCTTACACGTGCTTCCAAAACATGCTCAGCCAAAACGTGATGGATGTTAAAACCCAATGAGTTTACCAAAACGTGAGAAATTGTTCAAAACCCAATACAATGAGTTTACCAAAACGTGAGAAATACAGATTACAAAATAAACAAACATTCTTAATGTTCTTAGTTCCGCACAGTGAGTTACATTATAACTACCTTCATAGATATTCTACATCTTTGCGGAAGTGCGGGTGCACGGGTCAGGGGTGGGTTTTTTCAGTGGGTAATGATTACAAACTTGAATGGGGACAGTAGGGACGTGCTGGTGCTCGGGTCTGAGGTGGATTTGACTAAACCGAGTCAGAAGTCATGAAATTCATGACAACCCCTCCCCTTTACACCACGCTCCCCTTAACAAAAAAATGTCTCGGGTGTGGTCTCTGGAGGCCCACGTGATTCAGGGAATGAGGCTGTGTGCCCCCTCCCCTTAATAAAATAAACAAAGGCCCCAGGGGATCATCGGGTAGTTAAGTGGCTGAGGGAAGGGGCCCAAGCACCCCCCCTTAAATAAAAAAGCCCCTGGGGATGTGGTCCCTAGTGCCCAAAGTGGCTTTGGAAGGGGGCGGCATCAATGGGTTGGGCTCAGGGCCTTTTACTACATTGGCTGATGATGCAAAGCTTTATGGTGAATGGTTAAGAGGGTGCAAAGAAAAAAGGGGGGGGGCAAACAAGTTTTTCCACCAACACATTTTTTATAGACATTTTAAACAGATGTTATTGGCAAAATGGCTAAACAGAATTTGATTAAATTTGGCTGGAATATAGATTATGGTGTTTTTGTTCATAGATGTAATTTGGTTCGGTAGTTTTTAATTAATAAGGAACAAAACCTTAGTGATAAATTGGGCTGTGGTATACCATGGTACATCTGGGTTTTATCACCCAGATGTACCATGGCGATGACATAACACAATATGAACGGTTAATGAAAGCCCTTGCAAAATGAAAGGGCCGCCATATTGCTTACAGCACACATTTGCTTTGTTATGTCTTTTATTGTGAAATATAGGTTATTACTCTTGTTTTAATGTTGATGAAGAAATTAGGCCTTTCAGAAAACTTTGTAGAGGTAGGGAAAAATGGTTTTATTGATAACATTTTTTTTTTTCAAACTCTACCGAGTAACGCAGTACTTTTGGTAAAGTACTGAAATACAAAAATAGACCTTATATATGAGAAAATAAAATTACACATAAAATAGGATGGATCTTAAAAGAGACTTTTGTCAACTAAACATATTTAAATATATTTGTGAAGCCAAGTTTTTAGGTTTGAAAGGAGAAGATGGTTTCTACTAGTTGTAATACACCATCAGGACAATACAGTTCTACATTGGAATATTTTAGATTCCAATGAAAAATGGAAGACTTTTAATGACCTTGAAGGAATGCTAAGATTTACTTCTTGACATGTCTTCGAGTCATTTCAAACTTAGCAGCATTTAGAGTAGACCACTTCCACTTTTGTCTCTGACAAATGATTGAGAAGACAACATGTGTGTTCGAAAACATAGACATTAAGATGGAAAATGTCTCAATCTCAATTTCTAGTCTAACTCCAATTAAGTGTCCTTTATCATTGCCAACACAGTGGATAACCATAAAGTGGGGATGGTCACATTTACTAACAGAGGAAAGAAGAGGGAGTAACTGATCCCATCTCAAATCTCTTTCACAAATCTATGTGATTTCTACTCCTTCCAAACCTAAATCATTTTCCAAATCTACTTTCTTAGTATGCTCTGTGGCCTAAAACATGAAACTGTGCCCAAATACTCAAACCATCTTGCACATACACTACCATACAAGAATGTGGAACACAAAGGCAGACAAATATATACAGAGTCGGATGGTTGGTCATTAAGAAAATACATTATATCAACAACTTAATTTTGAAAGGATGATGATTCACTTGAATACATTTTAGGCTACTAACGTAGCACAAAACTACCAAAAACAAAATTGAGCTGAAAAAAACTAGCATGCATCAAGTAAGTTTCACAAGTATTAGAAAGGCATTTGAAACACCCATTTCTGGTAACATGACAATGAAAGCGAATAGAAAACTAGATAAGAAATAAAATTCGGAAGTAAAGCATTATATGATTGGTTATTAACACTCAGCCCAATACTACTAATTAACATCAACAACCATAGAGGCTCTGCTGACTACTGGAAAGCAAACATCTTGTTAGAACTGGGAGTCTCTAGTTGGCAGAGGTAGGTACCTTTCACCAAATAGGGACCCTTGCTTCTAAGTCAGGGAAAGGGGATTACACTACTGTATAACCCCTGCTCACCCCCATGGTAGCTTGGCACGAGCCGACGGGCTTATCTCAGAGGCAGAGTGTTAAGCATTTGTGAACAAATAGAGTAATACAGTGAAAACACTACAGATGGACACCACACAGGTTTTTATAAAAAATAAGTATTCTTTATATAGACTTAACACAAGAACACAAACGACAAAAATCCACAATACTCTACTCAAAATAGACTTAAAGATGGAAGAAGTCACTTAGTTCAAGTTGATGATAAATACGACACAGTTCTCACAAAAGTACCTGGATGCGTAACGCAAAACAAACAAAAGGTTCACAGGGATGGAGATGCGTCGGTTCCTTGTTTCGGGGAGACGATGCGTTGTGCCTCAATGATTACGCAGAGTAAGGGATGCGTCTTGGTCCTAACCAGAGAGGAGTTGATGCGTTGATTCTCGTACTGCGTTCCGGTTACGATGCGACAAGATCGCACCTCGATGCGATACAACATCTGGTGCGATGCGATAAGATGGCACCCTTGATGCGACGATGTGAAGATGATGTGGGCACGCCCGGTGGCCGTGCGGCAAACTTTGTAAATTTGGAGCCGCGACAGGCCCTGCGACACGCTTCTCTGGTAATGCGACGGCAACCTCTGCGGCGGCAACATGCTTCTCCGGTGATGCGTCGGGTAACAGCTTTGACGAAGGCACGCTTCTCTGGTGATGCGGCGGCGACCTCTGCTTCGGTGACACGCTTCTCCAGCGATGCGACGACAACAGCTGCAACTGCGACACGCTTCTTCTCGTTGAGTCGCGCTTCGGGCTCCCAGCGACAAGCAGGCTTCTGCAGACAGAATTCCCAGCAAGGAAATTCAGAGGGGAGCTGGTGGTGGAGTCTTTTGTCCCTGAGACTTCAGCAGGAGGCAAGCACAAGTTCAAGCCCTTGGAGTAATATTCTGCAAGATGATGAAAGTTCTTTGAAAGTTCCTTCTCCTCTCCTTGGCCCTGAAGACACCACTGTAGGCCAACCCAGCAGCACAGCACACTGGCAGGGGGGCAGTCCAACTCCTACAGCTTCCTTGGTTCTTCTCCATGGCAGAGGTTTGTCTTGTTGTTCCAGAAGTGATCTCAAGTCTTGAGGTCTGGGTCCCCATATTTATACTACTAAATCCTTTGTCCTCTGAAGGCAGAGGGGCCTGTACCCAGTCCAAACCAGTTCTGTGCAGTCCTGGAGCACTTTGTTTACAGGACTCCTTCTTTCCTTTGACAGGGTGGGCCAGGGTCCTCAGACACACCACATGGGATGGTAGGCAGGCACAGCCCTATTCAGACCCAGGTGCTACTCTTCCCACCACTCTGCATGCAGATAGGTCTATTCAGCCCTGTGCTGACTCACCCTGTCTCCTGGAATCCCCCAGCCCCTGTCACTCACAAAACCAGACACCCAATACACAAGCTTGCAGAGGCAGGCTGGGTGGTTAGGTAAGAAAATACCTACTTTCTAAAAGTGGTATTTTCAAACACAGAATGTTAAAACCAACTTCACTAAAAGATGTATTTTATTATTCTTAGTTCAGGCATACTAAACTCGAATTTCTACCATGTTCCCTGGGTTAGTGAGGATTATAAGGTGTTGTACTCAAACTGCTCTTTCTGGCCTATGGGGACTGGTAGCCTTGCAATAGTGAAAAACGAAAATGGCTGTAATTCACTATTAGGACATGCCACATACACCAGGGCATGTCCTACCTTATACTTACAATGCACCCTGCCCTTGGGCCTACCTTAGTGGTGTCTGATATGAAGAAAAGGGAAGGATTAGGGACTGGTAAGTGGGTGCACTTACCAAGTCAGTATGGCAGTACAAGACTGCACACAGGCTCTGCAATGGCAGGCCTGAGACACACTTTCCAGGCCGCTTCAGTGGGTGGCACAATCAGTGCTGCAAGCCAACCAGCAGTATTTGATTTACAGGCCCTGGGCACACATGGTGCACTATATTAAGGTCTGACAAGTAAATCAAATAAACCAATCATGGAGTCACTAATCAATACGTCAATTTAACATAGGGAGCACTTGCACTGTGGCACTGAATAGCAGTGGCACAGTCCCCAAAGCATCTAATCCAGCAAAACATATCAAAAACAGAGGAGGCAATCAGTAAAAATGGAAGGGTGTCAGGTCTAACACAGTTTTATTTCTTTTTCAACAACATTGCAGTGAGTTTGTAAATTATAGCTCATCACCTACATCTCTACACACGCCATACCCCTCATCCATATACCACTTAACTCTATGACATGCCACTCCACTCCAAGACATTCCACTTTACGACACTCCACTCTAAGATGCTCTACGACACATCACTCTATGACACACCACTCCACTCTACTGTATGACACGCCACTCCATTCCACAACACTCTAGTCCACTCTATAGCCCTCCACTCTACTCCACTGTGTGACACTCTACGACATATCACTCCACTCCACTCTAAGACATGCCACTCCATGCTATGACAAACCACTCGATTCTCCCACACCCCAGTGTACTCTACAACATCCCACTACACTCTATGCCCCTCCACTCTAAGACACTATATGAAATGCCACTCTATGACATGCCACTCCACTCCACAACACTCTGCTCCACTATGTGGCCCTCCACTCTAAGCTACTCCACTCCACTGTATGACACTCTATCAAATTCCACTCGACTCTACGACATGCCACTTCACTCTATGACATACCGCACCACTCTGCAACATGCCTTTCCAGTCTACAACACTTCACTTCACTCTATGACACTCCACTCCACTCCACTCCACGATATTGCACTCTACTGCACTCTACTACACTCCACTCTATGCCCCTCCACTCTACATCACTTTACTCTGCTGTACAACACTGTACAACACACCACTCCAGTCTACTCTACAACACACCACTCCACTGTATGACACACCACTGCACTCTACCATAAAACACTCTACTCTGCGACATCCTAGTACACTCTACACCACTCCACTCTACATATATCCACTCTAAGACACTGTACGACACACCACTCTATGACACGCCACTTCACTGTACACCGCTCCACTCTACAACACTCTACGCCACCAAATGCCCCTCCACTGTACGCCACTCTATGACACTGTATGACACACCTCTCCCCTCCACTCTGTAATATGCCTCTCCACTCTGTGGCACGCAACTCCATTCTATGACATGCCACTCCACTTTATGACACTCTACTCCATTCTATGACACTGTATGCCACCTTACTCTACGACACACTGCTCCACTCTACGAAATGCCACTCCTATTTCACACACCACTCCATTGTATAGCATGCTACTCAACTTTACGCCACTCGATGTCATGCCACTCTATGACAGGCCACTCCACTCTACTGTATGACATGCCACACCACTCCACTCTATGCCACTCCAATGTACTCTACGACACACTACTCCACTCTACGCCAGTCCACTCTATGCCACTCTATGACGCTCTACTCCAATCTTCAACACTCCATGCTACTCCACTCTACAATAGTCTACTCGAAGACCCTCGACTCCACGACACTCCACTCTACGACGCTCCACTCTATGGGCCTGATTCACTAAGTTAAATGTAAACGTCTTGTTGCAGGGATTCTGCTCATGCACAGAACTATGTGCAGGAAACCATGACCTCGGTGTATTGTTGTGTACTAAAAAAGCCACCTCAGTGCCCAGAACCCCAATCCGACTAGCATTAGTGTCTAATTCGTTCTCCGTACTACAGCGAAGCTACCAATGATTAGACAACCTAGAACATGCGACTTAATAAACTCTCAGGAATAGTGGGAAACAAGAACACTCTTTCGATCACACTCATACTTGACCACAACGTGAGTAATCAGAGACACTGTATAGTTTAAAATGTTTATTTTTAACTAACGTGCTCTAAGGTGCAGTCCCCTAGCCAATACGAGCAGCATAATGCATGAAGACAATATAATTAGCATTGTTACAATTCCATAAAGCACAAAAGAGGAAATCATATTATAATGACAGTGGGAACAGGACTATAGCTCCTTTTAGCCCCCCTCCCTGTGCTCATGAGCTAGTTTAGAATAATTATAGAAGACCTCTGGGCTTTGTCAGCGAGACCCCATACCTATGAGATCAGATGCAGTGAATTACATCTCAGGATCAGCACAGCTCTTCTATGTTGGAAAGGTTATCTCCAAGTGCCTTCTCATGCATGTAATGCCATATTAAAAGCACCCGAGTTTCAGTTGGGCCGGTGTGCTTCATGTTATGTCTATGTCCGTGGGACTGACCAAAGTGAATCAACAGCATACATTGTTATTCGACCTTGAACAGGCTGTGCAGACAGAGAGTGTGGTGCCCCACTAGATATGTGAAAGGTAGACAGTTCTCATGTGAATCAGTGCCAGCAAAGCATTTCACGAGAACAGAGCCATGTGTGCAAAAGTGGCAGAATGGCAGCCCAACATATACTACGTATGCTAACTTAGCAATGTCCGCAGTTAAACCCATTTCCTCTCTACACCCTCCGCTTGGTCAGGCCAACGGACAGTGGACTCAATAGATCACAGAGTTCAAGTAAGAGTGAGCAAGAATTAAGAGCAGCAGTCATATTTGGACAAAGAGTCAAATGGTGCTCTAATTTGTGAGTAAAAACTCAATCTGAGAGAAAAAAAGTGAAAAAGAAAAACCATTACAAAATATCCGGCAGCTGATGGAAGTCATCCAGGTTAATCCATTAAGGTGTATGAGCAGTATTTTGCAACAGCCTCCAAGAGGAAGTCATTGATATCGTCAGAAAAGAGAGTAGCCATCCATTCCAGCAAAGAGAATGAACATACATGGAAGCTTCTGGCACCTTCAGTGGACAACTTGCGTATTCCTCAAGAAAACTTTGTTGAAGGAAATCATCCCATTCCGCTAAAACTCCAAGCGCAGCCACGCAGTCCATAATCCCAACACCAGAACATTCCAGCTCATGCGTCACTAGAGGACTCATTAGCAGGTCCTAATCCGGGGCAGGAGACACCATATTGGAGAGGCAAAGATCCAATGCCTATTTGAACAAACATTCCAGGCAGTGGAAGACTGGTTGCACGCAAGTGAAATAACCAAAACTAAAGGATAATCCATAAGCCACGCTCAGATTGGCCAGTGGTAAAGTACCGTAGCATTCAAGCATACGACTACAAAGCAGCAGCAGCCAGTCCCGGCTGTTTGGTGCCACAGGAAGTGCATCCATTTCGGAGCAAGCAAATTAACAGCAGAATTCCAGCGGCTAGTGCAAGTAATAGTGGTAAGCCACCGAAGACGCTGGAAAAAATAGAATGGATAAATGCTGGTATCACACCAAATATAGTTTGAAAAGAGGTCACAAGGCCAGTGTTCACAGTATTAAAAAAATTGAAGACGGTGTGAATCAATGCACCGAAATGTCGTGGGAGATCGGTATTAAAAAGCGCATGTACCTCTGTACAGGTGTTAGCCACATGAAGGACGAAGGTCCCACGGGGCAGATGTGAGAGCAACTTCTTTTTGGAACAATAAAGCTCTTATTCTGCTCAATTTGTTGAACTCTGCCTTCAAGGTTGGAATGGAAGGCCAAATCGAGATGTCGAGCCTCCCATGCGGGGTTGGAAAAAGCACATTTTTACAGCAAAAAGCAAGCTGTGAGACTGTTACAATGTAAGGGATTCCAGCAAGCATGCCGCAGCAATGTTCATTATTTAAAAGCAAATAGCTACCGTTTGCTAGCAGGGTAAACATAGGTGTGATAGCTGGTACTGGATGAACCTTCAAAATACACGCCAAATTCGCTGCTTTTAAATTACATGCGCCATGCAACTGTACATTCTTACACACAAGAGAATGATCATGCGAGGAATCACATGACTCCCCAGTAAGGTACACCTCTTTGTCATCCCGTAAACATCTGTATGAGAATGGTAAAGACCACACCTCATGAAGAAATGCACTACCTAAAGGTTCACAGCGGCCCAAGGGATAATGTTTCATACATCAACTAAATTTTAACAAGGAAAATGGCAAAGTTATTACCCCATGGATGAGCCAAACTGCAGAACTAGTTTCAGCAACTGAAAAAGGCAAAGGTTCTAATTTTTCAATATGTAACAGAGTGTATGTGGAATCCTTCATGGACATAAACTGTTGTCTATCTGTCAAGTTAAATGGCGTAAATAACAATGACGTGTTCATGTAATCCCATGGAACTTTCCCCATCTTCAAAGTTTGCAATGTCCATGCAAACTGCATAATTGAACGCAATTAATTTTGACCATGATACAAAACAGGAACTTCATCATGAACAATATCCACAACAGATGAAACAATATTTTCTAATGTGAAAATATGGGAAGAAAGAGTGTTAATACTATTATCAACAACAGCAAGCACTTTTTCTAAATTAGCTTGGTCTATTGCCCTTAGACGTGAAGCAGCTTCAATTTGGGACAGCTTCCAGATTTTATTGTAAGTGGCATAAATACATTTTTTTTATCTTGGACCAGAAGGCCCTTTTATAAAATCTGTCAAGTCAACTTCACCTGACAACGACAAATGGCGTTTAACTGACGTAAGGGTTGAGTGTTGCAACCAATTTTGACATAATTTTTCCACTGAATAGGTAGTAACCGAATGGGAGTCAGAAAAACGTGGCTCAGGTCTATCCTGAATGTATCCTGGGGCCTTGCCTAGAAAACGGCGTTGGCAAGAATCTGAACTTGTTTGCCAAACCAACCAACCCTGGGGGTCCAGGCTAGAGATATTAAAAGTATTATTGGTAAGCAACAATTGCAAATCATCAATGGCCAAGTCAATATGATTATCCCAGGTGTCAGAATGAGCAAGTGTAGGTATTTTAGGTGCATTCATTTGTTTTTCAGTGGCTAAACCTAAAAAGGTTGTTTGATAAATCGAACTATTCAAAAATAGGATTTGTATTGGGATAAGGCATGCACGATGCAAAGCTTCAGAGCCTTGTACCTGCCACAATTTAGAACCCCAAACAGACTTAAGATCTACTGAATCCTTCCACAGTTCATAGCCACCCACTGCCAGTTGATCAATAATGCATTTGGAATACACTAATTTACTGTGGGTTAGCATGACTTTAGAACTGGACGTATTATTCAAAAGAGTTTTCGAACTGCCTTCAATGACTTTTTGTGGGAAATTAAAAACATTTCTAAATGTATTAGGTTTATGCAGGTAATGATGGCCAAAATGCTGGTAACAAAATAAATCAGCATAATTTGCAGTATTTAAATACAAATCCTCAGCATCAAATGCAGCATAATACTTTAAATCAGAAAATAAAGATTCTTCGGCTTGTACGTCCCAATCATCAGAGCTTATGTTATGTTTCACTACATCCCCCATAGAAACGCGAAGTACATTGGGAACATTAACCATCTTTGTTGGGCCGTGAATTTGGAAGTTAACTGCATCCCACGCTATTCCATCCGCAACTGGCCAGGCAGAGATTTTGACAAAAGTCTGGTCCCTTTTCATGATGTGTGATGAGGAGTGCGGTGCTAAAGTTCCATCAATTACTTTAACTGCAGAGCGTTCAGTGAGGTAGTGACCATTTATTAAAAGGAAGAAAAATGTCACAAATCCAATCGACATGAACAAAAAAGTGGCGATGAGCACCAACCAAATGTATGTTCAAGGAGGAACCAAATAATTTCTTTTAAACCAGGTGACAAAAATAGTAAAAATTTGGAGGGGGGACTTGATGATGTGGAGTTAGAGTAAAAGGAAAAACGCGACTGGTTCAGTGTGTTGTCTTGCAAACCAGGCAATGACTCTGTAGCGGGATACATATATTCAGTTTCTTCATGAAGACTGCAAGCCGGAGGGTTTAGCAAAGGATCAGTAACAGAAATCATCTCTGTGGCAGTGTTAGGCCTGATGTTGTTGGAACTAGCCAAGACTGTATTCCTGGATATTGTTGGACAGGAAGCAGCAGGTGTCATACTATGTAGAATCAGCAAGGCGTTGTAGTGTGACATTGTCCACTGAGATGTATCTGTTATCTTTGCGACCAGGAAGTGGTGGTATAATGACTGTACGAGTACCCTTCACGCCAAGCACTGGGACAGGTGCACGATAAGAAGGGCCAAACTCTTTCTTGTTCTCCACCTTCTCACGGACCAGGTCTCCGATCTTGGGTAGCCAGCCGACCACCGGAATCTGCAGCGCTGCTTCAGTGGTGGAGGGTAAATGCTCCAATGCAAGACCGTCTCGAGTCTCTTGTAGTTTCTGTAACACATCAGAATGAGAATCTACGTCAAAGGATGTGGCTGCCGCCGCCATGTCTAGACCATCAAGGTCCGGAACAAACACTTTCATGCCAAAGAGCATTTCGTACAGGGTCCGCCCACTCAGAGATCTTCTAGGGAGATTATTTAGTGCACGTTGTATGCTATACAAATGGGCGAACCAGTTCCTGCCAGTACCTATAACTCTAGCTGTCAAGGATTGCTTTAAGTCAGAGTTCATTCGCTCCTCAACTGAGTTGCCCTCAGGTCTGTATGGAGATGAAAATTTTACTTGCACCCCCAAAGACCTCATGGCATCCTTGTACACCTTAGAGGCGAACGCGCGACCCTGGTCAGAATGAAAGGTGCCACATGCAAAAATTCCCACAAAGACACGCAAATCCCTGATGACAGTTTGTGCATCAGCACTGCATTGTGGCCAAAGAAAACATGTGCACGAATCAACTGCAACCAAGATAAACTTATACGCAGTATCAGTAGAAAATGGACCGCAGTGATCTAAACCAACACAATTGAATGGTTTATTAGAAATGTACAGCTGTGTTTGTGGTGGGCGTGCTGCCATTGTAGGTTTAATCTGCTGACAAATGTCACAAGAAAGCACATAATTACGGGTTTTTTTATATAACCCATGCCACCAGTAACGTTGCTGCAAGATAGAGACAGTCGCTGAAACGCCTGCATGAGCTGAAGCCATGCCTTTGTGCACGGCTGTTATCAATGCTAGTCTGCGGTCCTGGTTGGGAATCAACCTGTCACCAACGTCATTAATTCTCACATAGGGAACTTTATCTGGACTTAAATGATAAGAGTATTTCGAAGGGAAACCCTGTGGGTACTTGCTTACCTTCTCTGTAGCAGCCATTGCCTGCAAGATGTCATCATCAATATTAGTCATGGATCTTGTAACTGCTGCTACTGAATATGTGGCTACTGCTGTTTTAGCTGCTTCATCAGCCAAACTGTTACCGACCGCGAGTACTCCTACTCCTGGATAGCTTTTTCAGTATTCACAAAACTGCATTTTAATAGTAAGTATACATGTGTGAAGACTCTGCAGTCAGGGTGGAGAACTCCACTCATATAAATATGGACATGTCCTATATTTTATGTCCAGGGTTCTCAGCCCCAACAGCAGAGTCTCTGGAATCATACATTTACAATTGAAATTCAGTTCTCTGAGTACTAAAAAAGAGTAAAGTTCCACAAACATATAAGTTTACCTTTTTGAATCAGGCCCAAGGAAATTCCAATCTATGCCACTCCACTGTACAACAGTGTACTCCATTTGAAATACAAGCAACAATCTCTGTATTAATTAATTGTAAATTTACCATCTAGTATGAAGTCACAAAAAGGCACATAGAGAGCTCACTTACACTTATCTTTTGTTGGCCGTGGCCCTACTGCAGGGTCATTACCAGACATCTTCCCTTCCTCCTTCTATTTCATTCTGAATTTGTGTATGTTGATCTTAGGACTCTGTTTGCTTTATCACTGCTAACCAGTGCTAAAGTGTATTTGCTCTCTCTTTAAAACATGATAGATTGGCTTATACCCAATTGGCATATTTAATTTACTCCTAAGTCACTAGTAAATTGGTATTACCTGTGCCTAGTGCCTGTAAATTAAATGCTACTTGTGGGCCTGCAGCACAGATTGTGCCACCTACTTAAGAAGCACTTTCAATTTGTCTCAGGCCTGCCATTACAGCCTGTGTGTGTGTAGTTTAAACTGTCAAAGTAAAACTTTTGCCAGGCCCAAACCTTACTTTTTAATACTTACGTCACCCACAGGGTAAGCCCTGGACAGCCCAGAGGGCAGGGTGCAATGTAGATATTTGTGATAGATTGAAATCTCTTTAAGAAATTATCTGCGTTACCCTGCCTGATTTGCTTGGGACAGAAATATTGCCATTTGTAAGACTTTTGCACAGTGTGAAAGCCTTGAGGAAGTCGCGGGTATCTTGTCCCAAGCGACGAAACACGTGTCGGCTGGAGTCTCTACAAGAAATGCATTAAAATCATTCTTGTTTCTTATGTATTTACATGAATAGTCAAGTTGTTTACCTGTCTTAAATAATAAGAATGTGTGCCGGGACATGTTGTAAAATGGTTCATTGATCTTTGATCATAATTGGGAGGTGTTGGATGATTTGCCTCTTTCCCGAGCACCTATTGAATTACCTCGTTCATTTAATATCTATCGTACCTAGTGAGCGCCACTACCACACAGGATATAATCATCCCATTTTGCTCGTATCTTAATACAATGTAATCACAAATTTGATGAAAAATATCCAAAAAGAAACAATTCATCCAAGATTTCACGAAGTCCATTAAACGTAGAAAATAATTCTGTCTGCTTTATTCTTGATAGTAGCAGATGCATTAAGATTCATGAAGAAAATGAAGATGTTTATAAACAGCAACAAAATAATCACTGTGGAGTATCCCAATGCATTTTGGGCTATAACTCTAGCCCTTCTTCAGGGGAATCTGAAATAAGTCAATAAACTCAATTTTACAACATTATCGTATTATGTAATGGTTAACATTGAAAGTATATGGCTCAATCAATAGAAGGCGACGGATGTGAAATTCATCTACAATGAAGATACAGTCAAGAAAACATTCAAAAAGAAATGCCATGACAACAGCAGAATTCAGAGAGACCAAATGAGTCCACCTGTATTTCATGCTCGATTCACTATTGCTCATATCCATGCAAAAACCAGCCGAAAACAACCATGCACTGAAAGATATAATGCTTGCTCAACAAACAGAGCATACCAATATAGCTCAAGTACATGCGCCAGCCTCATTTGTGCCAAAAAACACAACATACTGATGTGAATAATCTAGTGTCACCAAAGCGTGCCAACGTGAATTACCATGCCGCCACCTGGTTTATGCCGAAAAACAAATCCCAACAGTGCAAAGAGTGATCTAAAATTCACAAGGCATCCCAGCGTGAATAGTGAATGCATAAAAGTGAACCACATACCTCACAGGGTAAAAGAGTTAATACTGCTGCTGAATGCCAGCAATATAGGTATATGAAAATTACCGAAACACAAATGACTCATGACTACCCACAACTCTGATAACAAATCATAGAAATACCAACTGCCTCCAAGGAACAGTCTCTTACCTAAGCATGCATAATACAGCCATGGCTTCAATCTGCCTCAAAAGGTCGAATGCCGATCTCAAGCTAAAAAGGATAAAACACCATCAACTTCTAAAACTGCAAAAACACCGCCGTCCGGATCCTCGCCGCTTCGGTGAGTTGCGGCGTGGGAGGACTGGCGGGGTTTGTGGCGGACATCTTGGGTGGGGTGGAGAGCGGGTAGCGCTCTAGCCTATCTGTCGAGCAGGACTATAAGTTTGCATGCCAGCGCGCAGCGTGCGAGCGCAGCGGGCGCGCCGCCAGCGCGCCAAAGGAGCGCTAAAGGCAAGCCCGTCTGCGCCCGTCCGCGACCGTTCGGGACCAGGGGCCATGTCCCCTGCCCCCCGGCTTCACCAAATAAAGCCCTATAGCGCTGATGATCTATTAAAGCTACGCGCTACCAGGAACACAGACTGCCTGCACTTTTTTAATGTTTTAGATCTCCCTGAGGTCTGTCCTCTATGCAAACATGTGTTTCATAGTACTCCGTCTCCCTCCAACAAACAAGATTTTAATTTGTTGCTCCTAAACTGTAGATCTCTACCGAAGCACAAGACTGAAATTAAGCTGCTGTTGGAGGAATATAGACCCGATGTAACCTTTCTAACAGAAACCTGGCTGACGCCAGACTCTGACCCAGATATCGTATCTGCCTTACCTTTGGGCTTTCAGATTCTACGTAAGGATCGATCGGGTGGGAGAGGAGGTGGCCTGGCAATTGTATATAAAGAACAATATCCCTGTAGAAGTATGGCCAGTATTATCCCCGACTGTGAAAGCCTTGCGTTCAGTATTAACTTTTCCCCCAATATCTGCTTTTCAGGCACCCTGGTCTATAGACCCCCAGGCCCCTCGAGGCAGTTCCACAAGGTCTTGTCCTCGATTCTAGCTGAAGATGTCACTACATTTTCAAACTACACAATGCTGGGCGACCTTAATTTTCATTTCGATGCCGCCCATGACCACATCGCTAGCGAGCTACTTGAATGACCTAGCGGCTCTACAATTGGAGCAGCTGGTTGACTCTGCCACTCATTCTAAGGGCCATTTGCTGGATCCTGTGTTCAGCAATTGCTCTGACCTTAAGGCTGGACCCCCCATTGATCTGCCATGGACAGATCACCTGCTTGTTCCTCTTCTATGGTCTACCTATACTTCTCCCCGGTTAACTCACTGCGAAAAGAATTTTAGAAACTGGTGAAAACTCTCTGCAGAATCCTGGTCCAAAAGCCTTGCTAGCTCACGCCCTTCCCTCAATATGGATCTTAACGTAGCCAATCAGGAGTATGAAGAGTGGATCTCTCATTCTCTTGAGACCATCCTTCCCCTTCAAAAAATCACCACCAAACGACTGCAAAAATCTGCCCCTTGGTTCTCTGAGGAACTTAGGAAAAAAAAGAGGGATTGTAGGAAAATTGAGAGACGATGGCGGCTTGACATTCTTTCAAGTGACAAAGTGCTGTACAGAAAGGCAATTAGAGCCTATAAAAATGAGGTTAAATTCGCTCAAGCTACTTATTTTTCCACTCAAATTTTGCAGGCCAAATCCAAATCTAAGGACATTTTTCAAGTAGTAAAGAGCCTCATCAAACCTCCTCTGCCACCCACACTACCGGATAATACACTAACGCATTGTAACAACTTGGCAGTGTTTTTTCATCAAAAAATTCTCAAAATATATTCCTCCTTCTCTGCTACTGGCTCTCATCGGGCTTCTCAAACATGGCCCTGCTATGCGGAATTTCCTTCCCAACCCATGGCCAACCTGGAATGTTTCCCCATGTTGGAACAGGACGCCGTGGAGTCACTAGCACGGCAGGTGAAATCTGGATCACCATGTGACCCTGCCCCTCCTAAGGCTATGGTGTCGGTCATCCAGACGGTCCTTCCCACCATCAAGGACCTTCTCAACGCTTCTCTCACTGCCGGCATAGTCCCAGCTCATTGGAAGCAGGCCATGGTCCGTGCCTTGTTAAAAAAAAACAATCTGGACCCTGGCGATTTTAGTAATTATCGCCCCATCTCCCTGCTCCCCTGGATAGGTAAGATCTTGGAGAAGCACATCAATATCCACCTCATGGCTTTCCTGGAGTCAAACCAGCTGCTAGACATAACCCAAACTGGTTTCCGACCAAAACATGGGACGGAGACTGCCTTATTGGCAGTAACCGAAGAAGCCAGGAGGATGATGGATATGGGAGGATCAGTGGCAGTGATCCTCCTTGATCTAAGCGCAGCTTTTGACATGGTTAGTCACGATGTGCTTCTCTGCCGTCTCTCTGAAATAGGAATTTCGGGCAAGGCTCTATGCTGGTTCAGATCCTTCTTAAGTAACAGATCTTTCCGGGTTTTTGAGGGAGACATGGTCTCCACCAGTAAATCTCTTAGCTGTGGGGTCCCGTAGGGCTCATCGCTGAGCCCTGCACTGTTTAACGTCTATATGCGACCACTGGCTGAGATCATCCGCCCATTTGGCATTAAAATAGTTTCCTACGCGGACGATACTAAGCTAGTGGTATCCCTGGCACAGGAGAACAGTGGCCCCATGCAAAGAGGACTAAGGGATTGCTTGGAGGCTGTGAAAGTGTGGATGATGAGATCCTTCCTCAAACTCAATGCGGACAAAACGGAGCTGATGTTTTTGGGGCCTGCTGCCCCCACATCCTTTGACTCTCTTTGGCCCCCCTGCCTTGGCACTCCGCCGGTACCCAAGGAAAATATAAAAAGTCTGGGCATATGGCTGGACAAGGCCCTAACATTCAACACCCAGGCCACAAAGCTGTCTGCAACCTGTTTTGGCCTACTTAGGATGCTTAGGAAAGTGCTCCCATTATTATCCATGGAGGCCAAGCAAGTCGCTGTACAGGGTTTGATACAATCCCGACTCGACTTTAGCAACTCCCTATACCTAGGTGCCCCTGACTATACCCTCCGCAAGTTACAGACTGTGCAAAATTGTGCTGCCCGCACACTACTGCAACTGCCACGGAAAATATCAGCGAAACCCGGACTGAGGAGACTACACTGGTTCCCGGTCCGCCAAAGAATCTCTTTTAAAGCACTGTGCATCGCCCATCAGGCCTTCTGGGACACAGGCCCGGCAATCTGCCGAAACCTTATGACTCATTACCATCCTACAAAGCACCTCCGCTCCAGCCATGCTTTTTTAGCGACAGTACCCAGGGTTAGGAGAACGCGGGCTGGCGGCAGGATGTTTTCACATAATGTCGCCAAGCTGTGGAACCTCTTACCCCCTCAACTCAGATCCAACTCCAACCTTTCTTCATTTCGCAAACACTTAAAGACTTTTCTTTTTACTCTTCAAAATTAACCTCCCGAAGTGTTCCGGCTACCCTCACTCCACTCTTCAAGTAGCGCTTGGATGCCTCCGGGCAGCAATTGCGCTTTATAAATCCACTTTTCATTTCATTTCATTTCAAACCAAACAGCTCAAGGGTATTAATGTCATCCCATTACTTAAAAACTCACCAATGACTATAGATCCAACCAACAGAGCGAAGGTACTGGAATCCATACCTGGTACCGACAGCGTGACCCGGAGATCGCGTGCTCACGTATATTTACGTTCATGCTTAACATGTAAATAGGACAACCTATTCCCCTGTTGTATATAGTCTACCGGGTTAGTTTATTTTCGCTCGTTTCTATTTCACTCACTTATTTTCACAAGCTAGTCCTATTTCTGTGGGCAACGCGGACGTAGAGGGGGCGTAGAGAAAACTGTATGTCCAGTTTAGAATGGGCATTCTGCCTCTCCGTGTATTCACCCACAAATAGACACACTCTTCTCCTAGAGAATGCCCAGCTTGTTATTGGGAGGAAGAGACGAAGCTTCATGTCTTTTTCTTTTGCCCGGGTTATACATTAATAAGGAAGCGCTGGCTTGTCCAAGTGTGCAGGAATTTAGGGTTTGTTCACCGTACTGAGGCATTTAGAGTTTTGAAATCTGACACCTGTATGCCCATTGTTTTTGCCGTGTCAAGATTCCTGACTTCAATGTAGCGTAGGCGCATGACTTTTGTAAAATCGTTACCTTAGTTGCAGCAGCACATCGTTGTAATTTTCTAGGGTCTTAATCTGTATTTTAACATTTTTAACTGTTTTAACCTCAAAATGTATTTAGTTTTACTTTTTATATGTGTGTATATAGTTTGTATCTTAAAGGTATGACTCTGATTGCTGCTTCAATTAACCCCTCTGTTTGACCCGTTTTAAAATTATTTGCTCAGTTGTGTTCTTCATACTCATTGTCCTTTGCACAGTATTTATCTTGCACATGCACTTTATATAGAGATGCCGGATTTGGAACTATGTCAGTGCCTAATCACAGATCGGGATGTCATTTTATTAGATTACCTTTTATGTCTATTTTCTTGTATTGCATTTATTGTTTCTATTGCATACTTTTATGGTCGTAATGACCGAAATAAAGGTTTCTGAAAGGAAAGGTTGTCCTATTTTCATGTTAAGCATGAACGTAAATATACGTGAGCACGCGATCTCCGGGTCACGCTGTCGGCAACACGCACGGATTCCAGTACCTTCGCTCTGTCGGTCGGATTTATAGTCATTGGTGAGTTTTTAAGTAACGGGATGACATTAAAACCCTTGAGCTGTTTGGTTTGTAGCTTTAGAAGTTGATGGTGTTTCATCCTTTTTAGCTTGAGATCGACATTCAACCTTTTGAGGCAGATTGAAGCCATGGCTGTATTATGCATGCTTAGGTAAGAGACTGTTCCTTGGAGGCAGTTGGTATTTCTATGATTTGTTATCAGAGTTGTGGGTAGTCATGAGTCATTTGTGTTTCTGTAATTTTCAGATACCTGTATTGCTGGCATTCTGCAGCAGTATTAACTCTTTCGCCCTGTGAGGTATGTGGTTCACTTTTATGCATTCACTATTTACGCTGGGATGCCTTGTGGATTTTAGATCACTCTTTGCACTGCTGGGATTTGTTTTTCAGCATAAACCAGATGGCGGCATGGTAATTCACGTTTGCACGCTTTGGTGACACTAGATTGGTCACATCAATATCTTGTGTTTTTCAGCATGAATGAGGTTGGCACATGTACTTGAGCTATACTGGTATGCTCTGTTTGTTGAGCAAGCATTATATCTTTCAGTGCATGGTTGTTTTCGGCTGGTTATTGCATGGATATAAGCAGCAGTGAATCGAGCATGAAATACAGGTGGACTCAATTGGTCTCTCCGAATTCTGCAGTTGTCATGGCATTTCTTTTTGAATGTTTTTTTGACTGTATCTTCATTGTAGATTAATTTCACATCTGTTGTCTTCTTGTGATAGAGCCATATATTTTCAATGTTCACCATTACATAATACGATGATGTTGTAAAATGGAGTTTATTGACTTATTTCAGATTCCCTTGAAGAAGGGCTAGATTTATAGCCCGAAATGCATTGGGATACTCCACAGTGATTATTTTGTTGCTGTTTATAAGCATCTTAATTTCCTTCATGAATCTTAATGCATCTGCTACTATCAAGAATAAAGCAGACAGAATTATTTTCTACGTTTAATGGACTTCTTGAAATCTTGGATGAATTGTTTCTTTTTGGATATTTTTCGTCAAATTTGTGATTACATTGTATTATGAGTATGAATCTATTTTAAAATTTCTGTACACCGTCATTGGTGACCTTGGTTTAGTGCACTCTGTATTCTTGGACACTGGTCCAAGTTAAAGCTTCTTCTATTTTGAAATAGGTGGCTAGCAGAGCCCTTAACTAGGTGCACATGTGATTGAGTTTATCATTATAGCAAATGTTAATGTTGTATTGAATTTGTCTAATTGAGTGCATTCTCGCTGCATATCGTATTGTACTTTTAGAAAGTTGTCATTTTCCTGCCTTCAGCATTTGATATCTTTAGCCTGCCTCTAAGTCACATGACTGGATGTGGCTAACAGTTGGGCTTTGTGTATTTCTCCTTGACAGCCACACACAATGGGGAGCTTAGGTGTGACTGAGTGGACCATCACTGGCAGAATGGGAGGGAAGAGCTGGGCCCAGCCCCACTTACACTTGAATAGGTTGTGTCCTGTCTCCACTCAAAGGGCTTCATGCCCCATGTAGTTTGTCTGGAACCAGGACCCGGAAAGCAGAACACCTGCACACTTCAAAGGCATGCCTCTATAAGCTTCTCCCCACTTCAAGGGCACAACTGGGAATAAATACTGGTCCTCAGCCACCAACTCTTCAGTATTCTTCTGGACCTGTGGATACTCTGCCAGGAAGAGTCTGCAATGCTGCTGAAAGGGCTGACACTCTGCTGAACTGCAAAACTGAAGGACTGCTGCCCTGCTGTGCTGATCTGCTGCCTGGTGCCATCTTGCCTGGTAGAGTAGAATTAGATCTACATCTCTTAAACCTAGTGTGACCCCAAGGGCTAATTAGCTGGCCACCTGAGCTGAAGCCTCAAGAACACAACAGGCTTCCAACAACCTTGAATCTGCACCTCGACTCTACCCCAGTCCTGAACCCTTGGAAGTGGGTTTAAGGTGCTCCAGCAGCCTCTGTCGATCCAGCGGAACCGATGCATCTTTTCTGCTACACGGCGCAACCCCAAGCAAAACCAACGCATTTACGCTTCTGTGTAGATTGAACGTGCTGCAACGACCTGCATCGCCTCCACAGCTTGCAATGCCTTCGGACCCGCCACTCATGAAGCTTCCTCTGCACAGGCCCTTTCATTCCTCGTCAACAGCAGCCTCGATTACGATGGAGGACCCTGCATCGCAGCCTTACAGTTCTCGTAACCGACGCATTGCCGTGACTGTGTGCTTCATCCTCGATGCCCTACGTCCCATCGCAAGCCCCATTGGCAGGATCTTCGATGATGACACTGGACCCCGCAATGCAGCCTTGCTCCATCTCGGAGCTGACGCATCTCTTGGACTGCACAATGCATCTTCAACATGGATCCTGGCAAAGCTCCGCAAACCAGGATTTAAGGTACTGTGTTCAGCAGGCCTAGCTTGGAACCTGTAGCCAGCCTGCGGTGCATCGCAATTGGCACACCCAGATAGCCACAGTTGGCGCTTTGGTTTTTTTTGCACTATTTTCATTAAACTCTTTAAAACTGCATATCACCAGTTCTACTGATGGGTTTTTTATCATTGTGGTCTTGTTTTATTTATTAAAGAAAGCTCTGTTTTTCCAGCTTTGTGTGAGACCCTTTTTATATGATTTCTTCACTTTATTTCTGTTTGAAGTGTTGCGTAAATACTTTACACATTGCCATAGGTAAAACCTGACAGCTGGGTACCAAGCTACTAAAGGATTGAGCACAGGTTAATTTAGGGCTGGCTTGTGCCTCACCCTAATATTTGGTTAGTTCTGAAAATAACGTTCTTCTTTTTTTATACATTTTTTCTGGATTTTGTTTTTTTTCAAAGGTCAACATGACCGACCAACCAACCAAAACGGCTTAACAGAATACAGGAGGATAACAAAGGGAAAACAACTAAGGTTACTGGGAATGACACTGATGAGCTATGAAAGCTCCCAGTGTATGATGAGATCTCTCTCTTCCACAGAAATCCAGGTATGGCACAGGAGACATTTTGTGACAGAATAGCCATACGCTCTACAAGTTGTCTATTCTGTCTCAAAAGATCTCCTGGCACCCTGGTACCAGGAGCAGGTATTGTTACATGGACAGATGCACAGGGTGGTGGTGGAGGTGAAGAAGTCAAAGGTGGTGCTGCAGTGGGTAATGGTGGAGGTCCTGACAACGCAGAAGAGGTTGAAAGTGTTGAATTAGGTGAAGAAGTGGCTGAAGAAGTGGCTGCTGCTGATTTTTCTGCTTGAACTCTTCCAACTCCTGACACCTTCTTTCAGTCCACGCCAGCCGAGTTGAATGGATTGCCTTCAGGTGTTTCCTCATTCCCATTGTACCAAATGAGTACTGTTTGATGGTCCCACATAATATTATTTTCTTGCAAAGGTTGCAGTTATCATTTTGGCATTGACCTTCTTACCTCCAGCTGGCAGTGAGTAAAACTCCCTGACAACAGAATCCTTGAGCTTCTTCCTCCGCTCCACCTCAGGTTCCTCCTCTTGCATCCTCCATTCCACCTCTTCTTCCTCATCTTCCAGAACAACAGGATCTTCTTGGTGAGCCATTGCAGTACTGAAAAAACTTGAAGCTGGCTTCCGAAACGAAAATGTTCCCTGTTGAAGAGACAAGAACCTTCCCCTTTGAAGATTTTAATTGAAATGAGGAAAAGGGGTATACACTTCAGGTTCCTACAATGGACAGAGTTCTGAACCAATGAAATGCTGTTTAACAAAAGCAAATACAACATGGTATCATACCGATACTATAGCGGTACTGATACAGTTCACAAACACAAGCTATAGTTTCAAAACTAACACATATTCCATTAAAAAACATAACAAGCCATGAAATCCTACATCCATAATTTAAATAAAATACAATTTTACGGAGGTACCGCGGAAGTACTGCAGTACTAAAAAAAGAAAATAAATCACAAACCTTAGAAATTCTAACACTATAGTTTAATTCTAAAGATATAGTATAATTTGTGGCATGGCTGTAACATCTTATAACTGGTGCACCTCCGTACAGAGTGTTGTGAACACACTGCCCACACTACATTCACTATAACATGAACTGCTTATAACCTTTGTTATTAGATCACTTATAGAATTTAGAATTATAGCAGTCATAAAAGACTCGTGGCATCTCTATTGACATAATTTATGAGAACACTGTGCGTGGTAGAGGGACGAGTTATAGTTAATTTAGTCTGTAGTTTAAGTTGGTTTTGTATAGAAATTAATTGTTTTCCCAACTATAACTAAGCTTTAAACTTCGTTTTTTAATTGCATATATACACTTACCTTACCTATACTTAGCATGTGTGGTGAAGGTATTGGTGTTAAAGCATGCATGGAAAAGACTGACTGGTAAAGGATGTTCCCCATTACATCCAGGTATGGCACTCATTAATTGGATCCTATTGGAACTATTTCATAAATTAAAAAAAAATATTTGAATGCTCAGTAATAAAATATTGATATAATTTGCATTGTATAATGCATGATTGTACGTGATGTTGTTGACATGAATTGAATAGATATTTAATTGCTTTTTTACGTACTTTTCTATCTCATGTATGCCTCTCCTAATTGTTTTGCATAATTAATACATTGTATCGCAACTAACATTGTTATCTTGAAAAGTGTGACCCCTATGATTTCATGAAGGCTAGATCTAATAATAATATAGAGATTTATCCTCAGAGGTAAAACCCATGTTGGCAAATCTTGAAGATTTGGCATTTGTGTTAAGTAAGACTAACAAGAAAGTTTGATGTATTGATATTGCTATCACGAACAAGGAATAACATGGAAATATAACATTGCAGGTGCCTCATGTAATAATTTCTAAGAGGATATATTTTCTGGCCTGTCAGACATCCATAAAAATTGCTTTAGTGCTTTAGTATAACTGTTATTTTTGGTTCTGTATTTCAATATAGCTTTATAGCCTGCCATAGTGGGCTACACTGGCCATTAAAGACCTGCTCCATTGTTTATGGCCCTTGCTGAAGGGAGCAGGCATGTATTGGCCAGTATAGCCCAACTACAGCGGGCTATAAAGCTATTAGGATATTCCGCCCCATGAGGGCAGAATGTTCTAATTAGAAAAACAAAGACCTCTCAGAGCATGAGGGGTTGAAAATCCCCTTGGCTGAGAAGCCTGTGTTCACAGCTCTTTCTGTGAATGTTCTACAGTTAACAGTGTATGCAGCTGAAGTTGGCTCCTGGTTCTCCCCGATTTAGCTAAGCTGGTTTTTGTAGTTCAGCCAAGCCAGGGAGTCCCAGGAGCTGAGCAACATTTTACCCCTCCCTTCTTCTGAAGCCCTAGTGATACTGAGGGAGGGAAGGGTGAAGGCTGTGTGTGTCCTCCTTTACAGACTCTGCCTTTTCCTTTCCTCTGCCTAATTGATATATATTTTGGAGACGCAGGGGAAAGAGAAAGTCAGAGGCTGTGTATTAGGACGTTAAAATGTTAAGAGCAGCAGGCCTATGCCCGTTCATATAGGCTGCTGCTGCTTCATTGTCTTCAATGGAGCTTTAAACATTCCAGTCTTCTAATATTGGATGAAACTGCGCATGGGGTACATAATATATGGTATGCTTTCACAAAAGTTAACCCTTTACACCAGAATAGATGAGAAAGGAGCTGCAGATCTACATTTCATCTTAAAGCATACGTCAATTGAAGTTGAACTTGCATGCACAGTTTTTATTAATCTCTTTTACTGAAGACACCCATGTAACACACCACATGCTCGTAGTAAACTATTTCACATATTTTCAGTTTTTTTAATGACTTGATACGTTGAATCGGGATGCATAATTATGCACCTTCTGGGTTGATGTCTTTGATTATTGCCCCCTACTTTAATACCTGGGCTAAGATTAGGTTTATCCAATCAGACATCAGTCAAGTAGGATTAATATGGTGATGGAGCAGCAGCAATGAAGTGCACTGGCCCACGCAATCTGTATACAGATGATATTCTGGCTAATTCTGCTAAGACATTTCATGTACTGATGATGAAGTCTTGTTGGGCACAAAACAGGACATGTCCTAAACACTTGTTGAAACCAATATCAGAATACTACCAGGTAGATGTTAGCAAATTTATTTAGGAAAATAAGAAACAGTAGTTGAAGTGACATTTTTAAGAGCATGGCATTGTTACAGAATGACTGCCATGACATCTATTTGATTACATCAGAACATTGTTGGTAAATGGTACCAAGCCCTTCAGTTACATCGTCTCCACAGAAAACGGTGGATGACATACAGATCCGTATCAAATTGGAAAAGCACACTTTAAGTCATGTACCCAGTGCAATTCCAACTCTTAATACAACAAAACTTACAGAACAGCCAAAATCTGATACAATCCTCATAGTCCATGTGAACTCATCTCATCTGGCTTTCAGCAGACAGGCTTTAGTAGGCTCTCCACCCACAGCATCTTTCAAGATTCCCAATTTGGGTGTCAGGGTCAATAAGAATCTTCCCTTCAAGTGAATGCTGTCACTGGGAATGATTATCATCATGTTTATCTGCATATGCCCCCAGCCCATAAAATGGCATTGATCCTAGCATTGCTGAAACAGTGCTCCCACCATTTTATAGGAGATGCATTATTCAACCAAACTCTAAATGACTGCCTTAGATAAGGATGATGATGATCAAACTCGCTGTTAGGAGGTGATCTAATTCATTAGGTGCATGCATCAATCAGTTCTATTGACATTTTTAGATCAAAGCTGAAATAATGTAATGAATTCAAAAATATTTTTGAGTAAAGTGCTATTCAGGAGTGTATTTGGGTACCATAACCTCTTTAATGTGGTGCATGAACTGTTCACATCCACTACATTACCTCTGTAGTGCGATGGATGTGAACAGTTTGTTGACTACATTAAAGAAGAAAATCTTTCTGGTGCGAGCATCAGGAGGATTTTCTATTTTTTTAAAAGATGTAGTACACAAGAGAAGAGCTTAGCTTGCATCCTAAGGTTTTTTTTGTACATGTGATCATCAGTACATTGACCCAAAACTGTAAATGAAAGCAGTCATCCTCAATTTTCGCCATCTGGTTTTGATAGATTGGTGTTCACCCCTGGTTTTGTGTAGTGCAGGAGAGATACAGCTGGAAAGGGGACCGCAGCAGTACCTCTCCCTAGTCTATCCCAGCTTGCAGGTCACCCATACCTGCTATCCCTAAGCTGGGATCCACCCACTAGATATCAAGGATATGGGTATCGAAAAGTTTTCTCCCCAAAAAACAACAGTCTTTCTGTCCCCAGAGGCTTGATTTGGGGGTTACCCCTATTCAGTCCCTCAACCCAGGGACCAGAACGTCTGCTACACCACCAGAGACAAAGTTTAAAATAAAAGAAGGGGTGGGGTGGTGCAGCCTAGCACTGGACCATCCTCCTATCTAATAATAGTCCCACCAGATTTTCCGCCCTCCCACCCCTTTATGAGAGGGGTACAGTTTTTATTGGGAAAAGTGTGGAAACGCTGGGTAGTAGGAATTTTGTGGATCGCTGCATATTTCAAAACTTTGCTCTCAGAAATGTGAGGAAAGTCTGTGATTTTAGCCAATGTTTGATGCCTGCAGGGCATTATGGGTAAGAAACTTCTGTGAGATTCATGCAAGTCACACCACCCTGCACTCTCCTGTCTGCCTACTTTTCAGTAATGTCTAGGTTTGGTAGGTTTCCCTGAGTGGTGTCTGCCAAGCCGAGTCCACATACCTCAGCTACTCACATTGTCAAAATGGATCAATTTGGACAGACATTTGATGCCTCCATGTTGGGTTTTTGGGCTTACTGTCTTGCAGGTGATATGCTCAACAACACAAGTGGGGTACCTTTATATCAGGAGAAATGGGGGAATGTTAGGTGGTGATATTTTTCCAAGCAGATTCTGGAACATTCCTTCATAGCCCAAGCACAAATATCACTGCTACCCACATTGCCAAACTCGGTAAATTTTCATGTTAAAAATGTGACGTCTACACGTTACTTTTTGGGGCCTTACCTGTTGTGGGCTATAGGCACACCCCCATGAGCAGGATACCTCTTTTATCAGGAGACATGTGAGAACACACAATGGTAGAAGATTTACTATTATCAGTTGAATTTTCATCATTTTGGATTCCAAATGCATGCCAGTGTTCCAAAAAGAACACATTTAGCAATATGCCCTCTGAATCCCATGATAGTATGGCTAACGCCAAATTCCGAGTCGTACAAATAACCACTATTCCTAATCTCAGTAGCTTGGGTTTGCATTTGCAAAACGCAGAGGTTTCCTGCATACTCATTGTTCATTCATTAGATTTTACCATATAAATTGATGCAAAATAGAAAATCATTATAGACTGCCGCTCAGTTGTTCGTTTTGGGTATTGAGTGTTTTATTACAACCAATAAACAATATGCATCCTGGCAACCAGAAGAGTAAGACAGATGCAACAGAATAATACGGTCATCAGGGTAAAAAAATTACAGATGAAAACACTGTCACCAATTTCTATTTTTTCTGGCTGATTATCAGAATGTGTTATTATTATTAAATATTCATTAGTTTCTTTGAGAAACCATAACATAATTGATCTACATAAATCACCCTTGCTGAATTTGGAGTTTCATTTAGTTTTCATGTATGTTTCGCTTTCTGTGTTTACCTGGGGTTCACACTTGTTTCCATCACATACTGCAAGTAAATAGAAACGACAAAAAAAATGAAAAAATCGACTACCTCATAGAAAAATGTAAACACTGTGGTTAAAACATGTATTTTGTTGCTTATTCCTGAAACCTTGGAAGAGGGTGATCTTAGCACAGCAAAGCCTTTGGTGATGTAATTTGTAGAAAAATGCATGTTCTTTCGCAACAATACTTTTCCAATGTATCCTTTTCACAAACCCCTCCAGGGGAATCCACAAACACGGAATACTTCTAGAATTGCCAACAAGTGGGGGGAAAAGGGACTCAAAATTAGGCTGGAAAAGCCTCAGCCACTAAGTGGCTAAGAAATGTGTTATTATTTTATTATTTATAAATTGTAAATATTAAAACTCATGTGACTTACAGAACCTTTTCAAATAAAAAAAAGTAAATAATGGATTACCACCAAAAGGCCAAGCGTGCAAAAGCACGTTTCACATATCATACATTCCATATTATTATTTATCCTGTAACTACAGGGAAAGGGTCAACAAAGGGTCACCTCTTGTGAAACTTTTAGCACAATGACACATGTAGCACAGGGCTGGAACATTTACAGGCCGGTGCTTGGTACATAACCACAACTTTTTTAAATCCGAGATGTATTTAATGCTAGCATACTGGCTTTTGCTTATCAAATCTGCAGGTGCTTATAAAAGGTACTGTCAGTCATGATGTCACTAGGGAGATCTTCTGTGAGGAAACGTCTGAGGCAATTAGGCACGAGCCCGTGACGCCATCGCAATTTACTGGTGGAGTGAAGATTGTTTTGTTGACCTTATGTGGGCCGTGGTTCATTTTTGATACTCTGCTTAGTTCCCTAACGGTTCACATGAACCTGACATTTTCTCTGTTGACTCTCTTGTGGTTTCTATATGATGTGCTTTCATTCTTATGAACATCTTCTAACTTCAAGGTTACACTAACTGAAGATTTAAATGTAATTTGTTTTTCTTTCACATTTTATACATTAATTAATTGTATATGGAGAAATGTGAAAATAACGTTCTGTATTAAAGTACACTGATGAACTAATCAAGGGGATACACATGCACCCAGCAGTCCACATGGTTAATAGCAAAGAGTTGTCTTGTTCTGTAATACACGCAATCCACATGCCTGGAGGTTGACAAAAACGCTAAATCGTCATACTCACCACATTGAGTTTTACATTATTCTGTTGCCTTTAACAATTTTCACTATTGTAATTAGCAGATAACTATATCTTTCTCATTAACACCTGTTCATAATTCGGTCAGAGTTGAAAAGATGAGCTCCGTGACCGAGGCAAAGGCGCTGAGCAACTTTGCACCTTAAAAACACATTACACACTGTAACACACTAGTCGCGAAAATGCCCCTTTCTGCTCTTTAAATTAAAGTGAGGCATTGTGATGATATAAAGTACTAAACATTTGTCCTTTCTGTCCCTCAGCACTTTCCTATCCCTCATTTTAATACATATATTAGCTATATTGCATGTTTTATTTAAAACTACATAATCCACTGTACACATTTTGGGCATCATTACGATGTCGTTCGGAAAGCATTCCGACCGACTCCTTGTCGGAATCCTTTCCGACCGACTCGGGTTTGGGGAATTAGACCGACCAATTATGATGGTTCTGATTACCGTTCGGTCAGACTCCCATTGACTTCTATGGGAGCCTCTGTTCCGACCGACAACACAGGCTCCTATTGAAGTAAGGGCTGGTTGTGGATAACCGTGCACCCATGGCACTGCCACACTGTGCATGGTTGCAAAGAGGGGTCCCAAGGGTACCCCCACGGGCCCCAATTGGAGGCCTCCAGGTGGAAGGGGGCTGCTACGGGCCCCCAAAGTCAGTTTCCGACAGCCGTTCCGTGTTGGACAAACCAAGTCACAAAGGCTGTCAGAATCCGACATCGTAATACATCGGTCGGAAATGCGTTTCATAGATCTGTATGATTCGGCTCCAACCGACTCTGAGTCTCTGAATGCCAGTCAGAACAGAGTCGGACAGACTGAACAGTTACCTACCATCGTAATCAGTCGGTCGGAAATGTTTCCGAGTCGGTCGCAAACATGGGTTCCAACTCGGATTGGGAAAATCCGAATGCTGTTCAGAGCATGTCCGACCAACATCGTAATGAGGCCCTTAGCGTTTATCTATGGTAAAAGAAAAGGGCAGGAATGCACCGTATGTATTAGATACGGTGCATTCCTGTCTCTTTCCCCTGCGCCGGCACACAATGGGCTGCCGTGCGCCAATGCAGGCACCTTTGCCCTATGGTGCAAGGGCGCCTGCGTTGCGAGAATGATTATTTTTGTGCAGGAAGGGAAACCTTCCTGCACAAAAACAATCACAAGAGACTTTTCCTTCTTTCTATGTGTGCAGCAGAATGCAGCTCACATAGAAAGAGGAAAAAGGAGGAGAAATAAAGATATTTCTCCTTTTTGTGGTTCTCTAACGCATCCCCTAGGGAGGCGTACGTTTTTGGCACTGCCTCAGACTTACAATTTCTCGTAAATCTGGGGTAGTGTCAAAAAGTCATGGATGTTGCTGGGAATGCCCCCAGCAAAACCCATGGGATGCCCTTTTCACGCAGTTGTCTGCGTGAAAGGGGCACATATTTATAAGGCCATGAAAAGTCACGTAATGTGGCTTTACGTGGCCGTATAAATATGCCAATGGCACATTGCGCCACTGAAATATCAAAAAAGTGACGTTCTGGTGGCACACAAGTGGAGCGAGGGGCTCATAAATGAGGCCCATAGTACATTTTACATAGATTGTGTAGCTTTTGGATAATGTGGCATAAAGGCCAGAGCTGGCGACTGTGGAACTAGGTTCGATCTTGACATCAGCTCAACATCCTGTGATTCTGGGTAAATCACTTCGGGCCTTATTACGAGTTTGGCAGTCCAACCACAGTAGGACCCCATCCGCCTCCGCCAGCAGCCCACGGCGCTGGTGCTTCAAAGACCACCGTATTACGAGTTGACCACAGGTCCGGCAGTGTGGAGGCAGGGATCTTGCAGCGGTGGTGAGTTTTTTTCATACAAATATATTGATGCCTGTGTGTGCATTTTGACTACAAATGTGTTAGATGCACATATATGCATAATATATGTGGAAAAATGCCATATACCCATTACCGGGTTCAGCCCATATGTGGGCAGTCCTGGCAATGGGTATATGGTTCGAAATTGACTCACCTGAGGATCGTCTCAAATGGGGTCGTAATCCCCGGGGTGAAGATCCTACTGTGAAGGGGGACCTGGAAAAAGGGATCCACATTGGAATCTGCCTGGAAGTAGAAGAAAGTAGTCAGTACGCTCTCCAAATCCTTTGTCACCGCCCCCTTAAAGCAGGCGGTCAGACAGTCATGGCCCACTCGTGGTTCAGGCATCTTATAATACACACAGCAGTACACCTCCCTGCACTGCCCTATGGTGGCTGCCTTTCCTCGATTGCGAACACAGTGGTCTGCAGTCTGCTGGCTGTGTCGGCGGTCCAGCATCAGTCTTCAGAAAGTTGATCCGCCCAACTCGTAATACAGCACTCAGACCGCAGAGCTCACCGTGTTCAGATCGCCACAGCCAATATGGCATTCCATGGGAATGCCAAATTCTTACTAAGGCCCTTAATCTGCCCGTGCCAAAAAACACAACAAAATTAATGTGTCCTTGTGTAATGTAGCTGCTGCTCATGTAAAGCGATACAATATTTTCAGGTCGAGTCCACGCTATATAAACTCCTAAAAAAACAACAATACCTGCTCTTATTTTGTTTTGTTAGGTGCCAGCAGGTCTCCTTGTTGACATTTTGTAGCGTTGAGTATCATAGGCATGCAAGAGACTCCTTGAGATGGTGTTGCTGAGGGATTCAGCTGTTATCCTCTCAAAATAGTGTTTTAGTTTCCTTTTGGTGGATTCCCACTTGCTATGAATGCCTCAGTGCTGTTTCAGTCATTGCTAAGGACATAAATGAACTGACAATTTTGAAACTACAGTTTTCCAAGAGCCAAGCCATAGTCCATGTGAAAAATATGTGAGCGCAGTCATGAAAAAGCTCTGTTTTGCACCTGAACACCCATTGCAAATCTATAAATAACTTCTCAGTAGCAAAGTTCACCCTTATGCATAGAAGCTCAAAAATGATGTATCTGAGAAGAGGTGTTGAGCATATTGACTAAGCAAAGTCATCCACTTTAGCCCTGATTACAGGTAGGGTGTCAATTCACAATCTCTGCCTAAACTCCTGTTTGTACGGGGGTCAGATTTTTGAGTACTGGAGTAATTTACCACACCCTCACAATTTTCTCACGGTGAATTTAGGCAGGTCAACCCTGAGGCTTCCAGTCATCAGTGTTCCAGCAGTTCTCCATGTTCTACATTTTTCTTTGCAGGCAAAAGGTTGTGGGCAACTGCATTTTCCTACTTTGTGTTGATCCTCAGAGTTATTTTTAAGAAGAGAGCGGGGCATATTCTCAAGGACTTATCGACTAGTTAGCAGCACTTTATCGCAGTCAAAGTGGCGAGAAATGTATCGCCCTATTCACAAGCTGGTGCTTACAGCCGATATCACCAGTTTCCCTGCGAAACATCGCCACGGACGACACCGGCAACCAACGCTAATGATATGCAGAGTAGGCGTTCCCGTGCAAAAAGCCACGACAACACACTTCGCAGCATTCTCAATGACCAGCCAGATCGGCGATAATATCCCAAAACATGTGATAAGGCACGTTAGCTGCAGGGAATTGACACCTGCTCTTTCCTGGTATTAAGTCGGACGATAACCTGCACCAGAAATGGGAGCCCGGCCCACAGCCACACCAGAAGAACAACAGATGCCATGGCGCCACTGATTATGCAGCTCGGACACCCAAGAGGGCCACAACACCCACCGCCATCCCCCCCAGCCCCCACCCAGGGCCCTACTCCGGGCAACCCCCTCCCCTCGGACAAAGATATATTAAATCAACTGTACAAAAGCATGAACAAAACAATTCGCCTGATGTCACACAATTACAATTAACATTCATGTGTGGTCAGAAAAAGGAGAATCATTCATTCATCTATGAATTTCCAAACAAATTATATTATTCAAATTAAACTCAAAACAACTATTTGGAAGAGTCATGGCGGGTCTTCTCTGGACACTCTGTAAGTCACAGCCTGCAAGACAAAATTCAAGATAAGAAGGTGTGTCATGCGCTCATCAAAGGACAGAGAGAGAGAGAGAGAGAGAGAGAAAGAGCGTGAGCAAGAAAGGGAGAGAGAGAGAGAGAAAGAGAGAGAAAGAGAGGGAGAGAGAGAAAGAGAGGAAGAGAGAGAGAGAGACAGTGAAAGGAAGAGTGGGAGAGGGAGAGAGAGAAAGAGAGGGAGAGAGAGAAAGAGTGAGAGAGAGAGAGAGAGAGAGAGACAGTGAAAGGAAGAGAGGGAGAGGGAGAGAGAGAAAGAGAGAGAAAGAGAGAGAGAGAAAGAAAGGGAGAGAGAGAGACAGTGAAAGGAAGAGAGGGAGAGGGAGAGAGAGTGCCGACACTGCGGACCCAGGCCTCACTGCTCACCTGTGTCTCCAACCATGTTCAGGTATACACTGCAGTCCCCCAGGTCCCTTATCTGAAACAGAGTCCAGATTTATGAATGGCAGAGTCTATATCATTGCACACGCCATCATCGCTTGCCCGCACCGGCGCACACAGGCTGCTGCACCCCAGCCCCTCCCGCCGCCCAGCGGTGATTGCCCACCCCTGCGCACCCAGGCCTCACTGGTCACCTTCCGCCACTGGCGTGTCTCCATGAGGGCCAGTGCAAGCTCCAAGCCCGGGGCCCACGACCTTGGCAGCCTCCACATCATGGAGCCCCGCAACGCAGGCCACAAGGTCCCACATGTGATTCTGGGTCTTGATTTCGCAATGGCAGAGATTATATCAGTGCACACGGCCTCATGGCAGGCTGCACACCCGCCCAGCTCTTTAGGTGCCACTAACTCTGCGAACGCGAGGCAACCCCACGTGGTGGTAGGCCCGTGCTGCCCGCTGGCTCAGGCCTACACTGTGGTCCAGCAGGGCTCACACAAATCATAACCAGTCTGGACCGTCAGGACGGTGCATCATCGCAGGCTGCACACCCGCTCAGCACTTAAGGTGCCCCTACCTCAGTGCATCGAAAGTCACCGTCCTGTGGCGGTAGGCCCGTGCCGGCCGCAGTGTATCCGGTGCCACCAAGTTTGTGCAACGCAAGTCATGGACCCTCTATGATTGAGTCTCGTGATATGCCAGGCGGACGCAGCCATGTCAACTCCAGCAGTGGAGAAGAACTGGGATACGTAGCGTCGTCCCCCCCCCCTTTATACGTAAGCCGAGTGGGTTTTGTCGGCGTACACCAGGCCAGCGTAGGGGTGTGAATAATTATACCTGGGCTCTGGGCGTGGTTCATTTCTGGGCTAGACAGGAAACCAACTGATGGCTGTGTCTCTGTCGCAGTGTCGGCGCCACACGGCCCGCAATCGACAATGTTGCAATGTTGCATGCACCCGGAGGGCGGCCGCGCACGAAGGGATTGTACAAGGAGCTCAAGACCACTCGGGCTCTTGGCTCATACATTCCAACTGTTGTGTGTGTATAGCAATTGGTGCAGAATAAGCCTAAGGCCTAGCCTCAATTGCAGCGTGAAAGCCACATCACATTTCCAGAATGCAAGCAGTAGTCAGACTAACATTAGGGATTAAAGCACCTTTGCCTCAATACATAAGGTGAAGGACATCTGCACCTCAGACCATGGGCTTGCATGCGGCCGGAACCCCCTGAGAGAGATACCATAGCAGATGATGACGACTCCCACACTACGCACAGCGCTAATTAAAGAGCAACGTATCCACACCTCACACACAGAAGTCCTTGCTCAAGGTACTCTTGCATGGAATGCCCTTGACACTTACGTACACAACAACCCATACGTACAAACGTTGCACACACATACGACTCATTGATCTGAGGTGTGGCATATCATCCACATAACTGCCACAGGACAGAAGAGTGCCAGTTCTATGAGAGCCACCAACGCAATGGCAGAACATCCTGGGCACATGTACAACGCCTGTCACGTGGAAAACTGTACCATGACCGAATGCTGCCTGTCAGTGTCTGATGCATTGGTCTGCATGTCGTGGCCCTTGTCTTGCCCGCACTGACACGCACATGCTAATTAAGTCTACACAATTTCACTAGTGTTCAACTGTGATGAGTGTTGATTAGAATGAGAAATCGTGTGCCTCAATGAGCATTGTCCGTACACAGTGAGGGACTGACTGATGCATTTCACTTAGCGGTGAGTCCCTATTGCCAGCTCCACCTCTGTGAGCCGGACATTGTGGTTGGGACAGTTGCTGAGAGACCTGTGCTCTTACGTGTCTTCAGCAATGTGAGTATGGTGTCCAACTTCTTGCCATGTGGATCAATGTGATCCATCACTACAGGCTGTGTCCACTCAGTTGAGTGTGAGTAGGTATGCGAAGAGATGTTCTGTTGTCAAATGTGATGGGGACACTACTTTAGGCCTGCCAACGACTTTGACATTTCATACACAGCCCTAGTTCTAACATTGCGTGGGGCAAAGTTGTGTAATTGTGCGATTGTTGTTCCAGAGCAATGAGGATACAGCTAGTGCACACATTCCCAGTCATCTCACTGCTTATGTGTGTCACGGTCACACATGGGCATTGCTTTCATTTCCCAGGGTGTACCTTTTTGTGCAATCAATGTCCTTACATTCCTCCATACTTTCATAATTGATCGATTATGGACATGACACATCTGTGTGAATTTGAATGATTTATTCACGTTCGGTTGAGTGTCGGAGCTGTAGCAGTACATGGCCATGCAAACCACACATCACATTGTAGCCCAGGGGAGGGCCAGCCAGAGTAATTTATGGATTGACAAGTACATCGGAAGAGGAAGAGTACAGTCCCCAGTCTGATTGCTGTGTGATTGTTAAGCAGACAAAATATGGCAGTCCATGTCGAGGTTCAAGGTGAGTGTAGCAGAGTGTTTCAGGGGTGTTATATTCTGTTGTTTACATGAGTTATTTGATTATAAGCAAAGTTAACTTGTATTAGTATTTTAGCATGGGGCATCTTTTGTGTTACATTCCATGTTCCATTTTGGAGGTCTGGAGTGTAGGATTCCAGGAGGAATCAGATGTGGTATGGAAGACCAACACGAAGGATGTATGCCGTGCTGCCAATAAATCAACTAATAATACTGGATTTTGACTTCTTCTTTACAATGGCGACGAAGGGAAGACTACCGCGTACTCTTGTCTAAATTGCAGCACGGGAGCAGAGTAAATGCGGTAACCCACGCAAGATTGAAGATTTTTTCAATTTCACATCGTAAGGGAACTTTGTCCTATTCATACTGGATTGCACTTGAGCGTGTGACATTCAGTGCAACAAAGAAAGGTACGTGAATTTCAAAGAAAGGTACTTGGATTTTCAAACTTTTAAAAAGAAAAGAAAGAAGCAACGAAATTTCACTGACCACGAGACGGTTCGCATCGCAAGGACGATCCAAAGACGCCGGTGTTCCAATGCGTGCGACTTCAAGGATGTGCGTATAACTTTCGTCAGTGCACATGCGTGCAAAATACTAGCACAGCGCGCTGTCATACGTGCTACGTCATTGGGGACGACCATCTCCTTGGCAACAAGCCAAACAAACCAGTGATTATCGAGTCGCTGATACGGAGTGCGTTTCCAGTTATTTCTTTCTAATTATTTGCCTGAATATTATAATACACGGTGCACGTTCACAACAAATGGATGTAAGTGCATATATTGCATAAAGAAATATATTTAATTAATTTTATTCTACAAAACAATTTATTTTTATACAGTTATCAAATTTCCTGAGTTGAATACAGATTGTTAACAAACAGCACCTACATATCACATAAGTTAAAAGTACAGTATGCAATTTGAACCGCCAGCGAAATTTTTACAAACAAAAGGGGACCCACCCATTCCATGGTCGAGGTGGAAAGAAGAATTTATAAACTATATGAAGGCAATAGATGGCGAACGCATGGGCGCTGAAAGAAAAAAAAGCATTTTTTTACATTGTTTAGTGTCAGAAGGGCAAGAGATATTCAGAGCACTCCCGCAACTTACCACAACAAATGGAAGTGGGGATAATATGAACGTATATGTGGAAGCCTTGACAAGAATGGAAAAAAGGTTCAAAAAAGTTACCAACATCGCTTTAAACAGATTCAAGTTTTACACTAGGGAACACAAGGAAGCAGAATCATTTGATGATTTTTTAACTGCACTTAGATCTTTAAGTCTACATTGTAATTTTGGCGGGTTCACTGACGAAATGATATGTGATCAGATTATTGTACATGTCCGAAATAAGAAAACTCAAGAAAAACTATGGGTCATGGGAGATCCCAATTTAGAAGAAGCGATAGCAACAGCGAAAGCTACTGAACAGTCAGAAAAATGGATGGACATTGTAAATAAAAAATCTTATTCTTCAACCAATGAGGAAGAAATTTGTGTGATTAAATCGAAAGTTGATATAAAAAATGGAAATCCGCATGAATATAGGTCAAAACCAACCATGAATCATCCCAACAGGAAACCAGACTATGGCAGCGGATCCTCTTATTGTTATAGATGTGGTAGCAAATTTCATATTGCATCGTTTTCAGGGTGTCCCGCCGTCAACAAAGAGTGCAGAGTTTGTGGTAGGGTTGGTCATTTCAGTAATGTATGCAGAGATGCGAAACGACTGCCAAATCGTACACGCAATAACATTCCCAACAATTCAGAATCCCATCAAGTCACCAGTGTCAACGAATCTCTAGAACAAGACAAAGAGTTTGTGGTGTCAATTGTAAACAAAGATCCCGACACCAATCTGAAATCGCCTACATGCATTTTTAGCATCATGGAGACTGATATAAAATTAATGGTAGATTCAGGATCACCGTGGACAATTATTACCAAGAAATATTTTGATGAGATGTTGGTGGATGTTTGTGATTATGATAAGTTACAATCTTCTGATATTCATGCTGAGAGTTTTGATGGTTCTAAAATTGATATAGAAGGTTTTCTGAATGTTACCCTAGGTTTTAAAGGAAGGGTGGTTCAAATTAAACTTTACATTGCCATCAAAGGGGTGAATGTATTGGGATGGCGTGACCAGTGGAGGTTGGGTATAATCCTGAATCCACGGTCGGAAGAACCAGTTTCTTTAGGCGAGGAAGTTGTTAATACTATTGCCATTACGAATCCAAAGTATAGTTTAAAGGAAAAAGAAACAAGGATTATTGGAACCTATGATAAAGTTTTTTGTGATAAATTGGGCAAATTGAAGAATTTTACACACAAAATTGTTTTAAAGGCCAATGCTATACCTGTTAAACAAAAGTTGAGAGGAGTACCCATTAATATAAGAGAGGAATTAAGAGAAATGTTGAAAGATCTAGCTGATGAGGGTATTATTGAACCCATAGAATCATCTGAGTGGGTTTCACCCATAGTTTTGGTACGCAAACCAGACCAAAAACTTAGAGTATGTGTGGACTTGAGGATCTTGAATACAAATATTGTAATAGATTGTCATCCACTCCCAAATATTAATGAGGTAGTATCTATGTTGGAGGGTGCAAAAAAAATTCCACGTTAGATTTAAGATCTGCATACCATCAAATAGAGCTTACTGAAGAATCAAAGAAATTAACTGCATTCATTAACCCACAAGGCCTATTTCAGTATACCAGAATGCCATTTGGTTTGGCGTCGGCGGCATCTGTGTTCCAACGAGTTATGTTCCAAATCTTTAGGGACATAGATGGTTATGTTAAATGCTTCCAGGATGATATATTAATTTTCTCAAAGGATGTTGAGGAGCATGAGTATCATTTAAATGAAGTGTGTAAAAGATTAGACAGTCATGGACTAACTTTGAAAGCCCAGAAGTGCAAACTTTTTAAACAATCCTTGGAGTATTTAGGGCATACGCTCTCTGGTGATGGTGTTGTACCAAAAAAGTCCAATGTTGATGCTATAATTAATGCCCCCACCCCTTTAAACAAGGATCAGTTATTATCATTTGCAGGAATGTGTGAATATTACAGTAAATTCATAGAGAATTTTGCAACCAAGATGGAACCATTACGAAAATTGCTAAGGCAAAATATCACATTCTCTTGGGAAAATGAACAGCAAAATGCTTTTGAGAATATAAAAAAAGATGTAGTTAATGCACCCACGCTAAAACCATTTAGGATAAAAAAAGAATGTATTATTACAGTCGATGCCAGCCTCTATGGTCTAGGCAGTGTATTATCTCAAAGGGAAGGTATGCATGAATGGAATGTCGTATTTGCATCGAGAACTTTAAATGAGACAGAACGTAAATATTCTGTCATCGAAAAAGGACTACTTGCGTGTGTATGGGCAATGGAAAACTATAGAATTTATGTGTGGGGAAGTAAGTTCTTACTCAGAACAGATCACAAACCTTTAGTTACTATTCTGTCTACAGGTGGAGGTTGGAATTCAACTGCCAGAATTTCTAGATTAGTGTCAAGACTTCAAGAGTATAATTTCAAAACTGAATACGTGCCAAGAAAAAAAAATTATATTTGCAGATTTCCTATCACGTTTACCGTGTAATCATGATGATATTAATGCTGTAAAAGGGATAGACTTTGTTTAAGCATAAATGATTCTGTTACCCCACAGTTCCAAGACATCACAGAGAAATTTTGGTCCGAATGTGAAAAGGAAGATGACAGATGGGATGATCTAAGAAGAGGTATTCTAGAGGGGTGGTCTAACAAATGTCAAGTAAGGCCAGATTTGATTTCATTTTACAACGTCTCAGATCAATTAGAAATTGAAGGGAGTTTAGTTCTGAAAGGTGGAAAATGTGTGCCACCCAGAGGGGTTCAGGAAACTATTCTTAAGATAGCTCACAAAACTCATCCAGGTATTTCCGCAATGAAAAGGTTGATTAGAAATTACTTTTGGTGGCCAGGTATGGATTGTGTCATTGATCGTGTGGTCAGGGAGTGTAATGAGTGTATATCCAGTGAAAGAATGTTGAAGGTAAACGTTCCGCCCATGAAGATTGTACCTTGGCCAAAAGAACCTTGGCAGAAAATTGCGTTCAATATATCTGGACCATTTTGTAATTTACCTGAGAATTCCAGATTTGCTTTAGTCATTGTTGACTATCATTCAAAATGGCCTGAGATCAAGTTTGTGTCAAAAGCCACTACCAGTGCTGTAATTGGTTTCTTTCAAGAAGTTTTTGCACGTGAAGGGTGTCCTGCAAATTTAGTGACTGACAATGGTGTACAACTTACATCGCATGAAATGAATACTTTTATTAACAATTGTGGGATGAAGCACACGTTTACTTCCTTATATGAGCCACACGAAAATGGACAAGTGGAAAGGTTCAATAGAGTGCTTAAAACTTTTATTTCAGATTCTTTAAAACATGGAAGTGATTGGTTGGGTGCTTTAAGAGAACGGTTGTGGATGTATAGAATAACTCCACACACCACTACTGGCATTAGTCCGTTTAAATTATTAAAAGGGAGGGATCCTGCATCTAGTCTATGTCCATGGTGGTTCAAGGATAAATGTAAAGTTTTGGCAAAGAATAATGAATGCGTACATGTCACTGCAGAGAGAGTGGGAGTTAAACAACTTATGACCAAAAAATGGTATGATAACAAATGGAAAGTAAAAACGCACAATTTTAAGATTGGAGATTGGGTTAGAGTGTTAAGACCTGGATTTGTTAATAAGGAGCTTGGCAAGCTTGGTAAAGCCATTCAAATAAAAAAAACAATTTCTAACAGTGTGGTTACCCAAGATGGGAAGGTCTGGAATGTTAGAAGACTAGCCAAATGTCCTATCCAGTATTCTAGTCAAAATCCTGGTAATAGAGATGACAGTCATGATCTAAATCCTTCACCTTCAGTGCATCTCATGGATACCATATCATCAAGAGTCAAAATTAATAATCGTATAAAAAATGTTCCAAAAAAATTTCATGATTTTGTTTAAGTTAGAAGTTATGATAAATCTATGATTATTACGTGTATCTCTCTAATATGAGTATTTATTAATTGGTTTGTTATTGATTTATCCATTTGTTTACATATTTGTTTATTTAATGGTTTGTCATTTTGTTGATGAGGGAGATATGTTATATTCTGTTGTTTACATGAGTTATTTGATTATAAGCAAAGTTAACTTGTATTAGTATTTTAGCATGGGGCATCTTTTGTGTTACATTCCATGTTCCATTTTGGAGGTCTGGAGTGTAGGATTCCAGGAGGAATCAGATGTGGTATGGAAGACCAACACGAAGGATGTATGCCTTGCTGCCAATAAATCAACTAATAATACTGGATTTTGACTTCTTCTTTACAAGGGGACAGTGGGAGGTGTTGTTACTAGGCATGATGTAGAGGGCAGACCAAGCTGAAACAGGGCATATGGCAGAGAAGATTGCTACTGGCTCCTTCTTAATAGACAGGTGGAATCACCCGCATCTTCGTCCTCTATGTCATCTGTCTGACATGTGGGTGCTGATGTTTTGTCTGTAGCACTGTGTGCCACTGACACATCAGGGGCCCGAGATGTGTGTGGACGTACCAGCAGCATTCATCAGTGACTGCCATAGTGGCAGCAATGCGATGATGAGGATCTGCAGGGCATGGAAGATACCAACAACTTTTCGCTGGTGTGCATCCGTGGCAGCCATTCTTTCCCCATGCATCTGCTCCATGTTCTCCATTATCCTCAGCATCTGTGCCAACTCTCGGCTGACATCGCTGAGGCCACTCTGACTAGACAGTTGTTCTCCCCTCAGAGGCATGACTCCAGCGGTGTCGGACATGGATTTTTGAACATCATTCAGCGAACTGTGGGTGTCCGTTAGGGAGTGTAAGTGGTCCCTGATGTGACTTAGACACCCACGTATGTCATCTAGTTTGGCTGCCATGTGGTCGAACCCCACCTGCACCTGTTTAGCCACCTTCTTCTGGCAGTCTAACACCTGGCCTTGGAATGCAATGTGTTCTTCGGTGAGGTGCTGGGAGCCAGCCGTGGTGGTGGGTGCTTCCTGCTGTGTGGTCTGTACAGGGGGTGGGGTCTCCTCGATGCAGCTGGGCTGCCCTGCTCCTAGAGATGGTTTGCCGTAGCTGTCCATGAGCTGTTGTAGGGCATCAGTGTCGAAGGTGTGGAGGTCCTCTTCATCATCACTGATGAGTTGCCTGGTCTGCTATGCAGAAGGTGTTAATTGTCCCTCTGCAATGTGAAGGGGAGGTGCATTTTAACATTGTGTTGACATGTATGTTGATGCATTGTTCAAGTTTACATATGGACTGCATGACAATGTACATTGTGACTGTTTGGGAGGAGCTGACTATTTTATGCGGGACAGTGGACATTTGAACTACATCACGGATGTGAGGTTGTACACGTACATTCTCATCTCACACTTTCCTGCTATGCCAGATGTGATTGGCCAGTTTCTACGCACAAGCAGAACCAGTTGTGTCCTCTGTTCTGTAGTGTAAGTGTTGCACTTTGGACTAGGCCTGGGCAAAATTTCCGTTCCGTTCGCGGAATTTGCGATAATTTGGCATTTCCGCGTTCCGCGGGAGCGCGGAAATGTCAAAATTTCCGCATTCCACAGCTTTGCGATAATTTGGTTCTTGCTCGCGCTGTAAAATAATACATTCTCGCGCCCGCGCGATCGCCTTACCTGAATCCCCGCGTTCGCCGACAAGTTTTCCCGATCCGGTCGCGTTCTCCATGAGATGTTGTATTGTTTTAGCCATTTGCGCTGTCTCGCGACAGTTCGCGCCCGCAGTGACGTCATGCGTCGCGCGATCACGTCTTTCTTCTCGCGATCATGCACCGTGAGAAGAGTGAAAACAAGATGGCCGCGCCCGCAAGCAACCGCATGGGTAAGTTGGCGAGCCGCGAACACGCAGAAAATACCGCGAACGGGCGGGAAAAAAAACTTCCGCATCTTCGCGATATTTCCGCGTGTTTGCGGAGATTTTAAACACTTTCGCGATAATTTGCGAAAGTCGCTTTCGCAAATTCCGCCCACCCCTACTTTGGACCACATTGTCGTCAATGGTGATGTACTGTTATTGCTATGTATGTGTGCTGCATTGTGGTAGAGTTGTCCCTGCAGCTGTCATTTTGCTGCCCCTTATCCCTTTGAGGCGGTGTGCCTTTGACTTATGTGCTTCTACAGTGCTGAGATGTTGCAGACTTGGCTAATTTTGGCTCTTGTTTGGATTTTGGACTCTTGGGCATGGTTTATCCACAGATGTGTTGTTGACGTCAGGGGTTGTTTGTGCACATGGATTTCTCAGAGTGTGACCTGCTCCTTTCCGGAAGTGTTCCACACTCAGCCACCTCAGTGTCCTGGAGTGCACCATGTCATGATAATTGGACTGCAACCATGCTATTCGTCATTGTAGGAAAGTAGGCTCTGCTTCACATGTGTGCCCCTACTTTTTGCTGGCGTTTCACTGTTTTTCGACCTTAGTCTGGCTGTGGTCCTGCTAATCAGGCCCACAGCCTAGCTGCTTCCTCTCTAAAATGGTTTCCATGTACATTAGGTACATATCTAATTGGATTCTGGAGTGCCTTATAAGCCCCTAGTATATGGTATACTATGTACCTAGGGCATAGGTACCTCAGAGGCCTACCAGGGGCTGAAGCATGTATTATACCACCCCTGGGAAGCACTCCAAAATGGCACCACAGGTCTGCTACTGCAGCCTGGGTAAGGTGGTGCTTACACCCCTTACAGTGAAATAGGCTACCTATATCCACATATATATACAGACACATATAAACCTATAAGTCACTCCTATGGCAGGCCTTGACAATCCTGAAGGCAGAGTGCTTGGTTTTGTGTGAGAGGGAGCCCAAGCATCAGCTGAGCCCCTCTGCAGCTTTCGGAAATCCTTCCTTATGGCTGTTCTGTGATACAGCCATACCATATACTCTTAAGTGCATTATAACCTCGCGGTAAATGCTAACTTTGGAATGGCTGCATCAAAACATGTTGTGTTTGGTGTCAAACACTTTGGAATACTACCCCCCCCCCCCCGCCAGTCCCGGCTGGAGGTGGTAGAATTCCACCCTTCTAGAGGGAAAGACATGTTCACACTGGTCAAACTCGGTAGGACTTTCCTGAGCCCTGGCATCACAAAATGGATGCCTCTGCCACAGACACGGGTCTGGCCTCCTGCTGCTGACTGAAACTCCGGCAGGGGAGGCCTGGGCAATAGGTCTCCTGTCGGAGGGAGGTGTAACCACCTCCCCAGACAGGCAGATGTGTATTGGGGCTGGGCGGGAGCACTCTCTGGTGCTTTGAAGTCCTGCACTGGGGGCACGTTTGCTGTCCCTGTGCATAGTACAGTTCAAACCTGTTGCAAGCGCTACCTGCCCCTGCTCTGGTGTGAAACTGGACCACCCCTCTTTCCAGGCCCACCCATAGGTGAGGCCATAGAGTAAGTCCATCCCCAAAACTTAGTATAAGTATAGGAATCCAGTCCCTAGGACTTTAGATCACCCTGGACGAAACTCTACAATGTGCATCCTGGACCTTCGATATTTTATCCTGACTAGAAGACTGAAGAAATCTCCCTTGGGGTCAAGGAGTGACTCCCCTGCTTGGCAGGCACAAAAGAAGCAACTGACCGGTCTGCATTGCTGAAGCTCCCGCCAGACGCCGAAGTCTTTGCATCACCAGAGGTCGGTTTCCAGACTTCCCTGAGGCTACCCTGAGTCCACAGCAAAGCTGAGGCCCGTGGCTATCGTGGGTGACGTGGAACCGTGACCCCTGGACACAGTGATCTTTTGCATCAACAGCATCTTCCTGGGCTTCCTCGAAGTTGTGCGTTGGGCTCCGAGTAGCCCCAGCCTTGAGCACCTCCTGCACTGAAGATTGCTGGCCTCCACTCCACGAGTGACGCGTGGGCCAGTTTCAAGTGCGACCGCTCGAGGCTCCTTCGTGATCACTAGCCCGTTGGCTAGCAGGTCCCCACAAAGGCCTCTCCTCTTCTGCTTGGGCTTTCCTGGTTGCTCCAGACGTGCCCTGACTTACCCTTGCTGGGTGAGTCCCTCAGACCTTGCTGGTCTGCACCGCAGTCCTTTCTCTAAATTCCAGTGACTTGCCGTTGCCAAGGCTTGTTGGGTCCATTCTGACACCGCAGCACTCGACAGACTTTGTGGGACAGCCTGAATCCGGCTCATGGACTTCGACGCCCCCTGGACCTCGTGGCTGAAGAGTCAAGACACCCATCAACTCACCTGAAGCACCCGACATCTGTGGGCATTGGTCCATCCTGCCCTCGGTCACTGGCTAGTGACCCAGACTCTGTCCCCTCTGATTTCAGGTTCCTTCCATCCTAGATCCAGGCTTGGATCTCTTCGGACACTTCTCCTCTTCACGGCAGCAGCAGTTCTTTGCAGGCTTCCATTGAAATCGACAATGCGACCCGACACCAAAAGACACCTATGCCCCTGTCTTCCCTGGGTGAGGTAGCTCGAGTACTCCGGTGCTCCCGTGGGTGCTAGCCCTAGAACTTCTTAAGTCCAAAAGGGTTTGGTCTGAGGTAATTCAGTTTCCGATCTCGTTCGTATTGAATGTCTGACAGAATATCGACGGACAGAAAATCGACCTACAAAAATATCGACACAAAAATATCGATGACAAGAATATCGAGATCCTATCTACAACATGGTAAGTACAAAAATATCGAAAATAAAATATAGAATGTCAAAAATATCGTTATTAAAAATATAAAGTATTTTTTAGTTAAAAAAAAATATGTAAAATAAACCAAATAATATTTATAAATAAAGTAAACATACTTAAATATATGTTATAATGTTTAAAATTAATAATTAATATATATAATGTAATAAAACATTAATTAAACATATACATATAATATATATTATATATACTTACTTAATAATACATTTTAATAATTATTTTAATAACTGATAACTTGTTAAAAATTATTATAAATTACAAATACATCATACACATAAAACAATAACATGAATAAAAATTAAATAATTATATATAACACATTTAAAAAATTACATTTAATTTGAATATTGTTCAAATTAATTATATATTACATTAGCTAAAATAATACAAAAAATATTAAATAGCACCGACAATAAAACTACTACTCCAGCTCCAAAAAAAAACAGTAAAGAAAATGTTGGATAGCGTAGAGCTAAAAATTACTATTTCCACTCCAGGGAGTGTAAAAATAGGGAAAGTGTTGGATAGCGTAGGGGTAAAAATTACTATTCCCACTCCAGAGAGTGCAACAGTAGGGAAAGTGTTGGATAGCGGAGGGGTAAAAATTACTATTCCAACTCCAGAGAGTGCAACAGTAGGGAAGGTGTTGGATAGCGTAGGGGTAAAAATTACTATTCCAACTCCACAGAGTGCAACAGTAGGGAAAGTGTTGGATAGCGTAGGGGTAAAAATTACTATTCCCACTCCAGAGAGTGCAACAGTAGGGAAAGTGTTGGATAGCGTAGGGGTAAAAATTACTATTCCCACTCCAGAGAGTGCAACAGTAGGAAAAGTGTTGGATAGCGTAGGGGTAAAAATTACTATTCCCACTCCAGAGAGTGCAACAGTAGGGAAAGTGTTGGATAGCGTAGGGGTAAAAATTACTATTCCCACTCCAGAGAGTGCAACAGTAGGAAAAGTGTTGGATAGCGTAGGGGTAAAAATTACTATTCCCACTCCAGAGAGTGCAACAGTAGGGAAAGTGTTGGATAGCGTAGGGGTACAAATTACTATTCCAACTCCAGAGAGTGCAACAGTAGGGAAAGTGTTGGATAGCGTAGGGGTACAAATTACTATTCCAACTCCAGAGAGTGCAACAGTAGGGAAAGTGTTGGATAGCGTAAGGGTAAAAATTACTATTCCAACTCCAGAGAGTGCAACAGTAGGGAAAGTGTTGGATAGCGTAGGGGTAAAAATTACTATTCGCACTCCAGAGAGTGCAACAGTAGGGAAAGTGTTGGATAGTGTAGGGGTAAAAATTACTATTCCAACTCCACAGAGTACAACAGTAGGGAAAGTGTTGGATAGCGAAGGGGTACAAATTACTATTCCAACTCCAAAGAGTGCAACAGAAGGGAAAGTGTTGGATAGCGTAGGGGTAAAAATTACTATTCCCACTCCAGAGAGTGCAACAGTAGGGAAAGTGTTGGATAGCGTAGGGGTAAAAATTACTATTCCAACTCCAGAGAATGCAACAGTACGGAAAGTGTTGGATAGCGTAGGGATAAAATTTACTATTCCAACTCCAGAGAGTGTAACAGTAGGGAAAGTGTTGGATAGCGTAGAAGTTAAAAATACCATAGTTATAAATAAAATAATTATTTAAAATAATTAGTGATTTAATTATTAAATAACTCAAAATTATTTACAAATACCAATAAATAATTATTACAAACATAACTACCAAAGAATAATTAATTAACAATACATTAATAATAAATACCAATAAATATTAATTAATAAATATTAATTACCAAATAATAAATATTAAACGATACAATATTTTTCATAACCAAAAACAAACGAATTATTAAAAAGTAAATACCAATTAAAATATATTTAACCATTTAAAAAAAGATATACCGCAAAATAATAATTATGAAACATTAATTACCAATTAAAAAATATTGAACTATTAAATATTTTTCATACGCCAAAATTATAAATATTACACATTAATTACCAATTAATAATTACTTATTAATATATTAATTAGAAATATCAATGCATAATATTTAATTCACAATTAATGATTAATCAACAATTAATTATTTTTCATAACCAAAATATTATAATTTAAAATATTTCCCAATTAATAATTATCGTCCAATTAATTAATTATCAATACCCAACAACTAATTTAATAATTACTTAATTAGATTTCAATTACTTCCAACACTATTCCCCTATAAACGCACGACACACTCCACTAATAAAATAATACACTTAACATAATTATCAATTAATCAACTAATTAAAACTAATTGCCAATTAATAAAAATTAATTACCAATTAATACTTAATTAACAATATTATAATTATCAATACCAATAAATGAAAATAAATTATTAATTAATTACAATTAAATTACTTCCCACCCTATTCCCCTATAAACCCACAACCCGCTACAGAACTTAAACGCAAAAATTAATTAAAATTAATTTATAATTCCTAAAAATGTATAATTAATTCCATATAATTAAATTACTTCCCACCCTATTCCCCTATAAACCCACAACCCGCTACAGAACTTAAACGCAAAAATTAATTAAAATTAATTTATAATTCCTAAAAATGTATAATTAATTCCATATAATTAAATTACTTCCCACCCTATTCCCCTATAAACCCACAACCCGCTACGGTACTAAAACACAAAATTGACTTAAAAAACCATTGTTAACATATAAAAATTGTATACATATATGTTAAAACCAGTAGAACACTTAACTAAAAACATATAACACATACATATTAAATACATAATAAAATACATAACAATAATATAAATATCGATATTAGTAACATCAATATTAGTAAAATCGATATATTTGATGTCGATATTACTAACTTCGATATTACTAACATCGATATTAAAATACTTACCTTAGGATCGAGATTCTGTCCATAGATATTTTTGACATCGATATTCTGTCCCTTCGATATTTAAAACTCGATATTTGTGTAGGTAGATATTTTAGTTTCGATATTTTGGCTGCTCACCGTTCGTATTTTGACACCATTTTGTGTCTTTCTGACATTTTGTGTTGCCCTCACTCAGGCGGCACGGTGAACGAAGTGTTGTTTTCCCTCATCCTACTGCAACGTGTCAAAATACCTCCTGCCTCTGTGTATAGCTGGTGTCAGGGTTCGGCCGACTCCACTAATCCTCGTCTGGTCTGACTGATCCCTGTTTCAACTATCTGCTGGTTCGCACCATTCTTTCCTGACTTTATCTTATCCTCTGGCCTTCGCTATTCTTTACTCATATTCTCTCATTTCACAACTGTCCTCTGGGCCATACAAATGTGTCCTGCCACCTGCAAGTCGACTTATAAACACTACCACTGATTAACTTGTGGGGAAGGGTGACAGACACAGTTGGGAGAGAGGCTTATTTGAGTTACTTAATATCTTGTTTTCACATTCTTCTCATTGGTTGACCCTGTATGCATTGGGAGTGTTCTTTGTGAATATGTATGTTATAAAAGATTGTGCGCCACGAAGTAAAGTGGCAGTCTCCTAAGAACATACCGAGTGTACTTCTGGGACAACTGTACTTAGCTGCAGCTAATAAATCGAACCTTCTACGCCTAACGGATTGTCCCGTGTCTCTGTTCGACAAAGCAGGTGAACTCAGGAGATTAAGGCGTACCCTGTGCCGCCAGGCCCCTAAGGTCGTGGTTCTTCAATTGGCGCCCGAACGTGGGCCGGCTTCAGAGGTAGCAGTTCTTGCCCGAGGATCGTGAGGAGCCCCGCAGGAAAATTCTGGGGGAATCGCGAACCACGTCAAGCGACCCCTGTATGTCGAAGTGGTCCGAAGGTCTTTTGCAGCGCGGTTTCTCCTTTCTGACGGCTGCTGACGACTGCTGCCCTGACTGCCACCCTGCTTTGGTCCCTTTGATGATGTTTGGTATCGCGAAACATTAGACGGGCCTCTGTTGGCGTAAGAAGACACTTAGTTAAGTATTGGTGGGTAGCTCCCACTATTTTATTTTGATTTGGATCTTTGATTCGGCTGTTGCAAAAGCCGAAGCCGAGGGGTGAGTACGTTTGTGCTATAGTATTTGATTTAACCCCTTGATGTTTGTGAACAGTCCAGTGAAATAACGATGCCTGGTCTGAATAAGTTTAGGAAGTTCTGTTGCTTTGGTTGTGATAGGGATTCACAGCTGGAGGACTCTTGTCCGATTCCTCCGGTAGGAACCCCCACCTATGAGCTTTATTCAAAACATGATGTCGGCCCCATCACCTTTAATAAGGCATGGATCCGATACACGAAGAACGATGGCGTTCTACAGTGGCCACAAAATGGTAGTTTTGAGCCTGACATATTAGACAATTTGGAAGCGATATTGTTAAAAAGACAAGCCCGGCCGGCAATGTTTGACTCTTTTCGCCTCTGGTGTAAGGAAGCCAAACAGAAAGAAATTAAGCAGGCAAAACGAGATAAGAAAGCACAAAATATGACGATTATACAGGCTGCCCAGCAGTTTAAAGATAATGAGATTGATAATGCAATGGAAATTTCAGAGAGACAGCATCGTATGGCAATAGATAGATGCTATCCGGTGTTGCCTAATTTCCCTTCTGATAAAAATAAGGATCTGGATGTCTCACCTATTGAGATTGCCTCCACCCTATGTACAAGGTGCTAATGCCCCCCGTTGTTACAACCTGTTCAGCTACCTGTTGTCCCCCCACCTGTTCCGGTTCTTCCACATTTGCCTCTTCCGGTATTGCCACTCCCACCTCTCGTGCCACTGATTCCTTTGTCTCCATCTCCTGAACCTCAATCTTCTTTGCCTTCGGCTCCCCTTAGAACTGCCAGTTCCTCTCCTGTATCGCCTAATACCTTGTCCCCGGTCCTTATGTCTAATTCTCCTACTGTGCACAAACGAATATCTGGTTTCTTGTCCCCTTTCTTTGAGACTCTGGACATGTCTCCGGCTTTTTCTCAAAGACAGTCTCGTAGTCAACTTCCAGGTTCCGACGAACGGGTGGTATTGGACTCTCTCGCTCGCAAATGGATCGAGAAGGGTCCCCAGTATAGTGTGAAAGATATCATGACCACCTTTCATCAGTGGGAGGCGCCGACGCAGATATATGTATTCAATGTTATGTGTGACACTCTCGCTAAAGAATGGGAGGATATGGATTTGGGTTTACTTCCCCAGGGTTTGTTGGATGTTCAGGCTAATTTCGATAAAGGACTTATTGTGGGTTCTAAGGTTGAGGACGCCGTAAGGACACTTGTTACTTTTAGGTCCTTATTTTCCTCACAAACTTTTCTTGATTCTGATCCTGCTGTTCGGCAGACATTGAAACATTACCCGATGAGAGAGGTTCCTCCGATATGGAGGGAAGAGGTTGCGCAAGCAGGTAATAATCCAGCTATTCCCGCTCACTTCCAGCGTGTATGTGTACATGTGCCCTAGAAGAGGTCTGATGTTTTGGCCCTCAAACAATCTCTACCGGATCCCCGTAAAAACCCTGCTGGTTACTATAAAGAATTGTCTCAGACTGTTGATGCCTGTATTATGAACTTAGCGGATATTGACATGCTGATGGGAAATGTAGTCCCACAAGCGTTATGGGCTCGGATTCGTAGAGAGGATCACGCTCAAGAATTGGGTGGTACATGGAATGCTATAGCTGCCTCGGATAGAGCACAAGTGGGTGGTGCTAAGCCTGATGTTTTGATCACAGAACTCGCTGGTAGGATTATTGCTTTAATGAAAACAATGATGCCCACCTTACGAGTTAATTGGGATAAATTAGCCGCTTGTAAACAGAAGAAAGATGAGAGTGTCTCCGATTTCTTCACTCGTTTTGAGGAGACGTTTATTGATCACAGTGGTCAGGATATGAATACGGAGGGTGGACAGCGATTATTTGTAGATAAATTTGTATTCAATTTGCTCCCCGAGTTATCACATAAGTTAAAAGACTCTGAAAGTTCATGTTTCTTCTTCGGCTCAGATATTGGCTACTGCTCAATATTACGAAAACAGGGACAAAGAGGAAAAAGACAAGCAAGAGAAAAAGACTAAAGAATTAAAAACGAAGGTTCTTCTGCAACAAGCTTATCCTCCTCGCTTTGCTCAACGCCAGTTTCAACAGCCTCCCCAGTTTCAGAGGGTGTTTCAAAAGCCTGAGCCCTATATTCCGCGGCCTTTGTTAGGTCCTAACCAATGCGCCTATTGTAGGGAGGAAGGTCATTTTAAGAATAGCTGCCCGGTTTTATTACAGCGTAATGGAGGACTATCTACTCCACGAGGTCGTGGTGGTTCCCAGTTAGCGCCCAGGGGTAGAGGTCAAGGTATGTCGCCCCAGACACAGCGTTCCCTTCCACCTCCACATTCTATGAACTACTTTGATCAACAAAATACTCAGTCTACACAGTATTACAATGATGATTACTATGTTGAAGGTGAGAATGACGGTCTTCATGCTAACTAGGACAGCCATAGACAAAGTGAGGGAGTTGTATCGATTCCAGTAGATCAGAATGGGCCTTATGTTAATGTCACTGCAATGGGTGTTTCAGAGCCATTTCTTTTAGATACTGGTGCGATGAGAAGTTCTATTATTCACTCCAAACTCCCTGGGGCACCTTTGTCTGGCTTAACAAACGTATCCGTAGGATTTTCTGGCGCCCCAGTTCATAGCCCGGTCTCTTGTCCTCTGCCTATTTCAATTGGTTCTTATGATGTGGAAGCTCTGCTTCTTTTAACGACTGGTTGCGGCGAAAATCTGTTGGGTTTGGATTTATTGAAAAGACTGCATGCAACGATATATTGTTCTCCTTCTGGTGTACATCTCATTTTGGGGCGGAAACTGACTTCTCCAATGCATTTGTCTAAAGATCAATTTCCACCTGAATTGCTCTCTCTCCCTGCAACACTTTGGGCTACGGGTCCAAATGATGTTGGTTGTCTTGAGATCCCACCCTATGTTGTTACCCTCAAGCCCAATGCTAAATTGCCACGCATCCCTCAATACAAAATGCCCAATGATGGTGAAAGAGCACTTTTTGCTGTTATTTATGATTTGGTTCAGAAGGGTGTGGTCGAGGAGACGAGGAGAATAGTATGCAATAGTCCTGTTCTTCCGGTTCTTAAACGCACTGATCCTTCTCAGCCTCCTGTTTATCGTTTTGTTATTGATCTTCGGGAGGTTAATAAAATTGTTGTACCACAGTTTCCTGTTGTTCCAGATATCACTGCCCTGTTAACTATGATACCTGCCTCGGCAGCTTGGTTTTCTGTTATCAATCTGAAAAATGCTTTCTTCAGCATCCCCATTGCTGAAAAGAGTAGGGATATTTTTGGCTTCTCTTTAGGAGGCCGAAGTTTCCGGTTCAAGCGCGCACCCCAAGGCTATTGTGAAAGTCCCTCCATCTATAGCCAAGCTCTGAAATACCAGCTTGATGCTTTTCCTTTGCCGCCAGGTGCCACCCTTATTCAGTATGTGGATGATTTATTGATTGCTGCTGATTCAGAGGATATTTGCAAAAACGTGACTATTGCACTATTGCGTCACTTGTCTGACCTTCATCATAAGGTTTCACCTTCTAAACTGCAATATGCCCGCCAAGAGGTTACCTATCTAGGTCATCTCTTGTCGAAGGAGGGAAGGCGACTGACTCCAGAACGTATTCAAGCAATTGCACAAATGTCTGTGCCATCCACACAAAGAGAATTGCGTGCCTTTCTGGGCATTACCTCTTATTGTAGACAGTGGATTCCAAATTTTTCTTTGTTGGCCAAACCTTTGTTGGCACTCACTTTGAAAGACACACCCCAACCCCTTCCTTGGAATGATGAATGTCAGAAGAGTTTTTCTGATTTACGTGCTGCTCTGTGCTCTGCTCCTGTGTTGGGTACTCCGGATTACAGTAAGCCCTTCACGCTCTATGTCCATGAAAGAGAGGGTTGTGCGTTGTCAGTCTTAACACAACGATTTGGCGACAAGCTCGGCTGCATTAGATCCAGTAGCCAAGGCATTGCCTAGTTGTCTTAAAGCTACAGCAGCAGCAGCAATTTCTATTCCTCCATCTGCTGGAGTGGTGCTTGATAACACTCTTATTGTCATGGTACCACATGCAGTGGATACCTTGCTAAATAGGACAAAAACGCAGCATCTTACAAGCGCTCGCTTGTCTGGGTATGAACTGACGCTCTTGGCTAGTCAAGTGCACATCAAACAATGTAACACTTTAAATCCAGCCACATTGTTGCCTCTTCCAGAAGAGAAAGATATTCAGGAACAACATGATTGTTTTCTCCGTACTGAGGAGGAGACAAAAGGTAGGATTGATTTGAAAGATACACCACTAATGGACCCGGATGGGATCCTATGGGTGGATGGCTCTTGTTTTAAACTCCCTAATGGTGAAACAACTTCAGCTTACGCTGTTACCACCTTGCATATAATTGTGGAGACAGCACGCATCAGACATAATTCAGCTCAGGCGGCTGAACTGATAGCTTTGACCAGAGCGTGTGTGTTATCTAAGGGGAAGAGATTGAATGTGTATACCGACAGCCAGTATGCGTTCGGTGTGGCGCATCGCTTCGGTCGTTTGTGGAAGGAAAGAGGATTCCTTACCTCCCACGGTACTAAAATACAGCATGGTCAATTGGTAACTGATCTTCTTGAGTCACTTGCTTTGCCTACCCAGATAGCAATTGTGAAATGTAGTGCGCATAAGAAGATTACTGATGATGTTAGTCGCAGAAATGCTTTTGCGGACGAGGTAGCAAAAAGGACAGCCAGAGATGCTACAAGTCGCATGTATGTTGCAGGCCCTGCAAATTGGGTCAAGGAAAAAGGAATGTGTGAGGATACAATAGAAAGTGTGAGATCGATTCAAGGAGAGGCTACAGAGAAAGAGTTGAGTAAGTGGAAAGAGAGTACAGGAATGTTAGACGCGATGGGATGTTGGATAGAATTGTCAGAACATCAGGGTTGGCTGTTACCAGATGCCTATGTACTGCCTGTAGTTGCAATGGCACATGGTACAGCCCACATCAGTGCGAAAGGCTCCAGTGTGGCTGAACGAAGGGATTCCAAAATGTGCAGATAATTTAGTGAAGCATTGTATCGTTTGGGAACCCCAACTCCAGCAGGTCATTTTGCTCCCACAACATATCCTTTTGAGGTGTTGCAAATTGATTATATTCACATGGAACGATGCAACAATCTCAAATATGTTTTGGTGGTGGTGTGTGCCTTCTCCAGATGGATAGAGGCCTACCCCCTGAAAGACAACACTGCTTTGTCCACTGCCAAAGTTCTTCTGAAAGAGTTCTTCCCTAGGTTTGGTTTGCCGCGCATTGTCTGGAGTGACAATGGAAGTGAATTTGTGGGCCAAATTATGAAAAAGGTGTGTGCCGGTCTTGGTATCGTCCAAAAATTCCATGCGGCGAACCATCCCCAATCAGCGGGTTTGGTAGAGTGCTATAACGGCACTCTCAAACTTAAGCTTACAAATGTACAGGCTAGCACGGGACTTGCCTGGCCCGATGCTTTACCTTTGGCTCTCCTATCCTCTAGAACAGCTGTACATTCTCGTTTGGGTCTCAGCCCATACGAAGTTGTTTTTGGGCGCCCGGCTAATGTTTGGGGAGTCCCTCGCTCTAAAAAGTATTCTGACATACAGTATCCAATGCTGATTGATTACTTGCATAACCTCACCACTAAATTACGTGTTCTCCACCAACAGGTTCGAGACGCTTTTCCAGAGGCCTCCACAGACCCAGGTCATTCTATCCAACCGGGAGACTGGGTCTGTGTGAAAAAATTTCAGAGGACAAGGAATTTGGAACCTCGTTGGAGGGCGCCTCGACAGGTTCTTCTAGTAACACGTACAGCAGTGAAGGTCGAAGGGAAAAAGAACTGGATCCATGGCGTGCACTGCAAAAAGGTGCCCTTGCCTTTTGACCAGTGGGTCCGTAAGGGTGTAGGTGATTTTGAAGGCGAAAGGGTCCCTCGGCTTGTACCTTTCAGTAGTGCACACCTAGATGGAGCTCGGTCTGAAAAAGAAGATGACGACGTTTTACAGGAAGCAGTACCGCCACATCTCCGATTGAACACTACAGATCCACAGACACTATTTCAGGACCAAACTGTACTGAACACAACTCGATATAATTTAAGGCCTAGACTGGTCAAGGACACCTGAAATTTTCATCTCTTTCGTGACATGTATCATCTGTCCAGGTTGCAGGGTCACGGTAGGAGTCTTGGTTCGTGACCTGTATAGTGGCTACGCCCCCAGGACTTGCAGTGTCAAAGGACGGCAAATAATCACAGCCAAGTGAGTAAGGAAGATTGCCGTGAGCAACAATTTTAGAGGATGGATGTCAAATTGGGAAAGAATAATAAGAAGGAAGAGATGAAAAAGAAATATTGTAAATTAGTGTACAGTCAAGGCATAACATTGTGTGTTCTTATGTTTTCTAGTATCATATTGGCTTGTATAGGTTGGATTGTTCATGTTATGCAGCACAAATCTGTTCCTACTTCTATTTCTTTGCCTTTTCATTCTACTATCTCCCCACACCAATTATATACGCTTCCCCAACATGAACTAATCAGGAGAACAGAATATTTTAACAATTCATTTGTCCAGTTATTGCACCAACACCAATTGGTAGTCAACACAACCGACTGTTGGGTGGGTGGACTTATGCCTCATACCACCGAAAAAGGGATGCCATGGTCAGACTACTGACACTGGACAAGGAAAGAGTGTTTGTTCCCATACATACATTCACACATCTCAGAATTCACCACCGTTAGTGCCATCCCAGGGCACGTATTTTGTCTGCCACGATAGAGCCTACACGTGGCTACCGACTGATTTTTCAGGAACGTGCTATATAGCCTTTCTTCTCCCCCCTACATACACTGCTCCTTCGGGACATCACAGAAACAGATATGGCAGAGGGATTATTGATTCTAAAGACACAGCAGGACAAGAGGGAGGTGATTTCCTTAAAGGATTTCTTCCTTTTTGGGGCCCAATGGCCAACAGTAGAAACATGAGACAATTGGTTTGTGTTGTTGAGACTACCATAGACGTCACTGTGGGAGCCTTGATCAATCTCACAGCTGAACTTCAGGTGGATCGTCTCATGACATTGCAGAACCGGATTGCTTTGGATGTTATTCTTGCAGATCCTGGTGGAGTTTGTAAATTGATCTGATCTAGCTGTTGCATTTATATACCTGATGACGCCCCTACGGTATACCAAGCCATCTCCAAATTACATGTGATCTCCGAGTCGATTCATCAGGACGAAGGAGATTGGTCTTTGTTGGAATGGTTTTGGGGATTACTGTCCAAATGGGGATGGAAGGTATTAAAATTCCTTGGAGTGGTTTTGGCCATCATTTTTTCCTGTTGTCTCTGTATGCAGTGTGGCCCTGCCATCTGTGGTCTTTGTGCCACTATGTGTGTCCCAAGACCTATGCCACAGAAGACGGAGAGCATTAAAATGATGTTGCAGCAACAGCTTGATGACCTCATGGCCATTGACGTCGACACAGATTAATATAAGTCTGTGTGTCTTGCCTGAGTAATGGCAAAAGGAGGGTCTGAGGTAATTCAGTTTCCGATCTCGTTCGTATTTAGCCACCATTTTGTGTCTTTCTGCCATTTTGTGTTGCCCTCACTCAGACGGCACGGTGAACGAAGTGTTGTTTTCCCTCATCCTACTGCAACGTGTCAAATAACCTCCTGCCTCTGTTTATAGCTGGTGTCAGGGTCCGGCCAACTCCACTAATACTCGTCTGGTTTTACTAATCCCTGTTTCAACTATCTGTTGGTTCGCACCATTCTTTCCTGACTTTATCTTATCCTCTGGCCTTTGCTATTCTTTACTCGTATTCTCTCATTTCACAACTGTCCTCTGGGCCATACAAATGTGTCCTGCCACCTGCAAGTCGACTTATAAACACTACCACTGATTAACTTGTGGGGAAGGGTGACAAACACAGTTGGGAGAGAGGCTTATTTAAGTTACTTAATATCTTGTTTTCACATTCTTCTCATTGGTTGACCCTGTATGCATTGGGAGTGTTCTTTGTGAATATGTATGTTATAAAAGATTGTGCGCCACAAAGTAAAGTGGCAGTCTCCTAAGAACATACCGAGTGTACTTCTGGGACAACTGTACTTAGCTGCAGCTAATAAATCGAGCCTTCTACGCCTAACGGAGTGTCCCGTGTCTCTGTTCGACAAAGCAGGTGAACTCAGGAGATTAAGGCGTACCCTGCGCTGCCAGGCCCCTAAGGTCGTGGTTCTTCAGGTCCTGACTCGATTCTAAGTGTCCCTAATCTTTAAATTTCCAACCGCGACATTGCCCATAGAAGATAATGGGAAACCGCGGTTGTGTTCACACACTGCATACAGTCCCCGTGGGTCCCCTGTGTCACTACCTTGGGTGGTTCCTTGGGGTCCCAGCGATTCTACAGGCTCTAGGCCTTGTGTCCAGTTCAGTTGTGGTTCTTATACCTCTTTTTTGGTATATGGTTTGGTACACCCCTAGGGCCCAAACGTGTATTTGTGCTATTACTGATGATTGCTCACTTGTAAACTAAGTACTTCGAACTCCAGTCTCATAAAGAGACTAGAGGGGTGTGTTTTAACCTAAATACATATATTTTAAATATATACCTGGTGTGGTTGTCCTTTCATTTGATCATTCAAGAGATTATAGACTGGTAAAACAAGCTGCTTTACATTCCTTCAAGACTTAGCCTGAAGGCTGCTCTCCATAGCTACCACTAGGATAGCTTTCAATAAAGGTTGTCTTTAACCTATCACCATAAGGGGTTGTTTGGACTGATACAAGGTGCCCACTAGAACGAGTGGACAGCATATATCAGGCCACCTTCTCACAGTCATGCAGTGTAATTTGCATTGACAGTGTGGCTCACAGATGCTCAGCTCTGCTGGTTTTGACACATGTGCATGGGTTGGTTGTGAGATTGGTTCTGTGTGGGGAGGGACCCCTTTGTGCCCATAGTGGTCGGGGGCCTACTTGCTGTTTGTATGTGTGCTGCAGTGTGCCAAGGGGATCAGGGACATGATCCAGAGTCATTGTGGGTGTGCAGTGTGCTCTACTTAATTATGCATGTGTGCCATTGTGCCCATCTCCCCCTGTCCCCCAAGTCCCTGTTCGGTACTCACCCTGGTGCTGTTGTGTCAGGTCATGTCGAGCAGTATCCGGACCCCCAACTCCTGCCACCGTCTCTCCACTGATGACTGTGGACACCAATTCCTCCATCTCATCCAGCTCCTGGTGTTCCGCTGGACTGCCACCTCCAGTCTGCATTGCTGCCTGATGGTTGTCAGCGAGTTTCTTCTTGGTTTTGCGCTTCGCATCATTCCAGCGCCTCCTGACCTCTCAAATTGTCCTCCTCCTCACTCCAACTGCATTCACCTTGTCCAGGATGGACTGCCATATAGCATTTTTATTTGCCAAGGACACGTTGCGGGTAACGAACAGA